>NC_138940.1:16555000-17155000 GCF_965226115.1 Aulonocara stuartgranti | reverse complement strand
GTATTTTTATTCTTCTATCAGCATCACTCCATCATTTAACCCCAATAACAAAAATATATTTCCCTTTAATTTCTTGATTTCTGTATGGAAAGGAGCTCAGAACCTCCAGCAATGTTGCTGTGCGTTACCCATGAACGATCACACCGTATCTGAGCCTGAATCGCTGGAACAGACTTAAAGTGCACGAGCTGAACATCACGTGCTCCTCAGTCCTGCGGCACATCGTCTGCTTCTATTGACCGCTCGAGCAGGAACGATTAATCAAACGGGTCAGTGCTGCATTTAGAGAATGCCAACGCACAAACCAGCAGGGAATGCCAATCAGTCACTCACAGTGATTGACAGGCATCGAAACAGCCGCCGACATGTCTGCCGTATTGGTTTTCTACCAGGTGGGAGGTCGTTGGAACAGCAGAATCTTATAGGAAGCTTTGGGGACGGCTGTCCTCTGTCCACACATATCGATGTGTTTATTTTTACAAAAGGAGAAGCTAATCATCCTAAAACTGGAACATGGAACAAACTGGAACAAACATACGTTTGTCATGAAGTCTTCTCGAGGGAAATTTATTTATATTTGGTTTCAGATGCAGTTATACAGTTATTTGTGATCTTAAAGGTGTGCTGGAGCAGGAAAAAGAGAATTAGATGCCTCTCTGTTGACAGTTTAGTTATTTAAAGCCAATCAAGCATCGGGGGTAATTTGCAGGAAGGGTCACTCAGTTTTTTTATGGCTTCATTTGCTGAATCGCTGCTGCAACAAATAAAGCACCTTCAGGTTTTCAGCTTCTTAGAGAAACAAACTGCATCCCTTTATTTTTTTGATCAGCTGCACATCTGCCTCCCTATGATAACACAGACTGATCACCTCCGTTGTTTGCGGGTGCTTGCACGTGTCGTTATTATGTACAAAAGCGCCAGCCTTCAGTCTCTATCCTGAATGAAATGTGCAGAGTGACCTTTTCCTCTGTACATTTCTATTTTCAATAAAAATCTTTTTTTAAATGGAAACATGAGTGGAAACAGTCACCTGCTGCTTGAAGGTAACCTTGAGCTGGCCTTGACGAGGCGGCTGTATGTCGGGATCTCTTCTCTTTGGGAGCGGGACGTACTCCGACCTGCTCACCTCCTTCATGTCTCAGAGTAAATTAAATCCGACTCTGTCAGTTCATGAAATAAATTGATGTTGAAATCTGGCAATTTAGAGAAGGTCATTCGATGGCTTTCTTAAGTGATTTCAGGCAGCGGATGTCAGACTGATATTAAATTGAAGTATTTTAAAGGGGTAGAGTGGAAACTAGGAGAGGAGGGACATTTTAAAGAGGACAAACTGACCTCGGTGGTTTGTTCATTAAATGAAAGGTCAGCTTTCACGTAGATGGCCAGAAAAACAAATCCGTGACAGAATGACTTGCACGAATGTCATGTTACCTGGAGTGATATTTCACTTCAGTCTAGTTCTGGCTTTCATTAGCTGTGTAAGTGTTGTGACTCAGTGCCGGCTGTCATCTGTATTTACAGTCACATTACAGACCTCCCTGCGAGTTCCTATAACAAATTCTGATTCTGTCTAAGAACTTAAAGCATGAAGAGAAAATGAACGTCTGCCTGGGTTCAAGTTCAAGGTCGAACTTGAAGTGAAAAAGACGAGATGCACCGTTCATGAATATAATGTACATTTAAGTGGATACTTAACCTGATAAATGTGAATTAGATGCAGTTTTGACTCTCACTAAAATTCTGATGCAAATACATTTAGACCATTGGGACCTATTTTATTTTCTAATATTCCAGCAAAAGTACGTCTTTGTGCTGATGATACTGTCATATAAACACATGCTCCCTCCAAGTTCTTGTGCAGACAGCACAAGAACTTCAGACTGCATTTCACTCATTTCAAACTGCTTTGCTGCAGTTAATTAATTATTTAAAATTCATGATCTTCATGTATCCATGCCCACCACTGATGCTATTATGTTAAACACTTGTGTTTAACAAAAGAAGGAGAAACATTACATATAGGCTGTTCTGCTGCAGAAAAAAAGTGCAAAGCAAAAATCCAACCCTACCATGTCATGTTGATCAATATTATTCCAAAGAACACAACATTGACTGGTTAAGAAGACTTAATTTTTTTTTCTTGCTTATTCCTAAGGATTACAGATTTGGTTTAAATAAATCAGTGAACGGTGTTGGAACACTCTGAAAAATTAAAAGGATTAAAGAGGCAATCAATAAAAACATTTTAAATAAAATTACAGAAACTATTTACCGGTAAGTGAAATATATTAATTGGAGGTCCTAACAGTCTGTTTAAATGAACATTTAATGTCTAACTCCAATTTTCCTACATGCAGAGCAAATTCATGCAACTTTAGACCGTTGGTCGTTAAGTAAAACCAAAAATGCAAAAGATATATTTAAAATAGTAAATAATACCTTTAGTCTATACTTCATCCAGAGCAGCTTCGGATTAGCATTAGGATTCAACTATATTGTCATTACACATGTATAAATACAGGGTAATGAAATACAGTGATTATTCACATTAATTGAACTACTAACATGGATGAGATGGTGCAGTGCAACGTTATCAGCCAAAGAGTATGCAAAACAAAAATCCAACCTTACCATGTCATTTTGATTTATATTATTTAAAGAAATACGTCATTGACTGGTTAAGAAGACTTGATTTTTTAAAACTTATTCCTAATTCTTTCCTAATTCCTAATTTTTTGGTTTAAAGAAGTCATTGAATGGTGTTGGAGCACTCTGAAGTAAAGACAAAGCTTCATATTTATCAAACAGATTTTTTGTATCATTACAGGATTTTATCAAAATATTGTAGACTGCACTGCAACCCAGAATGTCCCCCTCATGTTTCCTTTTGTACTTAAGAGAGAATTCTGTGAAAGATAAATAATAAACTACCAGAGAAAGCAGATGTGTGACACTTGGGGTCATTTCGAGCATAAAATAAAGCGTGTTTCCACTTTTTACCCAGAATTGTTGTCCAGGATCTCCCAGGGGTTCGTTCTGATTTGACTTCCACAGCAGATCCAAAGATGAAGCAAATTAGTCTGCTGACATATCAAAAGCACAAAAGCCTCAAATTGCCTCTGAATGTTGCAAACTGCAAAATTGGACATCAAAAACTGAACCTTGCTGTCACTCACACAATAAAATCTCCTCCATCCTGATTATTTTCACCTTTGTTCTACAAGCTAACAGTAACACAAAATGAAGGGATCAAACTATTTGATGGCACACCGTTGGGCTTTCTTTTCCGAGTTGGGAATGCTCCCATAAAATCTATTGGGTGTATTAAACATCAGCAATTGATAGTGAAGGATGGGAGTGAACAAAGGAGATTATCAGCTTTAGCTGCTGCAAACTGCTGCACATAATTCAGGATTCAATAATCCTCTTTTGATCCCCAGAGGGACAAAGATGTCTTTTATGCCTTCCTGCTGTGAACTTGGTCATTAGGGTTCACAATTCAGGGATGGGGTCAGACCTGGAGCAGAGCAGGCGGGGTGAGATTTGCACTAGAGCACTGCCAAAAGCAGTCCTAGAAATCATCCCTTGTCAGTTAGCATACTCACTGCTCAGCCGAATTAAAGCAACTGTTTCATTTATGCGTCTGCCCTCAGGGTGTTTCTTTGTTCGTAGCCGATATTTATTACTTGCATCTCCTTTCATAACAAATCATAACATATATATTTTTCTCCTGTGATCAATTTCCCTGAGTCGTCTAACAAAAAACAATCGACTTCTCTGGTGGCGTTCACCTTCATCTGCAATAATGAACTTCTGGGCAGGTTCATTTCCAAAACTTGATATATGATAATACATTATTGATCAGCAGACAGTGACAGATTTTCACCATAACTAACAGAGTACATTATCAATGGCCTCTCAGAGCTGTAACTGAGTTAAAGCAAAGGTGAATTCCTGGAAATGTCGGGAGCTGCTGTGCACTTCTGAAATTAAAGTGCTGCTGGACGATGGCAGAAGCTGTTGATGAGAGAGGAGCGTTTCTGAAGAGTTTTTTCTGACTTAGAACTCGGTTTAACGACCACTTTGGCAAACGCTGCTCGTTCCTTTTGCGATGGGTTTAGTAGACGGAGAATATATGACAACCAGGATGTGTTTTCACAACCTTCAGATCTGAAAATGAAATCCTATATTTATTTTAAATTTTAAATAAAAAAGGGAAGATGAGCATTTTACAGTCCTGCTGAATGGAGCATTAAAGTTCTACATCATGTTTAAAACATAAAAATGACTTGAATGTGACAGTAAGATAGTAAGAGATAATGTAAAGAAAAAAAAAGAAAATATTAGAAAAAGCACTGATAAGGCTTCCTTCTGTGGTAGTTATGTGCAAGTTATGTCCAAAGTATCATGACTACGTGCATTTTAAACACAGCAGCTCCTGATGGGAATCAAACGCACAACCTTGCTTTGCCTTTGCTGAACTTTAACACATTCTCGTACATTTGTGAATATCAAACACAGACTGCTGCATGCAGCCACAGCATCCTCAAACCTGACTGTTCACAAGCACATGGCCTGAAACCAGAACACGTCAGTACCAACAGCCTCGTGCTGTCTTCACATCCTTCATCCTAGACCAAGGGTGTCCAACTCCAGGCCTCGAGGGCCCGTGTCCTGCAGGTTTTAGACGTGTGAGCTGATTTAAATGGCTAAATGACCTCCTCAACATGTCTCGTAGATCTCCAGAGGCCTGGTAATGAACTAATCGTTTGATTCAGGTGTACTGACCCAGGGTGAGATCTAAAACCTGCAGGACACTGGCCCCTGAGGCCTGGAGTTCCCCACCCCTGTCCTAGACTAAAAAATGAACTCCATGCAAGTGTGAAAACCACACGTCAGTCTGATGTTGTTTGATATGAACATTAAAATGCTGAATGCTTAAACATCTAGGGTACGACGTGTTTGCTGGGCGAGGCAGCCTATCTGTTAGTGCCAGGGAAGCGAGCAGCCCTTTGCTTTCCTGAGTGTTACTAAACGCCAGGATGAGATCAATTAGGGATTCGGGTCTTCAGAGGCTTTAAGAACATAATGAGGAACACTTAGGGCTAATGATTGGAGTCTTGCATTAGCCCACACCTCTCCTTTGCTCTGGCGTTTCTCTCTGCTCGCTGTGTGCATATGAGACACCGACGCTGGGCAACTCAGCTGTTTTTCCTTCTCCTCTGCTGCCTCAGCATTGGCCGCAGCTCTCCACAGCAGCACGGGCCAGCGCTGATCTGAAATAATTAAAGCAAATCCCGACTTTGATCACGGAGAGCCGGAGAAGATTAGGCGCGGGTTGTGTGCCACTTATATCAGCTGACTGTGAGCCTCTTCGGTCCTCGTGGCCCTGTTCCAACTATAGACGGGTATGTGTTTACATATCAAACAGCCGTGACAGAAAGAACCTCTGAGGCTGAAATAATAATACTTACAGTAAAGATACAGTCTGCAGTATTAGACCATTGTTTACTGTGGTACTGTTAATATCAGAGTAAATGCCTTGGACATGATTTTTTGTTTCCTTTAGAACTTTGTAGAGGACACTTTCTGGTGATGCTTACGTTATGGGAAATGCAGGATGCATGTTGTTCATCTGTTGCTGCAAGTTTCAAATGCTTGTGATAACTGTGCTGAATATCATTTATTGTAATTTCTGGTGTCTTTGCCAGGACTCTCTTGAAAGGTGAGCCTTTTACCTGGATAAAAAAGTGATATATATATATATATATATATATATATATATATATATATATATATATATATATATATATATATATATATATATATTAGTCTGAGGGGTGAAATGATCATTTTGAGTTAAATGCAGCTGAAATATATCAAATCAAATGTTATATATAAAATAACACTTTTATTGCTGTTGACAAAATAGCTTTTATTTTGGAAAGAGCCATTTCTCTGTAATAAACTCTCTTTTCCACAGATAAGTGATTTCTCCATCGGATACATTTATTTTTTTTATTATTTTGATGTTTCAGCAACATTTAATTTAAAAACTGTACTTTCGAGTTAAAAGAAATATTTATAATTTTAATAACTTAAAATAGGCATGAACATTTTTTTGTATCAAAAAAATATCGAACCGTGACACCAAAGTATTGAAAACGAACCGAACTGTGAATTATATATATATATATATATATATATATATATATATATATATCTTTTATACTTTTATAACAAAATTACATAGAAAATATACATGTAAACATGTAAATACTGAATACTCAAATAAATGATAAATAAATACTGTAAAATACTCAAAGCCATTATTTATTTGAGTAGAGCTCTCAGTTTATACAACAAATACCTAAAACTATTAAAACAAACGTATGAATGTATCTAGAGTGTCACCCTGTTGCTGTGCACGTTGTCTCAGTGCAGGGCTGTCAGTGTTGTGGAGCTATAAAAAACACGAGCAGCACCTGTGCATGTCTTCCTTCTTCTGTGGTGCTGAAGCTGTCACGCAGTCCAGCAGAAGGACTTTTACAAGCCAGGCAGACAGCATTATGTAGATATTATTAGAAAAGGCGCTCCGTGGTAGCTCACAGCTGGAGTCTCTGTCTCCAACATGAGAAATTAAGGCCAAAATAGTCAAGCGTCCACAGCAGAGCTTGCTTCTAATTGTGTGTGTGCTGTATTATCCTCGTGCCAGGCTGTAGTGGCTGTGCCTGGTGAGATGTCAAGTGTCCACAGACATCGACGCCGGCTCCTCGAGCCTTAATGCATTTTTCCTGATTCTGCCTTCAGTGTGGAGAGCCTGTAATGACATTAAAGCAGGTGGGTTTTTAAAAGGACTCATCTGATCTGTTCGCCCAAGCGTTTATGCAAATGGGGCAGACACCTGGCAGATGTTTGGACTCGATGAATATGTATTTTGTGGAGCAACAGAAAAAGACATATTCAAAACGCACCTTTTCTCTCAGTGTGTTTGGGAAACGGGTCAGTTTGACTCTGTTTTTCAGTGACACACGTAACTTGCGTAACTTTTAATATTAAAATTTTGGGGTTTGAGCTGAATAATAATTATAAGATGAGCAGACTCAAACAAATGGTGAGCATAGTGTCTGCTGAGAACACAAGAATACTGAGATGAAGGGTCCAGTTGTTGATCTCAGGCGTTTTACTCCCATCATCAGGTTTTAATTTCAGTTTTGCAATAAAAATGGCATGCATGGGAGAAGTGCTAATTGTCTTACACAGAGTGCACCACAGAGAGGTATATTGCACAGCTGCACTGGGATCAGACAGGGGTAAGGGGAAAATGGGGACAAAGAGGACAGGTTTACATAAAAGGGGACAACTCTGTGAGGCTCAAATCAGGGAGCAAGTGTCCCGCTGAGCTTGGATTACAACCATAGCTGCTATGAGTCTGGACCTTTAAACATCAGGTTCCAGCTGTGTGATAACTGCTGATTATTCTTTTCTCGCCTGCGGATCGTCCAGGGATTTAATGAAACCTTTGTTTATTCACATATTTCAAAAGCTGAGGGCTCAGCAGTCTCAGAAAACCGAGCTTAGGCGGCCATTTAAGGAGGCAGCTAGTGTCTTTATCTATGGGGCGGGCTGGTTTGATCCCTGGCTCCTCCAGTCTGCATGTCAGAGTGTCCTCAGGCAAGATACTGAGCCTCGAGTTGCCCCCGATGCATCCATCACAGTGTGTGTGAATGTTCGGGAAGGCACTTAGGCATAGATATGGGTTTGTGTGTGTGTGTGTGACTGAGTGAATGAGGCTGGTACTAAAAGCACTTTTAGGGCTCAATTAGAAAAGTGCTGTATGCGTAAGAGTCCATCTCTTTAAGTAAGGAGAAGCAAACAAAGATGAATCAAAAGGGGACGGTCCACAGACTTCCAAAATTGTTCCACAAAACCAAAAGTTCATTAGTTAGAAACTTTATTGTTGACCTGCTTTTCCCATTTAATTTCATGTCATGCAGGAAACACTAATCCTGCCTGTAAAATGAGCATAAAATGTGTAGACGAGATAATGTAAATCAATCAAACTCTTTATCCCTCAGGGGGAAATTCAGAGCACAGCATCAGCACATTAACCGTCACAGCACTGAGCTGACATCCCACTAAAATCACAGACTCTGTCATTTCAGCTCCTCAAGTTTTCTACAGGGATCATGTTTTGAGTGTCTCATATGTGTGTTTCCTTTATCTATAACAAATATTTCTAATTTTCTAAAATGTTATATTGTCAGTGGTATTGGTTTTCAAATATTTGTATGCAAAAATGACTTTAAAAACACAAACTGTACAAACCAAGTTACATTTATCACTTTTTCTATGATTTAAAAACTAAAAAATGTAAAAGTTCACATATATACAGCACATAATGTGAATTTTAACTGCTCTGTGATCACCAACAAAATCATTGTGTTTTTTTCATACTTTGTTACAATTTAACAAACATTTGAAAATATGCTATATTTGTGCAGAAATGCTTGAAATATTACTGAAAAATCTGAAAACAAGAGTCTGATTATGGAATAATTAACAGCAGAATGATCATTGAAATCAAAGTCTATAATTTAATACACATACATATGTCTTCAGGGTCAGAAATGACACTTATGTTAAAGCATTGAACAGTTATAGGAGACGTAGATTCAACTGCAAGTAAACAACAAGAAATGAAAAATCACATAGAAATATCACATTCACTCTCTGTATACAGCAAACCAGTCAGTCGATCAGTTTTTAAATGTTTATACAGAATCTGTTGATATTATTTTTACTCTGTCAGAAATCCCCCACAGCCCACACTTCGTGCCGTAACAATTACACAATCTGGAACTTGATTATTCTCTAGTTTAAGGTCAACAAAACCAGACTCCCCCTCGAAGAGTTCACAGTTTCAGTGTAATTCAGTGTCACCTCACGCTACACGTCCGGGAAAAATGATCTTTGTGTCAATGGCACGCTGGTGTAATCTGTGACTAATCTGGTTGTCATCAGCCGAGCTCTGTGCGCGTTCACCGCTAATTTGGAAGCATTTCACACGGGTCTTATGCTTTTATTGTATCATCTGTGCGACGAGGGCCATGCCCAACAACAGAAATTTGTTTTTCTCTAAGAGCTTGATCCGATCTCACTCCCACCGGCCGTTGTTGTAAAGAGGATTAAGCGCCGATTCGTCACATTGCTGCAGGAATTATCGGCACAGAGATAATCTTTGATCCACCTAATTTGTTGTCACTGAGAACAGAACTGGATGTGTGACGGGTCTCAGAGTCCTGATGTCTTAATAATAGTAATGGATTGGATTTATATAGTGCTTTTCAAGGCACTTTACAGAACTGTTCATTCACTCTCACATTCACACACTGGTGGAGGCAGCTACAGTTGTAGCCACAGCTGCCCTGGGGCAGACTGACAGAAGCGAGGCTGCCATATCGCGCCTTGATATGGCAGCCTCGCTTCACCCTACTGGCCAACACCAGTAGGGTGAAGTGTCTTGCCCAAGGACACAACGACCAGGACAGAGAGCCCAGGAATCGAACCGGCGACCTTCCGGTTACAGATGTGCTTCCCAAGCCCCTTAACCACGGTCGTCTTCTCATTGATTGGCACTGCTTCATTACAGTTTTTGGGAGATGCCATTATCGTCGTTGTCCACAGGCGTTCTGACGAGTTCTCTGAACTGTCGACACTTACAGACGATCATCAGCTGACCGCACATGCTTTGTCATTCAGTCATGTGACTATTTCAACAGGAAAGCAACTTTTAAAAAAGACAATAAGTACAACAGGGTGGAGAATTAGTGTGATTTGAGCTCAGCAGTCACAGTAATCTCAGATCATGATATCAGTTATCATAATCATACAATCATACGTATTCATTTTAACAAGAGGTATTTAATTAAAGGGGGATTTCACAGAGTTTCACCAGCGAGTGTGAGATCACATTCTTGTACCAAGTGCTAAGTTCAGGGACCATTATATTTATACAGCACCAAATCACAAGTCACTTTATACTGTAAGGTAAAGACCCTACAATGTTCATGAGTTTAAAAATGTCATCACTTTAAAATGTGATCAATGTGTAAACAAAAAGGAAATATACTGTGGCACTGCCTAAATAAGCTAAATCGCACCAACTTGTGGGGTCGGTTATGTTGACTTGTTTAAGAGTACGTGAGGAGGATGAGTCATATTAAATGTACTTTATATAGATTCTGTCATGGCCGGCGGGAGCTGACTGTGTGTTGCCTGAATAATGGATGTGGAGCATAACTTGGAAAAAATTAGTCATAAATAGTCAACAGGGACAAGAAACATGAACATAACCTGAGCAGAATCGTGAAAGGTTTAATCATGATGTGACGTGGTGGGTAAATACACAGACTATCCAACAAGGACAGAATGAAAACACACAGACTAAATACACACAGGAGGTGATCAGGGGAAGTAGAAACACATGGGGAAAGAGCTGACACAAATTAATATCATGACGATGATGAAAAGTAACACTAAGCACAATGAACATAGAAACAAGACTTCCTACCGGGACATAACGGAACGTCGACATGACATGAGCTTGACAACATGAAACATGGTTTAGAAGCACGAACCAACAAGAGAGACCTAAACACAGGGGTACTGAAAGTAAAACACTGAGGACAAGATAGACCCTATAATACAGAGAACAGGAGCACACTCATAACTAAGAATACACAGAAAAACCTAAACTAGAATTAAAACTTAAGGCGACCTGATAATAGTGCTAGAACTTAACATCCTTTCAATATGCCTAAGAAATCACAAATACAACAACAAAGTCAAAGTGCTGGGTCACAAACCCAGCCCCTGACAGATTCAGATTTACTGACCAAGTGTGTGTACACATACAATGAACTGAGCTCCCACTAGTTCTTTGCTCTCGGTGTAAATAACAACATGTACAGCTTATTTATGGTTCAGAGTGCAAAGATGTTGGAATATATGGATAATTAGTTACTATATGTCTACTATATGTAACCTGTAGTTTGGCACATTTTACCATAAAAAAGGTTCTAAACCTTAACCTAAACCTAAAAGTTTACTTTGCGTACTCTTATGTGTCGAGAGCCGTCTCAGGTTTTGTGCTACATACACCACAGTTTACAGCAACGCTGTTTTCTGGCATCAGATCCACAAACCTGAACGTCAACACTGACCCGAGCCATTAATGATGACAAGACACTCAGCCGTGCTGTCTCTTTACTGGCCAAGCTTTTGCATTAACGATCCTGTGAGTCTCTGAATAAAATCTGTTAAATAACACAAGCATGCACAGAGTTACTCAGCAGTAGCCAAAAATACAGATGGATTGGTAGAAGTAAGAAAACTTAAAATGGTATCGATTAAGATAAAGCACTAATTTAAATTAGTCCACTGAGGTGGTGCGCAGCATCAAATGTCAGTATGGAAATTAGATTCCACATCATCACTTTGAGCGCAGTGGCATCTTATCGTTGATGAAGTGAAAGGTGACAAAAATGCGTCGGATAAGAGTTTGACTGAGGACAGTGTTGTTCCCATGGAGTTTTCTTCTACTGTCATACAATTCCACAGAGACGATCACATTTACACAAGTGTAAGAATCACAGCCTTAAATCTCAGTTTTGCCTACACTGTGTGCTCAGCCACAATTAGACACAAATATCACTGACAGATCATTAAAGTCAGCTAGGAGAGATATTTGTAGATTAAAAGTTTGTACACTGGATTTAAAATAACCTTCATTAAAAAATATATATAATCAGCGTATTTGCCATTCAGTGCAAAAAACTGCTGCTGTATGATTTTTCATATTACTGAGGTTTGCCAAAAAATTGTACTTGTTGCACCTGAAAATCTTTAATTTGGCTGAAACAAAAGCAATAAAACTTTAAACTGTTATTTATTGGAAACGTTTACTATGCAGGCAATGAATAACCAATAAATGTTAGAGAAGAGGCTGTTGAACCATGAACCATACTTTTATTTTCTATATCGGTTTTGATTACACTTATTTCACATGGTTTAAATGTGCTCTATTGCATATAAAATATTATAAATATTATCATATTTAATTGGAATACTCTGTAGAGAAAGCACAGACCACTTCACCTTTTAAGAACTTTTTCAGATTCTCTGCAGATTTGTACTTTTCTTTGCTTTCCATGTCGCAAACATCAGATTCTGTCATGCGGCATGTTTGGACAAATATTTATTTTATAAGCTTGGTGTCTGTGTGAAGTTCTTCAACATGCGTGTCCGAGTGTTTCAGATGTGTCATTTCTGCTGTATGAGGCATAACCTTTAAAACTGACTTTTAAATGAGTGAAAATGTCTTCGTGTTATTGGTTATTGATGACTAACAGGCCTGCAGCACTTTTCCAAAGTCCGACGTATGCTGCAGGTGACTCGTGAATCATGTGCCAATTCAGAAAGACAGCCATCCCTCTGCTCGCTATAATTGCCCTTAAAAAATGATCATTATTGTCTCTTTGATCTGATCTGATGTGTTTCTCATATATTTCTGTGCATCACATCCTTTCTCTTTTGAATTTCTTTATAAACCGGAGCTTCTGTCGGCATTTTTTCTCAAACGTGACATTTCGGCCATCTGAGACTTTCTTCTGATCAGACTGTAAGGTGTGACACATGTCGACTCTGTGCACTGGCATTTAAAAATTGCAGGCTGGCCAAATTCCAGGGTGTTCAACTAAAGGTCAAAATTCCAGACTTTGAAAGGCCACAGATGGCACAAAATCTTCATGTATCCTGTTCCTAACTGGCCCAAAGTAAGCCTCCATCAAGGTTTGCTCCCAGTGTAAAACTGTGCAGTCTGAATCACGAGGCAGCAGACCGAGTCAAAATCCCCCCACTCAGCCTGCAGGAGATGTCATTCAGTCCCTCCAACTGTAACCGCTGCCTCTGTGTGACTGACGTGTGTCCAGCTAAACCAGGGTGGACACACAGCTTACATAAACTGATGCAGGTTATGTGAGGAAAGGCCAAAAATAAGTTATTTTGTATGTCACGGTGATATTTCCCTTCCCCAGATCATCCTTTTTAATATTTAAATAAACATTCAACATCTTACAGGGAGAGATTTCACACCTTACAAGTCAACAAAATACCAAGAAAGACAGATAAACCTAAAGCTAACAGGCTAGCAGGCTAACACAGCAACATGTCAGGTTAATCAGAAGCCTGGACAAGACTCATAATGTGACGCTTACTTAAACCTTTCACTCTGATCATCATCAGTCATGATTCTTCTAATATAATTATCTGTGTTGTGATTTACGATCATTATAATGTCGTCAGCCTCGCCGTCATTTAACAGCAAAGCCCGTCAGAAAAGAAACACGGCCTCATCCTTCATGTATGGCAGTGTGGAAAATCATTAGGGCAAAGAAAACATCAGTGAGGGGACTTTCATACAGTGCCAACGTTTCACATCGCAATTTTTATTTTTTACAATTGTGTTTGATTCATAAACACTTTCTTTTCATTCATTAATTTATTTGTTAACTTCCTGTTTGCATAAAATCACCTGATCACAGTCATGTGACCACTGTGATTCTCTTTAGCTCAGTCACTCTGCAGGTGCTAGCTCTTCAGTCTTTGTAAGTACACCTGTTCCGCCCTGCTTACAGCTCCCAGTCACCTGACACACAGAGGGTAGGAGCTTCTAACAGATAGTAGCAGAAAACTCTGCCTCCCCCTGATCTTCCTTTTAGCCATTCGATTAGCAATCAGCTCTTGAGTTTCACATCAGCAGAAACAGAGATGGTCTCTTTTGATCCTTCGTTGTAGGTGTTTAACTTTTTCCTCGGCTAACTCTGTGTGCAGTTTGGTTGTGGACATTAGTGTCCAGTGCTCAGGTCCACCTGCTGGGATGTGGTGGTCTGGCAGTTGAACGTGTGCAAAAACATGTTTGTGCAGTAAACCTGATCCAGAGAAAGAACAGTGACAGTGCTAAATCTGTAATCACGTCGGCTCAGCTGACCGCGTGGACACGCTGAATAACTGTTAGCAAAGGCATCATTAGTCTTCGGTTGGGGGGTTTCCCGTGTTTATGTGGTTAGGTTTCTTCATCACGGTGATTATCATTCATCAGGCCAACTTATTTCCATCCCTGTCATTAATACTCAGTTATGATCATTATAATGTCATTATCACTGTGAAGATTTATGATTATCAACAACACCGTGAACTACTGTCAGCAATTAACACCACAGACTGATGGAGACTGTGTGTGTGTGTGTGTGTCATGTGATCTTGGCCGGTTACCCAACAGGACGGGATGACCTTAGTGGCTGGTAGCAGTGTAGATGGAGACAGTGTCCAAACTTTCCTTACTGGTCCTTGTCCTAAACACACAAACATTTACAACACAACCACACACTCACACACACTGCTCTCCTAACCCTAACCCCCCCCCCGCCCGCATGATTTGTTTTCCAGTGTTTTCACTGAAGAGGGCATGCTGGTTTGTGTGTGTGTGTGTGTATATTTACTTCATCATCATGCTTGTGTACACATGAGACAAGAACTAGTGAGAGATTTGTCCCTTTCTGTTTTGTTTTCCAATCACGGCTCCATCATAATTCCCGTCTTCTCCAGGCGGACTGCGATTCTGATCAGCAGTTTCCTGATAAAGCGACAGCGCCGGCCGCATTACGTGTTTATGAATTGCTAATGCCACTATTTATCAAGCTGCGCGGCACAATTTACCATATTGGAAGTCATGGTTTGCAGTTTTACATTTAGAAGGTGAGCGTGATCGACTGTATCATCTGTCATTTTAATTTATGAGAGATTAATGCAGTGGCAGCGCACTCCTCCCACACACTCATCAGGAAGTTAAATAATCATCATTCTCACATTTACTGTTCAAACTGTAAGTTTGAAAACAGGAAAGTCACAACAGACCAGCTAATTTAATGACCCTTTGAACTCAGCTAACTCTGAAATGATAAGAAAACAGCCCAAAAAGTCCTGTTGCTGCTGCCCCACTTTGTCGTCTGGACTCGAGTATCTTAGGAAATAATTTTGTCTATATTCAATCATTGATATCCTGAGCTGGGATAAAGTCATGGTGGCTGAAAACGACCGCTGAATGTTTGAGTGCTGTAAAGTGGGAATGTTCCAGCACCAAAATGAATTATTCCTCAGAAGCAAAATCCATAACATCTACTCACTCTGAGAAGGTTTGGTCCGAGTCGATCCGTCATAAAACATGCATGTCATTAAAATTCCCATTAGGCCCTGATTTTATTTATGACCTGTGTTTAGGTTCAGACGTTCAAAGAGGAGTTCGGTCAGCTTGATCGGATACTTGAAATAAAAATAAAATTTAAAAGTCATTAACATTTATTTTTCAGGGACCGGGTACAAAAACAAAGATGAAACATTGCACCAGATTTAGCTACTAGCTAATGTTCATCCACAGTCCCTGAGTAGGTAAAAAATGTATTTTATTATTATTATTTATTTTATTTGTGTTTAGAGAGAAGTGAGATGATTGTAGTCTGACGCAAGCTCAGGAACCACAGTGACGTATAAATATGCTCCCCGTGCAACAGCATGAACCGTATTCACCGTTTTTAACTATTTATATAGTAACAGTTAAACTGTCTGAGTGTTTATTTATTTATTCATTAAAAATCAGGAATCTTTTTTTTTTTTTTTGTAGCAATAATATGATCATTAGAGCGAGTCATGGACCGCTGCTGAACCTGGCCTTAAAACCAGGTTTATGTGCACACGTTGCTCTGATATGATGGATTAAATGAAGCTGAAGGACACTTTTCTACACTTTGAGTGAAAATTAAGAACATTTTAAGCAAAAAGACCAAATGAAGAAAATAATAAGATTAAAATGACAGAGATACACACAGGACCAAAGAGAAGCAAAACAATCCAGTTAGTCTATAAAAATAAAAACAAAGAATGAGTTGATGTACTGATAGAAAGAGAGAGAATACATAAATTAACAAGTAAAGATTATAAGAGGAACTATTTAATAAAACCTAACTAAGGCGTGACTCAGAGCTCTGCGGTGAGTCTTTGTAGAGCTATGATGTAACTACGACATCGTTGTTTAGTCTAGATAGAAGCGCCTTAGATGCGGGGACCTTTTCCCTCCTGGGCACTTGCTCTTTGTTCTGGGCATTCTTTCCGGGGGTCGGACATCTTTGTCCCTCACGTTTTTCCACTTCTTTGTACACTCTGATAGTTTCAGCAATCTCCCTACAGGAACTTTCTGACATGTTTCAGTCCTTACATTGATGCTATGATTATTGTTCCTTCTCTTGAAATGATGATGGCTATTCTCTTACTGATAAACTTAAAAACTGCAGGGAAAAGGTAGAAATGCACAGGACGAATCAACGGTGCTGAACAGACGTGCAGTCACATTTCCAGTGAGATGCACATCAGGTTGCGGGGTATGGTTTCAGAGGGGCTTGCAGTTATGGCGTAGATTTTAGTTTGAAAGCACAAAGCCCCGCGGTTCTGTGTCATGGTCCTGGGTCTTTTGACCCAGCGTTTTAAGTTTGAGTTTATTTTGTTCATTAGGTTATCTAAGTTCATTTGGTTATTAGACTCCTTGTGTTTTCTTCCCCTGTATTTAAGCTTCCCCTCACCCTTCGTGTTTCATGCTGCATGTCTTATGTTATCAAGTTTGTATTATCATGCCTAAGTGTTTCTAGTTCTTATTATTTCCCCCTCGTGTTTCCAACCATGTTAAATCTCCCCTGCTCTTCATGCGTTTCATGTCTGTGTCTTACATTGTCAAGTTCTGGTTGTCGTGTCTAAGTCTGCATGTTTCCTGTTTTATTTTGAAAAGGGGTCTTGTGTTCTGTGCTCATGCGGTTAGTTTTACTCTTGCCTGTGCATCATTATGTCTATCCTAGTCAGCTGTTTCCTCATGTGTCTCCACTTCCCCTAATCACCTGCTGTGTATTTAAGTCCTCTATTTTCAGTGTGTGATTGTCAGGTCGTTCTGTCACAGTCTGGCGAGGGCAGACTGTATGAATTGAAAAAAAGGACCCAAAATGCAGACTCCAAGGAACAGGGAACAAAACTTGAATGTTAACAAAAGGTGAGCCGTTTAATATGGCTGGTAGAAAGGGTACAAACAAAGGGCAAGGCAAACTGAAGCAAAATTAACACACACCTAAACTGGGGAATCTAAACAAACAATAAGAAAAACCTAGACAAGAAACTTGGAAGCATGGCATGGACAACAGACGACCTGACAATCACACACTGAAAATAGAGGACTTAAATACACAGCAGGTGATTAGGGGAAGTGGAGACACATGAGGAAACAGCTGACTAGGATAGACATAATGATGCACAGGCAAGAGTAAAACTAACCGCATGAGCACAGAACACAAGACCCCTTTTCAAAATAAAACAGGAAACATGCAGACTTAGACACGACAACCAGAACTTGACAACGTAAGACACAGACATGAAACGCATGAAGAGCAGGGGAGATTTAACATGGTTGGAAACACGAGGGGGAAATAATAAGAACTAGAAACACTTAGGCATGATAATACAAACTTGATAACATAAGACATGCAGCATGAAACACGAAGGGTGAGGGGAAGCTTAAATACAGGGGAAGAAAACACAAGGAGTCTAATAACCAAATGAACTTAGATAACCTAATGAACAAAATAAACTCAAACTTAAAACGCTGGGTCAAAAGACCCAGGACCATGACATTCTGCACATCCTTTACTGTTGTCACCTTAATTTCAACTTCATAGTTTATATTTCTTTTGTGTATTATATCAGGGATATTTTTATATTCAAGCTATTTACTTTAACTGTAGTACTTTAACTTGTTTGCTTTTTTTGTCATGGAGCAACAGTGACCACATAATAAGTATTCTGATTATGACGTTCAGTAGTTAACCCCTTTACTGTCATGACAGGTGCTAGAAAAATGCTTACATGCTTTTATCTACTTTCTTAGGGACACTGACATGGAAGAAAGTGTATTTGTAGAATTTAATTAAACTAATTACACTTAAAAAAATCCAAAAAATATGAATGAGAATGAAGAACAGAAACTAATAGTTACCCAGTCCTCATTCAGTCCTCATTGCTGATTAATTCATCGACTCATTAGGACAAAGCTGGCACGGTGAAAGGTTTTCAGAGTTCTTCTCATGTCTTCCTGGATAACAAAGCTCATCGTGGAGCTGCGGTCAGATGAAGTGGGTCAGCTCAGCAGCGTATTTATAGCTCGGATCGCACTGCTGTCCGTGCTGTCTCTGGACCCAGCAGGAAATGATGCAATGAAATACAAACTGTACTACAAGTGGCCACTAATGCACCTCCACTGTCGGGCCACGGGTCAGTTCAGAGTCACTGTCAGTTCGCTTTCTATCCAACTGAAGCAGCCAAGCATTTAATTCCAAATTCAGAGGCGTGCATTACCACAGGGTTCAAACAGGCTGTGGCACAGGAACTAAAAGCCACATCAATAACTAATAATCAGCTCGGAGTCACGACAGCTGGAACAGCTGCAGAAGCTTGCATTTGGTGCTCAGATCTGAAATATCCAAAGTTTTGGAGATATGTTGTTTTATAAAGTAAGGATGTTTGGGAAGGCTTCAACAGTGGGAAACAGATTTTTCCTCATCCTAATAGATTTTTGGAATCTATTAGGATGTAATTGTGATTTTTTTACATGTACGAGTTTCAGATAGTCCTATTCTAAATACAGATTTTTTTTTCCAGGTGAGAAGCTCATTACCTTACACTATAAATTACCCTGAGACAACTGTTCTGTTGGTTTGATGCCATATAAATTGAAGTGAGATTTTGCAGACTGACTCACGATGGTCTGTGCCTCTCAGTTCATCCTCTGCCTCCCTTTAAATCCAGCTTTCCTCTGATTGGCCTCCTCTTGCAAACAGAGGTTTGAACAGCAGTGTGTTCACAGAACTTTGTGTCTGATAATCATATGAAGAGATTTTACTGCAGCCTGCAGCTTTTTGTACCAGTGCCTGAGGCAACTGTTTTTTTTATTTTTTTATTTGATGCTATATAGATAAAATTGAATTGAACTGAACTTGTACAGACGCTGACCTCATCATTAGAAATTTCCTCACTACCATTATGAGAGAACTAATATGACAGAAAATAACAGAAAGCGTAATAGGCCCCTTGTTGTTTAGCTTTAAGCTCTGAGTTAGGAATGCTCCCCTGCAGTAAAATGCTGAGTATATTTTCAGGCCTCGCAGTGGGAAGTTTAATGACTTGGACTTTTTGCCACATTTGTAGGTAACGAACACAGCTCATCTTCATTTCAATAAATGCAGGAGCGTTTATGTCCCAAGCTGCACTGACATTTACTATATCTGTCAAGACCAATATTTTCAGCTGGGTCACCACAGTGATCCTCATGGCAACAGGAGAGCCGCTTGGTGCCTGTTTGTCTTTCTTTGATGTGCCGTAGCTGTTCGCTTTGGTTTTTAGCGCAGTCCATCATCGTCTGTGTGTTCAGCGTTATTGACTGTTTGCTCTGGACTCGTTGTATGTCTGTGGGCTCAAGGCTGTGCTGGGGATTTGGCATTATGCAGAGAGCATCTAATGAGCATGATGAGCTTAATAAGGTAAAGAACTGAACTGCAAAATCAATGGGAGCTGGTTAAGTGAATCACAGCATTTGAGTAACAACTTCATGAAAAGAATAAGCATGTTTCTTGTAGCCAGGCGTTAAAGTCACAGACTGTAAAGTTTTAATTAGTCAGTTTTTAATTAAAATAGATAAAACGAAATGAAATCAAATGAGGATAAATTTAATTTGATTTGAATCTGTGGTGTGGACGGGAGCTGCTTTATGCCAGCAGGGATAACCTCCAGAGGACCAAAGGTGATTTTTAAGATATTTGATTTAATCATTTATTAGTGTGAACTACCTCTTTGTTAAAATGAACAACAACAACAAAGAATCTGCCTGTCAGCTTTTTCTCACACGGGTACATTGTTTTTATAGATTAGAATCACAAATGAACGTGTTTTGTTACCAAATTTGTTTAAACTAGAGTAAAAGATGTGCTCTCAGGCCATCAACAGCTCAGACTTACATGTGAGTACGTACGCTGTGGCTTTTCGTACACTTCAGCCATGCTCTGGTTCTTTCGTCAGATTTCCTTGTAACACATGACAGCCTGTGTTCATGACCCGTGATGGCTGCTTTTCATCTGTGTTTGAGAAACATCATGTTTGGGTGAAAGTGCACCAACCTGTGATTTTAGCTCTGTAATTCTTTTATGGTGATGTGGTCATTGAAATGAGGAAATGAGGTTCACTTAAAGTCTATTGAGCTTGGAAAGAAAAGCGTCCGGACTACTGTAAATTTCTTGAAGACATTTCATCTGAGAAGCTTCTTCAGTTGTTAGAGCAACTGGTGGAGAATCCCAGATTTTAAGCATTTTGGACGGAGAAGACAGATGGTTTGAAAGAGGAGTGAAAGAAGCCATTTATCTCAACTGTGAATGACCATCATTGAACAGAGGGCTTATGACACTGACTCTCTGCCATTTATAATCCAGTTTTGAGATCTCTTCCCAGATGCCTTAATGCCCACTCACACCCTGGGGCATTTGACCTCTGTAAATTACATGATAGGGTGGGACTAGGCTTCACTATGGATTCACCCGTAACTTGGTTGATTGTGACCTACACCCGTTTTCACACCTTGGCTCATGTAGAGGTAGAGGATCAATCCATGACCCTCTTGGGGGGGACATTCCCATAGGGCTTAAAATCTGGGACTCTCCACCATTTGCTCTTGGAACTGAAGGAGCTTCTCAGATGAAATGTCTTCAAGCAACTTAAAGAAGTCCAGATGCCTTACTTTCCAAGCTCCTTAGACTACGATGACCTGGATGACTAAGAACCTTCACAGACATGTCTGCCAGTAAAAGGTTTGAATGGCGGGGTTTATGTAATCTTTGGGGTTAATCAGGTCTTTTTTGGATCATTTACATGAAACGTAATTGTTTGTTTGTAACACTGCCAGGCTGCATAAATCTGTTGGGATCCACCATTCCTCTCTTGCTGACCATGTCTACCTTTCTCTCTTCTAGCTTGGCAGCATCCAAAGAAGCTGCAGCGAGGAAAGCTGCCTCCCCGATGCCACCGTCCGAATTTCTGGACAAGCTCATGGGCAAGGTTTCGGGGTACGATGCCAGAATCCGACCAAATTTTAAAGGTAGGCGTTGCCACCAAGACTCAGTCGGATAAAACAGGAATGTAGCCAAACGTACCCTGAAAAGACCTGCGCTGTGTCTGCATTTTATTACCTTCTCTAAATGCCTGTTTAGCCAAGAATGTCACCAAAGATAAGGTTTGTATTTATTAGCTTAACTGAAAAAAGGAAAATAACATGTTTAGACATCGATGTTGCTGAAACTTTGTTGCTGTATATTTAATCACTTCAATGTTTTTGTCTGTTCTCAATTTGTCGATCTCTGTATTTGCCCTTTGCAGTGTGGAACAAAGGTAATTCTTCCCACGGCTCAGTTTAGGTGTCAGACCCCAAACTCCCTCCCCCCACCTTTTTTTCCCCTAACACAAGTCCAGCCTTGCACTTTTACCCACAATCATATGGTAAGATGACAAAATCCCCAGTAAGGACTAAGCTAGTTGGCTACATTCCTTGGTATCCACACAGTATCCTGAGTGCTTGTTTTGGTGGTCAAGGTAATGTGCCTCTCTCCCATGAGTGTGCTGCTGACCATGATTTCATGATGATGATGATGACGATATAGTTTTAAGTGACCTCCCTGAATGGAAGCCCCCATAAAGACACATGTCAGAGGTTTCTGCTTTAAACTTCTTGCATTAGGAACACAGACTGGACATGAGAGAACTGGGGCAGCCCTCCGTATCCACCAAAGTCTATGACTAATGCAATGGGTTAAAAATACATTTACAGCATCTTTAAGCATCTGAACAGACAGACAAACTGATTTCCCCTCGTGCTTTTCTGACATTTAAGCCTTGCTGCATGTTTAAAACTGCCAGAACTGAGATTTTATAAAGTGGATGTGAGAAATTTCTAATGTCTTCCGTTAGGTTTGTTGGGTCATGTGTACAAAATATTGGTACCCCGGTGATATTCCAGCTTTTATCAACACGTCTTCCTTAAGTATTAACCTTTAATCACCTGTTACAACATGTGCCTTACTTGTTTTTTTTATATACGGCTGCCAAAGCATTGCTATCCTTGGCACCTTGCAGTCCAGACAGTAAATCTTGTCCTACTGTCGTCACTTAAAGGATGAAGATTGGTTCAAATGTTAGTGAGAGGTACGCTCAGTTCCCCTCCAAGTCTGATCAGAAGCAGATCAGTGGGATGTGTAAGGAGTTTGAGTCTTACCTGGCAGCAGTTTGGTCTGCAGGAGGTTTAACATGAACCTCAAAAGCACACGGGAACCCATCACCCAATCACCGCACGTTTTAGGCGCTGTCCAAGTTTTAGTGAAAAGTGAACCTTTTCAGGTTATTATCAAGATTTGCCAAACCATTAATTAATAATTATAAATATCTAAATGGCCGTTACACTTGGCTCAATTTGATCTGATCTGTTTCATGTAAAATGGTTGTGATCAGATCAGTGTGTGTGTGTGTGTGTGTGTGTGTGTGTGTGTGTGTGTGTGTGTGTGTGTGTGTGTGTGTATACAGAGCTTCACAAATGTATGAGACCATCTGTCAAATATTTTAGAAATGTAAAATAAAAATAACTAAAACTCATTTTTACTGTTCATCGATGCAAAATAATAATGTGCTTCACTGCTTTTTCATAAAACTGTAAACTTTAAAATTCATGGATAAGATATTACATGATTATATTTTTAATTAAAGAGCATTCTGCTGGATTAACGAGAAACATTAAAAAACAGGAAGCTCTCAGAGAGCTTCCCCTCTGAGGCGGCTCTCATTTTTTTCTTTCTTCTTTTTAAACATACTTTAATAAACCCACTGAAACACATTTTAATGTACCCTACTAAAATATTTGTATATTTTTTTATTTATATGAATATAGTACATGTGTAGTATTTATTTCATGATTTATTCATATTTTAAATGTTTTGTAATAAACACCAAGTGTATTTTGGTTTATAATAAAAATATATTAATAAGATAAAGCATCGTCCTAGTATAGGAATTGTGGTTATGACCTGTTAGATGAAAAATATACATAAAAAATACCTAATAAAACAAACGTTTCCAACACAAACAAGATCGACATTGAAAAGATGGGAGTAAGAAACATAGTTTTAAATATCTCCATAAATCATTATTATAACTTTGACCTTCACATCAGTTTGTTGACCTTGAAGGAGAGGTCAGAGGTCAAATGTGACGTGACGTCTTAAACCTTTAGATGTTAAGATGAGAATATTTTAAGTTATTGGACTTTTTGTTAGTTTCCCACCAATAAATCATGAAGCTGACCTTGAAAATGTGTTTTTTAACATGAGACTTTATCCGAATTCATTCTAGACAGAAACACAAAAACGCTGCGACACACAGAACCTGCCTGGTCCATTCAGGTCAGCCGTGGCATAAACCACTAATTTGTTGGTGGTCTAATATATTTGTTAAGCACTCTGCTTGTGTGTGTGTGTGTAATATAGTAAGTGGCATGTTACCTGCTGGGGTAGAAAGAAGGTTCGCCTTCGTCTTTTCAATAACCTGAAAAGATTTCTGCCGTTCACTTCTCACCCAGATGTTTTCTGGGATCTCTGGCGGTGATCAAACCTGGAGGGATGACGTACATTACCTAACGCTGCCTGCGTCAGGTCAGCATGCGATGCTATTTGTCTGCTGCTCTGCATCTGCCCGTCGTCTCTAAATCAAAAACAGGTGAAATTTAAAGGTGTTGCTAATATTTTGTACACTGAGCACACAGGTACACAGAATGTGCACAAGTGAATCACAGCTTTGTTTCTGAATGCTGCCATGGAGCTTCTCTCTTCTTCTGTTTTTTCTTTGCTGAGCCCATAATGGTACAACCCATTATATGGTGAGCAGGATATCTCGGTTCACGCAGGACAGGGTTGAGAGGAGCGGAGGGTTTTCGCTGTGACTAAGTGCGCATTATTAAACCTGCCTTGGCTACAGAATGGCCGACCTGCCGAGGGTTTGCTCAGGTGTTTGTCGCGAGCCGATTTTGGAGATCATTTCTGTTTTTTTAATTTGATTTCTCCTCAGCTCTGCTCAGCAACACTCCCGCGCGATTTACTGAAGCTAGCACTGCACTGACCTTTACAAATCAGGATTTAAACAGGCATGTGTGGCAGTTATTTGAATTTATAGCTTTAATCTTTTTTTCCTTCTTCTAATGCGATGTAATAAAATTTTTTAATGCAGATGAAATTACTCTCCGGCGCTGTGCCGCACACGCACAGAATAATAAGAGTCCCAATGTCCCCTGTAACACAGACACGTTTATTTAAATGAGCTCAGATGTCAGATACTTTCTGTTTTGGGGTAAATTTGTAACGAACGCAGATCTGTAATGAAGATACGTATGGACGAGGAGGAGGAGCCCATCTTTTATATAATGTGCTCAGCTAATTGTGTCAGGGGCCATCGTTAGCAGACAGCCCGACATGAACTTCCAGATTCTGTCATGGTTGTCAGGTCGACAGAGTAACACAGCGTGATCTCTCCGACTTGCTCATTCATGCAGTCTTTTGTGTGTAAGTGTGTGTGTTTGTGTGCGTCCCCTACCAGCCGACTACACCCCTGCATTAATCACACCCATGAAATAAACAGCTTGACAGCTCGGCGGCCTCGTAAACTCGGGGGGAAAGAAACAACAACAAAAAAAATGTACTTGCACAGTAGGTGAGTCAGGCAGGGAGCAAAAAAAGGAAGAACTAGAATAGCATGGGGGTATTATAATAAAAATAATCATCACCATAACATGCTAAGTGGGAACACTTTAATAAGTGACGTGTCTGTAATGATGTGGCATTCAGCACACGGATCGCTCGAACGTGTTTCCTTAGAAGCTTTTTAAGGAAGGGATCCTTCAACTAGCATGCTTGTCAGCTGCTGTAGTGGAAACGTCACCGTCACCTGTGCACATTCTCCAACACGGTGAAGACACCCTGATAACTGTGTATTACCCTGAGAACACACTGGGCGCGTCACACAGTTTCATTTTGTCTTTTGCACAATTTCCAATTTAGACTAGAACAAAGTTGTTGTTTTTTTTAACTAAAACCAGCAGAAGTGAACACATGCAGAGCCGCATAGCTACGAAACAAGCTGCCCGAGGAAGTCGGGTCAGTGCCTGGGGCAACTATGGCTCAGGCACTGAGTGGGGTGGCCACCATTTGAAAGGTCAGTGGTTCAAACCCCGGGACCATCCAGGTGACATCAGGCGGTCAACACAGTGAACCCCAAACTGGCCCTGAAGCATCCATCAGAGCGAGAGTGAGAAGGATTTGTGTGGTGCAGGATGGATGGATGAGCCTTGTAGTGTGAAGCACTTGGAGTGGAAACACACTAGATTTAGCTTCACTGTTGTATTATTTATATGAATCCATTTTGGTGTCTTTTTTTAATATTGACCTGCTTTTCAAATATCTTTTTGTTTCTTGTTGTGTACCACCGTTATTTTACTGGATGGAACGCCTCCCACATGCTGTTTGAGATATTCTGTCTACAGTAAAACTGATATCTATTTTATGATGGGGAACATAGCAAATGTAAATCTAAATTCACAACAAACTGAGTGTATTGTACTCTGGATGGCGTTACCTTAGTCTCCAGTAACACTGTGAGGAACCCCAGGATATGTCCTTCAGTGCACATATTAAACAAATATGTAGGACTGGTTTCTTCCATTTGTGCAATATCTCTAAAATGAGAAACATCCTGTCTCAGAGTGACGCTGAAAAACTAGTTCATGCATTTATTACTTCCAGGCTGGACTACTGTAATTTCTTAGTATTTACAGGGATTAAAAAAGAGAGATTTATCTTCCCTTCGTTGACCTTGCTGATCTTGGTTGTTTCCAGAAATACATTTAAATTCCTTCTCACGTGCAAAGTCCTGAAAGCATCATATCCCCTCCTAGTACACTATCACCCCATTAGTGCACTTCACTCTCACACTTCAGGCTTACTTGTTGTTCCTAGAGTATTTAAAAGTAGAACGGGAGGGAGAGCCTTCAGTTTTCAGGCCCCAGGAACCAGCTTCCAGTTTGGATTCAGGAGACAGACACTATCTCTACTTTAAAGATTAGGCTTCAAACCTTCTTTTTTGCTAATGCACATAGTTAGGGCTGGATCAGGTGACCCTCAATCCTCCCTTAGTTATGCTGCAAAAGGCGTAGGCTGCTGGGGAATTCCCATGATGCACTGGGTGTTTCTTCTTCATTCACCACTGCTGCATGTCATAAATAGTTTCTTTCTTGTTTTTTTGTTTGTGAGCTCCCCGTGCTCCTCTTTTTCCCTCCTACACATCATACATGCTCATCCAATTAGCACCAGCCCTGCTAATTTTGCCACAGTAGATGGAGGGCGGGAGGGGACAGGATGGGGAAGTGATGAGATCTGCCCCAGGCTATGACTATGGCAGCACGAGAAGAAATCCCAGTGATCCGGTGCAGGGGTCCAGTGTATGATTTAGTTTAGTTCGTCTGCTGGAGAGAGGAGAGCAAGCACTCGTGACACATTCAGGACGAGCTGTTTATAATCCATGACTTCATCCTACGTTCATTTCTCTTTTCCTGCTTTCTCAGTTTTTACAGTGTTTCATCCAAACCTCACATCTGTCTTTGCCTTTTCGTTATTTCTGTCTGCTGCTTATAGCTGCGTTCTTAATTTTTGCTTCCTTATTAGTTTCCTTGCTCATCACACATCATTTGGTCTTATTTATTTCTGCATAGTGATCAGATCTTTTATTTTATTCTCTTATATTTTAATCTTCATTTTTCTTCCCTCTTCCTTTTATTTTCCTCATCTCTTCCTGCATATCCATTTTCCTTATCGGTGGTTGAAAGACAAGTTCATTATTAAAGAAATTGTCCCCTATTTATCTGTTTAGCCCTCCTTTATTTTAGCATCTGTCTCTTGAAACATTTGGTCAGGTGAGCAGGTAGCAGGTGAGGTCATGCAGGAGGTTTTTTTACTTCCTCAGACAGCAGCACCGAGTCCTTCTGATGCACTACTCCGGTAATGAATGGCCACACAGCGCTGTGGAGATAAAGGAGTGTGTATGAGAGGGAGAGATGGGGGGTTAGCGAGGGAACCAATGAGGGAGAGGAGGGTTTGTGTAATTCTTCTTGTGTCCAAGTGTGTGTCTACGTGCACGCTTGATGAATGGTGCCGACTACAACTGTGACTCTCCTCTCCCTCTCCGCCATAACCTTGTCCTTCCTCATCACTCAAGCCGAGCAGCAGCAAGGCCAATGACTCGGACCAAGCTCCTGGTTTCAGGCTCGACCTGAACAGGCCACTGGCGAACCAAACTCCCCACCCTCCGACTCCCCCGTGTTTGCAAGGCAGGGCTTTTTGCCTGAGAAGACACTGAGTGTGTCACCAGCTTTAAAATCTGTGCTTCAGCAGGTTTTCATCTTCTGCACTCTTGAGCGGCCCCGTTGTTGCTTCATAGCTCGTGTTTGCTCCTTGAAACAGTCCTTTTATTTTGTTTGGCAAAGCTCCCTCCTCCTGATATCAAAGACCTCTCACTGAAAAATCATCACTGCGTCACTTTGCTTCGGTGGACCTGAGTAAATATGCACAGGGGACGAGAGATTCTTTTCCTTCTCCTCCTCACTTTGTCCTTGCACAGCTGGAGGAGCTGTTGCTGCACAAAGCTACACAACTCTTTGCTTCTCTTGTGTTGTGCGACTCCCTCCTCCTCCTTCTCTCCTTGCTGGAGTTGAACGTGCCGAGGCGGGACTTTAGTTATTAGCTGTCGGAGCTTGACGTTCATTTGGTGTTATCAGCACTTGTTTAATGGCTACTTAATGGGATTAATGGGCATAAGGTAATGAGCGTAGGATGGAGGAATGGCTGCGGGTGGGGGGTGGGGGGGGGGAATGGATGGGAGAGCAAGTGGGGGGAGAGAAAGACAAAGTGAAAGACACAAGTTGGAGGGATTTGCCCACGATGGGAGATTAGGAAGAAGTGCAGGTGGCAGAAGTGAAATGCAGGGTGTCGCACTGCACACAGAACAGATTTGTGCTCGCTTAGAGCTGGAACTCTGATGCTAACACAGTTCCCAGTGGACCCAGTGTTCCTCAGTTATGTATTACACTTGCAGCAGTCTTGAATAAGCAGCTCTGGGATGCAAACTACAATATCTACACCCTCCTCTTTTTTTCTCAACTCTACAAGGATGCAAGCGCTGAAATCTGCTCGGGTGAGTGGGCATTCTCGCCCAGAGGAAGGTCTTGTGGCTCTCTTAGTATTCAAGGTAACGGCCCTCTCCTTTCCAAGCCAGGAAATTTGGATGAGGGATATATTGCAAGGAGAGAGGAACTTTAATGTCGTCACAGAGGTGACTCTCCCCAGAGTTATGACAAAAATATTGATCACAGTTGAGCGTCTAGCAGGAGGAGGCAGAACGGCAAGGGCAGCAAAGAGAGGAATATTGAATAGGATGGTGAGGGCACCAAAACGGACGAGAGGAGTCTAAGAGGTGGAGGAAAGAGGCGAATGAGAGTGGTCGGATTAATTTCTGCAGTCAAAAGTTTAAATCTGTTCATTATCGTGAGCCGAACAGGAAATGATCAAGCTGGCAATTAGAGCACTGTCAAATGAGCCATGTTGTCGAAATGAATGAATTCCTCTCCTCTTCTGTTTGCTTTAAATAGCTCACATTATTATTGTTTCCTTTTGATCCTCAGATAGCAAAAACCTTCTTTAGCTTTAGGCTGCACACAGCCACTCTGAGATGTGTAAAAGGAGTCGATGGGTACATTACTCTGTCTTCCTCCCTCTGCAGTCCACCGGTCCGTGGCTAATAAGTTTATAAGGAGGGGAATACTGCCTTATAAAGGGCCATTCGGTCCTCCTGCGCCGTCGCACCTCTAATTACTAGCCAGAGGAAAAAAGGTTTAAGCCCACCAAATCCATTTAAATAGCCTGATGGAGAGGTTGGCGTGTAATTGTTCACTTCCCCCACACAATCAGGCCACGGGCTGCTGTTCTCGGGCTTTACGTGGCAGATGCGTCCAACATTCGGCTGATGGAGGGACCCTGGGGTATAAGTAGAGAGAAAAGCATTCGGGGAAAACCCTGTATTTGTCTGACAAAGCATCTTTGCTTCGAACGCAGAGGCGAGCTTTTTTCTTTTCCTCTGGTTTCATTTCTGTACCTTTGCTGCAAAGCCAGGAGAATTGATTGTGCACAGTGCTAGTAATTAGCTTGCGTTACGAGATCCCCTCTGCTGGCAAAGCAAAAGTCCAAAAAACCAAAGCTGCTGTGGTATTAATGCCAGGATCAGGTGATGTTCGACGGGCCGCCTGGCCGCGAGGCTAAGCCCAGGCTTAGTCCTGACACGGAGAGACTGTCGTGCACAGAGGAGGGAGGAAAAATTGCCTTTGGTGGATTCGGGCAGATTATAGAGTTTAAGTCACCTGTCTACAACAGTTCATGGTCACGACGAATACTTTCCATCTATCTTAGAAGCCGTTTCCCTTTTTTTTCAGGCTGACAGTGACAGATTACAATATCGCTTGCAGACTTCTACTGGGTGTAGTTCCCATCCTTCACATTGGCAGTTGTCAAGTACAGCAAAGCAGGATGTGCCCAGTTTTCTCAGTTCAGTGCAGTTCGAAGACAAAATAGGACATCGATCAACAAACATGAGTTACGAAAGGAAGACAGTCTCCTCGGCGTGTATCGATAGGACGCATTGTTGGCCTCTGTTCATAATTCTGAGTAACTGGAAGAGAAAATTTTAATAGCTTGAAATGAAATGTGTTTGCTGTTGAGTGCATGAGAACCGTTTAATACCTGAAGGTCGACTCTGACGTTATGTCTGATTTGGAAGTCTTTGATTTGCAGAAAATTAGACGGCTTGGTGTTAAATCACAGTTTAGCCGGCAGCTGTGAGCATGTGCTGATGAAGAAAATCTCTACTTTGTTTCCTTTCTTAAACTTTTTTAGACCAATCCGATGAGCCACTGACGTTCAGTGGCACATCGGGCTAAGTCTTTATCTTTCCAAGGGCGAATGGGGGAAAGATCTCGGAGCAATGAATCGTTCGGCTTTAACTTCTGATTCCTTGACATTGGCATTTTTCCACTATCAATCAGCCTTGTGCAGACTAAAAGTTCTCTTTCTCAGCTACGATATAATGTGGCCCGTTTGTGAGAGGCTGTTACTTTCTTGGGGGGTTGAAGTAGGACCTTTTGTCATCCAGATGGGCTCCATTTCAGCCAAATGACTTCATATTAATAGGAAGAATTGGAATTACATCTAAGATTGGTGATCATTTATCCATTCCTTTAGGGTTAGTGCCATTTCTGTTGCCAGTCGAAATATCGATGGGGACGGAGAATCGGCTGCTTTGTTTCATTCGAGTTGTTGTGAAATGTGTAAGTCACCATCTACCTGTTGCCCAAAATTACCGAGGTCAAAACCGTCAAGATAAGGGAAAAATCTAAATGAAGCCAGTTTGACATGTAGTCTTTGCACCTCCCCGCCCTCCTCCTCTTCCTCCTCTTTCTCTCTGGCCTCTTGCATCTCCTGTAGTGCATTTTGCTAGTTTTACTTCAGCTCCTCTTGACAGAACTGCATTGCAACTCTCCTCCTCTTCATCTCAGCGCATCGCCTCTCCTGTCCTGCCCGCTGCAGTATGGCAGTAGATTGTTTCTCTACAGTCTCATGCATCCCTCCTTCCTGCTATTGCCTTCACAGTATGTTGCCCCCCTCCTCCCGCCCCTCCCCAAGTCTCCCCCGCTGCCACACACTCACCCCGGCCGAGTGTTGGCAGAGTGTTGCGACACCATAGATAATCGAGCCTTGCTGTCTTGTTCGCTCCTTGATAGACAACGCGGTTGTTTTCCTTAACGAGGACAAACAACGTGTAGTTGGTAACGTGTTGTTAGTATATGCTGTGTTTAATTCTCATCTTTTTTTTATTAGACCCCAAAGGCTCCAAAAATGAAGCTACTCACAAGAAAGGTACTTTCCCTTTTCCTGTTTCTTTTTCCCTTTTTTCTACTTTCTACTTCTGCTCTTCCCTCACCAACGTTTGTGATCATTTGTCTTTAATGCAACGACGAGGCATTTTCCAGATGTTGACACCATTAGGAACATGAGGGAAATGCTTTTTGGTTAAACTGTGGAGATGTTTTGCTGGAGGTTTTATCAGAAAATGTCTAGAAATAACTAAGAAAACTGCATTTCAGTATATTTAAAATATTTTAGGCGTGCACTTTTGACCTGACAGATGTTTTTCCTTTAGTGTCAGCCATGATTGTTTGCAGACGGTTGTGTCTGGCAATAGAAAACCTTTTTTTCCTCCCTGACACAGACAAATGTAGACACTTTGGTGATCACACCAGCAAACCTGTCCTTCTCCTAGTGTTTGGCTTTAAGTAAACTGCATTCATCACAGCACTATAAGAACAGTTTGTACTAAATGACAAAGACATGGAGCCACTCAAAAAATGGACTTTGTCTGAGACAGGAAAACTGCCAGTTTTTAATATTATGTGAGCTTTCAACCTTGTGTTTTCATATCAGTGAACTTGATGTTCTGGTTCATTCAGAGATACAAAACCAGCATTAAAATTTCACACAGAACATTTTTAAAGTGTTTTTCCAAACTCAGCTATAAGAATGATTTATTTTTGTCATCCTTGTGACTCATTTAATGGCACATGTAGTGGTGTGTAGCACTGTTGTATTCTACCCGCCATCCTTATGTAATGCAGGAATGTGCAGTACTGCACAGCAGCCTGTGTCCTGGTAATTTTCTGCCATTATGTTGTTTTTACAGAGGTTTATGTAAATTGTAAAATTCATTATCAGAAAAACAGTTCCTTCATTTTACAGATTTTTTATTGTGTACCTTTAGTGTGCAGGAAATAAAAAGTAAAATGAAGTCTAGAGTAGAGCACGGACTACAACAGCTTTGTAACCTTTCTCCCCGTTTGCCCTGCGTTAAAGGATCGCTCTCATCTCATTTGTCCTCCTAGCTGAAGATGCTAATTCTGGTAGCACAGCAGGCCCTTTAACACAGTGGCTCCTGTCAGTTGTAACTAATATCTGCGTGGCCCTAATTTGCATGCACAGACTCTAAGCGGTGATAGAGAGCCCCATACACAATCCGCTCACAGGGTCCGTCCTACAAATTACTGCTGCAGGACTTTCCAGACAATTACAGTTGGCGATGGAGCAAACAGCAGAGGTTACGCACTGGGTAATCTTATTTCTCGATGCTGCCAGACGGAGTCTGCAGAGTGCAGCGCAGGTTAAAGAAACGTCATTATTTTCAGTTGGATATTCCTGATCGCTATAGCAACAAGACCGAGGAAATAAGGCCGAGGTACTATTCCTCCAAAAAGTTAACCGGCCATCTAACGATGAGCGCGGCAAAAAACGACCTCGGCAGTGGACAGTAGATGCGATCCTCTTGCGTCTGATTTCTCTGGGTGAATAACGCCATTGAGAGAGACGCCGTTTGCAGACTAAAGACCCCAATTACCTCCTCCCAGTACTGTCAGCGTCACAGGAGACAGCGTTTATATTAGCAGGCAGCAGCCTGTCTGCCTCCGGGCTGCTGAGATGCATAACTTACACTCTGGCTTGGTGCTAAAAATAAATAAAATGAATATATAAAAGTGCAGAGCTGATAAGAAATCATTTCTCTTTTTATTGTTCAAATAGCAGGAGAAAAATTCCAGTTCACAGACGTGCTGGACAGGAAATCAAAGAATGTAGGTTGGACGTTAACGTGGGTCCGAGCTGCAGTCATATATTAATGTCTTATTCATGCTGCAGATGCTTCGTTTGTAATTTTTGTGAGTCAGCCATGAGCTGCTTGCCCACTTCAGTCTCTAGATGATGGGATTTCCCCCTTTTTGGACCCACAGACCCTCCTCCACCTGTAGGTTATCCTTCATTTTAATCGCTAATCAACATAAAGCACGGTCATGTAGCAGACCTACAGCAGTGCTGTGAAGACATGTCGTGCATTTTTGCTACAAAGGCGTATGTAGCGGTGATATTTTTGGCTGCAGACAGAATTGGTGGAAATGTCAGTTTTAGAAGAAAAATGATTAATGTCAAAGCGAGAGGGGAATATTAGAAGAAGAAAGGGATAGGATTGGAAGAATATGTCAGAGAAAAAATTAAATTATTTAGAAAGAGACACAAAATAATAAGTAGTAAAATAATATGATAGTAGGAGTGGACAGACTAAATGAAAGGAGAGCAAAAAGGAGGGAAGGAAAGGATGATTAGAGGAAGAGACAAGAATGCTATAGAAGAGACAGCAAAGAAGGAAGTCTGTGTACAAGGTGATGACGGCAGAGGAAAGAAGGAGTCTAACAAAGCCGAGCACACGGAGGAGATGGAGGCGGAGGGGAAGACTAGAGACCAGATAGGATGGAGAAAGAGGAGGAAGATGGCGGGTGGTGAGGTTTTACTTCCAGCGTGTTCAGCAGAATCCAGTCAGCAGGTCGGGGCTCGTGCCTCTCCATGGCCACCATCAGATTGGAGGCTCTGCTCTGCTCCTTCTGTTGTGGGATGTTGAGCACATATTTCACAGGAGCCACCTCCTTGCAGATACTTTATGCAGATTACTGTTAGGCCAGGTTCTGGGCTCTCCGTCCTCCCACAGATTCAGTCCGTCTCCGCAGATTTACGTCCATGCGAGGACGGCTCGTAATATGATTGCACAGTGCTTCAGAGAGGTGACACTTTAATGTGACGACTGCAGGTCGGAGCATATTGCGGTTATTTAACTTTTTTATTGAGGGCAAAAAATTGCTGCTATGTAGATTTATGCTTATCCGAGTGGCCTGTCTTATGAAGAACACCTTTCTAATGTGATTGCACAGTGCTGCAGAAAGCCAACGCTGCAGAATGATTACTGCAGGCTGGAGCACAGCACATCGTTTTACTGAACGTAAAGCTGAATATCCCCCTACACACAGTCGTTCCCATTCATGTGGCCTATTTTAAATAGTATGGCATCACTGCACTGTGGTTTACAAAGAACATTTTAACTGCAGGGCTTTCCAAAACCACACGAATCACGAGTGCTTTGATCAAAATGACTAAAGATTCGTTTCACGGTTACAAAAGTTTTCTTTACGAGTCAGAAATTCTTTTAATGCTTTAAATCCATGTTAACTTTCCGAAGAACAACATACAGACATGTATATTTGTGTGAAGCACTGAAAGTCTTATAAAGCAGACTATTGAAGTGTTGTATGATTTATTATCCCCATGTGAGGAAACAAAGAAGAACTTTGGCGTCTCCTTCTGTGGCCAAAGCAGCTCGTTTAATCTCTATTTAATATATTACCAGCTCCTGTGTTTGGTGTTCTGGGGTCATTTGAATGAAAGTAATTTCAGACTTTGCAGGAATTTAGAGTAACTTATTCACGCTGCCCAAATAAAAGTATCAAAGTATTTCACAACAAAAGCACCAGAGAAGAAAGCCTCAGATGATGAACATGAAGGACTAAAGCATTTTCTCTGTCACAGGCACTCATGTGAGAGCTCATATTATAGTTAATTACACACATAAATCACGTAAAATTAACCCTAACTCTTTGTATATATTTTCACATATATTTCATAATTTTCTATCCAAGTATTAACATTAAGTAGTGAAAATATGCTTTTTTGGGTTTTTTTACTGCAGTTAAAACAATAAAAAAGAGTCAAAACATTTCTTTGATTTTAATGTTAACACAACGGCCTCTGTCTTTAATCCACACAGAAATAAAAAAAACCACAATCTTAGTAAAACGTTCTGAATATGAAGAAAAAACGTTTTAAAGGTGAAGCCGTGTTCACAGCGATGGAAAAGTGTTTTTTAATAAAACTGAATCGACCTGTTTTAACAGAGTGTGTGTGTGTTTGTGTGCGCGCGTGCGCTTGTGTGTGTCCACTAATCTCAAATGACTATCTACATTTCCCTCAAGATGATTAAAAGTGTCGAGCTAACGGCAGCACATCACGACACGCCATTAAATCACACGCCAATTTATTGAGGAGATGACCATCTCTGTCTTACACGCACGCACGCACACACACACACACACACACTCTGCAAACACTCCATCTGCATGAGGGCAGCAAACAGGAAAGATCACACACAGAACACACACAGGAACTAAAACACACACATCGCTGCTCACATTTTTATTTTCCTCCCTTTTTTAATCTCTTTCACATTTCCATTGCTACCTCTCACTAATCCATTGATATAAAGCCCGAGTCACCTCGTCTCCGTCGCCATTGCAGACCTGCTATTGATTTCTGTCTCCCTGCGGGCAGCCGGCTGCCAGCCTGTCATGTTCTCCTGTCAGTCAAAAGCTGGCAAAGAAAGCCCTGAAAGGTCCAGCGACTCATTTATTGCAGACTTAATTCACTGTCTGCCTATAATTAGACAAGGTGATACATTTTTTGGTAAAGCAATTAATGTCACATTTGGAGTGGGTCCCCCTGAAATCAGGGCGCTGTTAGGTGTGGAGGTGTTTCTCCTCCTCCTTTTAAGACGGCTCCTGCATGAACTTTCTTCTTCAGGCGTCTTTGAGGTCGTCTTCAGCTGTGTGTCAAAGTGTGCAGCAGCCTCTTTCATTTGAATGAGGTCGTTAAATCAATGCAGCGCGGATGTTGCAGAGAAATCCAGTGAACGAGGATGACAGGCTAACAGGACATCGTTTTGGTTTTATAATATATCCTCTAATGATTTCTGGGTGTTTGATCAAAAAAAAAGAAGGCTTTCTGCAGTGATTACAAAAGCATCGGCATATTTCTGTGTACATAGTTCTTATTGCTCTACAAACTCTACTTTCCAACACACTGGTGCTCCCCCCTGTGCTGACTGCAGGACGTCACCGGTGACTCAAATGTTCAGAGGACAGACTCCAGGAGTGTGACTGAAATCATGGTCAGGCTCTGAACAATAGCGGCTACTGAAGATGAAGCATCCGGTGCTCTTCCAGCAAACGCAAACTATCAAACTCAGTGGCTGCTTTTCATCTTTGGAAAGGCCAGCCTCCTACATAATTTACAACAACTGGCATTTCAAAACGTGACGTCATTACTCAGGAAGCACCTACATTCACTCATAATGAAGAAAAAAGTATTTCAGCAAACTTTACCCATGAAAACAGATTAATTTAAACCCAATAAGATTCAATAATGTTTCATTAATTTCTCCTTTACATAGCATTAAGGTCAAGTATGAGTCTTACTGATTTCATCCCAAACTGCGTCAGTGTCTGCCCTTTGTGCAGTCACTTTATTAAAATCACATATTGGTATTTTATGCTGCATTTCAACAAATGACCCAAAATAGCAGAGATTATGTTCAAGTGAGGAGGATGGAGGGGTTAGCACAATATATTTCCCTGAGGCCACTGTGCTTATTTAATCATTTACAGTGAAACACAGCAATGGTCAAGAAGTTCTTCCAGCCTCTACCAGCTATCATCCCCAAAATATATCCCACCTCTGAGACTCTGACGCCGCTAGCTGGTCATTTTCTAGCAGACAGAAAAAACTTTAATGTGCTTGTTCAATATCAGATTTGAACTCGTTAAGTGTAATTATTTAGATCACAGATTTAACACAACCACACAAAAAATAAAAAGAACAAGTGAAACGTCCACACACAGCAGCTTTGAAGAAATGAAAGCCGTCGACTCGTCTCTGACCACAGCATCCGGTCCTTTTTTCTTATGACCTCATCCCACAAGAAGCTCCTCAAACATGAAAATGACACAGAGGTGTCAAGAAGATCAAAATGTGACACCTGACTGAAAACCAGATTTATGAATTGGCGCAAATTAAGCACAACAGCCAAAAACATCAGGGTGACTGACTGAAGGGTCACTGCAGGGTCTGAGCATCCACCTGCACCGACTACGCACCTGTCCTGAGAACATCTCCCCCGTTATTCCGAATAAATAAGTGCTTCCAGCAGCAATAACACACACGCGTTGTCCTGCACAAACGTTTTGTGCAATTTCTCAATTATTAGACTGGATAAACCTTAGTTTATCCAGTCTAATAAATGACTGGATAAATATAGAATGATATCTATATATATTTTCCTTTTTATGGGCGTGTGTTATAAAACACACATTCATCATATTATGCATTTGTAATCAGGTGGCCTGATTACAAATGCATAATATTTGCAATCAGGTCACCTGTTCAGTCACAAAACTGATGCCGTGCCACTTTACTCATTTCCAACAGCAGCTTTTTTAATGCCAGCAGCAGTAAGGTTGTCTCCAGGTGCTGGAAACATTCAAACTACTGATGGTTTTCATGAGTACATGTTACAGAAGAATCATGACGCTAAATGTCCTCTAATCTTCAAAAAGCTTGTTTTTATTTTGTGCTTAAACTGAAATGACTTTGTGTGTGTGTGTGTGTGTGTGTGTGTGTGTGTGTGTTCAGATAGTATGCATAAACAGCTGGAATATTGCAGAGGGGAGTGTTCACATGCAAACACATGCTGCTGGCAAACAAACACATTCACACACATTCTCACTGTAAACATACAGGACACACACACACACATCTTGTCACACAGAGAAACGGGAAATGCTCACAGGCACAAATGCCAATTTTTAGTAAATATGCATAGACAAACACAGTTGTTATCTCACTACTTCACACACACATGCACACACACATACACACACGCACACACAGAGCCTCAGGTGTTTTCTGACCAGGCTGCTATGCATCCATCCATCTCTCCATCCTCTCCCCTCCGCCTGCCTCCCACTTTGAATACATTTTATCTCGTAATGAAACTTGAACGCCCCGTGGCTGAAAGAGAGAATATGAATGAGAGGAAGAAGCAAAGTGACAAGAGACAGGAGAAAGTATCCGGAGAAAAGAAGAAATGGAATTGTGAAAAAAAGACGAGGGGCAGAAGGAGAAAATGGAGGTGGAGGAAGAGTAAAACACATTATAATGGCATTTCTCCGCCCTCACTGGGGAGGAAAATGAAGTTTTCCCTAAAGTTCACTCCATGGAAGAGGCAATGATGGATGACTGAATATGACGTCAGTAGAAAACGCCATTCCTCATCTCACCACTGCAATTAAAATGTGACAGGAAGTGTTTTTTTTTCCCTGTTGCTGATCTATTTACTCGCTCACCTAAAGGAAACTACGCTCTATAAAAGAGCCAGGGCTCCGGCTTGTATGTAGGACAATAATGAGAGCTGTCTGTGCAGGGCGTACGAGCACACAGCATCTGCATGGGAGTAAAGGCAGAATAAACCAGACAGAGGAGCAGACAGGTGCTTTGGTGTTCGAAACAGCTTTAAAGCAAATAAAGACATAATGAAGAGAAAAAAGCATTTTATTGTTGAGAGCCAAGACGGACGGTGCTTTATGTCTGAAAGCCTTCCAGCGTTTTTTGTCCCTTCCCCACGGCGGTTCGCAGCCTTGATGTTTGTCTCCTCCTCATTGTCATGTCTGGATGTAATGGAGGGAAAAATGGTTAAAGAAGCAGAAGTAGGGAGCTGAAAGTTACCTATTTTACTTACAGAAAGTCGGGATAACCCTCCAAAGTCTGCTGATTTGAGGGAAAATACTGCCTGGGTACATATATATATATATATTTAGCCATATTAGGAATGCCATGAAATCACAGTGTTGGGGAGTAACGGAATACATCTACCACCGTTACGTATTTAAAATACAAAATATGACTAACTGTATTCCGTTACAGTTACCGTTTAAAAAGGTGGTATTTAGAATACAGTTACTTTGCTGAAATAAAGGGATTACACGGCAGTATTTTCCTGTTTCATATGTTCGGTTACGCCCTCTCTAAATTTGGTTTCCACGCCCCAAACAAAACACGCATTAAAAAGCTCTAATGCCTGTGTCTCAATCTCGCGGCCCATGTCACCTCTACTTGCGTAATGACGTGAAGAAATATTTTTAAAAATTATTCACAAAAATGATTTAATATGAAGGCAATAGGCAGAATGCTACAGGCATAGCTCTAAAGAATGTAGCCTCATGGGCAGTGTAGTCCGTGCTGCAGGGAGAATGCACTGCCATACCCGTTATGTGTCTGTGAGCGCCAGGAGGGAGAAAAGGGAGAGTGGAAAAGTACGAGTTGTCATCGAGCAGAAACGGGAGCTGGAAGCATGTAAATATAATAATAACCACTGCAGCCAAAAAGAGTGCCTGACGAGCCCAGTTGTAAGTAAGCTATTAAGACTTGACTGTACACCGAGTTCGTGTTTTTCTCCGAAACAATAAGTTTTGTTGGAGCAGCCTTTCAACACCTCTCTCTGTCTCTCACTAGCAAAGTTGACCCAGACAACAAAGTTTTCGGCTACGAGCCCGACACGGAACCCGACGTATTAGCTAGAGGTCCCTTTACTACGGTTTGGAGCCGCGGACCTGTTTTATATACGCGCCAAATAGTTTTCTATACGAGATCGCTGCAAAAAAGTGCAGCCTTACTAATGCCCACCCTACTGTTCCTCATTTTATATTAAGATTTAAAAATCTAGTTGGTATTGATATGGCGAGTAACCTTCAGTAATAGTAATAATTTACATAGCAACATAGCAATAGTACATTTATGTAGTTGTAAAAAGCATGATAATATAATAGGTAATCCAAAGTATTCAGAATACGTTACTCTCATTGAGTAACGTAACGGAAAATGTTACAACAGCGGTCTCCAACCTTTTTTGTGCCACGGACCGGTTTATGCCCGACAATATTTTCACGGACCGGCCTTTAAGGTGTTGCGGATAAATACAACAAAATAAAACTAGTACCGGTACCGAAAAAAAGATTTATTCATAACACACGTGAAAAGACCCAGGAAAACCGAGTTAATGATAAAAACGATAAAAACGATAACAACATAACGTTGAAAACCGATAAAAACCCTGAAAACCATACATTTCACACCTGAGCCTCAACTTTCGCGGCCCGGTACCAAACGACTCACGGACCGGTACCGGTCCGAGGCCCGGGGGTTGGGGACCGCTGCGTTACAAAATACATTTTGGGGCTGTAATCTGTAGTGGAATACGTTTTAAAAGTAACCTTCCCAATACTGTCAAATCAGGATGATTTGATCAGCAGATACTTACTTACCAGGGTCCTCGAGTATTTTAGGACTCCTAACTGGTTCTTAAGATTAGAGTCAGACCTCTCTAATGGTCTGGTTGCTGAAAGGGAACGACAGCTTTCTCCCCAAATCTCGTGGAAATTTGAAACTATAAAAGTGGAGGCAAAGATCCACCTAAAAGGTTTGGAACGGCAGTGAAAAATATTTTTTATATATATCTCTATATATTTTGTATTTGTTTTTCATAAATAAATGAATAAAAAGAGAAAAAAGACTCCCAGAGGAAAATTGTGAACTGGGCCTTTAATGTTCACATTATTCACCCTGGAGTTTCCTCCTCCTCGTTGGATTCCTCTGGCAGCTAGTCAAGGTTCAACTGATGTATTTCTGACCTTTGTTTGGATTTAAAACGTCATCATTGTATGACATGAGTTATTTCTGATAATCATTCCTGAGTTCTGGTCAGGGAACATGGTGACTTTGTAGTAAACAACAAAGGCGAAACATGGTCGGACGGACAGCGCGGCTGTTGAAGTTGTGCAGGTATGTCGGTCCCGCTGCAGCACCGACACTGTGTTTGAAGATCGTTTTTTCAGAAGTGCGAAATCTTTTCGTGACTTTTAGCGAACTTTCTTCGAAGTTGTGCTGAGCAACTTTCAGGAATATAAAGCTCTCGGGGTTTGATGAAATGTTCATTATTTCTCTGTTTCACTATCGAGTCAGGGGATTTATGATGCTTTCAAGTTCCCTGGGAAACTCTTTTTTTCCCTCTAGCTGGCATTTCGGCTCTGGTGTTTATGCACGGTGGATGAGAACGAGATGATCACTTCCTCAGCTGTTGCGTTCGGACGTAATGGAAGAAAATCAGCGATCGGAAAAGAAAAACAACCTTCTGGCTCTCTCCGTTTTCTCACTTTTCCCTCAGTCCTGCTCTTCAGCTTGCACGGGCATGTGTAGGGAATATATATTAGTTCAATAAAAGAGTGAAACTGCTTTCCCCGGACCATATAGCCTTGAGACGACGCCTTATAAATATTTAACGTCTCGCAACCATTGTGGGATTTTTTTGCTGAAGGCAGCTCAATTGCAAAAGAGGCGATACTGCGTAATTCAGAGGATTATTCATTTAATTTGTAGCCTGTGACTTTTCTTCTCCCCCCGCCACCTTTGCTTTGTTTAGCTCGATGCCATTTGTTGCTGGAAATAAATTCAGGCAGACCGCTGTGGTGTTGAGGTGTCACTTAGAGGACTGCAAATTGGGCATCAGGAGAAGAGAGAGTTAAATAAAGCATAGGAGAGCAGGGCCAAGGCAATCCTCCAGTTACCTGTGTTTTACAACTCTCCGAAGGCCTGATAATGGAGCGTAGCCCACTATACCACCTATACTCTTCCCTCTTGTAAAAGCACGGCATGTGCTTGATTTGTGCCGCTTCATTAGTTCCACTTGGCGGTCCAGGTATGCCGCAGTAGGGAGGTGCTGTAAAATGAAGATGTCAGCGAGGAAAGCTGATAGATTGACTGGTTAATTGGTCCCTGTAAACACCGAGCTGATGATTAGAGGTTCGCAGGACAAGGGTTAGGATGAGTCCCCAGAGACCGATCTGTCAGCACCGGTGGCTCGATAAATACGTTGAAAATAAAGGATGCTGCAGTGTAAAGAGAATTTTGTCTCTCGGACGAGGCAGGAACAGGACGGGCGGCGTGCCGCTGGAGAGCACGACGGCAGTATGAAACAAGGAAAGAAGTGCAGCAGAGAGAAAGCTCTGGAAGATGTGTCTGCAGAGAGCTCAGCTTCTTCCTCGGTGTCATCCTTCATCCCAGCTCCAGTTTTCCATAGTGATCATTTACTTTTGATTGCGTGATAGTTGTGACGATGGTAACTGAAGTGAGGGTGTTACGAAGGCACAGGAGGTGGAGAACGGTGGTGTGTTGTTGGAGCTGGGTGAATAATTGAATAGAAGGACTCGTGACTTCATACAGGCTGTGATTGCACAGTGAGTGTCAGTGATTTTCAGCACTGGAAAAGAAATACAGGCTGTAGCTGAAGCTCATATTACAGCTGTCAGCTGCTGAGGAACCCATCATTAAGACTGTGACAGCTTCATGGCTGTGACAGCTTCTCCTGAAACACTCCGGGATGTCTTTTTTTCCGTGACGGAGGACTGTGGGTAGAGTACAGATGATAAAAAAATGACAGCAGAAAATGTGCACTGCTGTTTGGTTGTTGCAACTGTTAACGTGTTGCTATTACTACGAGCAGGAGAGATCTTGCTGCCTCTGAAGCGGTTGCGTCGCAGATGCAATCGGTCCCTGTTTTCAAAGCAACTTATGCGCATCAACGCATGTGCAAATCTGTTGCTGTCTACATACACAGAAATGCACAAGTTTGCTACCTACACTCATTCCTGCCAGAAGCTCATAGATCTGAAACAGAAATCCTCCACAGAGAGTGACCTCCACAGAGAGTGCACGCCCGCAGCTCAACAGCAAAATGGCACAGGTGCTGAGCAAGCTTGCGTTTATAAAGGAAAACAACCAAAATGTAACCAGCTGAGTCAACCCGTCTACTGCAAAGAGATGAGTTGCAACAGTCGCACTGCAGTTGTTTGGAGGTTGCCTCCTACCTTTGCAATTTCTTTGTGATTGAAAGTGGTCACTGCAACTAGTTACAGTCAATCACCAAAAAAACATCAGTGCGATGTTTGTTAGTAGGGTTTAGCTACACTGTGACTAAACTGATCCCCTCCCAGGAGATTACCATGCAGCGTTAACCTGATAGATAATGTATGATTTGGATTTAGCTCCACATCACTCTTTGCAAATGAATCCACAGTAGGGATCACTGGATTTAACCTCCACTCTTCCACTTCAAATCAAAACGTAAATCTGCTCCTGAGACTGAGCCGTGCCTGCTTTACGGCGCCACCGTCTTTTGAACAAGGTGGAGGACCGGCTGTCGTCGTCTCAGTCATTGTCAGCAGATGGGGATTGAGACCCCTCGAGAGGCTTGACTACACTGTGAGGACTGATGCAAGACCTCAGAGTGTCACTGGAGGTTGATTAAGAGGGCAGGGATGTCATGTTTGTCGGCCAACATAATCTCTGAAGCCTGCGCCAAGCTGCTTGGATTCACTTGATAACCCGTATGAAATATGCATCTTTTTTGTTGCTGTACATTCAGCTACAGAAAAAGCGATTTGGCAGAAGAACCGCAGAATGAGGCTGACAGAAGGCTGTGATGGAGAGTTCAATGATGCCAAATCCAGTTCCTTAATGTCTGAATAAACTGGTTTTCTTGGTCTGTGAACAGCAACAGAGGACAGAACTTCAGTGGAAGAATGACACCTGATTTGGATTTCTGCTTCTTAGTTTTTGAAATAGATGGAAAATCAGCAAAGGCAATAGTTCTTTGAATGTGTAATGTGTAAACAGAGCTGGGCTGTGTGTTACTGGACTGGAGCTTCACTGCTTGTGTCCTGCAGTCTTTCACATATGGCACATGGAGGACTTGACATACCATGCTGTGCAGCGGATGCTTTGCCACGATGGAAGTGGGAAGCCTTGTCCTGGGGTGGCGATGAGAAAAATCAGGCCAAGCGGTCGTGTTTTCGGCCATCTTTAAACTTCCCCTCAGGACGTGCTGACGCAGAAATGCTCCCACGGGCTCATTCCACTATCCACAGCTCCTAGCATCAGTTGGCAGCAAAGTGTTTGTTTCTAGCATCAGTTTAAAAATCACAGTGAGGGTGAAATGTTAAGTTGGCTCCAGTCTGCCGAGGGAATGGTGCTGAACTATTAATCATTAAAAAAGCAATTACACGCGCTTCCCCGGCAGGTTTATCAGGCTGCCATCTTCATGTTATCTCTATTTAGACCCATCTACTTCCTGGATCACCACCAAGCTCTTCTTCCCCTGTCAGTTCTGATTCACAGTGAAAAATGAGCCGACGATGATGACCGGCAAGTACAACACTAAGAAATGAAAGACGCTTGAAAGAACCAATACAGTTCACATCTGGCACCAAGCTAAGTGGAGTATTTCTCATCTGTTGAATGAGGAAACTGACTTTTTTAAATGTAGGTACACGTGTTCATTCATTCATTTTTCTGCAAGAATTCATGGTGACCTCTGGAGCATGTTGTGGTTGTTGCAGACTGAGGTATTCTGAGATTATCAGTGTTTCATTTGTATTTAACGTATTTTGTTGGTATGGAGTATGCTGGTGTGCCACAGGAGTTTTTTTTTCTACCTAACTGACCACAGATAACTTTATTCCTCTTAAACACCCCAATAAACATCAATAATCAGCCAAACCACTGAAGCAAGTTTACATCAGCTTGCCTAAAGTCACTGTCACTGACCCATAACCAAATCTGACCATGACCGGGGCAGTTGGGCCTCGGGTTGGCGAGCAGGTCATCTACTGATCCCAAGCTTGGTGGAGCAGTCCCCGCCCCCTTCAGTCCATGAAGCACCATTGGGTAAGATACTCAACTCTGATTTCCCCCGAATCATTCCTTAGATAAATATGCACATAAAAGTACTTTGATATAGAGGATGAATGAGACTTGTAGTAGAAAGTACTGTATGAGTACCAGCCTGTTTACCATAACTTGGCTCAGATCAGCAGAGCGTCTCAATCAAGGAAGCACAGCAATTATAATCCTCATATTTAAATTATTTAAAAAAATAAAATAACTGGATGAATTTATTAAAACATTAAATTTTTGAGCATCTGATAAAACAATGACTGTGTTTTAACAGTTTGATTTAAAATCCGCGGTCATGTTCAAAAACCTATGAACCTCAATGAAAACGACAGGAAAATCCTAATGAGTCCTCTTTAAGCTCGTGTGTGTGGCATGATGGGGAATCACACACACACAGAGAGAGAGCTGTGTTTACAGCATCTCTGCAGGAAATGGCTGCGGCAGCTGCAGTTAGCAGAAGTGCTGAGAGGCCGAGCTGGGCCAGTTGTTTCATCCTGCTTTATTAATGCTGTCACTTGTTTTTCATGGACATGGAGTTCAGCTGAAAGAGAGCGGGATTATTCGAGCCGCTCCACCTCAGCAGACTAGCATAGTTGCTAGCCTCGATTAGCCTGTTCGTGTGTGTGTGTGTGCGTGTGTGTGTGCGTGTGTGTGTTAACTTTACTGAGGGCCAGTGGACATGAATAATTGTAAAAGCATTCACAGAAATAAAAAAATTCAAATTTTGTTCAAACCTCAGGCACTTTTACAAAATGTAGCCTAATTAGTTACACATTCATTAGCAAGAGAGTTTCATTAGTTAAAAAGAAAAGTTCCACATCTCCTTGCATTAATCTGACATTTCAAATTGGCTTCCATTTCACTGAGCTCTGTGTGATGTTCTGTAGCCAGCAGGGATGAAGAGCCATGTGATCAAACTATATCAGCTGCAACAGTCGTGTATGTAGGTGCTGCTAAATCTATATTAATGGTTGTTGTGTGTTTGTGTGTTCATGCACGCCTCAGTGCACCTTCATGTCTGTGCACTGTAGCATATGCTAAGTGTTTATTTTAGCATACGTGTGTAATTGTGTGTTTTGTGCTTGATAAGTGACATTCGAGGTTATTGTAGTAAAAACTAAAACCAGATGTGAAAAACATTTTAATTACCTAAAATAAAAATTAGACTTCAAACTAACTGAAACAATTGTGTGAAATGAAAAAAATTTAAAACTAATAAAAACGTGTGTGTGGTGCTGTCTTTACACAACTGAACACAGACGTCCAAAGAGCTGAGACTCACATTGTATTTCAGCCACAGCTGGACAGACCATTAAAGGTAGAAACGCAAAATGATGACTCCGCAGGGGTCTAAGGTAGAAAACCAAAATGACTGCTCTCCGGGGGTCTAAGTGTTAACACCAGCGTGACCATCAACATCAGCATGTGTGTGAGGATGGAAGCCTTACACCACCGCCGACACCGCTTAGAAACATCAATGACCATTTTTTTAACATCCTGTATAACCAAAGTTAAAAAAGGTCGTTCAGGTTTAGGTTTCTGAACAGTGTTTACATAAAATCTGCATAAGAACACATAGTTCCGTTAATTGAAATTGCTCACATGCATTTTAACGAGCACTAATTAAAAGAGTCTGCACTCAGAAATATGCCAGCACGTGATGAGATTCTGAAACTGATTCTGTCTGCAGCTGAAAGCAGACGGTTTAATTGAGAAATCTCCCTTTCATTCACGATGCATAGAGCGCGTTACGTAACCGTTCTCGTGCCTGTAGAAGCGCACTCACGTCTGCTCTCAGCGCTTGGCTCGCACGCTGAGGCCGATATAAGCTACAGGATCCTGTGACTCGGTGCCAGCTCGTCCTCTGTGACACTTAACGAGCTGCTGCTTCTTCCTCTTGTCTCTGTCTTCAGCGGGAAGCAATAATGGAAAACCGTCTCTCTCTCCTCTCCTCTCCTTCACTGCATGGTTATTAAATGAACCGCTGTGGTGGAAAAGAAGGAGAAGGAGGAGGTTTTCAGTGGGTATTAGCTTCTCCTTCTCAGATTTTTGTGTCACGTGCTCTGAGGGACGTCAAGAAGAAAAGACAAATTGCGATATCCTCCCCTCACCACCCTCCCACCACGGAACGAGAGGACTTTGAAGGAGGGATTGTGAACAAAGCCGGGATGCTGAGGAAACGTGTCAGAGGACTCGAGTTAGGCCTGAAAAGCCATTCTGAGAGAAATCACGGTGATAATGTAATACCAGCCGCTTTATGGATAAACCCTGTGATGCACTCAGAGCCTGCGCTCACCTCGTATCACGCGGGTGCAGGAGCCCACTTGTCTTACAAGCAAGTTTTGCTACACTAAAATATGCAGATTTTAACAAAATGCACAATATTGAAATATGGATACAGAAAAAATGAACGCGCTGCATAATTTATATCAGTGCTTGAATTAATCTTACACGTGACAAAATGCACAGACATTGTTACAGACATTTTCATTCAGTGTATTTAATTACAGACTCAGTAGGTTTTATATTAAAGTGTACACACATTACATAAAATATTACCCAGTAGCTTTCTCTGAATCATATGTGTGTGTGTGTGTGTGTGTGTGTGTGTGTGTGTGTGTGTGTGTGTGTGTGTGTGTGTGATATTTCATCATATATTCCTCCAAAATCCTCTTCTCTACACAGATACAGGCTGGAAAACATATTTCGATCATTCAGGCACGTTAATTTATCTTTGGTTTGATGAAGTAAAGCATGAAACTATTAACATTAGAAAAATAGAAACGCTCCCTTTCAGAAGACAGACTGCAGCAAAACAATATTTTAAACTTGTGGAAATGAGAGAAGCCTGAAAGCCGACGGCTCTGATCTTCTTCTTCTCGCATTTTAAAGTTTGCATTTAACATCGAGGGTGTAAATCTGAAGCATACCAAACACACAAGCTGTATATTTACATGGTTGGAGAGCTCTGGGTACCGTGCAGAAGACAGATGACAGATGCAGAACAAACAGAAACACAGCAGAGTCGGTGAGTGTTAGACGTGACTGTAACCAGCATTAATCTTCCACAGTTCCCACGGGTCTACTTCGAGCATCCCTTATCTATCACATCTGAAGTAAATGAACCCCAAATGCTGGCAGGTTAAATGTCTTCCTCTCCTCCTCCACCTGCAGAATGCGGTGATTTCTCTTTAGCTACAGTGGAACAAACTCATTTCTCGTGCAGCCACTTTCTTTTGCCACAGTGGAAACCAACTAGGTTCATTTAATATCTCCGTTTCTCAGTCGCTCTTTCTGCTTCGCCCTCGTTTCCTCACACGGCCGCGTCACTAATCTGTCGTTTGCGTAAATATGATGCTGTACATGTCACATGACCATCCATCGCCTGTGCCAGGCTCTGATGATCTTTTACCTTTTAACCATACGTCGTCAACCCGGTGCCTTAACCGCATCTGTCTGTGCGTATGCCTCCGGCACTCCTCACACTGTGACAGAGAGCGTAATTGGCCTTCAAAATAATCCAGACCCCTTCCTTCATTTCCAGCTAGCCGCCAGCAGTTAGAATTAGACATCGAGTTTAACCAGGGACATTAAAGGCAGACCGTGTGTGTGTGAGAGAGACCTTTGACTCATTAAAAATCAAATACATTTTTTTCTAAGATCTCTAATGGGAAATGGATTAAAAATAATCGGATTACAGTAATCTGTTTACAAAAATGTGTTTGAAATATGTAGGCAGTTATTAGTGTAATTATCTCACAGACAAAGAACTGATCATACTGTGTCTCCAGACTTAAATCCAATACAAGGAAAATGCTTCATTTGAGGATCATCCTGCTCCTACTGGAGCTGTGAAGTTCTTTGAGCCTGATGAATGGAAACATGCAGACTGAGCTGATACTGTGATAAAGCATGATATCAGAGCTGACGAGGCCTCTGTGATTGGTTCTACTGGGAGGATTTTTATTGGTGTAGTACACCAGCGAGCGTGATGTGCTAAAAATGTTTATAAGGAAGGTCAGAGGGGAGAACGCTCAAAGGAGTGATTTTTTTAAAACCAGGTGTCTGCAGTGGAGATGTGTATGTGAAGACTTTAGTTCAATCACCGTTTAACAGAGAAGGTTCCCCAAAACTGTTTCAATGAGGCCAAATTATTAGAGGCGGCCTGAAGAATCACAGACCTGCAGGTTCAAGCTGAAACTGGACACAAAACCTTTCGTCTTATTAATCCTCATGTTTTTAATAAATGTCTTATTTAGGTATTTCTGTGGTGTTTTGTTGAATCTGTGTTTCAGTATTTAGTTTTATTCCTTGCACCAGCCATTATCACGCCACCTGCTCTTTCATCGCTCATGCAATAATCTGACTGACTGACTAAGGCTTTATTATAGTGTCAACCTTTAGCATATTAAACGTTAGTTTCAGAATTTGAAAACTGACTTTTTATTCTACATTCATTGATGCAGCTTGACTTGGTTTTCAGAGTTCAGCCAGATTATAATGAGTGAAAGGAAAGAGAAAAGAGAAAAAACACGAACTCTGAAGCCATTTAGCCATTTAAATCAGCTGTGTTGGATCAAGGACACATCTGAAACCTGCAGGACACCTGCCCTCGAGGTCTGGAGTTCGACACCTGTGCTTTAGAGGAAGCTGGGGTTGGTTCAGTGTGATTGGAACAGAGGAGAGCTGAACTGCTGGGTCGGTGTCCGTGCTTCTTACTGCATTTGTGTTTGTAGAATCCAGTGAGACAAAGAATCGTGGAGCCGTGCACGGGGCTGCTGACTCTCACCTCGACTAACTCATCAACCTTGAACGCAGCGTCTCGTCTCTGAGAGGAGAGAGGGCAGACTGTCTTGGTTGTTATGATTCCCTTTGAAAGGACACTGTGGGTTTATTGACACCACTCGAGTGGGCTTTTCAAGGCTCGGGGGGATGTGTAATTGGTTTTCTCGTTTGTAGTTTTCTCGAGTTGTAATGAGACGTTTGCGCATTTCCTCGTCTCAGCGGCTCTCGGACAAACTTCCTGCTGTTGTCAGGCAGTAGGACGCTGTCAGAACATTTAAGTCTGGAAAAGCAAGTTGTTTATTCAGCCAGTGTTTGAAGCCAACTTTCCCCCAGCAGAAGGTTTCTTTCACTTTGTTTACTTCCTGCAGTCTGCCATCAACTCGCTTCAGCTTTAATCTTCTCTGCTGCTTTAATATCCGGCAACACGCAGACTGATACACGCAAACACATCCACTCAGCTTACATCGATTCAGAACACAAGAAGAATCTTACGCTGTAAACTAACCCCGACAAAGTGCAGCAATTATCAACAGCGAGGAGAATGTAAAGCAGGAGGCTGCAGACACCAACCAGGCCTGAGTAACACTGATTACCTCTCCATCATGGCACCTGTTAGTGGGCGGGAGATATCAAGTGGTCATCAGAGTTGATGTTGGAAGCTGGAAATATGTGTGAGCGTGAGTATTTGGCTCAGGGCTCACTGATGATGCACTTGGGAAACGAAGGCTGGTCCGTGTGGTCCGATCCAACAGAGTGGTTGCTGTAGTTCACTCTGCAGGAAATGTTCATGCTGGTTCTGATAGAAAGGAGTCAGGATACACAGAGCATCACAGTTTGTTGTGCATGGAGCTGCAGATCAATCAGGGTGTCCATGCTGACCCCTGACTCTGATAGCAATGCGGTTATTAAGTGATGACATATGAACACTGCTTCCGGGTCCAAACTACTCTGGGTTTTTAAGGTTGTGGTGTTTTTAACATGTTTTAATGATTTGTATCTTGTGCTGTTTAATTTCAACAAACCCCATAAAAAAAGTCAGTGATCACTGTCAGCCTCGCTCGGTTTTTATCATGTTTTCATGCCTAAGTTTAATTAATTTCCTCAGAAATTCAACATGTCCTCAGTGAAAATCAATGAAAGCTCTTTTAGAAGTGGAACAACATCTAAAGGCTCATCAGAAATTATTACCCACAATGCACACATTCACTCTTTACAGCTTCTATACCGACTCAAATTCAAGCTGCTTGCAGTGTTGATGCAGTGTTGAATCCATGTTGAGCTCTGCAGTCAACTCTCACGAGCAGGTTTTCCACGTTCTGTGATGACAAACACGTCTCCACGTCTTCTGTCTGCATAAATATTATGAACTCTAACTTCTCGTGTCTCTCTGCTCCCTCTCTCCAGGTCCGCCTGTCAACGTAACCTGCAACATTTTCATCAACAGCTTCGGGTCCATCGCCGAAACAACAATGGTGAGCTGATTTATTCTCCATATCACACCTCGGTGTAAAGACTTTCACATCATTTATTTGTCACTTTTGTCTGTGTGGATTCGGACGGTCGGACAACTAATAGAAACTGTCACGTCTCGTCGCGGCTGTGTTTCCGCTCGGGTAACTCCGCCCTGAAAAATTCAATTAATTTAAACGAAAGCTTCACCGATATTCAGCACATCCAAAAGTTTCACTTTTATTTCCCTTTAAAAATTAAAAGCGTTCTGCCCTGTGAGCATTTCGAAATTTCTCTGCCTCATTGACCCCATCTCCCATTTGCTACACTTCATTTGTTAGAGCGCATCACTGCCGCGACCATTTGCATAACAACGTAGCGGCCCCGTGCCTGTTTGTACGCAGTGGAGTGGAAATTTACGCTCAATCATTACACAGAAAACCCATTAGTGCTAATATAACTGAACCAGCAACCTTCACAGAGCAACAAGGCTCAGAGCCGATATGACACCAACCAACCTCTGTGTGTCTTCGTATGTGTGTGACAACAGAGGCTATTTCAGCATCCGCTGCCTCTGTAAGTGTTTGTAAAAACGAGGCACGCTCGTGCCGCTAACCTTCAAAACATACATGAATCACTTCTTCATCCAATGAGAGCTCTGAACTTGTCAGCTGTGTGAACCTTCTGCAGGGCCTCGGGCACATTCGCAGATTAAACATCGTTCAGCGTGCACACGTGTAATGTGGTGTTGTGTTTTTTTACTTTGAGGAATTTTGCATCTAGTAGTAAAAGGCTGTTTTGATCAGCGTGACCAAGCACCCCAGAAAAGTCCTTATTTTCCTCCCTGTTTGCTTTTGCCCGAGCAGCTTTAGAATTTAACAAACACACAAACACTCCTGTGAAACAGCCCACAGCTCCCTGTCTCTGGCAGGTAGTACTGTTTGAAAAACTGGTTTTCAAGGCCCTAAAAGTTGAAGGTCAAAGGAAGGTTTTATGTTCTGCCATCCTGTTAGCAAAGAAAACATTGTAAAAACACCAAAACAAAAGTGCATTTTTCCTGCGAGTCAGATCCAAAGTCTTTCAGTTTACCTGTGTGCCAGCGAGCCCATTAAGTTGACTCAGTCTGACACGGTGTACACGTTCCTGCTGCTGCAGGAAATACTGACAGTAGTGTTCAACAGCGTGCCGTTTCCCACTGTTTAACTACTGTTCCAAACAGAAACACAGTGTCCTGCTGCTAGGGGAAATTGCGTAGCCCATTTTGAAAAAATATATGACATTTATCTCATCCGAGTGAAAGAGCTCGGGTAATAGAGAGAGTCCAGAAAGTTGTGAAAGACAAAAACTGTATTGTTTCTGGCATTTAGCTTTAATTCAAAGTGAGGCCGCAGTGTCAGCAAAACTCAAAGAGAGAGCACCAAGGAATCCCAGTGAGATGCATCCGTTGACCATTCATGACATCACCTCACTCCCAAACCACAGGAAGTAACCCAGGATTTTCCTTGATCTCAGATTTGGAGGCCTCAGATCTGGTCTTGCGGTTTCTACTTCACAGCAAACCACACACGGATCGTTACCAATGAGTATACACCATATGGACAAAAGTACTGGGCTACACCACTTCATCTATGAATTCAAATCAAGTGCCTGGCCATGCAGTCTGCCTCTACCAACATCTGTGACACAGTGAGAGGAGTTCACTGAGCACAAGACAAGACAAGAAATGTGTGTCCTGTTAGATATTCCACTATCAGCTGTATGTGGAAGCATTTAGTAACCACAGCAGCTCAGAGCGGGCTCGCAGCTGAGGCTAGTAGTGCAAAGACGCTGCAGAGCTCCAAACCTCCTGTGGCATTACCATCAGCACAGACAAAAGGGGGGGGGGGGGGGGCAGGAGCTTCGTGGCTGAGGGGCTCCTGTAGGTGTAATGTGAAGGTGGCCAGTGCCTCATATTACATTATTACTTTAAAAATAAACATAAGACCAGGAAAAAAGAGGGAAACACGTGGGAGAATAGAAATGATAAAAGAATAATGTGTTTGGAAGAAGAAAGGATGGAGGAAGGAGAGAAGAGCAGAGAAATGGTAGAAAGGAAGGAGGAAGGAGGAAAGAAGGACTGAGGCAGAGCCGAGCAGCAAAGATAGACATCCCACAGTACACACACACACACACACACACACACGCACACACACTGGTGGCTTCTACAGATCCTCAACATGCAGGAAAAAAATCCAGATTTTCTCTCTCACAGAAGCAAAATCAATGGAAAAACTGAAGAAAAGAACACTTTGTGGCAGTATTATTCATTAAAATGATGAGCAGAAGAACACAGAGAAACTTTTAATACCTGTTCAGCTGATGTCCCGCACCTCACCTGCTTCAGTAAAGCTCACTGGGTTAAACAGGTGACCTACTGCACAGGCCTGAGCTTGAATCCACCCTCCTCCTCTCTCTCCCACCTTTCTTATCCACTCTCACTTGCCCTGTCATAACAGGGGCTAAAAAGCACAATTAATATTTACATATAAAGTCAGAGTTATGTCATAGAAGTAGACCACACAGGAAATGCTTCACGCTCTGGACACACCATCTATAGACCAACGAGACCAATTTACGGTGGTTTCCAGTGCTCGGATAAAGTTCTGTGAGAAAATGAAAACATGTTGAAGATCCAATGAGAAACAGAGACCTGAATGAGTGTTTTGATGATGATATAGAAACCAAATATAACAGACCATAGAGTCAGTCCACGCACTGCAGACCACAGTCAGAGCTGGTGCTCTAATCTCTCAAATGGTGGATTATAGGAAAAAGCAAAGTACTGATATAAATGGATTTATCAGCTTTTATCAAAGCAGAAAATCCATTTTAAACCTCAGGAGGCGAAACACAGAGCGAGCAGCAGCAAGGACGCTGTTCACTGCAGTGTGTAACCACACTCCATGCTCAGCACACACACACACACACACGCACGCACATACACACACACACACACGTCTAGCTATGTTTGTGAGAAGTATATTTTGTGTTCCTTACCCAGAAACATCACAAAACCAAAACCAAAAAATGTCTAAACCTCTAAAATGTCCTCGACGGGTCCTCACAAAGACATAAGTGCACACGTGCATGTATCCACCGAGTTGCTGGGGCGGGTCGCTGATAGATGGAGTGAGTAGAATGGCGCAGTGCTCGCTAAAGTCCCACCAGTACACGGCTTTATTCCTGTTTCAGCGCTCTTCCCACTCACTCTCTCTCTCACACACACACACATACACACGTGCACACACACACACACACGCACACACACACAAAATCTCTCTTCATTCTTTCACACTTCCTTTGTAGCACACGTGCACTTACAGCGTGTAAAACACACACACTGAAACCTTAAACATCTGATTACTGATTATTGGAATATTAAATCATAACTAAGACATGTATTATATTAAAAAGTGTTGAGCTGCTGTTTCTTTTCTTCTTAACACAGGTCATACATTTTGATATAATTCCGAAGGTGATAAAACAACTTTTTAGCCATGCAGCATGACAAACAGCTGGGTTTATATTTTAATTGCGATATTCTTGCACAGTGAACTCAGCCTGTTAATACCCAGAGTACACGTTTCTAATACCAAAGCATATGACAGAAAATATAAACCATGTGATCATAGTATGAGAGTGAGCTTCAAGCTTTTCTTTCGTATATATGTCAGGTTATCTAAAATGTTATCCTCATGTGCACTAATGAGTTTTATCTCATTAATTTGGACTCGTGTGCATAAATGTGCACTACGTGTGTTTGTGAGTCATCGAAGGAAGAAATCTTACAGTAAAGTAATCTGCCGTGTTTTTGTCTGTGGAGTCAGAATAAAGGAATGAACTTTGTGAAGTTTTGTCAGTGAAAATGCATCAAAAGATTCATTTTGTGCTCATATTTCATACAGCGCTGATCTAAATGTTACCCCGGGACAGAAAACCAGATTCATTTCAGATATATAACCGCTGTCTTCCACTGATGTGCTGCAGCTCTGTGCCCTCCCACTTTTCTTTCTCACATGTCTACAAAATCATCATTTTCCAGTTTTTGATTTGTGACTTCACATTCATGGGAAACTGTAACCATCTCAAGGCAAAAGTTTCTCATCATCAAACAGGTTTCAGGTGGGTGATTTAATTAGAAGTTTAAATTGGACACGCCAAGCTCGAACGGTCCAGGTCTAACGCGTCGGCACCCTCCTCGCCTCTTTCGAGATCCGGGCAGAGGCTTGCTTCCTGGATTTCTCATAAACTGTTCCGACATCTCACAGTGCTGCAGGCGCAGCGTTGGCTTTTTCCCAGGCCGCATGCTGAAGACAGCATGTTTCCCTCTCCACGCGCAGATGTGCCACCATAATGTGCGAGCCTCCGTGACCTCCTACCTCCTCCTGAGCGCCGTCCAAGGAGACGGCAGGATGTTATGACAGGCATGGAAGTAGAATGTGGCTGCCGCTGTAGTTGTTGTTGCTGCAAGAAGAAGAGGAGGAAGAGTATTGCATCCTTTCATGCGTGGTTTACTGCCTGAGTTTAATACATGCTGAAATGAGCAAGGTATTGTGTAAGTACAGCAGTTCCTCTGCTGATGGTTTCATAACAGCACATCGACGGTAGATGGTAATGTCAGGGTAGCACTTAACAGTCCGACGGCCTCATGTCTCGTTCTCAGATAGAAGGATTTAATATGAAGCTGCCTCAGTATAAACGTTTTTAATAAATGAGTCATTTGCTCTCCTAACGCTGAACTATTCCCTGAAATGAATCGTTTGTGCATTCAAATTACTTTGCCCTCATTTCAGTCTGAGACAGATTTGATATCCGCTTGCTGATTTCTGCATTTTAATGTTTGTCCATCTGCAGCCACGAGGAGCCTCTGACCCATAATGATGAGGTTTTATAGACCAAATGAATGTGCAGTGTGACCACTTTTTCCAGTGAAACAATTAAATACTTTCAGGGCATTTCAAAATAAAATATCTTTGCAGATAGAACATTAACTGCAGGGTGTCTGTCTCTCAGGCTGAGAAAGCTCATAATCAAAAATGCAAGTAAACCTCATTTATCCATTTTGAAAAATATATATTTTCAGTTCATGAATTGAAAGGAAAAGCTGCTCGCTCTGCTCACTTTCAGAATTAAAATCACAGATTGGATTCTGTTAGGACTCTGAAGCTCATTTACACACAATAAATCAGGTTTAACCTTTACTATATACTGCAAACTAAGACATGCATTTTCATTTTTGGGCACTTTTAATGTTTTTCTTTGCAAATGCATATAAGCATGGATTAATCCTTTGTAGACTGTGAGGAGTAGGCTCAAAGAGTTAAGGTTAGAGTAATATTAGTAATAGTATTCAGTCTGATAAATGATCATAAACGTACCCTACCATTGGAAGCATGTTGTTACCAGTGCTTCTGAGAGCAGTTGGACGAACAGACTGGTACGAGTTTGTTTATGTCTCATATTTGTTAAAAGGAAATGGACATGTGCGTTATTCAATGTGATCACGTAGATCCAGTGAGTACATGTTTTAGATTTACTCACACAAACTGGCTGCAGGTTAGAGATGTTTATAAACATTCAACAGCAAACAAAAAAACAAAATTAGAGCAAATACAAACATCAGGAGCACAAACATGACTGGACAGTGACATAACCATAACCACCCCCATCTAAGGAGCTTGGAAATAAAAGTGTCTGGACTTCTTTAAGTTTCTTGAAGACGTTTCATCCGAGAAGCGTTTTAAGCTCAGGTATTTAACCCTAGTGGGAGTGTCCCTTAAGAGGGTCAATGGCCCACTATTGATCATCTGCACCATCACATGAGCCAAGGTGTGAAAAAGGTGTGGGTGTTATTCTTTGTGTCTTCCCTGATTAACTTGGATGTTTCAATCCACTGAGTTGATGTGAGCAGTGAAGGCTTCTACTTCTTGGGTTTGGATTTTGACCCAGGTGTCATCCACGTATCTGTACCAGTGGTTAGGTGGTGTCTCTTTAAACGAGCCCAGAGCCTTTCTTTCCACTTCCTCCATGTAAAGGTTGGCTATAATAGGTGACACCGGGAGCCCATAGCACATCCACGTTTTTGTCTGTAGAAACCCTCGTTGTGTTTAAAATATGTGGTGGTGAGGCCGAGGTTTAACAGTGTGCAGGTCTGATCGGAGTGAAGCTGGTTCTGCAGTCTACACTGCCTAAGTTGTATGCCAGTGAAGAGAGAAACCACATCAATGGACACTATGGTTTCACCTGGATCCAGAGTAAGTTTCTGGAAATTGTTGGTGAAGTCAGAGGAGTTTTTAATGTGATGGGGTGTGTTCCCCGCAGGGGGCGCGAGGATGGTGGCGAGGGACTTGGAAATGTTGTAGGTGGCTGAGTTTATGCTGCTAATGGGACTCCTTCTTTGTGGATCTTCAGAAGTCTGTAAATAGAGGGTATATCACCCCCTGGGTACAGACTGGGTACAGATTCAATTCAATTCAATTCAATTATTCACAAAATAATTCACAAAGATTCACAAAGCTCATAAACAGTTGAACACAGACGATCAGTACAATGACCCTGAGTGTGAGACTTTTTTATTTCGAGTTTATTTTTTTTAAAAAAAGGTGAGTGTTAGCACAGTTCAATAACCTCATGTAGCATACAATATTAACACCGTTTGAGTGTGGCGTGTTAGCGGGACACAGAACTGAGGAGAAATCAGGACCACCAGTGGCGGGACATAGCAGGGAGAGGAGTGTGGCCAATGCTACAAAGACTGTGGATTCACTGAGATGACCCTGAGCTGCAATTCACTCAACACATACATAATAAAGTTAGCAACAAAGGCAAATGAATATAAATAAACAGTGTAAGACTAATTCACAGTGGTAAACCAAAACATTGAGAGGGCATTTGTTTCCATTGAATTTGACCATGTAGCATTTTCCGACCTACTGCAGCTACAGTTGCTGCAAATCGTCAAGCAGCTTTGCAACCCCCCTTTACTCCAACATTTCATTAATGTGTTGACTTCTACTCTGCTCATAGAACGCCATACCACTGGATATACATTACTGCAGATGGATACAGTAATCTTCTTTTGACTGCAGAGAAGCCGACTGACCTGACATGTGCATGATGACTGAATGTTGATTATGTCTGCCAGGTTTGGGTGTTTTTACCCATTTGATTGTGGTGTAGAACTGCACAATGGGGCACTGGTTCTAGTGGAGTCCTGTGATCTCTGAGTGCCCTTCTAGTTATCTTTGTTTTGAGAAACTTCATCAGGTTCCTGTCTGCCCAGCTTTTGCCCTTTCCAAGCTGATATCAAACCATAGGCCCGTCAATGACTGATGGTCCTGGCATACACACGCTCTGCTCCTCTGTATTTCCTCGTTGGCTCTCTGCATCAACAGACGCTCCTCATCTCGGCTTCATTTCAGGATATTCATCATATTCTCAAGCAGAAGAAAAGGCGACTCGTTTGAAAGGTCAGGCTCATTTGTTTCATGTGAGATATTCAGTGTAATAAACAGTGATAAACGGCGACTGGGGCTCACTGGGGCTGATTGCCATGTGACTGCATTTCACACATGTACGGCACTGTGGCTCATTGCTCCTTTAAATGCCACCTGCCAGGGCTGCTGGCACGCCGTACCTCGTCCCTGCAATGCTTTTCTGCTACGCCACGCCGCTTAATGATGGCTCCAGCCTGGCCGGAGTGGCCAGGCTCCATGTTCTGAGAATAATTGACAATTAGGGAGATGGAGGGGCAAGCTAAATGCCATCCCACACTCAATACAGAGACTCCATCTCTGATTGTGAAGCAGGAAATGGAGAATGGGTGGTGGAGGGGTTATACAACAAAGCTCTGCGGGAGCAGCGGTTCATATCTTCTACCTGGATCGATTGCACTGCACATGCAGAGAATTTACAGAGCAGTGTGAGAAGGGGGGAGACACGGGACAGAGGCAGAAATGTGTCGATACAGGTGATAAAATACAGGGAAACCAGTGTAAAGGCTAGTTCTACTCTAACGCATAGAAGAAGGGAACGATCTGAGGGACAGAAAAAATCAGATGATCCTTTAAATGCTCAATGATTTACTTTAGTACAGCCACTAATTACAGAGATTCAGACAGCATCTACTGGAGACTCTCCACCCATCCCTAACCTTCAACCAAACCATGGTCTTTATGTGATCTCAGTCAAATTATTTTTATACCTAAACCTAAATCAGTTGTCCGTGTTGTCATACTGCAACCACGTTTCCCACACCGCGTTTTAATTTTGAGGTGAAATGAAGTAAAAAGCCTTTTGAGTCTAGGGCAGACGGACTGTCATGTTCAGTCAGGTCTGACTGTGCGAGAGACGGTGGAGGTTAATTTCTGTGCTCTGTTTTTGATCTGACATCCATCGATTCAGACTGCAGCTGGATAAAACCTATTGAAACCAAAAATGAACATTCCAATATGTGATCCAGATGAGCCATAATCAGCAGCACTTATGAGCACTGTGTGCTGACAGAGCCAATCAGAAGAAAAACTGAAAGTGTACATTCAGAGCCGCCTGAATGCAGAGCTCCTTGTTTAAAATATTGCCCATATTTGGTGAGGAAGAACATTTAAGATGAGAATTGTAGGAGGCTATATACACTAACAAAACTTAACTTCCTCCTGATTGTCCTTTGTGGCCAGGATGTGTACTCATGTGTCATGAATAACACTTTTTTGTCCTTTAATCAAATGTAATAAAAAAATATTCTCTTGTTTCTATTGGCCATTAAGCACAACATTTCCATCTGTGTTCTTCATCGTCTCGCTCCACATCCATCTAGCTATGATTTCTGGCAACACACAACCCCAAGAACAAGTGCAGAAATACAAATAGAGATTGTGAAAACAAAAGCACAAAGCCGAGTAGTTTGAATACCCTGAGGCTGAGCAGGATCTGAGAGATCACACAGGTTCACAGCCAGGAAACAGATCTGTGCTGTAGCTCAAGGCTACAAGTCACCACCATCAGTAAAATCTCCTACATTCACATAAAGGAGGAAATGACATATGGATAAAGACCCATAACCACCTGCTCAGCTCTGTCCTTCACTCCGTTGCTGCGTCTGCCTGTATCTGTCGATCCGGTCCTCCATATGGAGTTACAGCTTCGTTAGTCAGCGGTGCGGTGACCCTTGACGAGCCTTTTTTCTCCCTTTTCCACATTTTCTTTCTTATTTTATAAAGACAACATTTCCCCATGGATCCGTGGATATATTTTACATCCTTCTGTTCAAGGTGTGTCAGTTGTGCTTTACAGCTTTTGCTGTTACGTGTTAATTTAAGGCTGAAGTAGGCAAAAAAAACCAAAAAACAGAATAACATTACAGCGTCTTTCCTACTGCTCTCCACTGTCTGCCCTCAGCACGTGTGTCAACATACGACACCAACACATCGTAACAAACCACTACAACACACTCACATGTTCAGGGAAAATTAAGTTAGCAGATTATCCACACAGAACAAGAACAGCGAGTGTGAACTCCAGCTGTTACCAACTGCGTAACTACGGTTTTATGAATATGCTTCATCCATATGAAGACGCTTTTTTAATATTCATTATCAGACTCTCCTTTTAATGAGTTTTCTTGCTTTTCTGGGTTGCTCTACAAAGCTGGAAAAACACCTTTTCTTGCAGTATTTTCTGGTATTTATTACACTTTCTACTACCAGCAGCCACATGCACACAGATCTGCATTTGTAAAATGTCCAATGGAAACTTCAGCTGTGTAAAAACACTTGGCCAAAGTGTCGCTCATTGCCTAGATTTTGTATGCAAACCAGGTGCAGTCTAGTTTCCTCTCAAACCACTTCATCTATAAGACACAGAATTGTTTTTGAAACGTTTTGCCCAATCATTCCCCAAAATTACCACCCACTGAAGCCTTTTCTCTGCCAAAGCAGTTTCCTTCCCACCTGCCTAGTCTACTTCAGGGAGAATTTGGACCTCCAAAGAATGCAGCAGTGAACATGAGGATAACATGAGAGAAAAGATAGGACTGCCAGGCTGTGAATGTGATAGTAATGTCGACCGTTGTGTATTCCACCAGGACTAACTATAGTGCCATGCAATAATAAATGAGCTTCAGACCATGCCAGATGTTTGAAGATGTTCAGTAGATGTTCCTTCTGCCTTCTTGCCCATACCTCTAACACTTCCATATCCTCTGTGTCTCCTTGCAGGACTACAGAGTGAACATTTTCTTGAGACAGCAGTGGAACGACCCTCGGCTGGCCTACAGCGAATATCCAGACGACTCGCTGGACCTCGACCCCTCCATGTTGGACTCCATCTGGAAACCTGACTTGTTCTTTGCCAACGAGAAGGGGGCCAACTTTCATGAGGTCACCACCGACAACAAGCTGCTACGCATCTCTAAAAATGGCAACGTGCTCTACAGCATACGGTGAGTGGAGGATTGTTTTATATTCCAACTGTGAGAGAGAGTGGTTATTAAACGGCTCACAGCACCATCTTTGTTAAGATTTCTGACTGTCACCTGCTGACAGAAACTGAGAGCAGTGACCTCACAGGTGAAGGAAATGTTGGGGTAAAGAGCTCAGCCAGTTGTGAGGGGCTCAGAGTAGAAAAGGAGCACATTAATGTGGTTTGGACATCTGTCTGGGATGCCTCCAGGATGCTTCCTGGGCTGTTTCAGGCCCGTCCTACTAGTAGGAGATCTTGGGGCAGACTATGTCTTGGCTCTTTAGGAACACCCAAGTATCAGCTAGTGGAGCAGGAGGAAGTCTAAGCCTCTCGGCTTAGACTGTGGCCTGGACTCGGATGGACTGATAGTGAGCTCAGTGCTCCTACAGATAGATCACACCTGTACGTGAACAAATTTGTTTGGCACAACAAAGCATTCAGACTATCTTTCTGCTTGCTACTACTGCTGGACAAGACGGGTAGAAGAGCACATCAGGAACTTTATAATTTAGAGAAGAGCGATAAAGAAAAGTTTCACACCGGGATGAAGAAGAGTGTTTATAGGATGGGATGTCGTACTGAAACAATCAGTTATAAAACTGTGATAGGAAATAAAAAGTGACTGTCCTGCTCTGACTTCCTGTTTATTGCATTTCACATACCTCCCTCCTCTGCTTCAGAATTCTATTATTGCGTCAGAGTTGGAGGTTTTTATTTCCTCTACTTGCTCACTTTTTTTCTCTTTTTATCTCCAAGACATTCTTTTCAAGGCTTTCAGAGTTATAGCCTCCTTCAGCTGACAAACCTTTTAGCCTGCCGGAGCCTCCTCCTTGCTTTTATTGCGTTTGCTCGGGGGCAAATGAAAAAACGCAGGAGCCATGGTAATCTACTCTGCCTGTTAGTATTCCAGCAGTGTGCCTGATCCATTATCAACCTCAGTTTTCACCTTCATGTCCAGCAGCAGGAGGAGGAGTGAGATTGGCCCTTCTGCACTCTGCCTCCTCTGCTGCTTTCATTTTTTTAAACTTGACAACATCAGAATGAACCCTCGGTTGATCAGCTTGATCTCAGAGGCGACAACACGACTCGGGATATTAAACCATCCCGGGGGAAGGGGGAAAAGTGGGTGCTGTAAATGCTGTTTTCTTTTTTCTATCGTCATCACTCATCGGCAGAGCAGCACAAGGGGAAGTCATGACTGATGCTTGCTTCTCCTCCGGCATGAAAGCAAAGTTTCTGAGACTGGATGGCCAGATTCGCATGTAGTGCAATCTCCCGCTGCACTTCAGACACAAGCACATGCTAGCACTGAAGTAATATAGAGTCCCATTCGTACTTTATCAAAGGGAGAATTTATGCACCGGCACCAGTTTGCAACTGCAGTCAGCAACACCCTACAAAACAAGAGGGAGACCCCCAAAGATCAGACCCCATTCGCAGCACTCGGCCACAGTAGAGACAAACTCTGTTTCAACTGGAGGAGACCGCCAGCACCAGGATCTGGGTGGGGGAGAGCACAAATGGCAAACCTGAGACCCAGCAGCTGCAGAGAGCACTCACTTTCACAGACAGTGAAGTTAAGAGTGTCAGAACTGTCAGGTGTGGGTTTGATCATTTCTTCCCTCACTGAAGAAGAAATTTGATGGTTTCTTTTTGACACAATCTCTGTAACCTCGTGCCTGCTCATTTCCACACCACCGGCGCCGAGGCTCATTCTTCCCTCCAAGAATAAATGATGCTTCAGATACCCTCTATTCCACTCTAACTGGGGCCTGGCAATCTCACTCCTCTTTCCATTATATCTGCTCAGGCTGTTCCATCCCAGCCGTTGCTATCTAGGCAAGCTGCAGACAGATCTCAGAGACTCTGAGAGAAAATAACTTAAACCTGGAAATTTTATGGACCTCATTGAATCTCCTATTAGGCATTTGCCTCCAGCTTAACTTCAGCAAAAATGGAATTTTTCCATTACAAAATCCACCTGCTCCATGCACTAGGAAATGATTTTCCACCCTGTCCTCCTTCACTGGTGACATCTCTCTACCTCATGACTTTGCTTGCTTCTTTACTAAGAAGGTAACAGACGTTAGAGGTCAAGTCAGTGAATCTCCTCCCACTGAAGATGTGTCACCACTTTCCTGATCAGGATGTCCCCAGTTATCAACTCTTGAGTTATCGCCTAGAATTTTTCCCATCCATGCTCTTTTAAGGCATCTCACCCCCGGTCATACCAAACATCCTCCATCCATACATCTTGCTCCTTTCACGCGTATGTTTTTTAGCCATGTTTGAGAGGGTGTAGATCCTGAACATGAGAGCTGATCCATCAACTGTTCACTGAAGCCTCACCAGAAATGGATCAGTGGAAGGGCGGCTGTCAGGAAGACATTCTTAATGAAGAGAAGCATTTTTCAGCAGGACAATGATCCCAAACACCTGGATAGAAGCACACTGTGGAACAGTATGGATGGGTCTCCCCAGAGCCCGGACCTCAACTTTATCAAAGCAGTGTGGGATCATCCTGACAGAGAGCAGAACAAAAGGCAGAAACATCCATTAAGCTTTGAATGTCCTTCAAGAAGCCTGCAGAACTTTTTATAAAAATGGTTATACCAATCACTCACTGTCAAGCTTGTTAGAGTTGCACAAACTCTGTTTCTGCCTCATGTGCTGTATTTCCATGTATGTTTCAATAAATTGCTGCAGCTGTTTCCCATTTTCCCAGCAACATGGAGGTGCACCCCCCAAAATACAGATACACAATCTTCACATTTACCATCAGCAGTGCAGAAAAAAGATTTTTCCATGTCATCCATCTTGTAATTAATTTGAAGTCCAGCTTCGTTTTACAGTCTCGGAGAACAATGTAAAGCACTTCCTCTGTCAGCATTTAGGTGTCACAGAGCAGCAGAAACCACCGAGCTGAGTCCGTCCCTGAGAAAGTGGGACATCGGTGAAAGCTGCATCACGTATGTAGCACGAACTCAGCATCCAGTGAGGCACTTGTAACAATGTGCAGACGAGGCAAAGTTTATCTGGAGCATTGGGCGGACTGGACGTGTGTCGTTGCAGAAGGACTGAGCGTGTGCAGTGAAATCACCTCCTGCACTTCACAACAGCTTGCTCAGCTCACACTCTGCACACACCAAACTGAACTTGGTGCTTTTTCCAGGTTTTCTCCCTGAAATTTAAACTGCAGTGTAACATTTGATGCAGAGAACACTTTGATATTTATCGTTATCTGGCAGGAAGCATGTCACCTGGATGTATGTGCTCCGAGTTTTGAGGTTAAGATTAAGTGAAATTAGCAAAACTGTTATTTGTCATTTTTGACAGTCTGCCAATTTATCAATTACTTGAAAGACTGAAACAGTGGATTGTAATAGTGATAGACTGTATTGAGTTCAGTCTATAATTCCAAGGAGTAGATTTTTCAACAGCTTCTCTCATTAAAAAAAATCCTCAAACAAGTTTTATTTTCGCTGATGGATGGAATTGCATGTTTAATTTCACTAATGGTTCTTTTTACTTATAAAATTGCTTTTTACATTCATTTCTGGGAAAAACAGACTATTTCCAGAGATGCTCTACCTCCCATTCTACTTTTAAATACTCTAAACAAGTAAGCCTGCAGTGCGAGAGCGAAGTGCTCTAATAGGGTGATATGGTACTACCAGGTCATTAAGATAAGATGGGGCCTGATTATTTAAGACCTTGTATGTGAGGAGCAGGATTTTGAATTCAATTCTGGATTTAACAGGAAGCCAATGAAGGGAAGCCAAAACAGGAGAAATATGCTCTCTCTTTCTAGTCCCTGTCAGGACTCTTGCTGCAGCATTTTGGATTAGCTGAAGGCTTTTCAGTGAGTTTTTTGGACATCCTGATAACAATGAATTACAGTAGTCCAGCCTGGAAGTAATAAATGCATGAACTAGTTTTTCAGCGTCACTCTGAGACAGGATATTTCTAACTTTAGAGATGTTGCACAAATGGAAGAAAGCAGTCTTACATATTTGTTTAATATGTGCGTTGAAGGACATGTCCTGGTCAAAAATGACTCCAAGGTTCCTCACCGCGTTACTGGAGGCCAAGGTAATGCCATCCAGAGTAAGAATCTGGTTAGATACCATATTTCTAAGATTTTCAGGGCCGAATACAATAACCTCAGTTTTATCTGAATTAAGAAGCAGAAAGTTAGCGGCCATCCAGCTCTTTATGTCTTTAAGACATTCCTGCAGTTTAACTAATTGGTGTGTGTTATCTGGCTTCATGGACAGATAGAGCTGGGTGTCATCTACATAGCAGTGAAAATGTATGCTATGTCTTCTGATGATACTGCCTAAGGGAAGCATGTATGATGTAAACAGAATTGGTCCTAGCACTGAACCCTGTGGAACTCCATAATTAACCTCAGTGTGTGAAGAGGACTCTCCATTTACATGAACAAACTGGAGTCTATTAGATAGATATGATACAAACCACTGCAGCACAGTACCTGTAATACCTACAGCATGTTCTAATCGCTCTAATAGGATATTATGGTCAGTATCGACAGTATCGAATGCTGCACTAAGGTCTAGCAGGACAAGCACAGAGACGAGTCCACTGTCAGAGGCCATAAGAAGATCATTTGTAACCTTCACTAAAGCTGTTTCTGTGCTGTGATGAGCTCTGAAACCTGACTGAAACTCTTCAAATAAGCCATTCCTCTGCAGATGATCTGTTAGCTGTTTTATAATTAGCTAAGACTGCTGGGTCTAGAGATGGCTTTTTGAGTAAAGATTTAACTTGAAAGGCTTGAAAATACTGTCAGTATTGTCTGCATGACCAATCTACACAAATCAGCCTCCTACTGCTAATTATTGGACCTAATAGCATAGTTTTTTAATTAACATTCATTTAACCTTTACATTAAAGTTCCATACTGTCAGGAGAAGTTTGAGACTAGTCTCCAAAACATGCAAACCACAAAGGTACATGTGTACTTTATTTTGTGAGCCCAGAATTTCTTCTCTCCTATTCAGTCATAACAAGTCGCATTTATTTAAATATTCTTCAAACTGAAGGTGAGAGACTGTTTGTTGGGGATTATTTCCAGTCTGGATTAATCCACAGTCGGTACTCCAGCTCAGTTTGAGGCAGCAGGAAGGTGTCATAGTAAACTGCCGAGTGTGTGCTCAGGGAGACGAGAGGAACGTGGTGCAGTCATTAAATAGACGGCTATTCAGTGAGTTATTCAGTGAACCATGCCACCAAACAAAAAGATAAAGCAGACTCAATAAAAGAAGGATAAAACAAAGTTCAAATTGTTCAGGGAGTGTGGAAAGTTTCCTTTGGCAGTAAAGGCGCCAGTGACCTTTTCTGCAGACCGATTTGCAATTGTCATCAAAATTCATTGTCAGTGACATAAAAACACGTTTGTGTTTAAATAGTTTCATATGAAAAACCTGAAAATGGCACCCGTCATCAGACGCTGTTTTTAATGCTGTGCTGCTCCGTTAAATCCAGAGGAAGGAGCTTCAGACGAGCTCAGCTACTTTCATCTCCAGTCGAAATGAATGACGTTCCCACACAGGAGGGAAAACTTGCGTTTCTCATTTATGCTTACTAAATGAATTTATTGATTGGATCACGTATCAAACTTGTTGCAGTTGGTAATCAATTAAAGAACTAATTGCTCTGGCTTTCAGTTCATTCACACTTTCATGTGTTTGATGCTTTAATTGGTTTGGCTCAAATGAAGTGAATTTTCTATCGTCTCTGCAGAGCTCATTTATTATTTCTGCTGCTTTTATCTTAGCATAAACAAAGTTGTTTATCTTTTGTAAACTAATAATGATTCATTTAATCAGTTTTTCCACTGATGATTATTTCAGTCTGAAATTTCAAACCTTCTGAGGTGTCGATGTGGCGATCTGATAAAACCCGAGGTAATCCTCTTACTGTAAAAGTGTGTGTGTGTGCGTGTGTGTGTGTGTGTGTGTGTGTTTGCAGAATAACGCTGGTCCTGGCCTGCCCCATGGATCTGAAGAACTTTCCAATGGACGTCCAGACCTGCATCATGCAGCTGGAGAGCTGTGAGCAATTACACGCACACACACACACACACACACACACACACACACGCACACAGACACACACATCATTCGATCAGTAACAACAGCTGGCAGAGTGAGAGATATGGTATAGATTTTTCTTGTGGTCTTATTGTTGAGCAGACGTGAGAGGAATCCCAGTAGCGAGTGTGAAGTACATCTGCAGAGGGTCAGTGATCGTAAATCAAAGACAGAACAATGCAGTCGTCTCTGAGTTTGTGAAACGGACACCAAAACATCATAAAGTCGCTTTTTACCGCTGTTTATAAATAACACATTTACTAGTTAAGCCACCAGTTAGTTTTAAGGCATAAAGTAATTCCCTGTATATATTACTGATATTTACACTCCCCAGACACTTTATTAGGCACACCTGTTCATTAATGTTCATTAATATAATCAGCCAATCACACGGCAGCAGCTCAGCGGTGAAGACGAGCTGCTGAAGTTCAGACTGAGCATCAGAATGATGAAGAAAGAATGTGGCATGGTTGTTGGTCTGAGTGTTTCACACACTGATCTCCAACCATCTCTGAGCTCAGAGGAAATAACAAGCCAGCAGCAGCTCTGTGGGAGGAAATGACTCGCTAAGGTCAGAGGAAGATGGACAGACTGCTTAGATAGGAAGGCAGCAATAACTCCAATAACCACTCGCTACAACCAAAGTCTGCAGAAGACCATCTCTGAACCTTGAAGCAGATGGGCTCCAGCAGCAGACGACCACACCAGTGTCACTGCTGTCAGTAAGAAGAGGAAACTGAGTCTATGGCTAACACAGACTCTCAAACTCGGACAACAGAAACTAGAGAAATGTTTCCTGGTCTGACAAGTTTAAAGCATGGATCCATCCTGCCTGTGTCCATGTTCAGGCTGCTACTGGTGGGATTTTCAGTACCATCATTTAAACTCCACAGCCTCCCAGAGTGCTGCTTTGGTCTTTTTTGCTTGATTTTCTTCCTTTTTGTGTTCCCTCTGTCCTCTTTCCTTTCTTCGCCTTCTCTTCCTTACGTCCTATTTTCTTTCTTCCTTCCATTCTTTTGCTTCTTTAGTTGAAAACACAGAAGCCTTTAAAGTTTCCCAAACACTGAGCTCAGGCTTTCTCCCTCACTACTTCAGTGGATTTTATTGCCAATACAGATTGTGATTGTTGTGCTGAACTGGCCTTTTATCCACTAAAACTGCAGGGTGTGACTTTGCACCCCTGCCAGATACAGAGAGGTCCAGTTCCTCCTCAGAGGATGAGAACTGACCTCTGCAGTGATGAAATAGTCTAACCTCCCGCTCATTGCTCCCTCCTCCAGTCGGCTACACCATGAACGACCTAATATTCGAATGGGACAAGAAGGGGGCCGTGCAGGTTGCCGACGGGCTGACACTACCTCAGTTCATTCTGAAAGAAGAGAAGGACCTGCGCTACTGCACCAAGCACTACAACACAGGTGAGAGAAACTGATGCAGAATGATGTTCACCAAACTTTTTTACTGCTTGTTGTAGGAGGAAGGTTAGTATAAAGAGGTCTGAACCTGGAGACCTGCCCCTAGTCTTCATCTTCACTTTTAGATGCTGTTTTCTCTCATATTCATTCCTTGGTTGGGTTCATAAAAATGATGTGGCTTGGCTTTATGCACAGTTCTTCATGTTACAGGTGGAGTGAGAAACACATGGAGTAGCCAGGAATATGCTCGTTTGTGCTGCGGTTGGTTCGTTAGCGGAGCTACGGTGCAGCCAGAAAGGACCGCATACATACAGCATCTCTGTAGTGGCGTGAAGCCATCTTATCTTAATGACCTTATAGTACCCCATTAGAGCTCTTCACTCTCACACTGCAGGCTTACTTGTTGTTCCTAGAGTATTTAAAAGTAGAAGAGGAGGGAGAGCCTTCAGTTTTCAGGCCCCTGTTCTGTGGAACCAGCTTCCAGTTTGGATTAAGGAGACAGACACTATCTCTACTTTTAAGACTTTTCTTTTTGCTAAAGCATATAGTTAGGACTGGATCAGGTGACCCTGAATCCTCCCTTAGTTATGCTGCATAGGCGTAGGCTGCGGGGGGATTCTTCTGAGTTTTCTTCCTGTTAAAAGGGAGTTTTTCCTTTCCTCTGTTGCCAAAGTGCTTGCTCATAGGGGGTCATATGATTGTGGGGTTTTTCTCTGTATGCATTATTGTAGGGTCTGCCTTACAATACAAAGCGCTTTGAGGCGACTGTTGTTGTGATTTGGTGCTGTATAAATAAAATTGAATTGAACTCGTCTGAGCCACTCAGGTTCCCCGGACAGAATCAGCGATCCACTAATGCGATGGGACATCTTCATAGGCTGCATACCCATGATCCTTTGCTCTGCACAGCCAGAACAACCCAAACAAATACAGAATCTTTTTTCTTCCACTTATCTAATTCAGGGTCGATGGCAGGGCTAACACAGAGAGAACTATTCATCAATATCAACGATTACTTAAACATTTCAGTTTCCATGAGAACAATGGGATAAAACCTCAGAGCTGGGCTGTGATGCTGATATTATAAGCAAAGAGATCTTTTTATTCTCCTCCTGTTGCCTCAGAATCCATTTTCTGTTCATGCACTGATAGATTTTTTTTACATATTCAGGTGATCTTCTCGGTTCCAACTCAAAGCTTTTGGAAAAGCAAATAATTGTATTTAATCAGCAGGAGGTTAACTGATCGCTATCCCAGCTTTCCTGAGACGTTACGCCAAACAGTTGCATTCTGATACTCTCTCTCCGTTGCTCGGTGAAATACCGAGCTTAGCTCAGCGGGAGCACCGCTAATGATTTCGGTTACCAGCTGCAGGTAAAATGTGCTTCTCTGAGCTACCTTAACATCAAACTGCTGTAATGCTGTGTGCATAGGAAATGTGATGAAGTTGACTTGGATATTTTCAGTTTTGAGGACCAAACCTGCCTCAAGCTTCAGGTTGAATTTTATGGTTTCTCACTCCTCCTCGCTACGCGTCAGCCTTCCTCGGTCTCTTTGTCTGGTTCCTCCTCCTTCTTTCTGTTTGTCTCTGGTTCAGGAAGGAGGGGGTGATATCTCACAATTTACTGAGAGAGATATTCTAAAATCATGTAAACAGGAGAAATGTGCAGAAATCTTGCATGAGTCAGAGACAGGTCTTCACTTTTATTATATTCTGTGAAATATGGAAATAAGTGGACTGAAAGTTTGTTTTCCTGGTGTCATGAAGCCCTCAGTGAAGGGAAAACACTGTAGGCAGCAGAGCTAGTTTGAAATGACGGGGGGGTTGGATTTAAATATTTTGTCTGGTTTCATAACCAGAAAACTGTGAAATTAAAAAGCATCATGTGCAAAAATATAAAGAGGGAAATACTAAATAGGAAAAGATAAACAGGAAGAGAACGTTGAATCGACACAACGCCGATCGTGCACGTGGACAAGACGTCAGGTAACGTTTTTACAGCGCACATGAAAACATGAGGAGGTGACCCAAAGTGCTTTTCAGTCATCGAGCATCAAACAAAATAAACAGACACAGACAGTGACAGCACTGAGCAGGCAGCGAGAGAAACACGAAATCACGAAGCCAAAAAATCAAATACAACGAAATCCCGAAGAAGAGAAACCACAGAGGAGCTGCTGGAGACGATGGAGGACGGGGGCGGCTGCCACGCTCCGTTTCTCCCTCCAGGTCCTCCAAGCGTGGCTGAAAACCATCTGTCCGGTCCACACAGCGAGCCCACGATCCTTACACTCCAGAAAAAACACCAAATATAAAAATATAAATCTGTATTATCTGCATGAGCCAGCAGCCTAAAATAGAAAAGCATACATAGCTATAATAATAATAATGATAACTTAGATTAAACAGAAACATTAGAGGTTGAAGAGTATGTGAGGTGTGAGGGGGCACATTGATGGGGCATCGTGGAGCTGAGGGTGGAGGAATCACAATTCAGCATTTGTATTTTGGGTCTAAATGATAAAGAAGAACGATCAGAATGACAAACAAATTCCTCCGTATAATAACTGAATAATCATTTACGTACTTTTACTTCTATGTCAGACAGTATATCAGAATCCAGCTGCCCTTTACTGCTGTTCTCACCGAAGCAACACAAAGACCGTGAGTCACAATCTGAGGGACACATAATTCAACAAAAACACAAACGTGACAGGTCCATTTCTGTGTGGGTGTGTGTGTGTGTGTGTAGCAGGCTGATTAGTTTCCATTCAGAGGCATCACTCACACAGAGGTTGACATCTGCTGTCGACACTCAGGAGATGAATGATCCTCCTCCAGACGAAAAGCCTTGACACAACTCTGCACACACCCACACACACACACACACACACACACACACACGCACTCTTCCTCATACACACACACACAAAGACAATGAAGTGATGATAATCCACAGCTTTGGTACATGAATACATATCAGCTGTTTCCAGGATCTTTCCCGAATCACTGTAGATAAAAAAAAGTGGTTCAGCTGCAGTGTGGACATCAAATACTGATAGAATCATATTTCAGTAAACTGAAGTTAGAGTCTTTTTTAAAGTGAACTATTGATGAAAGAGAGCAGAAAAAATTTACACCAGAATCAACATAACTTGCTGTTATAAACTGGCTGTGCTGGCAGGCAGAGAGTGGAGGATTCAGGAAACAGTGATGAACTTAAAAATGAGCATTTGTAGAGCAGGAAACCCAGAACAAGGAGGATCAGGGAAAACTCACACTCAGGAGGGACAACACACTGATCTCAGACAGCGAGGGCACAGGTGAGGTAAAGACAACACACAGAGAACAGCAGTCACCGAAATAAAACAGGAAGAGAGCCACGATACAGAGACAAGGCTAGAGGAACAGACTGAGAACACAGAGGAATGCAAGGACCTCCATAACTCCGTGCTTCTCAAATATTTCCTGTTACGCCCCCCTTAGGAAGAAGAAAACATTTCACGCCCCCCAACTCGCCCCGCAACCATAAATAATATAATTTGTCTATAAAATTGTTATTATAAGTCCATCTTTTAAAGATGTCCTTTTTTAAAGAAAAAAAAAGAAAGAAATATAGATTAACCTAAAACATAGTACATGCAGTAGTACTGCAACTCTCTAAACTACTACTACATTTTAAAGTGCATTCATTTGTCTCAAATAAAATAAATCCTTATTTAAACTGTAAAACATTTTTTTGACCAACTTGAACCAACTTTTATTCTGAAAAATAAAATTAAACAAAATCAATCAATAAATTCAAGTACAGATCCCCAAAACTCAAATTCAGCCCTTCTCAAATATACAAAGTCAGAGTGAAGCCGAGCGCTACAAACACTCCGTTACATTTCCTTGTCTTAGCTTTTGGGAGACTTTCGTTTGTCCCATCTCCGTCTCATTGTCACTGTTAAATATTTTTTAAATATGGAATAACTGAAGCTGACAACTGAAAGCACCATAAGACACTTATGTCAAGCATCTTTATCAGGAAGTAAACACAACACATAACACAAAAGAAATAGTGGGAATATAACCCACAGCATAGAACCCTAATCCCAACATAACCCCAAATATAAAACTACAAAGACCTAGAACCCAAAAACTTGTTTCTTTTTAAGGAGGGTAGCATCGCTAATCTGCTGTAACTTATTTCTTTCTTTAATCACAAATTTAAATAAGCACACGTACTCGGGGTTGAGAGGAGGAAGACACACCAAGACACGGTGTGGGAGAGAGTCAGAGGTGATTAATAACTAATTCCTCCACTGTTTAATTTTTTTTTAAACTGTATTTCAAACAGTTTGAAATTCTGAGTGCATTTAAAAGCGTCATACATCGTCCGCACAGTTAATGGATCGTCAGTATCAATATTTAATTCAAAGACTCAAAGAAAGCTTTAAGGACTAAAGATTAAACCCAGAGCACAGAGAAACAGCACTTCTCATACTCAGATTCATCTGAGTCCATTTTACTGGAGAGAGGCTCAGAGGGGCATTTCATGTTAGTACAGCAGAGACCAACAGCAGACTTCAACAATTATTCGGGCTTCCTTAAAAATTCTGAACAGATTTCCTGCCTCCATGAAGATGCTTTAGGTGAGCCAGCATTTTAGCCACACCCCCAGTGGTTGGCGAGTAGTAAGGCTGAACGTGGCACTACCAAAACAATTAGCTAAAAAGCTCTGTGTGGAGCCTCTCTGCACCTGTGCAGCTCGCGTCTGCATTTTCACGTGAATTGCTCAAGGACAACATTCTGCCCCGCCCTCCCTCCTCTCTATCTCCTCTGTAACAATCTCTGCCTGCGCTCGCGTGCGTGCTGCCACGAGCGTGTGTTGGCGTGTGTTTGCGTCGCGTCTTCCCAATCAAGCATTAAGAGGGAATTAAGGTGTCATTGTTCCTCAGATTTATTAGCTGCAGTCTATTGTGACTCCAGGAGCGAGGGAGCTCCCCCCTCCCTCCGTCCACTCCAGCACACACATAAAAAGCCCTGTTTGAAATACTAATTACACTTTCTGCTGCATTGCAGGGCACTTTGTTTCTGGCTAACGATACGTTCGTGGTACTCTTTCGTGAGGTAGCTGTTAATAGCCTAACGCCTGCAGAGTGGCTTCTCTCAGCCTTCACCTGGTTCTTAATTGACATCGACATGAAGAATCCCCGCCGTCAGGCTGTCCATATTGCACTTCGTCTCCTGCTGAAAGTGGCTCGGTACTAGGGTTGCCAACTCCCTGAAAAATAAATAAGGGACACCTCGTGGCCATGGCCGGGCAACCCAGTTGTCTTCACCCTTCCCAGTGTGGTAGCTCTTTTTTTTTTGTGTGTGAAATTATTTTTTAACCATTTGACTTGAATTTGATTTAAGCAGATGCATATTCTTTGTGATATGACCATATGGGAAACAAATGATCATTTAGCCATTTATTTTTTAGCTCAAAATGACAACATTAACAGAGTAAAACAGGTCTCTTTCTTACACAGAAGCCTGTCATGCTTACCTTTTGAGAATATAAGTAAATCTTTCTTTAAAAGAACTCTGTCCTGCTTAACTTAAAATTATATAAATTAATAGAAAGCAATAGAACGAAAAATATTCTTGTAACAGTGCACATATAGTGCATTTAGTACAATTGGCTTCAGTTGAGGTATTATTTCAGCTTTTCTAATGCTAATCAGCTGCTCCTGTTTGTAAACCTGCTTGTTCCCATGATTACACACCTTAACTCATCATCATTATTCATCTATGTATTACTTTTATGTATTAGTGATCTATTTGTTGTAATCATCTATCCTTGCAGTTGTTTATTACACAAAATAAATTATATTATCACACTTCTGGCCACATAGCGCTGATATTCACCGCACACGCCCATATTAACCTTAACCAGAGGGTTTAAAAAAAACAAACCAGTGTTTACATACCATATCTGCTTCTGCCGTGGCCTGGTGGACAAGAAATTGGTTAAGGGTTCCCCGAGCTTTCACGCCCCTCATGTTCTTTATGTGCCCACCATTAGAAGCATCCCTATGGAAAAAGTGCGCCGGCACACAGTGCAGTGCGCTTTATAGGTGTTATGGTGACCTTTTCCAGCCAGGTGTTTTCCTTTTCCCATTCCTCCCTGTACTTTTGCAGCCTTTTTTTTTCTTTCTCTGAGGGGAACAAACATTGCTGCTCTAACGCTGGGCTTACACTGTGCGATTTTTGGCCCATTTTGAGCCGATTTTTGAGTCGTGCGACCGATTTGGTGATCGGCCCGATTTTGGCCTTCATCGTGCATCGTGTAGTATACGTGGGGTAACGAGAAGCGATTAACACCTCGAGCAGCTCCCGATCATCAATCGCTCGTGAGGGTGCTCACACTGCTCACGCGCAAACACGTAGACGTCGGTGAAAAAGACGTTGCAGCACGGCTGTGCAGCGTGTGATCTGGACACAAGCGATGGAGGCACAACTTGTAGAACTTTGGAAAGCTCATCCGAGCCTTTTCGATGTGGCATCACAAAATGATCACGACCACAACAACCGTGAAAATAGTTGGATTTACATTGCTGCTCAATCACAGCTGCCTGATCAATGTTTTTCATTAGCAATTTAGCAAAGTTGATGTTGGTGGTGTGCGTGTCTGTGTGAGTGAAAGACAGAGAGGGAGAGCGAGCGACAGATTTTCTGTTATAACCTTAATTTTATGGACGCACAGTGTGAGCACTCAGGTCGCATCAGAGCATCGGGCGGTATAGTGTGAGACCCTGCATCGTGACCTACCAACTTCTAACCCCTGCAAGTCAATCGTGCAGTTTGAGCAGGAACTGAATACTGAAAAAAATGGCACAGTGTCTGCCCAGCTTTAGGTGTACTGTCGTCCGAGACTTGCACCGCAGTGTCGGCGTTTGTTTCCCTGTTGGCCATGCTTGTTGTTGTGGTCATCTGTTGTCTTCCGGTATTTTCTCTGTAAGCGACCTTTCCTCGACCAATGAGATGAGCGGTAATCTGAATTGTCATACTCGAATTGTCATGAGTGTGCTGTCAGCTCATTGGTCACAAAGCAGGAGAGGGGATGGGAATTATGTTTTCAAACAAAGCGTTAATTCCATTAACATTTATAGACTACTTTTGATTCTCACTGTATTACGGGACAAAGTGCGTCCCTTATTAGCTCAATACGGGACGTGTACTTTTGTTTCTAAATACGGGACGATTCCGTTTTTTAAGGGACGGTTGGCAACCCTACTCGGTACATCCGGTGTCTAAAACTGATGTTTTAACCTTACACATCTGTACAATCGTCTCAGTTTCATTAGCTCTCCAGGTTCGTGCTCCTTGTTTTTCATTAAATGTTGTTTTTGTATAAATTAAGTAATGCAACACACAAGCAAGCACCTCATATTATTTTTTCAGTACAACCTGAGATGTGTGGACACACAGCTTCATCTCATCCCGGGGGTGTCAATTAGTGCTGGCCTGGCTCATTGACCCAGCCCGTGTCCTTCCTGCTTTACAGCATCAGTAGAAGAACAGGGTTACTGTTGTTAAGGGGCGTGTTTTAAACCAAACTAACCGAAGCCTAACCAGGTATTTATAGTGCCTGAACCAACGAGCGAAGGAACAAGAACAAGAGCGAGTCAGCCCAACAAAGCAGCAGGCTGACGAGCTGAAAGACTCGAGCTCGTTACTTTAACCCTTCCTACCTGTGAGACCTTTGTCCCCACCGGCAGCGGCTGTCATTAAAACACAAGCTGAGCAGGTTTCAGTGTGTGGAACAACGTCCTGGTTATGCGCCTCAAAATCTGTACAGTTCAAATCAATGTTTGAAGATGTGTTCCTGGCTCATAGTTTAAAGATTGTTTGTAAGACGGACTGTAAGACACATCAAGGTCACATCAAATGTGAAAATCGGTAAACCTTCACATTTACAACTGGGTGAAGTAAAAGGTGTGCTGGAGGTCTGGGCTCTGTCCATGGAGCTTAAGACTTGAACTGTAACTGGATGTTGATTATTAGCAGTGCTCGGGTCGATACTGAAGAAGAGTCACGTTTTACGTTGCTTGTTTTATACTACTGTAACACGTTTTAGCAACTGAGCTGTCTGCTTTTACTCGTCACTCTTTCCTCTATAAACAGGAAGTCTCGGTGTTTGTGTGGCTTTTAGAGAGAGGTGGGTAGTATATAATTACATTTACTCAGTTACATTTACTTACAGTACAATTTTTGGCTACTCTCCCCACCTCTGGTTTTTGTGCATGTCTGTCTTGAAAAAGAGATCTCCATCTCAGTGAGATGACCTGTTTCAATACAGGATTTAATGATAACAGTAATGATAATAATAATATTAATAACTTGCCACAAAGTTGAGAGTGGTTAGTTTGACTCTTTACAGGTGCGTCGCTGCCACGTCGCTCTGCGCGTCTTCCCTCGCAGCTTCAGCTGTGGCTGAATGAATCTGGCTGTTTATCATAGCAAACATTCCTAAAACTAAAACTCTGAACGAGGACCTGACAGAATCTTCTCCTTTAGCATAGCTGTCTTCACCGTTAAATTGCCTTCACTGTTCAGGAACAATGCATTTTCACTTTTGATATTTCCACATTTGCAGTTTATAGAGGCAGACAGGAGACAGCAAAGCAGGTAGAGCGCAGTTAAGGAAATGCGAGCCAATCAGAATGAGTTCTGAGCAGGTGTTTAAAACAGGTTACAGGTTGGTTTTGTGATCAATACGAGTTTTGAAATATTTAAAGAGCGGGCGTGCTGGTTCTTCTTTGTTGGTGTGTCTCTGATTCTCAGTCAGGCCGAGAAGACGGAGTGTGACGTAATACAGAAACATGTAAACCTACATACATGCCACCTCTGTTGCAGGGGATGAGTGAATTTACAGATTTAAACACACACACATGAATGGTGTGAGTTCATGTACAGTGTTAAGTACAGCAGAGACACACACATCTTCCACACAGTGAGATATGGGCCTGGCTGAATAATTTCAATCTTCTTATCAGATAGAAAATATGGACAGCACTTAAAAGCTCTGAAGTGTATCACAGCTATAAATCAAGTTCACCCCCCTCCTCCTCCTGCTGTCGTCATTCTCTCCTTCCCTCTTGTATCTTCCACTCCTCCTCATCCCTCTCTCCTCTCGCTCTATCCTCAAGTTTCTCCGACTTTCCACTTGACATCCTTCTTCTCCTCGGTCACTCCCTCCTTTCACTCCTCCTCTCTCCAGTCTTTTAGGGTTAACTCTAACTGATGAGGCCACCGTGCATTGATCGTCTTTGATTAAATGGATCTTCGGCCATCTCGCTCTCTGTGGTTTATTATGAGACCCAGTGTGCTCATTACATTACAGAGAGGCAGAGGGACACGGTTACTGTTGCTACAGTGCTGCAATGCAAATAAACCCACTGCAGTCTGCATTTTAAATGCTAGAATTTCAGATTTGAAAATAATGTTTAACCTTTAACAGACCATATATAACAACCAGCCTGTTTACCATTTACTGTCATCCAGAGATGAAAACCAAAGCATTACAGCTATCACTGTTAGGACCCTGGCGTGGCTAACTAGCATAAGCATAATGCTTAGCATACCATTACTTATCCATCCATCTTCTCCTGCTGATCTGGGTCCGGGTCAAAGGGGCAGTAGACTTAGCAGAGGAGCACAGCACTAGGACATCCTGAAACACCTCATGGCAGAGACAAGGCATCCTGGTCAGTGTGGAGAAGCAGCAGATACCCTACGGAGGGTGTATCTACCCAGAGCTCATGGTAGCATGTGAGGACAGCAGATTAACCATTAAGGCTTTAGTTTCACACTCAGCTTCACCACAGCACACCAGTACAACCAGTCCACATCACCACAGAAAATAAACCTTTACATTTGATTTACAAGTTGTGCTAACAAAAATGTTTAATTAGCTAACTTCAGGTGTCGGTAAGGTATCACAGAGGCATTCAAACTGATATTAGATGATGTCTCTGTATGTGTTTACAAGCAAAGACACTTTTCAGATGATAAAATATTCCCAAATCTCGTGCAGTGATGTGGTGATGTGGTGATGTGGACTGGCTGTACTGGTCTGCTGTGGTGAAGAGAGAGCCGAGTGTGGAAGTAAAGCTGTGCAGCTATGCTGCTGTGACCAAAAGAATGAGATACAAGTGCAGCAGACTCACTGTGAGCCAGTTTTGACAGGATTGGACAGATAACTGGTCTCAATGATCCTGTTTGTTGGAGTCAGTTTTTACTGCAGGAAACCACAAAAACAGCAGCTGCACAGTTTTGCTGTTGATTTCAAACATTTCATTTAAGAATTGTTATGATGAACTTACAATAAGAGGTTTGTCATGTCACATCTGTCAAATCAGTTCTGATGATGTTTCATCTGGACACACCTTCTTCTTCCCGAGACTCCGTCAATGTCAAACCCAGAAAATGTAGTTTGCTCTCACGAACAGTAGAAACGAATGCAGTGTTCATCTAGGATCTACAGTGAGAGTGGACCGCATCTTTTTCTGGAACAAAGCAATACGCGTCAGATAACTGAGTGAAAATATAACCAGGATAAAAAACACAAACAGGAACCGAGACCAAAATTTCTCAACTTTTAAGGGTGTTTGCTTCCAGGCTTGTACAAAGTATGGATGATGTCAGAAATAATGTCATGAATACTTTTTTATTTATTCCAAATAAACTCCAGACTGCATCCTGTAAACAGAAAAAGATGAATGACTGTCTCATGTAAAACCAGACTGACTCTGTGATTTTTGAGATCAGGCCTCTGTGGGGGTTCTCGCCATCTGCTGTAGGATTTACACCTTTTCTTGTGTCTGCAGAAGCTTCTTTCTGTCGGGCTCTATGTTCGAGACCACAGTGATGCTGCTGAATGAATTCGGATAAGTATCTAAAAATCTAAAGTGCCTAAAACTAAAGCACAGTGTGTATTTGTACTGCTGTGCAGTGTAGTACAGCATGAGCAAAGGGATTAGGAGAAGTAGGTCCTGACTCCATTCTTCCTAATCTCTGCACTCCCTTTTCACGGCAGCATGCTGTGAGCATAAACATCCAGAGCTTCCCCTCAAAAGGATGAGCAGTGCTTCTGGCAGGTACAACAAGGGAAACGCATCAGCGGGCTTTTAACAGCACACTGCATGTAGTGCGCTGACTTAAGAAGGCAACAAAGTCAAGTTAAAGTGCTGCTTTGTGAGGAGATGTAGGACAAAAACATCCAGTTCACGGTCCTACGTTTCGACAAAGACAAATAAATTCATTTTTCTACACAGACACAACAAGCGTGCCGGAGAAACACTCAGACGGATAAGATGGACGTGACTGTTTGATCACTGATTTATGAAGATGTGTCCAACTCCGAGCTTCCTGAATGAGTGAAAAAAGGCAGAGTGCTTGTGCCTGTTGGGGAATAACAGAGTTGGTCATGATTGTGGGAGTTATTCACAGATGTACTTTTCCAAAACCAACAATCCAGCAAACTGGCCTGCTTCAGTCAGCATTTAGACAGATGTACAGAGAAGAAAATGCAAACGTCTCAATGGAGCCATCTTCGTTTGGAGTGGAACCGTCTGAGAGTACACACCGTTACTCCCCGTAGTTAAATAATTAGTGCTTTCCCTCCTCTGTCATACAGTTGTCGGGTTTCAGCTGACCACTTTAGCCTTTTCTAAAATAAAACTGAACAGCCAAAAGTAGCAGGACGCTGCAGGACATAAAGCTCATGTAAAGATGAGCACAACGCTGATGCAGCCGTTATAACAGATGTGTCTTCAGTGCAGCTGATATGAAGCTTGGCTCAGGTCACCAGATACTTTCAGAGCATCTTTTCTTTACACTTTAAACTCCAGAGGTGACCTCCAGGGCTGGAAATGAAGCCAGCAGCTGCAATTCCTCTACTGTCCACTAGAGGCTCCAGCAGTGAGTCAGTCTCCATAGACTCCCATGTTGAACCTTTGCAGCAGAAATAAGCATGTTTACAGCCTGATGCTGTTTTTGTCTTTATAGATAATTTCTTTCGTCACGACACCTGCAGAGGGACAGAACTCACCTGTTTAACTTGGACTGTAAACAGGATATTTTGAATATTTTTATTGAGCTGCTGGTTTTGATAAACCTGATTATTCCTGGTTGTGTTTAGCTGCTGATGGATTCGTGTGTTAAACACAATGCCTCATCTTCTCTTTCTTGGACTAAAATAAACTGTGCACTTTGTCCTCTTAGAGTGATGAAAAACGCTGCTGTGCTGTGAAGATGGAAATGATTCGCTCCTCTTCACACTCTGTGAGTGGCAGGCTGAATCCCAAACCTCCTCCTGGGTTTGTTTTCAGATGTGCCACATGTTTGGCTTCCTTTGATATTTGGCGAGCCCCCGTACGTCTCTCTGATTTTCTGCTTTGGCTTAGCATGAGCGCTGAAGGAAGATGACATTTTGTCTCAAAGACGTCAGCATCGTCTCTGTGGCTCATCCTTTTTTCAGTCTGAGAGCTCCTTCCTTCCTTCTCTTACTCTCCCCCTCGCTCTTGTTTCCTTGCTTCCTCCAATCTGTGCTTGTTGTTCTTTTAATTTACCCTCCGTCTCATCATTTCCACCTGTTCTTCAAGGAGATGTGCCTTTGCCAATGTTTAATGTGCCCTTTCAAATGAAGATAATCGAGAATTCAGTAACACTCTTCGGTGATAATGGAACCGCACTGCCTCTGGGAAACTGATGAAAGAACATTTTGCTTTTGTTTAAACATTGACCAGCGTCGTTTCTTTTTCCTGGAATCAGCGCTGTGTGCTTTATGTGTTGCAAGTTCAATCATTCTCCAAATGAGATTTCCGTGTGATAATGGAACACCTACCGACACAAAATGACTGGCTCCACGAATATAAAGCTGTGGAGAGAAAATCTTATGCGTGTCGTAAGCCATCTCATTAAAAACCAAACCAGTTGCTTTAAAAAACGCTAAAGATAAGAACAGCAAAAATGGGCACTGTTACTTTTACATGCCATGATCTGTGACCACCATCTCTTGCTCTGAAACTGAACTCAGGGCTTGTGGTTAATTCGGTGATTCTTCGGGTTTTCTCTCTGTTATTGACACAGAACTTAAAGTTAATCCCTTAATTCCATAATCCCTGATGACTCCGATGTTTAAACTGCACCATGCACTGCCCATCTGCAAGCCACTTTGCAACCCACCTTGTCCCTCTGAAACACACTGAAGTAGAATACACGAGACAAGGTTGCAGGACTCTTCACGACGATAACGAAGATGATTAGTGTTGCGAGAGGGTGTACTTAATAATCAGGCCCCATGTTATCTTAATGACCTTATAGTACCATATCACTCCATTTGACCAAGGGGTGGCTGTAGCTCAGGCGGTAGAGTAGGTCATCTATTGATCGAAAGATTCGAGGTTCGATTCCTGGCTTCCCCTAGTCTGCATTAACCCCAAATTGCTCTCTGATGCATCCATCAGAGTATGAATGTGTGTGAATGTTACTTAGAAAGCACTTAGAACAATGTGCTTGTGTGAATGGGTGAATGCATAATGCAAGTTGTGTGAAGCGCTTTGAGTGCTCAGAAGAGTAGAAAAGTGCTATATGAGAACCAGTCCATTTACCATCACTTTGCTCTCACACTGCAGGCTTACTTGTTGTTCCTAGAGTATTTAAAAGTAGAATGGGAGGCAGAGCCTTCAGTTTTCAGGCCCCTCTTGTGTGGAACCAGCTTCCAGTTTGGATTCGGGAGACAGACAGTATTTCTACTTTTAAGATTAGACTTCCCTGACCACCCTGGCATCTTTCCTGCATGCGCCCTGCACATCAACAGCACAAGCTAAAGGGTCCACACAGTTCTATAAAATACAACACCAGTGGGTTTTGATGTGTTAGTATGTGATCAGCTGAGACAAGAATGTGTTAATAGTAAATAAGCTGGTGTGCTCACTCAAAGCAGCAGTAACAGGACATTTGTCACCCTCACCCTTCTCTTTCTTCTCATTCGACAGGACGAGCCCAAAGAAACTGCTGTCCTTTCTCATATCTTCTGCTCTCTCTGTTGTCTCATATCTCTTCGCCCACAAACTCCGACCTCATCAAAGACACTTCTTTGTCCCCCACCTCCCAGGTAAATTCACCTGTATCGAGGCTCGTTTCCACCTGGAGCGTCAGATGGGTTACTACCTGATCCAGATGTACATCCCCTCTCTGCTCATAGTCATATTGTCCTGGGTTTCCTTCTGGATCAACATGGACGCCGCGCCCGCCCGGGTGGGCCTGGGCATCACCACCGTGCTGACCATGACCACGCAGAGCTCCGGTTCAAGAGCGTCTCTGCCCAAGGTGAGGACAAATCACTCGTTATTGTAGTCTGCTTGGACTTCATGAACATACCTTATTTCTAATTCATTTATTCCTGGACTCTTAGAGAGCAGCTTTGCATGATTCACAGTTTAAAATAATCCTTTCTCAGTGCTTGTCTGAAACAAGCTGTTTTAGCTCCTCCCCCTTACAATGACCTTCCATCTGATTGTCTTCCCCTTCCATATGGAAGGTATTAACAGCAGGAGGGTGCAGCTTTTACACTCATAGCCAGGTGCCTGAGAATACAATAATATCATATAGACGTCATACAGAGGTACGAGTAGAAAGAAACTGTAACGCTTGAGGTTTTGGCTCATTATTGGAAACTGGAACAGCAGACAGGAAATAAGAAACAGCAGAATGGAGCCACTTTAAAGGTTTGTATTCCTTAACCCTGTAACATTTCACAGGGTTGTGTGATTTTTTGAGACCTCTGTGTCATTAATTATTTTTTTTCCTAAAAACTGCAAAAATACATAAAAATAATAATAAATAAAAACATTTAAAAAAAACCCCATAAAACTCCTATATCAAGAATTTTATTCATATGATAGCTTGTAATGATGACATACAAGAAAGCCGCAGGATAATCACAGAATTAGCTATTTTATGCCTTTTATGTTCCAGTCCAGTGTTTATAATAAGCTAATATTCTACTGCTTCTTCTTCAGTACTTAACTCTGTATAAAGACAGAAACAAAATCATCTTATTCCTGTGATGAACTTTCAGGTTTGAGCTGATAGTTTATCCGTAAGCTTATTTTCACATCTGTTGACTTTTACCTTTACAGATATTGTTTTTCATCCGTCACACCCCCAAAAACACCAAAACAAAGTAAAATATGAAGCAACGGCAGGAAGAATTTGTATGCATGACGTGCCGTTTAATGACAGATGTCTTTTCATCCCTGTTGGAAGGAAGGCCTACAGCTTTTTCTGATAATTAAGGGACATAAATGACAGAGGCAGTGACAAAGACGATGTAGACAGAGAGGAATTAATTGAAGAAAAGTTGGAATGAAGGGAAAAGATAAATCAATGGGAGGGAAAGAAAAATTTCCTTTTCCCTGACAAATTAGAGACAGAGTGGAGGGAAGTCGAGAGGCAGACAGATGGAGGGATGAAAGAAGGAAGAATTTAAAAAAAGACCTTTAACAAAGAAGGTTCAAGGAGACAAAAATGGAGACAATATGTTTTAGAAAGCGAGAGGAATCTTTTACTGTCAGGGATTTTCAGATTAAAGTGAAAAAATGGTCAGGGTCTGCGTGAGCTAGTAGGATTGTATAATTACGTCCAGGAAAGCTGTAATCCCCAACACAAACACACACACACACACACATATACACACTCTGTTGACATTAGGTGCTTCATGCGCTCTAAAAATTGAACAAGTGAACCATGATTCCTCTGCAGTTCAGCTGTCACAATAATGATCACACAGCACAGCTGAGCTTAGGTGGGCATGCTGCTCCCTCTCTCACACACACACACAGACACACAGTGTTCTGTGAGTGTTCTCACAGTGTTCTGTGTGCGATTGATAGCAGACACACACACACACACACATATGGCTCTCTTCAGATGTTTCTGCTGCAGCTTGTCAGATCAGAGCAGATGGAAGTGGACACGAGGCGAGATCTCTGCTCAGCTGATCATGCTGTCCATATACAGCACAGTACACACACAGTATGACTCTCTCCACGTCTACTTATCGTACCATTATTGGGACACATGTTGTTGTACCCTCTAAGCCCCAGCCACAGACCTGGGGCGGCTGCAGTTCACCTGTAGCAGTGGACTTTCAGAGAGGGGCTGACTTCACTGATTCAGATCAGGGCGCTCTCATCTCAGGGCTGCAGATCCTTTTTGTGAGAAAGTACAGACGTCGCAGAAATATGCAGACGTTTCCTTCGGTTCTGCTGCTGCCAGGATACAAACAGCGGCTATGAGCGTTACGGCCCCAACCGAAAGACAAGGAACCAGGAGAGGTGGGGTTGGCGTAAGCTTCTCAGCAAAACCGACTGCACGCCTCTGTCTCCACGTCTTCACTTTTATTTCCTTTGCCTTCTCTGCTCAGTTAGTTTTAAGCCCCTGAAAAATGTCTGATCAGGTTTAGGAACAGCTTGAGTACATAATAACCCAGCGTGTTGTGACACGTGCGTTTAAATTTCTGAACAAGCATCCCTCTGTGGGGAGCCAGGACCAAGACCTCAGTACCAGGTTATGAAAACTTTGAGCCCCTTCTCTGACACATCAGGGATGATAACTGGCTGTGTGGAAACTACATCCTTCTTTAGTATTTATGATGATATTTCTTTTCTGTCTCTCAGTGAAGAAAGGATCGATGCATTGATCTTCTGACAGGGAGCTCAGTTGCGTGATGCTGCATGCATGAACAGCTGATGCCCCGTCAGAAACCTTCAGTCCAGTCGTGACTCGATGCTGAGGAAGCCCCTCTCAGAGTTCTCAGAGTGCTGCTGAGTCAGCAGAACTGTGCTGGAAATCTGAACAGGTGAAGGATGACTGCGGGGAGATCTGTTATTAATCCAAGTTTAATGTCAACTTTGGTGAAATTAAAAAAGAAGGATGGTCAGATTATCTTACATTACAGATTAGCACAGAAAAAAACATCATCTGTTCAGTACTGAAAGATGATCTTTCCATCCATCATTCCCACATTTTCCCGTTCCATGCACGTTGTATTCCACTAGCCCACTTCTCAGTTTGTCCTCTCATCCTGAAGACTTGATATGGAGCTTGCTGATCAGGCCACATATGAACCGGTATGCTTCAGTTATCTGTCGCTTTTATCAGGATGACGTTAGCCTGGGGACATTTTGTAGATGCGTGAAAGGATTGAAGCTCCAATCTGTTGTTCCCAAGTGTTCACACTAGACTATCCAGCTACTCTACTCACGTGCCCCAAACGATTTCCAAGCTACCCCATGCCTTGAATCCCTCTGTGAGTGGGTCACACAAAGACGGGTAGAAGCTAGGCGTCGCCTCCACCCACACGGGCTACGTCAGCAGTACGTCACTGTGCTGTGCTGACCACGTTCCTCTCTCACGCTGATGTCACAGCAATGGAGGGTGCTATCTGGGCCAAAACAACCATGTCTGATGCCTGAGTTTTAGGCTCCTGTGGATTATTCTTACACACATTTTTACCTCGTTATTTCAACCTGTGGAAACATTCAATGCAATATGATTATGGCAGAAAATAAGGGAAAATCCCCCCTCAGTATTCCAGACACTTGCTCAGTCTGTCAGCACTTTCAGCTCACGGCCCGCCACTACTTCTTCTTCTTCTTCTTTTTTGATCCTTGCCCTGTGAAGCATGAGTACAGTAACGCCGCCTAAGCTGCTCAGCAGGTCACTACTGCTCAGTTTGTCTGTCAGGAGCTTTCAGCCTCACACAGATCATACTGCAGCACCGAGCTAACAGTCGCCTGTGGACACAGTAAAAACACACGAGTCACTCTCAGGATGTAGAGCGTGAGTTTAGTGTGCTTCAGTCCTGCCAGATTTCATAGCTAAGCAGAGTCTGCGAGAGCTAATTTAAGAAATCTGTACCAGCAGCATAAGGAAAACTGTGGTCACTCATAACGCTTCATGTTGGCAGTAAAACAAAAACAGCATCAGGAAATAAAGTGTTGTCCAACAGTGTGGTGCAGACTCTCTCTCCATCTGCTTCATTTACCTCGCTTAATGCTCTGCCTTCCCAGAATCAGCACCAGAGAAGGCATTATTTTAGAGAAGGGGTCATTCAAAAGCTTCTTTTACTTCTGGATCTGCCCAAGTTTATGAACATAACCATACAGTCCAAAATAAAGCAGCACAGGAACCAAAGCTGACCTCTAAAATCGTCCATGCTGATTTTATGAGTATGTATGAAAAGGTAACGTGTGTGCTGGGCAGGATTTGAAGATTGTTTCTACTGCTTCACACAAAGGAGGAAAAGCTTCTTTCAGTGTCTGTGAAATCATTTTTGTGGGAGAGTCATCCCCGTCTCTCTGGCTGGATGACCATCACCACTGAGCGTTGAGGCCTCTCGGCAGCTCGGGGAGGGAGTCGCTCAGGCGTTCGAAGATAAACGTTTTCATGAACGGCACAAACGAGCACGAATCACAGCGAGGTCGAACGGCGATGATAAGCACTCTGTGTTTGTGTAAAGTGATCCAAAGTCATAGTTTAATTGGATTTTAAACGGCTGATTGTGGGCTTCCTCTCTGCGAGACAGACCAGGTTCTCCCTCTCAGGCTGCACGCTGTAATTGCGTTTGGAGATGAAGAGTTGTAATGACAGGCCGGGCGAATGCACTCGAATAAAGGTACTTGGCGGGCAGATAGCAATCATACAATGATCCAACCAGACTTCATTTAGCCCGTGTTATCTGGACAGTCCTCGCCCTGGCCGTCTTGCTGTAATTTCACTGGTTCTGTGAGCTAGTTGGGCCCAGTGTTGTGTTTTACGTGCACCTGGCTGTGCATGCAGTCAGGTAAATTTAATAATGTAGTGAAAGCACCTTAACCTCGTAGTCTAAGCTCAAGACAGTGGAAATACCTTTACACGTATGCCTTTATTGCGATAAAGATACAGAGCATCACTCATTCCTGTGCACTCAGATATTGCAGACAAATGTATAAATGAGTACAGATTATCAGACCACTATGAAATTAAAGTATTTTAATGTATTTGGATGCTTAGATTATTTTACTTTTGCACACAGAAATCAAATTATTTCGCAAAAAACAAAAACTACCCTGAAGCTAACAGTCCATTTAGCTGGACAACAGCCTGCAGTCATCTACTGCAGTCTTCACTCCTCTCCTCAGTAATCCCAGCCTGTTCTTCTTGGGAGAACCTCTCGGGCTCAATGAAAAGGTCAGTTTTTCAGGAGCAATAATATTCACCCTATTCACTGTTGTTTTTTCTGAAATCATTCTGCTATTGTGTGCAAACTGGAAACATTTATGCTTTCTGAAGGAAACCAGTATGTTTATAAAATCCTTTTCCTCTGTTAAAAAGCACTTCGCCAAAATCTGCACATTTCATTGGGGAAACAGCTTATTTGGATTTTTAGGTCGTTTGTTTGAGTGACCAGGGGAAGCTCTATAAGAACGGCGTATTGCTTCAACAATAGCTTACACTGATCGGTAACACTTACTAAAGTCCCAGTGCCCTGCTGCCAGATAAAAACATACACCAACCATAACTTGACTGCCATAATTCAGTTCAGTTTTATTTATACAACGCCAAATATAAGCGACAACAACAGTCACCTCAAGGCGCTTTATCCTGTAAGGTAGACCCTACAATAATACATACAGAGAAAACCCCAACAATCATATGACCCCCTGTGAGCAAGCACTTTGGCAACAGTAGGAAGGAAAAACTCCCTTTTAACAGGAAGAAACCTCCGACAGAACAAGGCTCAGGGAGACGCGGGGCCATCTGCTGCGACCGGTTGGGGTGAGAGAAGGAAGACATGATAAAAGACATGCTGGGGAAGATAACTCTGAATATTAACGGCCCCACAAATTGTTGCAGTCTTTGATTTAACCTCCTAAGACCCGAAGTCTTCCGTGGCATGCCTTTTTAATTACTCTTTGATCTTTGGGCATATTGGGACCCGATGAATGTAAAAGCAAAGAATTACCATATATATTTTTTTTTTACCTGATTTTTGTTTCTAAAAGAAATGAGATCCACATATGATAATATTTGTTTAAAATTTCGATAGAACAGTGGCAGTATATTGTCCTCGTAAGTGGATATTAGGCCGCTGTAGGGCAAGGTTTAGTATTTTGGTCTAGACAACCCAAAATGTAATGTCCACATATGTGGACGCCAGGTCCTAGGAGGTTAAATACACACTGTCACCCATCAGTCAGTGAACATCTGTTGTGAAACCTCGAGTTGAGGGGTGCAGCCAGCTGTGGTCACAGTCCAGTGATCATACCCTGGTTTATCTTTCTGTCCTAATAATGATTTTAACTTATCAAATTTACTGAAAGTAGCTGAGCTGAAAGTATGATAAAGTATGGCGAGTGTTTACTGAGATCAGGTTAGCAGTAGGCTCAGTTTCTGACTTTGATACAAGCAGAGGACACACGGGTTCACTTTTTCCTTTTCAGACTTTATGCATTAAAGTCTTTTTGGAGGGTAAATGAAACATTATAAAATAAAGTGGAAAAATTAGCAGAAAATACCAAATTTCAAACGAAGGGAGCGTCTCCTGAGATCTAAAACCACAGAGCTGAAAATAAAAAATAATGTATTTGTTTCCACATATATCATCTGATTTATGCACTCATTGTAAGTACAATGAGTGCATAAATCACACTTACCTGCATCAGTTACAGCAATAAATGTTCCTTTATGAACGCTTATTTTCATGTCGCAGGAGCATCATTTGGTGTAAATTGGTCATTTGAGAAAACATTTGGAGTTTAAAGTCATGAACTGAAAATGAAGCCGACTTTACAAACTTTCTCTAATCGACTGCCTCCAGCCTCAAACCAAACAGGGTGAAATGATCTTTAGATGCTCGTTAGATTTTATTAGGGTTTCTTTTTTTTATCAGCAAGTCAGACACGACGCACAGAGACCCTCTGACGGCCTCTTCTTTCCCATCTCCACTAACAGGTGTCGTACGTAAAAGCCATCGATATCTGGATGGCCGTCTGTCTGCTGTTTGTGTTCTCGGCCCTGCTCGAGTACGCCGCCGTCAACTTCATCGCCCGCCAGCACAAGGAGCTGCTGCGCTTCAGACGGAGGCGACGACACATGAAGGTGAGCCGCCTTGAGCGTCCATGGCACGGCCTCACCTTTAAATTCATGCATTTTTACATCTCCGCACCGAGTCTGTCCTTCATGCAGAACTCTGATGAGTTATATTCAAGACTTAGAATTTGTTCATATCACAGAGGTGTCTCTGAATAATCATAAAATTAATACGAATCATTTTGGGCTTCTGCTTTTTGTTCTTGACCTGATTTGGATTAACAGAAAGGGATCTTTGGAGAGGAAATATGAAACCAAAGTTGTTTTATTGATGGTCAGTTATTTCACCAGTCCCAGCACGAACCAAAGCACGAGAGAAACTAATATTTTAGATCTACAAATGTGCAGTTTTTACAGATAAAAATGGAAACTCACTTTCAACGCAAGAAAACAGTGTGTGTGTGTGTGTGTGCGTGCGTGCGTGCGTGCGTGCGTGCGTGCGTGTGTGTGTGTGTGTGTGTGTGTGTGTGTGTGTGTGTGTGTGTGAGAACATCAAAATCCCAGCTCTCCTCCATCCTCAGGCCTTCTGAAAAATTCACGGCGTGTTTGATATTAGCTTTTTCGCAGGCAACGCTCGTCATCACCGGGCAGAAACACAAAGCATCAATGTTTGATGGGCAGAGAGCCGAGAATGATTAAAGGCTGAGCCGCGGAGCAAACACAGACGAGGCTCATAATGGATCCACGATGTAAAAGAGAAGAAAGCACACATTAAAAAAGAAACTCTGCTGAGCTCTCAAACTTTTGTTTGTGGAAATGCAGCAGTCAGAACAAACAGTGCCGAGTGTGCTGCAGGGTTTTTGTGTGTCTGTGACATCACGTGCTTTTCATCCAGGTAGCCTTGGAAAAATCATCCCAGCGTGTTTCATTGATTTCTGCTCAGATTAAACACGTGTGGTCAGTAATCAATCAGAAAACCACATCCTCTGCTTACAGATGTTCATATACAGATGTCCCATTAGTTAATCTGAAGAAAGTCAAACCTTTAACAAGTATGCTAACAAACATTACAGACATTTTTTTTATTTATTAAAACAGTAAGCCATGTAGAATAAACAAACTAGTGTTTATTTTTACGTCTGAGTATTAATCCATCCATTCGCAGCTTCCTGGTGTTGTTAAAAAATAAAATGTTGAGCTCTTGTAGGAAGTGACACGTATAAAATCTGCCCCAGGAGCTGGCTACAATTTGGGAGAGCCTGTGAAAAACATACAACACTGATTAGATGTTTTTATCACTAAGAGGTGGATAATCACATCAGCAGCCTTCGTCTTTCTTTGTTCTGACATCACTGTGAAGTCAAAAACAAATAACTCCCAAAACAGTCTCCATTTTTCATTAACTGTCAAACTGCCTAAAAACATCTCTCCTGATGAAACGAAGATAGAGTGGAGACCTGAAAATGTGTCGCTTTATTTAATTCCTCAACACTGTTTTTGGATATTTGGTTAAAATGACAACGCACAAAGTCAAATTTCCCCCGGAGGACAGTTCAGACGTATCAGAGCCTTTTTTTCTTCTTTGCCTTCTCTCTGCTACTTTCTTAGGTTAGCTTTTATCTTTGCAGCATTTAATCAATCAATCCTATATGTCCAGTTGGATTTATCAGCGCCCGGCTGCTGTATTGAATAAAGAGTAAAGCTGTCAGCCCTGCGGGGAGCTGAAGTGCTGCTTGACAGTGAAACTAGTGGTTTGTGTGGGTGAAGGGCAGGGAAATGCAAACGCCCACAAGAAATGCAACATCGTGCCTGCAGTAAACAATCCATACAGCACCCATTGTGTGTGTGAGAGAGAGATTGTATCGTTATAGCTGGTGAGCATGCATGAATGCATCCGTGGGGGCTGTCGTGCGTTTTGCTGTTGTAGGGCATGTGTTTGTGCTCGCTACTCCTGGAGCTGCCTGATTGAGTCTGACATGCTTTAGCGTGTGAGCGTGTGGTCATGTATTTATGAGGACCTTGTGTCCTCGCGGGGTGACGGAGGTCCTGCCCAGTGAGGCCGTTGCGTTGTAGACATAAGAGCAAGATTAGACTGTCAGTTTCAGAATGAAGGTAATCACGATTTAGGCTGGACATGCAGAAAAAGGCGGGTTTAAGACGTTTGCATTAAAAAAAGTTAATGTTATTAGTGATCATTATTATTAATACTAAAGAGCCTTAATGCATGTTTTTGTGGGTCGGTTCAGTTTTATTTAAATACCACCAAATAACAACAATAGTCCCCTCAGTCGCCTTGTGCTGTAGAATAAAGGTCCTACAGTAATACAGAGAAAACCCAACAATCAGACGAACACCTATGAGCAAGTGCTCGGCAAAAGAGGGAAAGAAAATCTCCCTTTTAACAGGAAGAAACCTCCAGCAGAACCAGGCTCATGGAGGGGTGGCCATCTGCTGCGAAGGGTTGGTGGTGAGGGGATTCAATTCAATTCAGTTTTATTTATATAGCGCCAAATTACAACAACAGTTGCGTCAAGGCGATTTATATTGTAAGATAGATCCTATAACAATACATACAGAGAAAAACCCAACAATAATATGACCCCCTATGAGGAATCACTTTGGGGTTCAGGGAGGGGCGCCCATCTGCTGTGAAGGGTTGGGGGTGAGGGGATGAGGACAGGACCTTGAAAAGATACCTGACCTGAACCGGGCCTGTTGTGTATTTCCTTGTTTTTTTTAATCATGTACCGACTGTTCTACAGGTTTCCAATGATAAAGCTTCTGTTTGAGTCTACATCCCTAAAGTTTATCATTCTGATGAAAGTCTGCAGGGGTCATGTAAATCCATTAAAAACCATCATCGAGACCAGCACTCGTTTTTCCTGCAGATTTCTTAAAATAGACAGTGAGCTGCCGTGGTGGAGGTTTGGGCTCACTGCCTCTATCAGATTCCAAGAATAAGAACATGAAGCAGGAAATTACCATAATGTTTAACAAACATATGGAAACAGAGCTCTGAGGACTCTGACTGACCCACCTCTGCTCCAGGATCTCAGGCTGTAGTCAGAAGTCGGCCCAAAGTCAGAATGTAAAATCAGTGTAAGACCTTTCTTTGAGCGCACCTGAAAGTATGATGTCATCCCGTGATGTCACGCTTTCTACAAAAAAGCAAACAAATGTTTAACCCATAATCTCAGGAGCAAAAGTTCATATCATTCGACCTTCACGGAGGAGGATCGAGGGGGAGGGGGGGAGGGATTTTAGTGTGGCTTTCCAAACTCAGGAGGAAACTTCAGCATATATAAAAATGTCTGACCCACAAGCAAACAGCGGTATTCCCAAATGAACCCCACTAACGGAGTGTGATTGAATCCTCCCTCCACAGAAATCTCAGTCCACAAAGGCACCGTGAGGGAGAGAGAGAGGGATGGGAGGCCGGTCTGTGGGAATATAGAAAAATAATCCAAAATAAAATATATAAATCTTAAATCCCATTGTGGTAATCGCCAATCCCCCTGAGCAGCGATGGGAGGTGAAGAGGTAGATTAGCAGTCCGGCTGCCGCTGCACTTTCCAGGGAATCAGACACTCACCCCTCTCTCGGCCCTCGAGTCCACAGAGAGAGAGTGAAAGAGGACCGCAGGCTCAGGACTGACCCACATCTGCAACACCAAACCTTTTGCATACGTTTGTTTTATCTCACACTCTCTGTGTGGCCCTGCAATGGAAGCGGGGTGAATGTAGGCCACGTTATGCAATTTGAGCCTTGTACACGGCAGCCCGTCTGTCGGTCTTCCTGCCTTTACATCTGGCCATTCGGAATCCTTAATATTTATTTTAAGCTTGTATTACAAAATAGGTGAATTCATGTTCTGGTGTTCTTATATAACATCATTTGTTTTTCAGTTTTTGTGTCATGTTGTGTAGTCGGGTTTTTGTTGAGGTTGTCTGAGGTGACCCTTCAGTCACCAAAAATCCTCTAATGTCATTTAACAGTTGATGTCTCTGCAGCGAGCGCAGAGTTTTGTATTTTCTTATATAAAAAAGTGTTTATTACATTCATCACCAAGAAAATGTAAGAATCATAAAGTGGAGGGAAAAAATATGTTAGCATGTATCAGCCTGCTTAGAAAGTGGGCGACTATAAAGTTATCCATGCAACAGTCTCTTCTGCATTTTCACACCACAGCCAAAGGTTTAAATAAAGGAAGATTCATGTGGGAATAGGATACTGAAAAATATCAAAATTACAACAATTTCTATATTAAAAACAGAACTAGGCTGTTATTTTTAACTATTTTGGTGTCACTAATATTATAAACTACAGTAAATCAGCCTGTTTTAATTCAGTTTGCAAACATGTCATATTTGTTTAAACACATCACAAAGACTTTCTGCTGGAAGTCAGATTTAAAAAGTTTAAAAGTTTCATTTTTGGAGATATACGTCCAGAGTTAAAATGTTTCTCTGTGCTCACCTTTAATCCAAATCTTATATATTTTTCAAACAAAACTTTCTGAAAGAATTTTCATACACAGAAAGGTACCTGATTAATTGTAGACATATTACAGTATATGAAAAGTATGCAGGGACAATGAATATCTGAATAAATCAGTCAGTGCTTTATTCAGAGCTCAAAGCTTTAGTGACAAACGGCTTATTAAATACATCCGAACTGCTACCAAAGTAATGTTGGCGAGCTTTACAGAAAACAACTCCGGGATCAGTCAACTCATTTTGCGAGTACAGTAACCTGGGATACCACTGGTCGATATTTTCTGGATGTCCACCATCTATATTGTTTTAAACTCCATCCTGGAAGGATGAAGGTCAGCTCCTCCCAGATCTTGATCTCGTCTTATTGGCCTCTTGTTGAGTGGAGTCGGACCGAGCCAGCCAAACAGCCTGAACTCAGCGGCCTGAACTCGGTGGCCTGAATCCCACAGCCATAACCCAATGGCCTGAACCCGATTTCCCAAACCTGGAGACCTTAACCTGACAGCTTAACCAGCTTAACCTTAACCAGTGGCCTTAACCTGGCATCCTGAATCCGACAGACAGCCTGAACCCAGCGACCTGAACTGGGCAGCTTGAATTTTATGGTCTGAACCCTGACAGACAGCCTGAATCCGGCAACCTGAACCCCACAGCCGTAACCAAACCGCCTGAACCTAGCAGCGTGAACTCGACGGCCTGAACCCGACATAAGAACCCTGCCTGAAATAAAAGGTGCTTACCTAAGTCAAATATTTCAGGAGTGCACTTATGTAAATCTACTTACTCTCCACCACTTGTGCACAACTCATCTCATCACAACACCTTAACAACAAGAGGCTACAAGGACGTGTAAGGACGCAAAGAAAACAGAGATCAATTCGAGGTATTTGCATTTAAAGCAGGATTTTGCTGAGAGGTCTGCATAATTTGGTGGAAATGGAGGAATTCTTCAAAAGTATAAAACAACTTAAAATTCAGCTCCTTGGGTCTTTTTACTTTATTTCAGGCACAATAAAAATGGAATAAAATGATCCCTTAATAAATGTATGAGCACCCTCAATAAGATCATCACCATTAATCCCGACCGCTGTGAAGGAAATCTGATGACAACGAAGCCCCGTCGGCACACAGCGAGTGAGAGGCGTTCAGTCCTTGGGCGTCACTCGTTCTTAATTAACCTCTCTGGCCAGTGCTTCTAATGTGACTCTAATGTGATCCACAGCCCTCCATTACGGCTGCGAGAGGGCTATCAGTCAGGTTTAAGCTCGCTACAGAGGAAACTGTCACCGCTGCGCTCCAGCACGCCTAAACCTCACTAACACAGGACTGCTCGATCAAATCTAAATTCCAGCTGAGATGTAAAAATAACCGCAATCTAACCATGATTATAACCTGGTGTTTTAGAAGCCCAGTCATTAGCACAGTTAAGTCCTGTCCTCATATATTTACTGCATTTGCTGTCCCAGATATTGTGATGTGATTCGATGATAGGGTCTTTTGTATTACTGTAGTCTTTACCTTACAGTATGAAGCACCTTGAGGCAACTGTGATGTGGAAATAAATAAAACTGAATGAATGAAATGAAATGTACGATAGCTTCAGGTCATCACTGATGATCATATACACCTCAGGCTGTCTACTTGTCAGGAAGTGACTATGGCTGGATTAAAGGGTGAAGTGTTAAGTAATTAGCTAATGCTTCCTACCTGCATTAGACAGATAAGCCTGTTATGCTACGGCTTTAGGGAAAACAATGGTTGGAGTCTGCAGCACAGCCTAAATGATTGTGACTATGTGTGATGAACTTACCTGGTCACTTTGAGGATAGCAACCAGGTCTGTAACTTTGGCGATCCAATATGGAGACTTAAATAAGCTAGAGTCAGCCTGCTATCAGTTTATCTGTCATAAATCAGCGATTAACTGTGATAAATTAACAAAAATCACAAATCTGTTGAATTTCTGTTACATAGAAACGAACTACATTCAGAACCTCACAGAGAGAAACAGAAGTTCCTCCACAATAGTGACAAGAGAGTCCTTACTGCAGAACGGCCATCCAACTGACCTAAAAAAACTAGAATATGAGTTCCACTAATCAGCTGGGACCTCGTCTCTCTGTGTCGGACTGAGATTGCTTGGAGACAGGTTGCCTCCCACTAGGTGTTATTCCACTTAAAATTCTGAAAGTGTGACATGTTCCAGGGAAGGCGTTTGCCAACCAGTTACAGGAGAACACAAAACTCTGGTAAGATAAACAACTTCCTTACGCCAAACAGAGGCTCTTAGTATTGCTGTTGTTGAGTTGTGTTATTATACCTCTGTTAATATAACAGAGGTATAATATACTTTTATTTTGGACAGAGATTAATTTCCATGATAATCCAGAGCTGCTGGAAAACACTCTGTTAGTGCTAATTAATATACAAATGAAAAACTAGAATTTCACTAACGAAAACAAGAGTTAAAGGCAAGATCACTAAGCAAAATAAAATGTAAAATGATTGGTTTAAAAATCCTTCTAAAGACATTACAAGCATCGGTTTCACCCGTGTTTCCTCTACAGGTACCACAAACTGGTTGGAATTATCTACAGGGACCAAACCAGTTTGTGTATCAGGCTGTAAACACGTTTATTTCTGCTGGAAGGTTTTAACACGGGAGTCTATGAGGGCTGACTCACTGCTGCCCCTTCTGGTCATTAGAGGTTTTGGCTTCTTAGTTTGATTAAACTTTGGGGTGTGACTGCCAAACAGGTGCCCTCGCTAGTCTAGAACTAGTTTTCTCTGAGCTTATTCGTACAGATGTTCAGAGCATCTTGCTGCATTAGCATGAAAATTAGTGCATCACTTCCAAGCACTGACAGCAGCAGCTTATAAGGTCACAGTAACAACTTCACAATCAGCGGAGGGCCAGCTGGCACATACACAGAGGCACATATGTGACACCAGTGCACTCGTACGTGTGCTCAGTCAGTGCCGTGACACTCGGGCCGGTCCAGAGCGAGAAGAAGCAGGATTCAGATGTTGCTCGCACATATAAACCTTCGTATTGGGACACGTGAGGATCTGTGGTACGAGTTAAATACACTTCTTGAGGGGTTCCTGTCATCTAGTGGAGTGATTCCTTCCTGAAAGAGAATAACCATCTGTGCTGACTTTAGCCCTAATATACATTAGCTGTGTTTTAAGGTAATTACAATGGTGAGCACATGCCTTCCTCTAAGTGTGGTAATTGTCGTAGGACGGTACATTGTAATGGATTAGAGTAATTATTCCCCAGAGCGGTTTGTTTCCTGCCATTCTGGCTGCAGCAGAGATGAAGCGCTATGAGCTGCAGCTGAGTACAGTTGGAAGCCGCTGCAGTCGGAGTGAACAATGTCCTCGAGGACTTTGTGGCTCTTATGCAACTATTGAGATGCATGCTGTAAAAGTGCTTTGAAGCATCAAGTGCACATATACAAAAGTGAGAGTGAAAGGACAGCCAGCTTGTGCCTTGATTTCTTGGGGACTGGAAATCTTTGGCTGAAATCAGCAGGTATGCAAATCCAAGCGAAAGCCGCAGCCTGCTGTCGCTCTGCTCCCCGCCCCGGCTCGTATTTCAGCATCGGACGGAGCTGTGTTTGCGGCGCAGGTAGCCACAGCAGCAGCAGTTGGAGGAGTCCCAGTTGTGCTGATTTCTGTGGTTTCTACTCTGATGTTTTATTGATTTGTTAGTGACACTGATAGTTCGGGGACAACGAGTCAGAGAAAGAGCAGAAGCAATTGGACTCAGGATACCTGCTTCAGAAGGACGTCTAATTAGAAAGACAGAGCGAGAGGGCATCAAATAGACAGATACCGCAGCCCTGTGAGAGCAAACGCTGCTGCCAACGTCCACGCAGAGAAACATCCCCCCCTGCTGGGCGAGCACAGCTACTGCATGGGGATCAGATCAATAGCGCCACTCATCCTTGAAGGATAGGCCCGCCTGGCAGCAGCTCACTTGTTTAACACAGTCAAGCTCTCCAGACTGAAAATGAGAGCCTCTTTAGAAATCAAAGGGAAGTCAAACATTACTGCCTTTGCCTCCGCTTCAATCAGGACTGTCTGCAGTGCCTTCCCTTACAATTCTCATTAGTATTAAGATGAAGAGAGGCCTTCGTTAAAAAATTATTTGTGAATTATCCACTGTGGAGTGGAGTGGCTCGCATCAGATGCATTAAAAGTGACTGCCCTGCGTTACATCCACAGTCAGAGTAACACAAACACTCAAGCACATCAAAGCAGCAAGCGACTAAAGCACACGACGGTCCTCTCCTGCGTCTCGTTCACCTTAAAAACACGAGAAAAGAAGGAGAGCAATGAGATGATGCTTCCTCCCCTGCAGCCTGGTCGGCCTTCTGGGAAGAGAGATGTGCATTTGGAGAAGAGGCCTGGGGGACATGACCTCCCCGCTGCAGCCTCCGTCCCACTGTTTTATAATGACAGCGCCTTATTAGGGAAACTGACATCCTGATTGATCGGCTATAATCAGCTCGTTAGCCATGATTACTCGTTTGGTGGTGGTGGTGGGGGGGGTCGACATGCTGGTTTCTCTAAATGCCTTGATCTCACAGGCTGTTCGCCAGCTCTGAGAACAAAGGCAGATAAGAGAGCTCGGGGATTAGGAGGCCCAAAGAAGCGCGGTGTGAGCGATGAGCCATACATGGCGGCTGAACCTCTGGATTGACAGGCCGGCTGTTGAGTGGCATTCGGCATTTTTCCTGAGTCCCGATCAGGAAAATCAAGCAAAGTAGTGATTGAAAGTGCTTATAGCCCCTGTTTTCATCAAGCTGCTCAGTACAAGTACAGATTTGTACTGATCACACTACAACATCATACAAATTTTTATTTAAATATCCATATTTATCTGCCGGACAGGGAAATGTGCCGACCTCTCGCCCTTATTGTAGTGCTGAAAGCCTCGGGATTAGTCAGACATGAATTTGCATGAGGCTCTCCATGTTTTCTCAAGAATAAAAGGATGACCTCTTGGCCAAGAGGCCATCCCGTACACTGTACTATCTACTGTGAGCTCCTCCTGAACTGGTTTCTACCAAAAAACCCAGCCTGTAAAAGGAATGAAACCAGAACAAGGACATGTAATCCTGATTAAACATGTAATAAAATGGAAATCAGCCAATCGCACAGATAAGAACCTCATATGTAGATGACAATAAATGTGTGAGCTCATGGACCACCACGATGTCTCAAGCTCAAAATAACACAGAAAACATTTTTACCATTTCTGTGGACGGTCAACCTTCAGCTTCAGAAACTGTCCTCACCTGCATTAAAAGCTAATACCAGCATGAACACTAACTGACACCAAAATGCAAACCTCAGATTGAGTGAAAAGGTGACGCGACTTCCCCGAAAGATATTTATGTCACACACGGTTGAAATGCAAAGAGAGGAGATACAGGAAGAGAGCAGCAGATCGTGTGGTTCATCATTCCAGGTCACACAGGGCACTCCAATATCATCACTGCCAAAGTTTTACAAAACATCATCAGGAACATCCATAAACTTTCCTCGTACGGCCTTCTGAAAAAATTAAAACGTACAGCTCTGCTTTCACTTGAGATGTAAATGAAGACAGAAAACTAAACAGCAGTGACATTTGCAGCGTTACTAAAGTTGGGCTAGCTGGTATATAATGATGTGCTACGTGGGGGCTAGCTACACAGCTATAGTTAGCATAATATAAACACAGTGAAGCTAACTTTTTTTGCTAACTTTTTTCTACTCGATAAAAGTTAACGTGAGGGTTCCTGATGGTTAGGGACAAATGCAATTGCATGGCAGGATACTGTAAACGGACCAAACTTCAGTCAGGAGAACAACTGAGATAATCCATCCACAATACGAGGTTAGTCATTAATATAATGCTGCATGGGCTGGGCTGGGCTGTAGTTACATTGTAAGGTTTTAAAAACTGAGCTTTAAGATGATGATAGTGATAATAAAAACCGAGAAAGGCCAACAGTGATCACCGGCTTTTTTTAGGGGCTTGTTCAGATTAAATAGAACAAGATATAAAGCATTAAATCATGTTAAAACACATCATCCTTAATAAATGCAGAGTAGTTTAGACCTGGAAGCAGGGTTCATACGTCATCACTTAACAACCAGCTAGGGGTTCAAATTAGGACTTTTTAATTTGCCTCATTAGAGCATCAGTGTGACAGATCTGTCAGTCTGAAGAACTGTAGCAGTTTCATGTAATGTAGAGGAGCAGAAACCAGCAATCTGTCTGATGATTCGCTGCAGGAAATTTCAGCAAGGGCATTCTGGGTAAACTTCCAGGCTCATGTCACCATAACGAGCATATGAAGGACTGGTTTTTCCCTACCTTTGACACTGTGACTCCTCCTCCTGGGTCAGAATCACAATCTCTGATATATTTGGTTGCAGTTTTTTTACCTGTGTTTTTCATGGAGATATTTTCTGTGCCCAAATCCAGGATTCATCCATGTTGGCAGGTTGTAGACAGCAAGCCTGTTCCCTAACCCTCCCCCCACTAGCAGCTAAACAGATCAGCTGCTAGTGACAGACAGACACCCTGGTCTTTATGAGGAATTTCGTGAAATAACAGGACCAAATTATTTAACAGTTATCATAAATGTTAAGGTTAGCCGTTTAGCTATTAGCAGTTACTGATATTGCCGCTTGTGAAGCTATCATTAAGGTAGCAGCTAGCAGCTGTGTTTAATTTGGGAGCTGACCACAAACACGATCTGTCCAGCCCATGTAACATCTGTAACATCATTATACAAAGCTCATTTAACAGAATTACAGTTAGTAGTGTCTCCAGAGTCTAATCTCTGTTCTCTTAAAGTCTCAGACTGAAGTAGAAAAACGTCTGTGGCTCTTTTTTAATGAAAATGGTCTCAAGTGTTGGTATGGTAAATGACTCGCTTACAGAATGCAGTTGGAAATTATTAATGATTCACATAAAGTTTTACTTTTCTGCTCTGAAACTTCACTTATAAGTATGCACAAGGACACAGGTATTAATATGAATTAACTTAATGACTGAGTGTCAGTAGCTCACGAGTGTACTCTCTGCACTGCTGAAGATGAATGAACAACTGCAATTTAAATGTTCTGAACACCCATGCTCACACAACTCCTGTTTCGATATCTCATTGGCACAAATACACACATTTGCACCTGTAACTACGGCAACTGAAAATAACATGTTTAAGATGGCTGATGTGGGCGTCGTGGGAGAGAATGTGGCTAATCAGAGCTGCAGATGATTGTTGAACAAGAAGGTCTCACAGTTTCTCCCATCTGTGACAGATTTTAATAATAAAACTGGGAAGCTCATTTCCGCCACCTGAATGGGAAAATGACTTGAAACTGAGAAAAGAACTTGGAATTTCAAGTTGAGGTGAAATGGCTAAAGGGTAGGCTGTGACGTGCGATCATTCAGTTTCATATAAAGCTTGGTTCCTTGTACTTGTACTGTGATGAGTCACAGGTAAAGAACGAGACCAAGCAACAGCTTCTAAATCGTCATCAGTATCGTTCATCAGGAGCGCAGCAAGCAGCAGCTTCCTGTGTTTTTTCTCGGACATTCAAAGGGTTGTACATGATGAATTCCAGCCCAGGATCAAACTGGAAATGCAAAGACTCGATTATTGATTATTTGACAAAAACCTCCTGAACCAACTGCAACTGTTAACTGCCATGTGTTCTACTCAGAGGCAGCTCCCACGACTTTACATTCCTCAGATTCAAGTTAAGGAGCTGCTGTTTAGTCACACTGCAGATCCATCATGCAGTGCAGCGTGAGGAGTCAAAATAATTGAAAACAGCAACTAGTTTTTTAAAAGTGCAGTTGCCACACCCACACCTGATAACACCTCGCAGGTTTGATGTCTGTGAAATGGGACAGTCCAGCCTTCAGATTTGCGTCACCGCTGTCTTGGTGGAGTTTAATAAACTCAGCCGTCTGCTCTTTGCTATCTAAAATATAACACGACACTGGAGTAAATTCTCTACCATCTCACACTCCTGTTTAATCAGTTTTCTGTTTGACGTTTATTCAGCTGTGTGAAAACTATAACTTTAATCACAGCCAAAATGATTTACTCAGGAACAAATAAAACACTGAAAAAAGCCAAACAATAACATTTTTAAGTTATCTAAGTGACTTATATATCATGCTTAACTTGAGTAGCGAAAGTCCGTGCGGGGTCTGAAAATGATGTGCTCCAGTGTTCTCACCAACTCTAGTGAGCCTTGACTACCCGGTCAGCTATCGAGCTGGTGGGTAACAGACATCAGAGCACTCTTGCAATTATGTGATGTCTTGATAAACCGAGCAGATATTTGAAGTTGACACAGCTGCATTCTCGCCTGAAAATATGTTAAAAGTTTATTTTGTGACACAGAAAGAGTAATATTTCAAGCTCTTTAGTCGTCCTCCTCCGCCATTGATGCATTTGAAAAGTATTTATATTATTATAAAGATATTATAAATACTAGTTTAATGAATACAGTATAGCAAAGAGTAATAAGAGTAATATTACAACTAAGTAGCTGCCGCCATTATTGGAAACTGGAATTGGGTGGGCCGCGCTATTAAATCGGGGATAGGTTGCGCCACGAAGGATACACCTGACCTATCCTCAAATTTGGGGAAATGAAGGACGCATTTGTCGGGCGCATTTGGAGCAGCCTTCGAATTGGGACAGCCTTTGTTGCATCGCTGTGATGTAATCGGCCTTCAAATGTGGCCTCAGGAGGATGTGGCCTACGAATTGAGACACAGCCTATACCTGCACACAGAGCAAAGGAGAAACAGGTGAGACTAATGAGGGCAGGCAGACACAGGTGGAAACGATCAGGAGGGAAGACGAAAACATGAAACAATAAATCAGGAAGTGGAAACAAGACAAAGGCAAGGAAACGTGGGAGAGAGCAGGAAAAGTCCAAATAAGCACCAAAATAGTTTAGATAATCCAGAACAGCCAGATCACGTCCAGAGCTAATTTCTGACTGGATGACTCAGGCCACAAATGAAATGATGAAAAATATTTTGGAGCCCACATATATATATTTTTATATAAATATGAAAAGTGCCAAAGCAGCCTTGGAGCTGTGTGTGCTGACGTAACGGACCCACGTTACCACAAACTGAATGACATGAAGAAGAAACTCAGGAATGCATTTGAAGCATCAAAAACCTCCCCTGCAGCTGCCGTGCTTCCTTCTGCCACACAAAACTATAAAAGTGGTGCACAGCAGCATCTTCGACAAACAGCCACGCTAACCTTCTCAGGATGACAAATATGTTCCCGTGCCCGAGCGCAGTTATTTCACAGATAAAATCAAATCTATGCTGCGATGCAGAATCCAATCACAAGTGGCCAGACAGGAGACGGATCCTGGATGTATTTCCAGGTGTGAAGTGTACTCTGTCATAGCCGGATATCAGTCTCAACCTGCTGCTTATAACAAACTAAGTTGGGGTGAATTAAAGGCACAAAATACCATAGATACGAATGGAAAAGTTCACATTACTTGGATATTCCTGTCAGCACACCAGAATGCACTCAGCACTGACATATTGATGCTGAAATGTCCTAAAAAGCCTCAAATGGCCGTAATCGAGGCGAGAGGCAGAAGGGAGACAGGGAGAGGAAGTGAAGGGCGGTTTAAGATGGATCCACCGGAAAATGGATCGGCTGAGGCAAATGTATAATATATTTCCTTCCCCGGTGCTTGGCTGGAATTGCTTAGGGGGGAAATCATAAAGCGAAACGCAAGCCAAGAAATTCCTCCTCCAGCCTCTTTCAGCAGAGACTGATGCTGGCGTTAGTTGGGGCTGACACCTCTCTGAATCCTGTTTTATGTAAATGCAGGTCTCTAAAACAAGTATCCAAGGGTAATGTTAGCAGAGGAGACATGGAGGATGGCAGGCCTGATGCAGCTCGCTTTCAGCTTCCTGCTAATCTGCTCGATTACTCACATCAGCTGAGGCGGAGATAGAAACGCTTCAATCCAGAGATGAAAGTGTGATGGATGAGTGAGCTAAGAGGTCCTCTTCCTCTTTTTTCCACTCCTCTTTTAGCGTCTTCCCTCGCCTGCGCTGCCCCAGCTTCTTTCTGAGCATTCTACTTTTCAACATTATTTCATTCCCTTTTACCGTCTTTCATATTTTCTTTAACTTTAACTGTACTTGTTTTCTATCTGACCCTAGTCTTGTCTATTGTTTCTGTTCTGCTCGACTATCCCGTCTGTTTCATCCAGCAAAGTGTTCATCTACCAGGTACAGATTAAAGACGAGTCCAGTTATTATGATAAAATTTCACGTGACAAAAGGACAAGATGATGCTGAGAAAATCACACAAGCTTCTCTGTCACCAGTACCAATACAAATCTGGGAACCTTCAGCCAGCTCTGAGTGCTGACTCTCAGCTTCGGTTCAAGGCGGTGAACAAAGAATATTCACTAGGAAATTACCATGTAGTCCCTGATTTCAGGAACATAAATCATACAGAAAGTGTTCATCCTTAACACTTTGTGGAGAGTTCCCCAAAAACGAAACTTCCCGCAGGAACCTGAGCAGCGAGTGTTGCTACACTGCTTCTGTCATCCAACAAAAACCACGGGCACACTGGAAGCCATACATCACGCTGCCTCCACGTGGGAGACCTTCTCGGCTTTCTCTGTAATATGTTCTTCATGTGGTTCGTTTAAAGGCTGATGTTAGTTTTAGTTGCAGAGCTGGTCTGACGTCTTTCGATGTATTTAAAAAATCTAATATGGCCTCATTGGCCAATGATTGGTTTGCCGTAGAAAGGATCCAGTGATCATCCTGATTAGGATTATATTTTTATCACCACGCTGGCCTCGGGAGTATGGTTAGGCCACTCCTAGTGTTCCCTTGTTTAGCATGAGGCTAAAATATTAACCCTGACCTGAAGTGGTGGACATTAAGTTAGGGATGCACTTGCACCGAGAGCTCCTTTGCACTTGTTTACACAAACAGCTTGCAAATGTAATTGCCACAGTTGGAGTAGGTACTACACCGAGTTTGGAGCAGACTTGTTATCTGCTTCATTTATGAAGAGAAGACCACCCTTGAACTGGCTTTAACGGTCAATGTCATATTTGTTTTTGCCCCCCTGGGATTAAAGCAGAGTCTGCACTTGTGGCGGTGCAGAGACCAAACATCTCACGGTCCATAACTTTCCAGATTTCGTATGTGTGTAAATATGTTAGGATTCGATTTTTGGGCCGTATCAGAGAAGAGACATTAGATGAGCTGGATCCTTTGAGGCTCCTTTGTAGAATCCAAAGGGCAAACCTTAATTCTCCTCCGCCCATCCATCCATCCGTGGACTGCGCGGGCCCAGAGCTTGTGTGTTAATGGAGGGCATTTTTATAATTAGGCATAAATGTAATGAATCACCTGGTCCATGCGGAGGCGTTCTTCGATGGGTTCCTTCAGGAACCTTGTGAGTTCTTTTCGCCAAGTCTGCAGGCTGCAGGTCTTCCCCCCTTGTCCCTTATTGTTCTCCTTCTCTGACTTCCTTTCTTTTCGTCATTACTCCACCTTTTCTTTCTCCCTCTGCCGTTCCTCTCATTGTGTCTCCTCCTCACGTTCCTCCGCCCTCCACATTAATCACATGGCAGGCAGAATAAAGCAGAGCATCTGTAATAGTTTAGCAGCGTCACTGAAGGACAGGCAGAGGTCGGCTAGCATCACAGCTAATGCATCGACATCTAGCGCGCACGGGCGTGTGTGAGTGTGTGTGCGTGCACATGTGTGTGTGTGTACATGTATTAACAGTAATAGATGGCTTGAAGTGCATGCAAGGACAGAACGGGGACATGAGGCACTAAAAATGGATCGTTACCTGGTGGTCTAACACTCACGCACACACACTCACACACACTCTCAGTACATCTCCCTCACCCGGCTGCGCTGCTTTATTTGATCGGATTTTTGGAGCATTTTTAACCCTTTTCTCTGTGTTATTGATGATATCAAGACAAACAGGCTCATTATTGACTCTTTTTTAGCTCCTTCCCCCTGCTAGAAACCGGAGGCTGGTCTAACTGAAGAGAACTGAGGCGTCTGTTTGGTTGGCAGCTTGATTTGTTGCTGCTGCAGAGGTTTTGCGTCACTTTGGTCCTTCTGCTGCCAACAGTTCCTCCTCCTGCTTTCGATTTTGCTCCTGCTTGTTTTCCGATCATAAAATGCTCTTTTTCTTTTCCTTTTCAGCCAAAATGAACTGGAAAGATTCCCTGCTGATAAGCTGCCACACAAACTCCCACCGTGGCCTGCGGGAACAAACAAACAAATGGCATTCAAGCGTGAACTTTACAACCTCGGCTTTTATCAAAAACTCTGAAGCCAAACAAAGACGACTCCTTATCATTGAAGCTAATTTTTAATTTCACGGGTGTTGTTTTAAGTTTGAAGGACATTCTGCGCTGTTTATTTTCCTCGTTTAGTTTCCCCACACGCCCTCGCCGTCTCTCAGCCCATGTAGACCTTTGTGTTCGAGTCCCTGAACAGATAAGGAAGTCATTGTGTCTCCTGTAATGAAAAGGCAGGGTGAGTGGGGCGATAGGATTTTCAATATCTCGCCGCGCTCGGGTGAAAGTGCCGTGCACGCGCCGTAACCTTGAGCACGGCGCACGTCAATCAATCCAAATCCATTCGGCCGCATCCTCCCGCTCCCCTTGGCGACTGAGATGAGCGTACGTGGCGTCCGACGTCAGCTCCTATCGATGACTTCTGCATCTAGGCTGAGCGAGTGTGATCGGCAGCGAGCTTTGGGGTTCGTCCCCCCTGCACGGCGCCGCTGGGCCATTCAGTCGAAATAACAATCGATGAGTCACAACCAACCACTGGAATAGCAACACAGGAAATATCATGATTTAGTGGTGGAGCTCTTAAAATTGCATCTTCTTTTCTCAAATACCTGATGGGAACTTGAATAGAAGACACCATGTTTCTCAAACACACTGCTGTTCATTAGATAGATATATATATATGATACTTCTGTATTCATTGCTCATATTAATAAAGTTTAACACATTTCTATTTAATGCCATCAAAGATGGACACACCAATCAAACGTGTCATGATGTTAAAGTTGTGCCTGCCTACAATCAGTCAAACCTGCTGCCCGACCAAGAAATATCAGTCAGATTTATTATGGTTAAAAAAGCAAATCCAGGCTGCCTATCTATGAAAGAGATGATTGTGGTGGCCTTTGAGACTGGTTTGTTACAAGCGTTTTCTTCTGACTGATGAAAGGATCATATAAATCATATAAAAGAAACAATTTTTCCATGCGAGAAAGTTTAAGAATGATGGGACTGTTTTTTAACTGAGGTCAGATGATCCAAACTGGAGCAAAACTCTCATCAGTTGCCCAAGGTTTGGGTTTTTTTTACGACTTCCCTCTCAAAGTCATCTTCTCATTTCTGCTTGGACCACTTTTAGCACTGCTGCTGATTTTAGATTTCTCCCTGAAGTCCCCGAATGCCTCTTTGCTCTTTGCCCAAAATGCTGGCCCTTCAACTTGACTTTCATTCTGGTCACACAGATGAAGTCAAAGGGCCATTTTCAGATATTCATTTCTGATGAACACAGTATTGGGTCCATTTACTGTCTGCACGTTTGAGGTCATGACAAAATGTAAGAGGTCAAAATGGGAACTGCACGGAGTGATTTAAAACTAGAGAGCAGTGGTCCAAGGGCAGTGTTGGTCAAGTTACTTGAAAAAAGTAATCAGTAACTAATTACTGATTACTTCCCCCAAAAAGTAATCCCATTACTTTACTGATTACTTATTTTCAAAAGTAATTAATTACTTAGTTACTTAGTTACTTTTTAAAAACATGATTTACAACCTGAATAGGTGATAAAGCGATAGATCTTTCAGCCCAATTCTACTTTTTCTACATAATCCATCATACAAAATGTAATCAAATGGAAAAGTTTCTTTTTAAAACTTGTTTTATTAGTTTTAATCTTTTAACTTTATGCATCAAGCAAAAATTAAATTATCTGCAACATTCTCTGACTGGAAGAAATTAGTTTAACATTTAAACCTATTTTCTGCACATTCCAGCACATAAAATATATATATTTTTTGTGTTTGCACTCAGTCTTTCAAATAGATGCAAGTAAAACACAGCAGAACATAAATAAAGTCAAAGACTAGCGGTCCTGTTGCTCTATTTTCACCTGTAAAGCAGGAGTAGGGTAGGCGGAGGTTTACCCTGGTGCAGGTGTGCCGCAGCGGTCAGTGGAAGAATCCGCGAGTTTCTCTGTGAGTTTCCCATTACGTCGTAGCGCACTCAGTGTTTGCTTGGAAGTTTAAGGGGGGTTTTTTGCTGTAAAAAGAAGTTTTCTTCCCACGCACGATGGACGCTAATGTTTTTGTCACTTTTTATGGAATCAAACTCAAAGTAAGGTCAGTACTTCCACACTTTAAACGCTGCACGCTCATACTCTCTCCCACAGTCGATATGTGATCCATTGTTGATCTGCACACAGCTGTTGTCACGAACGTCGCACTCGCTTACGTCACTGTCATGAGACGTTCTCGCAAAAAAATCACGGTTTTAGTAACACAGTAACGCAGCGTTCCTATGGGAAAGTAAAGGTAATCTAATTACCGTTTTTGCAATAGTAATTCCTTACTTTACTCGTTACTTGAAAAAAGTAATCGGATTACAGTAACGCGTTACTGCCCATCTCTGTCCAAGGGCGTGCAAGAAGATTAGCATGAAGGGAACATTCAGGGGTCAAACCAGGGGTAGTTTTCGCTGTTCTTAACAGGATGGAATTGCACAGAGATGAATCAAATATTCTATATTCTCTCTCTCTCTACATACATTATATATATATACATATATATATATATATACATACATATATATATATATACACATATTCTTCTTTTCCTCTTTATTTTAATTAAGACAGCCAGCTGAGAATGAGACGCTAATTCCACCTTAAATTTCTGGTTTATTCAGACACACGGTCATGTGATAAAGTACTTCACTTCCTCGCTTTTCATTTTCACTCCACGTCATCAGTTATTTGTTTTGCATGACTGCACATCTCTGAAATTCACTCACACACACCTCTCAACAGTAACGTCTTTCTCTGGTTCCTAACAGCCTGAGTCTTGGCCTGTGTTGCAGGAGGATGAGACGGGCGAGGGCCGCTTCAGTTTCCCCGGTTACGGCATGGGCCCCGCTTGCCTGCAGGCTAAGGACGGCATGGCCATCAAAGGCAACAACAACAATGCCCCGACCTCGGCCGCACCCGAAAAGAGCATCGAGGAGATGAAGAAGCTGTTCATTAGTCGGGCCAAGCGCATCGACACGGTGTCCCGCGTGGCCTTCCCACTCGTCTTCCTCATTTTTAACATTTTCTACTGGATCATTTACAAGATCATCCGCAGCGAGGACATCCACAAGCAGTAGTGGAGAGCTGAGGAGGAGGACGAGGAGGAGAACGGTGCGAAGAGGAGAAGACAGAGAAAAGGAAACAGAGCGCTGACTTCGGTACAAGATCTGTTGCCCCTTTTTCCACCGAGCGTTCTCTCCTCTTCCTCTTCCTTCGCCTTCATTTGGTCGAGGAAAGTCACTTTCTTTGTGGCGGTCGCTCACCATGGCACCACCTGACGCCTACAGACACGATTTCAAATATTTATTATTGCTTTATTTTTCCTTTAATCTCCTCTCCTACCCTGAAACCTGCCCCGTTCCCGTCTCCTTCCAGCTCCTGAATAATCCGGACCGGTGCAATAGCAATGCAGTAAAATGCATGATATATGAATGTGGCAATATATTCAAGAAACGAAAAGTTCAACTTTTGCAGGCATCCCAGCAAAAACTGTGTGGGAGCAGTCGGACTGAACAAGCAAGGCTTGTAAAAGAAATGTTGTGTTTTAGCTTTTTGTGTGACGACAGATATAATGCTATGTGACGGGTGGGTCGTGCGAGAGCAGTGTAATATACTCATATATGTTATCATAACTGGGAAAAAATAGGATGTTTGTTTCCACAGGTGGGCGTCTGGATTTAAAGGATTTTTCACCCAAAAAAAAGAAAAGAAAAGAAGGCGGGCCGATCGGTGCTTCCATTGAACAAAGCGATGCAAAGGTCGCGCTTTCTGTATATCGAGATTTGCTTCAAATGTGTACTGCAAGCACTCCTCAAAGCTCCCCCTTGCTCCCGCTGCCATCAAGCACCGTGAAACTGAACCGACCTGTCAATCACACGACTGGACGACATGGGACAAACTATCTCATTTATCCGTGCTCAGCGTGTTCCTCTGCCTGTCCTTCATTTCTGTTTTTTCGGTTGTTTCTTAATGAATTTCTGTGCCGACTCAACACGTGGCTCCTGCGGCGCTCTGACACGCAGGAAGGAGGTGCGCTCTGATGTCAGCAGCTGATGTCGCCTCGCAGGCTCCTGGGTTTTTGAGATTTCGCTTTGTTTTGGTGAAAGCGGACAGAGAACTACTCGAGCGAGGACGTAGCAACACACAGATACGTTTACATCTCCAGTAGTGCTTCCTTGCTTTGACCCCGCCTTAACGTGACGCCGCCCATCCCGCTCCCCAGCCGAGAGGACATATGTTACCTTAATTAACTGTATTCCCGCCTCATTCGTATGCACCGACTGTAGCTGCAAACCTCATAAAGCTACGCCGCCATCCACATGCAGAGGCTGTGATGAGGGGATTCGTCATTTGAGGCTTCATAAGTGTGACTAATGATTTTATTTGTTTCGTTTTTTTTTCTTGTACTTTGCACCAGGCTTCTCTATGCAATGATCAGTATATGCAAATATGATTTTTCCCACGTCTTGGCACCCTCATCCACATCCCGCTGCAGACAGTGAAAAAAGGTCTTTCATGCTTATTGGTCAGAATGGAGACAAAGGTGTTGCAAACTGCCCAGGCACTTCTGCCCAATGCACACGGATCAGTAGATGGAGAAAAATATATATAAATATATATGTGTGTATGTTTTAAACTAGAAATCTGAAGGAAGGAGGTGGAAGGAGGAGAGTGATGATGTGTGTGCAGTTAGAACTCTGACAGGCTGTGATGTGCAATGTTCTTTTTTTTTGCAAACATTTAATCAGTCTCACACTATCTTTTTCTGCTTCTTACACAAAAACCTGCCTTTGCAGCCAAACCTCAAAGGAGCACGTCGACGATTCTTTGTGAGACACCGGGAGGCCTGGCTCAGCCGCACTGCCCAGTCAGAAACATTTTATTAAATTCCAGCTTGTGCGCTGGTTAAATTAGCCCGATGTAGCTATTATATATTATAGTTTGTGTTTCCTGGTTCTGTCCCAGTCCACAGACATACTGTAAGAGTCTTAGAGAGAGCGGATGAATATTTCCGATTATTCCTCTGATAACCTCTGATCAGTGAGCCACCAGCTGAAAGTCAACCAGCCAGCTAGACCTTCCTCGCTCTGACAATAAAACATGGATTATTTGTTTTGGTCTAAATATCAGACATGGGGAGATTGGCACAAAGTGCATCTCCACTGTTAACTGAAACAAACATTTCGCTGTCCAACTCTGCATTGTGAGAAAAAATATGATTTAAGAGGCTATAATTTCATATTCCTTTTATCCTCAGAGACAGAAATACAAAACAATATTTTCATTTGGATGATTTCTTCCTGCTGTTTAATCCATGAATCCGCAGCAAAGGGATTCCTTAAAACTAATTTGGGTTTTGTGTCTTTTACAGAACATCTGATGTAGATTTTAATTTACATCATTCGCTTTGTCTCAAAGTACACTGCGAGCAATCCGAAGGGCTATGCTCCACCTCTCCCTCTGCTCACATGATCCCAGCCTGTTCTGACTTTAAAATGGAAGTGCCATAAAATCTGCTTCAGTCCAAACTATGCATCTCATTCACCGAATCATTCCCAGAAAAGGAAAACTGCTCAAAGCTGGGACCTCAGAGGTGCTTCGGTTACTTACAGAGGCCGTTTTATTTCCACATGCGCGGCTGTGTTTCCGTGAGCTCCGGTCGAATCCCTGCCTTCACCCTCTCACCCTCCTTATCGTTACACCTTCAGAGATGTGGGCACGGATTCAGATTCAGAGCAGATCAGACGGTTCAAGCAGGGAAAGTAAAAAGGTGGTGTTTTTTCTGAAAACCCACAAATATGCATGTTAAATGAAGACCTCACCCAGGTCTAAAGTCACACTTGTACTTCTCTGCTATTCATGTATGTGGGAGCAACGAAGCAAAACAAGCTCACTGGGCCTTTCAAAGGCTGCTGCGATGCTTCTCACACAGCGTTCTTGGTTTGACCAAAGTTCTCCAGAAATCACCTTAAAGCTAATTCCAGGTAATAAACTCTTTCAGTTACACGGGTTAGTCAAGCAGGTGCAGTACTTAAAAAGTAAACCGTTTAGTGCTGCTGAAAGGAATATTTTATATTTGTGTACAGGGACAAATCAACGCTGTCTTAAATGGAAGTGTTCGACTTTTAGTCCACCTGGCTCAGTCGTGGTGAGGCACACAACAAACTTTAAAATATCTTTTATAATAGAGCTTGAGGTGCAGCTCTTCCCAGCAAATGAACTTATAGATCCGTGCACGCTCGCCAGGAAAATCGTATTTTGTAGACTTGGCAGCTCCTCTGAGCGACACGTATGATGCAAACCGCCTCTGATGGCCTCTGTTTGCAGTGAAGCCTCCTCTGTGGTCACGGCCTGCACCCAGGTGGGAAACCTCAGCCGGCTCAATCTGATTAGGACGGCTCCTTTTATCTTCTGTGCCAAAAACACAAGGACATCAGTCGCCTGTTTTACATACACATGCACATCTTCTCGTGCCATATGGGGGTTGAATATGCAACAAAAAAAGAGGACCTAGAAGCATATCGTGCATCCATTCAACCACCATTTCCCAGCATTTACGGCCCTCCCCTCAGGCGTGGGTCTCGTGCGTGTCATAGTTGTTGTAGAGCTTTTTGTCAGGCCTCATGCCGTCGTATTAATCATTGTTCTCTGTGGGTTTGGGGGGCAGAGGGGGGGATACTGTGGGTTGGTTTTGCATCGCGATGTGATGCAAACTGACAGAAGGATGAGAGAGCGGGATGCATTTTTAGACGTTTATGGATTTTAAAGTAGCATGGTTTGATTTGCCGATGATTAATGATTCACGGGCTTTTGCAGGGTTTGTTTGATTCTCTTGTATTTTATTGTATGTACTATACAACCCGATGACCCCGAGGCAGAAGGAGAAAAAAACAGAGACTCTCGAACTGCTGTGAACTAAAGGAAACATTATTATGACGATTCTTCTTCTTCTTATTTATTTATTTACTTTCTTTGCACAAGTTGGAATGGCCTTAATTTTGCTTTAGTTGCTTCTCTCGTGTATTGGCACAAAGTGCACCTGTTTCGTTTGCCGAACTTACAATTATGCTCATTATGACGCTTATAATCTGAACGTGCACATCAGAGCAGAATGAAAAAAAAAAAAAAGTTCAGCAAATCCTTTTTATTTTTCATTAATCTGAGAATCAATATTTTGCATGAATATAAATAAAATGGCAGATATTTTGGCTTGTATAAAAAAATGTGAAGCAATTTGAAGAGAAAAAAAAAAGAATGTACCGTTTCTGCTGTATCTGTATATATCTAAATATTTACTGAAATATGTCATACTACTAATTCTATTAATGATTAAAGGTTTTCTGAACAAAAATCTCTTTACCTGTTTTTGAACATTGTCGAGGTTGTTGGAGTTGGATCTTCTGCTTTCTGTTACTCGACTCAAGGATCTGTGTAATCGTTCGAGAAAAAGTATTAAAAATTGCAAAGAAATCCCGGCTGCGGGTTGTTTTTATTTTAATAAAGGTCAGACTTCTTTGTTGTGTTTATCGTGCTTTCAGAATTTCTTTGCCCCACCTACTGCTCACGCAAAATTCCTGCAATTAGAGTGCTTCGCGTTAAGCTGCAGACAAGGGAGCAGGTCAACCATGTGTCCTAAAACTTGACGTTAGAAGTCGGAAAAATGCGTGAGTGTGAGGATTTCCTACAAAACTGCAGTTCTTCTGAAGTGTTCCTCTTCTGCAGGGGTCAGTATTGGCGGTAAACCGGTGACGGGGTCGTGGGTGGAGCAGCAAAAGCTGGGTCGTGTGCTCTGACCCAACAGACGAGCTGCTGTAGCTCAGACGGCCGGTGTCAGAACACACATAGCATCAGTGGCCACCAGAGGAACACCTCGCACTAAGGTTCATTATGGGACGGTGGGCCAGGGTCCCTGTATATGTCTGAAAAAGCAGTCGCACCTTTCCATCAAAACCTCTGATCCTGTTGAATCCAGGAATATGGCATGTGGCTATGTCAGGTACATGATGTACTCCAGGTAATGATGTTAGCACCTGGAAAAAAGCAGAGACCTCCAACGGGCTCAGGGAGGGGCTGCGGCCACCTGAGAGCACAGAGGAGAGAGAAAAGAGAGTCTAACTAAGGGAGGATTCGGGGTCACCTGGTCCAGCCCTAACTATATGCTTTAGCAAAAAAGGAAATTAATCTTAAAAGTAGAGATCGTGTCTGTCTCCCGAATCCAAACTGGAAGCTGGTTCCACAGAAGAGGGGCCTGAAAACTGAAGGCTCTGCCTTCCATTCTACTTTTAAGTGCTCTAGGAACAACAAGTAACCTGTGAGAGGTAAGTGCTCTAATGGGGTGATATGGTACTGTAAGGTCATTAAAATAAGATGGGGCCTGATTATTTAAGACCTTGTATGTGAGAAGCATGATTTAAATTCAGGGAGCCGATGAAGAGAAGTCAGTATGGAAGAAATCTGCTCCTTTGAATGAAAAGAGCAGATTTAAATGGCAGGTCCTTTAATTATTTTATTCCCATTAACCTGTCTGCATGGCTCTTACTGTAAAACACAGCATTTACTTAGCAAGAGGAAAGTTGACGTCATCATTTAGACCTTATCTCCTGCTGTACTTTTTCACTGGTGTTTGGAGAAGGACCAAGTTGGATATAATATAAAAGGTGGATATAATGTATTTAATATAAAAGAGGAGGCAGCCAATATGGTCTGGACTGCACAAGTGCACACATATCATCAGTGTAAAGTTACAGATTTGTATAGGAATCCACGCCTGGAAGCAATTTAAATGTCTGCAGCACGACCACAGGAGCTCCACCTGAGCTTTGTTTTTAATCCCTACACGTTTCAGATTTGGGGGGTTGTGTTTTTTTCCCCATCAGGATCTGAGGATAGATCCAGAAAGCTCCAGAGAAAGCTTCTAAGTTAGGTGTACACTATGTTCCCCATTTTCAAACAAACTGGAGCTTTTTCAACAGGTGGTCACAGAAATAACATGACTGGTAAGTTAAACAGCAGCAGAGCCCGCACTTTGACAAGTTCACTGTTTCTTTCCAGACTAGACTCCAGGAGTGGATATTTACCTGACAGAAATCACCTGCATGCAAATCTTTAAAGCCACAGGGCCGTTGGGCTCGTTGCTCATCTGTTAGTCAGCCTGCAGCCTGCACTCAGGTGGGAATTGCACTTTCAGTTTGACCTGGTTCTGAAGTTTATTGCAGCCGTTCCCGTGGGTCAGACACTGAGTTTGGTTTCTTTTGGTTCTTCCTCTCTGTATCCGACACCCCAGCCAGTAGGAAACATTCCCACAGTGATGGCAAACTGGACCTCAGACGGAAGCTCATGTGTTCAGTAATGAAGCTATGTGATCACTCATCTGCCTGGTGCTCTGTTCTTTGCTCCAAACCAACTGCCCTTTTCACTTTAATCTCACTCCTCTGATGTCATTCTTATTCATGCAGCCCACCTCCTCCCCATCTCCACCTCCTCCAGGTCCCTAGAGAACCATCCAAGCCTCCAACAACTGTCTACACTCCTGAGGATGTGGCTCTGCTTTGATGGCTCATCAGAGTCTAATCACACAGCTTAACTGAATTCTGTATCTCAGTGAATCATGTTCAGGCCTTAAAAAGGAGAAACTGTTTAGAAAGTTCTAATGATCGTTATAATGTTTGTGATAAAATGTTTTAATCAAATGTTCAAGGAACATTTTAAGCATCTTTATATTTAAAAAAAAAAAAAAACCTTCCTGTAAACTGTCTTCTTGATCTCCAGTGTGAGTGAAAGCAGGATGTTCCCCCGGCAGCATGCAGAGCTGCATAGACTTGAGGTCAGGCCGAGTATGAAGGACCCCGAGTGTGGCAGACCCACAGCCGAGCGTCTGAAGGTCAACTTTTCACACTGTTATAGAAACTGTGCCTGGGAGGGAGGGAGGGAGGGGCTTGTTCTCAGGATCCCTCAGTCACAGGGACAGATGAAGTCTATACACTCCAGCTTCATGAAGTGTCAGGCGAGCTGGACTAACAGCCCTTATGGGGACCAAATGCCCAAGTTTGAAGGCATCTTTGAGGCTCAGAATGTGGCTTAGTGTCAGGGTTACAGTTAGGTTATGGTTAGGTTTAGGCTGTGTGTGTGTGTGTGTGTGTGTGTGTGTGTGTGTGTGTGTGTGTGTGTGTGTGTGTGTGTGTGTGTGTGTGTGTGCAGTACGAGCTGTTAAATCACAGTGAGTGGATCTGCGTCAACACGACTGTTTTACTAACAGGACCAGAAACTGGGCACAGACATTGTCAGAGATTTACAGTTAACAAACAGTCAGGTGAATAAACAACAATGAGACACTTGTGTAGGTCAACGTGCTGCACGGGTGAAAAGCTCAGAGCAAATCACACCGAACTGAAGTATTCGTTTATTTTTATAGGTTACATCGTCAATATGCAAATATAATCACATTTCCTGTTACGCAGGTCCTGATGTCTGTCTGCATGCAAGCTGTGTGTGTGTGTGTCACAGAGTATGTGTGTTGCAGGTCAATTTCTAAGAATAATATAATGCAAGTCAACTTCTGCGGATATGTATTTCTGTGCTGGTCTCTTGTCAGTGTCACAGGGTCAGCTTCCTGTTTCTACAGAAAACTGTCTGGTGAAATATGTATAACATAACTTTTGAAGCATAAGCAAATAAAACATTAAAAACTCCCTGACAGACATGCTTGTATATTCAGAGTCTGTTTTCTGTTAAAGCTGCTCATAGGGGGCTACCTGATTAATTCAATTCAACTTTATTTATACAGCACCAAATCACAACAACAGTTGCCTCAAGGTGCTTTATATTGTAAGGTAGACCCTACAATAATACATACAGACAAAAACCCAACACTCATATGACACCCTATGAGCAAGCACTTTGGCGACAGTGGGAAGGAAAAACTCCCTTTTAACAGGAAGAAACCTCCAGCAGAACCAGGCTCAGGGAGGGGCGGGGCCATCTGCCGTGACCAGAATCACTGTGGGTTCTTTACCTTTAAATATAAAGCATCTTGAGGTTACTGTTGCTGTGAATTGATGCTAAATAAATGAAATAAATTGAATTAAACTGAAGTTTCATGCTCAGTTGGATTTAAGTCAACTGATTTCAGCCCCCTTGTTTTGGCTTGGAGAAACGCTCTTGTTTCTCTTGTCCTGCTGCAGATTTAAATTCAGGGAGCCAATGACAGTCCGCGCATGAATAAAGCCCACCTGAGGAATCCCAAACACTGGGATGGCCTGACTGATGGGGACTGTGTATGAGAGTGACTGACTTTAAAGTGAGGACTGTGTGTTTTAATTGTGTCTGCTCAGTGTGTTTGAGTGAAACCTCCACACTGTGAGCAGAGGGCTCCCTCAAAGACAAACGTGTCTTTGTCCCAAACATCATGGAGGGACTGCACACACACACACACACTGACCCAACGCGATCCAAACCAGCTGAACTCAAGGTCTGTAATGATACCACACTGTAATATATGAACTTAATCTGGTATCAGTAATGGCACCATTATTCCTTTAAAGCTCATGCAGGGTCATTAAAGACGTGTTGGTCACATTAATACTAAAACAAAGTTGTCAGAGTTTCATGAATGTGCAGCTCTGGCACATCAGGCTGTCTGATACACCACACTGGGTTTTAATGACTCGGAATCAGTGGTGGTGGTGATGATGATGATTGCAATTTTTGTGCCAAGGGATGCAAACCTTTGTAAATAACCACTCATTAATGGTCTCATTTATCTGGCCAGTCACTGATCCGCCAGCTCTACTGAGTAAAATCGAAATATGTGCTCTTGTTGATTGGTGCTTGGAAAGATTCTTTCAACAGACAGGTTTTGGACACGCTCAGATTTCCTGTTTTCTTACATGATGCGTGTCATGTATCATTTAGATAAAAGGTGAATCTGCTCAACTCCTAAAAGCAGCACAGCTTCACTCTGACCGCCTCAAATTAAAGACTGGCTTCCACAGAGAAGTCAGAGATCAGTGTCAGCAGCGGGACGGCAACTCCACAGCTGCTCAGCTCTGGATCTCAGAGCGAGGAGGGCGTGAAGTGGAAGTTTTGATAAGCGGCAAGAGGGCACGTCTCTGATGTATAATGCACGTCAGCTGGAGGGCGGCTGCAGAAACAAACGAGCAGGTGTGAAGGTGACAGAGGTCTGACAGGAGGCAGAGAGGAGCACACTGACAGGAAGCTGTCTCCTGGTGGTTTTGTTTACCAACTTAAAGGTGATTTATTCAAACTGAGCCGAGTTTGGGCTCCATTAGTGTCACCTGATGAATATTGGACATTGGACATGCTTTCTGGTACCACCTTAAAAACACTGCACCCCTCTGGTTATTAAAGTGTCAGGTAGAGGAGCTGGCAGGTAATAAAGTACCTGCTCTAAATTTTAATCTTCTAGGTTTGTTCTTTGAACAGATCCCAGTGAATGAAATCAACGTTTCATTTTTAATACGTTTTCTTTGTGGAGTTTTGTAGACGATCAATTTCTAAAATGACAGACATGTAAAAAAATAAAAAATAAAATAATAATCACAGTTTAATCCTACACGACAGCAGAGGAGAGCTGGAGATTGTCTCTATAATCGCTTCCCCCATAAACATGGATGAATAAATGAATCTGTTTGTGCTTTTTTATTGTTTTTCTGGTCTATTTGTCCTCTGTAGGTTTTATGTGGAATTTCTTGAGGACAAAGACACCAAATTTATTTAATAGGTCAGCATCGCTCCCTCGCATCATGTAGATCAGGGGTGTCAAACATAAGGTCCAGGGGCTAGAATCAGCCTGGCAAAGATTCATCTAGCCCACTGCATTTCCAGGAATACTGCTGGGAGTCAGCCAGCCTTCATCTGGATTCAAGTGGTCCTAAAATCTGAAACATTTTCTGGTCCAAAGCATCTTCTTATCATCTTCGATGCCCTGTACCAACACAGAGCAGAGCAGCTATCTGAACGCTACCCCAACAGAGGTCGATTATCTTGTTAATAATTTCACCTCCTCACTACGTACGACTCTGGATACTGTAGCTCCTGTGAAAACTAAGATCTCAAATCAGAAGTACCTGACTCCGTGGTATAATTCTCAAACACGTATCTTAAAGCAGATGACTCGTAAGCTGGAGAGGAAATGGCGTGTCACAAATTTAGAGGATCATCATTTAGCCTGGAGAAATAGTTTGTTGCTTTATAAGAAAGTCCTCCGCAAAGCCAGAACATCTTACTATTCATCACAGATTGAAGAAAATAAGAACAACCCCAGGTTTCTCTTCAGCACTGTAGCCAGGCTGACAAAAAGTCAGAGCTCTACATGCAAGAAAGAGGAGGAGAAAAAAAGAACTCCTCCCAGACTGAGCTCCTAGGGGAGAGCAGTTTGAGAATAGAAAAAAAACAAACATTTCTTACGTCTGTTATTCACATCTTTATTACAAACAACCATCCCTTTAACGTTAACTAGTAATGACTTCATGAACTTCTTCACAAATAAAATTTTTATCATTAGAGAAAAAATTACCAATAATCATCCCACAGATGTAATATTATCTACAGCTACTCTTAGTACCATTGATGTTAAGTTAGACTCTTTTTCTCCAATTGATCTTTCTGAGTTAACTTCAATAATTACTTCCTCCAAACCATCAACATGTCTTTTAGACCCCATTCCTACAAAACTGCTCAAAGAAGTCCTGCCATTAATTAATTCTTCGATCTTAAATATGATCAACCTATCTCTAATAATCGGCTATGTACCACAGGCCTTCAAGTTGGCTGTAGTTAAACCCAGGGGCGGAGCGTGGGGGTGGCTTACTGGGCTTAAGCCCGGGTTGTTTTGTCAGAAGCCCGGGGTCTTTTGGAGTGTAATTTTTTCATAGTTAGATGCCTGGCTGACAACTGTATAAAACAAAAAGTACACACAATATTCGAAGCACATAGTGCACACTGTGGGAATTTACGACTGTGCGTGAATCCCCCCTGATATTGGTATGATCCGAGCTCAGGCACTAAGCGACTGAGAGAGGGGGTGGGGCAGCTGCTGCCAGCAGTGAGTGCGCTGTTGGAGAAACGGAGCCAGCCATACTAAGGAGAGCTTAAGTTTGACCAGGTACCAAAGCAAATCATTCCTACTGTACAAATAATGTAAATATGACGGTGTATCATGAAAGATTGATATCAAACTGATCACTTGACCAATATTACGTTACTCGCTCTTCAAGTGAATCAACAAATGGCGAAATGAAAAGCCGAACAAATGCTATTTTTTTAAGAGAGTCTTAGCTTACGTGTGTTTATTTCATATTTTCAGTTCTTACCCTCCCCGACTAAATCGGTTTCAGTTATGTACTGAAATATAAGAATGGACATTAGAGGGTTCTTTCAAAGAAAAAACTCAGGTAAATGTTATTTTATATATTATGCTTTGTATGTTGTTCAGTATATTTCTATGCAAAACAAGAGGGGTTTCAGTACACAGCAGGATATTCACATTTGTAACCAGATATTTACATACACTTTAGGGAGAAAACATAAAATATTTTTACTGTACAACATCAATTTAGAGTAAACTTTTGTTTTAGATAAATATTGAAATATATTTTGAATTAGTTAAATGTCAGAATAAAGAGAGAGAGAGATCTATTTTTATCACTTTCATCAAATTTAGGAGTACATATACACTAAGTTTATTGTTAATTAATAAGAAAACTCCAGACGATTCCATTCTGAGCTGAAGAAGCTTCTGATAGGTTAGTAGAGTCCATGTGAGTAAAGTGGTGGCACAGCTGTGGATGCATATAAGGCAAAACACAGAGCCTGTTTCTTTGAAATGGGAAAACCAAGCGATATCAACCAAAACACCAGAAAAAGAACTGTGGACCTCCATAAGTGTGGCTCAATTTTGAATACAATTTGGTGCCATTTACAATTAAGAAATACAGATAGTTTCTCTCTTTACTCTTAAAGTTAACAAATGTGTTTTTTATATTTATCAATCAAAAAAAATAAACATTTAGTCTGATTTGATGTTGCAATTAAAAAAGTGTTTGTGTTTTGATCTGAAGAGTTTGTAAATATCTGGTTTCACCTGTATATTTGATGATTGTCAGCACAAAGAGAGAGAGAGAGGAAGAGGGGAACAGAGAGGGAGAGAGAGGAACAGAGAGGGAGATGGAGAATGAGGACAGAACAGAGATGGAACAAGAGCAGGTGAGACACACATGTTAGTCAAATGGTCGTTTGCCAAAAGTACCACCGTATCATAGGTACTCATGTATCTCGTACCTAGTGTTTCTTTTTAGGTTTGTTATTTTTCAAATTCTATATTTATTAAGTTTTGCAGGCTTGTTTGCACAACAAGGCTAAATAATTATATAAACTTTTCTCAATCTAAATAGTGTACTTTGGTAGAATTAAACAAGTGTAGTGCAGGTCTATGATGATTTTTAGTGCTACTATCATCTAGTTCTGATTGTGGTTCTGTCTTGGTTAAATCCCAAGTACTCCTGATTTTGAACTCTTGTAGTCCTGTTTTAATTCTGGATCAGTTCTGGGTCTGGTTGAATTGGGGTTTAGTCCTCGTGTCTTGATACAGCCCTGACCTTGTTCTGCCTTGCTGCTTAATTAAAAAACTAGTTTAAGGTGTCCTGCACATGTGATATATATTTTTCCCTATAAGAAGACATTCTTTTTGAACAAAACTCAAAACAGAGCCTATTAATCTTTCACTCATTTCTAACCCCCCCCCCCCCCCCCAAAAAAAAAAAAAAAAAAAAATCCCACATGCATACTACCCTTTTGGGCTAAGCCCCGGGTGTTTCAAATGTCTGGCTCCGCCTCTGGTTAAACCTTTACTCAAAAAGCCATCTCTAGACCCAGCAGTCTTAGCTAATTATAGGCCAATCTCCAACCTTCCTTTCATATCAAAAATCCTTGAAAGAGCAGTTGTCAAACAGCTAACAGATCATCTGCAGAGGAATGGTTTATTTGAAGAGTTTCAGTCAGGTTTCAGAGCTCATCACAGCACAGAAACAGCTTTAGTGAAGGTTACAAATGATCTTCTTATTGCCTCTGACAGTGGACTCATCTCTGTGCTTGTCCTGCTAGACCTTAGTGCAGCATTCGATACTGTCGACCATAATATCCTATTAGAGCGATTAGAACATGCTGTAGGTATTACAGGTACTGCACTGCAGTGGTTTGTATCATATCTATCTAATAGACTCCAGTTTGTGCATGTAAATGGAGAGTCCTCTTCACACACTAAGGTTAATTATGGAGTTCCACAGGGTTCAGTGCTAGGACCGATTCTGTTTACACTATACATGCTTCCCCCAGGCAGCATCATTAGAAGACATAGCGTACATTTTCACTGCTATGTAGATGACACCCAGCTCTATCTATCTATGAAGCCAGATAACACACACCAATTAGTTAAACTGCAGGAATGTCTTAAAGACATAAAGACCTGGATGGCCGCTAACTTTCTGCTTCTTAATTCAGATAAAACTGAGGTTATTGTACTCGGCCCTGAAAATCTTAGAAATATGGTATCTAACCAGATTCTTACTCTGGATGGCATTACCTTGGCCTCCAGTAACACTGTGAGGAACCTTGGAGTCATTTTTGACCAGGACATGTCCTTCAACGCACATATTAAACAAATATGTAAGACTGCTTTCCTCCATTTGCGCAACATCTCTAAAGTTAGAAATATCCTGTCTCAGAGTGACGCTGGAAAACTAGTTTATGCATTTATTACTTCCAGGCTGGACTACTGTAATTCATTATTATCAGGATGTCCAAAAAACTCACTGAAAAGCCTTCAGCTAATCCAAAATGCTGCAGCAAGAGTACTGACAGGGACTAGAAAGAGAGAGCATATTTCTCCTGTTTTGGCTTCCCTTCATTGGCTTCCTGTTAAATCCAGAATTCAATTCAAAATCCTGCTCCTCACATACAAGGTCTTAAATAATCAGGCCCCATCTTATCTTAATGACCTTGTAGTACCATATCACCCTATTAGAGCACTTCGCTCTCGCTCTGCAGGCCTACTTGTTGTTCCTAGAGTATTTAAAAGTAGAATGGGAGGGAGAGCCTTCAGTTTTCAGGCCCCTCTTCTGTGGAACCAGCTTCCAGTTTGGATTCGGGTGACAGACACTATCTCTACTTTTAAGATTAGGCTTAAAACTTTCCTCTTTGCTAAAGCATATAGTTGGGCCTTAGTTGTGCTGCAATAGACGTAGGCTGCCAGGGGATTCCCATGATGCATTGAGTTTTTCCTTTCCAGTCACCTTTCTCACTCACTATGAGAGAGATAATCCCATACAGCTTATGACAAAATTTAATCCGAAGTGATTGATGGCCCTAATCATGACCTTTTGACCTCCCCCCTCCCCCCCGGAAGTGTGTAATGAGCGTGACGAATTGCATCCGGAGAAGGGGGGGTGAACCCCGGAAGCGCGCCATCTGTTGCTAAGCATGTCGAATTGCATCCTGAGAAGGGAGGGGGAAACCTCCGGAAGCGCGCCATCTGTTGGAGGAGAATAAAAAAGCAGAGAGGTGGAGTCCGTCACAATTTCTAAGGCACAGACGCAAGATGGATTTCCTTCTGCAGCCCAGCAGCGTTCCTGTGTCCGATGAGATCTGCTCTCCCAAAGAAGAAGGCTTTGAATATGACATATTCAAATACAGCATATTTACTATGGAAGGCCTCGATCCGGACCTTATGACCCTACCGGAAATACTCCGGAAGTGTCTAGTCATTTTCAGACCTGATGCGTCATGTTCCCTAAGCACAGCGGTGATGCAGCAGCTGATTCTGTGCTGTATAGAGAGACAGAGCGGCAGCTAGTTTTCCGCAAACTCATAGTCTGAATTCTGTTTCAATATTATGACAATTTTCTCTGTTTTTTTACAATAGCGGGTGTAATTTTACTTTCTTAAGCTGCACCGGCGTTTGTAATGGAAATAAAGACTGACTTCCTGTAGAGATTTCAATAGTATTTTATTTTCCTATAATACAGACGCTGTAAAAAACCTTTAAGATACACCATAGCTTGTGATGAAAAGAAGAACTTTCTATCCGCTTGTAACCTACAGGCTGCCTACCCTATATGTGTAAAAAATGAATAAATATCCCTTAGTGAATACTACTTTTCCTTTTGAGAGACTGAAAAACAAACCATAATTGCCATGACAGGCGATCTTGTTTCACACACACACACACACACACACACACACACACACACACACCGCGGTCAAAGAGGAGTGAGATGACTTCCTGTAGAGAACCGTTTCTTTCAATAGTAATTTTATTTTCCTATATTACAGACGCAGTAAAAAACCTTTAAGATACACCATAGCTTATGATGAAAAGAAGAACTTTCTATCCACTTGTAACCTACAGGCTGCCTACCCCGTATGTGTAAAAAATTGAATGAATATCCCTTAGTGAATACTACTTTTCCTTTTGAGAGTCCTTTTTACAAGAGACTGAAAAAACAAACCATAATTGCCGTGACAGGCGATCTTGTTTCACGCACACACGCACACACCGCGGGTCAAGGAGGAATGAGACAGCGGAAGAGTTTTTTTCTTCATTACTTTTACAATGGGTTTTCTCAATAGACAGAAAATGATGATGCTGAGGAGTCAACAGCCGATATTATCATTGCTTGTAACCCGGTAAATAATTTCGTACATCTCCCAATAAAATAAGTCTTAGTGGAAAAAAGCTCATATTCGAATAAGTTTATTAAAGCACCCCCCTCTGTGGGAAAGAGTTTTTTTTCTCAGAGTCAAGTTTAAACCATGAGGAGAGTTTTGTCAACAGGAGACGGGTTTTGTCCATTTGGTAAAACAAATATCCGCCTCAAAGTCGTATTTTACCGTTGCAGAATGTGGAAAACAGACGGCGTTCGCAAGAAGGCAATCAAAAAAAAAAAAAAAAAAAAAGGAAATTGGATACCTCCAACTCTCCCGACTGCACACACACACACACACACACACACACACACACACACACACACACACACACACGCTTGCATAGATAAACTCTGAATATAGTAGTGGGACTTCAGCTGTTTATGTAACTTACTATCTTAAGACTTTTGTGTCTACAATAATTAGTTTCCTTGGAACCAGATCCCTACCTGTTAATAATTCTCCACTGTACCCATGGTTCAGAAAATTACAGTCAGCCTGCCAGGGACACGTCACTCAGAGATAGCTGTCAATGTGGGATTTTTTTCTCCCCTTTTGTTCAGTTAAAGCTGCCTTTCATTCTTCAACACAGCTTAAACTCTAATAGGTAAGCTTTCTTGTAATTTCTTAGTTCTGCAGGCTTCTTGAAAGACATCCGAGACTCTTCTTTGGATGCTGGCTGCCTTTTGTTTTGTTTTCTGTCAAGATGATCCCACACCGCTTCGATTATCTTGAGGTTCGAACCCTGGAGAGATCAATCCATGACTGATGCGTTGTTTCATCCAGGCATACTTTGACTACATTGGCAGTATGTTTGCGATCATTGTCGTACTGAAAAATGAAGTTGCTGCCAATCAGACACTACGTGGTAATACATGGTCGATCAAAATCTGGTGGAACTTTTCTACATTCATAATTTGATTAATTTGGATAAGAGCTCCAATAACACTGGCTGAAATCCAGCCTCAAAGCACGGTAGAGTATCCACGCTGTGTTAAAGACGGCTATAGACATTCACTGTTGTATCTCTCTTCGGACCTCTTCCGTGCATATTTCAAATTTGGATTCATTACTCCATAAGCCATATTACAGCTGATTTCTTTTTCCAGTCAATTTCTTGTGTAATTTGGCACACCTCAGCCTTATTTTTCTCTGTTCTCCTTCCTTAAGAATGGCTTATTAACAGTCACCCTTCCAACTCAGATAACTTTTGATGAGGTTTCATGAAATGTTTACAGCACTTGAGTTACTCGCCACGGCCATCCTAAATGCTAAGAACACTAAACTTTAATTCTAAATTACGTAATTAACGTTAACCAGAAAAAACAAGCCAAAGTCGAAATGTTGCTGAGCTGACCTGTGGTATGCTATGTCTTCTAAAGCACGTATAATGTAAACAGAACTGGTCTTTGCACAGAAGCCTGTGGAGCTTCATAATTAACCTCAGTGTGTGAAGAGGACTCTCCATTTAATAATAGCTGTAATAAAATGTTATGGCCGACGGTGTTAAACGCTGCACTTGGGTCTAGCAGGGAAGATTTCAACTTTTCAATACGAATGAAGGCTGAAAACTGATTAGATTAATGTCTGATGATCTTTTCTGTGCTTCTTCAAGTTTGTAACACCAAACATATTAAAGGATGATGTAAGGCTCACAGGAAGAGTTTAATTAGACACACATTTACTATTTTTCTTTATACTCTTTCTTTCTTGACATGTTTAATATGCTTACTATCAGAGGAGAAAATAACCCTTGTGTAGTTTAAAAACTTTTTATTTAATCAAACTGTAATGTTGTTGAACTCTGACGGACGTGTCTTTTAATCTTGTCAACAAATCCTTAATCATCTAAATCTGCCATTTATCATCTAGTAAAATGTTCCCTCTGCTTCTGTTGCACATCTCCCCGGACACTCTCTGCTTCACCTGTCCTGTGCAGCTGGTTCAACCCCTGCCTGCCTCCTTAAACTGGGGTGTTTAAATCTCTTTACCTCTGTTGTGAACTTCACACAAAGTTTGTGGTAACAAAATCAAACTGACGAGGATCTCGTTTGAAAAACACACACACACTCACGAGACAAAATAAAAACAGACTGCTCAAAGCAAAAGCAGAGCCCTCACAGCTGGTAGTACAAACACAGTGACAGCATGCGTATTAGATACCCTCAGTGCCAAAAGCATAAATATGAAAAAATGTGATCACCAAGAATATCCTAACAACGGCATTGAGGTGGGTGTTACAGTAAAAAAAAAAAAAAAAAAAAAAGCAGCCAAATTTTCATCTGAAAATGTTGAATTTTAGTAAAAACAATGCTCTGTAGTTTGATACTGTCGTTACAGACTAAGCAGATGTTTAAAGCCTTTGGACGCACATTTGAAACGCACTCATTCTCCTTATCAGCTGGAAACATTAAAGCCGTAAAATGACTTTTTCAAACGGATAAAAACTATTGAACAGCAGCAATGTTGAGCCTGTTCCAAAATTTGAATGTACATGTGTTGAAGGTGCGGGTCTTGTTGAATTATTAAACATACATTCTTTAATTTTTCGAGCCACAAAAACAACAACTTTTAATTTTCTTCTGCTTGAGTATCGGCCTCGGGTAGCTCTACTTATCATTGCTCAGTCAGTTGTCTGTTTGTGCTACTTTATGTGTTTAGTTACTTAAGTGGAAGTACTGTGGATAGTTTTACCTTACATACATAGATCTACCAATACAGCTTCTGAGGTAACTGTTTACAAAATGTTATAATCTATTCAAAGGTTCTTTGCAATTTTACATTGATAAACATTATCCTTAACACATTTGGCCCACATAAAGTACTATGGCCATCACACGGTCATTTAGAATTGTTTAAATAACTCGTGTCTTAAGTCCTTCCATCAAACAGAAAATTTAAAAAAAAAAAAAAAAAAAAAAAAACATGGTTCACTTTTACATCACAAAATGTTAGAAATATAAGTCGTTCATAACAAACTGAAAGGTTGGGAGTTTAAAAATGCAAACCGATGGAAGAATCAGAATCAGAATACTTTATTGATCTCTGGGGGAAATTATTTTTTGTTACAGTGCTCCATTTTAAACCAACATTAAGACAAGACAGACAATACACTAACTGAGAATAGTACAATATATACATACGTCACTCATAAATAAATAGCTGGAAAGAAACATGTGTAGTTGTAGCAGCAAACAGTGTGTTAAGTGGATGCGTTGTACAGGGAGATGGCCACAGGCAGGAATGATTTCCTGTGTCGTTCAGTGGTGCTTTTCGGTAATCTCAGTCTCTCACTGAACGAGCTCCTGTGACTGACCAGCATGTCATGGAGTGGGTGGGAGGTGTTATCCAACATTGTTTTTATCTTGGACAGCATCCGCCTCTCCGACACCACCTTGAGGGAGTCCAGCTCCATCCCCACAACATTGCTGGCCTTACGGATCAGTTTATTAAGTCTGTTGGCATCTGCGACCCTCAGCCTGCTCCCCCAGCATGCAACAGCATAGAGGATCGCACTGGCCACAACAGACTCATAGAAAACTCATAGAAAATAGGAAGCAGAAGTAGAAGACTATAACGTCTCAGAGCACACGGTGTCTATTATTGTGTAGACATGTATAAATAAGAGCTTAATAAAGATGCTTAATTTCTTAAGAAATAAACAGGTGGAGGGATCTTTATCAAAAGTGGATGTTGCATCTGTGGCTAAACCACTGTACCCAAAAACTTTACAAATCTACTGTGTAAGTAAAGCTTGCCCTTCACACCCGCGTGTAACAAACCATTTGTTGGGGGTTGTGGATTTGACACCTCAGCATTGTGAAAGTGGGGAAACATGTTTCTGACTGTGCATAAGATTCCTCCTTACAACTTAGAATCTCAGTTCTAAATGAAATTCAGATGTTTTTTTAAGTATGGCTAATGTATTATTTGACTTCTAAGGCGCGCACACACACACACACACACACAAGAACAACACAGAGAAGAAGAAGAGGGGGTCGTTTTACTACGCATCATAAAAACTCAATCATTCATCTTCCAACTGTATCTTTCTGTTCTGGCTTTAGAATCATCGGTTGTTTACTGAGCCGTACTTTGGGAGTCATACTGTTGTGATACTGGGGAGAAAAGGGTAAGGTTTGATAGACTAAACCCTTACACACACACAAAACTTGAATAACCTAAAGAGTGTGTGAGACTGCTAGCTGTGTTGTTCAGCAATAAACTCATCTACAAATGTGTTAGTAAAGAGCGACTTGTACTTCTGTCCCATTAAGCAACGGTTTAACAAATTTCACTGCAAACTATAAAAGGAATCTGGATTTATATAGAACATAGTAGTGATGGATTAAGTGCAGGAAACACTAGTATAAGGTGTCTATGGAACAAATCTCCTTCAGCGTTCGAAATGACCAAAGTGAGGACCACAGGCGTTTCTCTCAGTTGGTTGTGTTTAGGGAAAAAGCAGCTAAATACACTGAGACTGCTCCACATTGTTAGCGAGTTAACTCTGGATATCTGTAGGTTTTGTCAAACTTGGAGTGAACAAAAGCAGAAAAACAGTAAAAGATGCAGACAGTGAAAGTCTGGTTTATCATCATAAACACGGTGATAAGACGCATCGTTAAAGCGTCACTTCAGTAATGTTGACTCATGTTTTTTAATAGATGACTTAAAACACTAAACTCTAATTTCTGCGGTTTATTTTAAGTTTACAGAATGTAACATGTGGTAAGACGACGAGTTTTACTTCTCACTGTCCGTGTTATGTGTATCTATTTATCATGTATGCTACTTTGCTCTGTGGACTGTAAAATGTTTCATTGTGTTCATGAACACAACCAACTGAGAGAAACGCCTGTGGTCCTCACTTTGGTCATTTCGAACGCTGAAGGAGATTTGTTCCATAGACACCTTATACTAGTGTTTCCTGCACTTAATCCATCACTACTATGTTCTATATAAATCCAGATTCCTTTTATAGTTTGCAGTGAAATTTGTTAAACCGTTGCTTAATGGGACAGAAGTACAAGTCGCTCTTTACTAACACATTTGTAGATGAGTTTATTGCTGAACAACACAGCTAGCAGTCTCACACACTCTTTAGGTTATTCAAGTTTTGTGTGTGTGTAAGGGTTTAGTCTATCAAACCTTACCCTTTTCTCCCCAGTATCACAACAGTATGACTCCCAAAGTACGGCTCAGTAAACAACCGATGATTCTAAAGCCAGAACAGAAAGATACAGTTGGAAGATGAATGATTGAGTTTTTATGATGCGTAGTAAAACGACCCCCTCTTCTTCTTCTCTGTGTTGTTCTTGTGTGTGTGTGTGTGTGTGTGCGCGCCTTAGAAGTCAAATAATACATTAGCCATACTTAAAAAAACATCTGAATTTCATTTAGAACTGAGATTCTAAGTTGTAAGGAGGAATCTTATGCACAGTCAGAAACATGTTTCCCCACTTTCACAATGCTGAGGTGTCAAATCCACAACCCCCAACAAATGGTTTGTTACACGCGGGTGTGAAGGGCAAGCTTTACTTACACAGTAGATTTGTAAAGTTTTTGGGTACAGTGGTTTAGCCACAGATGCAACATCCACTTTTGATAAAGATCCCTCCACCTGTTTATTTCTTAAGAAATTAAGCATCTTTATTAAGCTCTTATTTATACATGTCTACACAATAATAGACACCGTGTGCTCTGAGACGTTATAGTCTTCTACTTCTGCTTCCTATTTTCTATGAGTTTTCTATGAGTCTGTTGTGGCCAGTGCGATCCTCTATGCTGTTGCATGCTGGGGGAGCAGGCTGAGGGTCGCAGATGCCAACAGACTTAATAAACTGATCCGTAAGGCCAGCAATGTTGTGGGGATGGAGCTGGACTCCCTCAAGGTGGTGTCGGAGAGGCGGATGCTGTCCAAGATAAAAACAATGTTGGATAACACCTCCCACCCACTCCATGACATGCTGGTCAGTCACAGGAGCTCGTTCAGTGAGAGACTGAGATTACCGAAAAGCACCACTGAACGACACAGGAAATCATTCCTGCCTGTGGCCATCTCCCTGTACAACGCATCCACTTAACACACTGTTTGCTGCTACAACTACACATGTTTCTTTCCAGCTATTTATTTATGAGTGACGTATGTATATATTGTACTATTCTCAGTTAGTGTATTGTCTGTCTTGTCTTAATGTTGGTTTAAAATGGAGCACTGTAACAAAAAATAATTTCCCCCAGGGATCAATAAAGTATTCTGATTCTGATTCTTCCATCGGTTTGCATTTTTAAACTCCCAACCTTTCAGTTTGTTATGAACGACTTATATTTCTAACATTTTGTGATGTAAAAGTGAACCATGTTTTTTTTTTTTTTTTTTTTTTTTAAATTTTCTGTTTGATGGAAGGACTTAAGACACGAGTTATTTAAACAATTCTAAATGACCGTGTGATGGCCATAGTACTTTATGTGGGCCAAATGTGTTAAGGATAATGTTTATCAATGTAAAATTGCAAAGAACCTTTGAATAGATTATAACATTTTGTAAACAGTTACCTCAGAAGCTGTATTGGTAGATCTATGTATGTAAGGTAAAACTATCCACAGTACTTCCACTTAAGTAACTAAACACATAAAGTAGCACAAACAGACAACTGACTGAGCAATGATAAGTAGAGCTACCCGAGGCCGATACTCAAGCAGAAGAAAATTAAAAGTTGTTGTTTTTGTGGCTCGAAAAATTAAAGAATGTATGTTTAATAATTCAACAAGACCCGCACCTTCAACACATGTACATTCAAATTTTGGAACAGGCTCAACATTGCTGCTGTTCAATAGTTTTTATCCGTTTGAAAAAGTCATTTTACGGCTTTAATGTTTCCAGCTGATAAGGAGAATGAGTGCGTTTCAAATGTGCGTCCAAAGGCTTTAAACATCTGCTTAGTCTGTAACGACAGTATCAAACTACAGAGCATTGTTTTTACTAAAATTCAACATTTTCAGATGAAAATTTGGCTGCTTTTTTTTTTTTTTTTTTTTACTGTAACACCCACCTCAATGCCGTTGTTAGGATATTCTTGGTGATCACATTTTTTCATATTTATGCTTTTGGCACTGAGGGTATCTAATACGCATGCTGTCACTGTGTTTGTACTACCAGCTGTGAGGGCTCTGCTTTTGCTTTGAGCAGTCTGTTTTTATTTTGTCTCGTGAGTGTGTGTGTGTTTTTCAAACGAGATCCTCGTCAGTTTGATTTTGTTACCACAAACTTTGTGTGAAGTTCACAACAGAGGTAAAGAGATTTAAACACCCCAGTTTAAGGAGGCAGGCAGGGGTTGAACCAGCTGCACAGGACAGGTGAAGCAGAGAGTGTCCGGGGAGATGTGCAACAGAAGCAGAGGGAACATTTTACTAGATGATAAATGGCAGATTTAGATGATTAAGGATTTGTTGACAAGATTAAAAGACACGTCCGTCAGAGTTCAACAACATTACAGTTTGATTAAATAAAAAGTTTTTAAACTACACAAGGGTTATTTTCTCCTCTGATAGTAAGCATATTAAACATGTCAAGAAAGAAAGAGTATAAAGAAAAATAGTAAATGTGTGTCTAATTAAACTCTTCCTGTGAGCCTTACATCATCCTTTAATATGTTTGGTGTTACAAACTTGAAGAAGCACAGAAAAGATCATCAGACATTAATCTAATCAGTTTTCAGCCTTCATTCGTATTGAAAAGTTGAAATCTTCCCTGCTAGACCCAAGTGCAGCGTTTAACACCGTCGGCCATAACATTTTATTACAGCTATTATTAAATGGAGAGTCCTCTTCACACACTGAGGTTAATTATGAAGCTCCACAGGCTTCTGTGCAAAGACCAGTTCTGTTTACATTATACGTGCTTTAGAAGACATAGCATACCACAGGTCAGCTCAGCAACATTTCGACTTTGGCTTGTTTTTTCTGGTTAACGTTAATTACGTAATTTAGAATTAAAGTTTAGTGTTCTTAGCATTTAGGATGGCCGTGGCGAGTAACTCAAGTGCTGTAAACATTTCATGAAACCTCATCAAAAGTTATCTGAGTTGGAAGGGTGACTGTTAATAAGCCATTCTTAAGGAAGGAGAACAGAGAAAAATAAGGCTGAGGTGTGCCAAATTACACAAGAAATTGACTGGAAAAAGAAATCAGCTGTAATATGGCTTATGGAGTAATGAATCCAAATTTGAAATATGCACGGAAGAGGTCCGAAGAGAGATACAACAGTGAATGTCTATAGCCGTCTTTAACACAGCGTGGATACTCTACCGTGCTTTGAGGCTGGATTTCAGCCAGTGTTATTGGAGCTCTTATCCAAATTAATCAAATTATGAATGTAGAAAAGTTCCACCAGATTTTGATCGACCATGTATTACCACGTAGTGTCTGATTGGCAGCAACTTCATTTTTCAGTACGACAATGATCGCAAACATACTGCCAATGTAGTCAAAGTATGCCTGGATGAAACAACGCATCAGTCATGGATTGATCTCTCCAGGGTTCGAACCTCAAGATAATCGAAGCGGTGTGGGATCATCTTGACAGAAAACAAAACAAAAGGCAGCCAGCATCCAAAGAAGAGTCTCGGATGTCTTTCAAGAAGCCTGCAGAACTAAGAAATTACAAGAAAGCTTACCTATTAGAGTTTAAGCTGTGTTGAAGAATGAAAGGCAGCTTTAACTGAACAAAAGGGGAGAAAAAAATCCCACATTGACAGCTATCTCTGAGTGACGTGTCCCTGGCAGGCTGACTGTAATTTTCTGAACCATGGGTACAGTGGAGAATTATTAACAGGTAGGGATCTGGTTCCAAGGAAACTAATTATTGTAGACACAAAAGTCTTAAGATAGTAAGTTACATAAACAGCTGAAGTCCCACTACTATATTCAGAGTTTATCTATGCAAGCGTGTGTGTGTGTGTGTGTGTGTGCAGTCGGGAGAGTTGGAGGTATCCAATTTCCTTTTTTTTTTTTTTTTTTTTTGATTGCCTTCTTGCGAACGCCGTCTGTTTTCCACATTCTGCAACGGTAAAATATGACTTTGAGGCGGATATTTGTTTTACCAAATGGACAAAACCCGTCTCCTGTTGACAAAACTCTCCTCATGGTTTAAACTTGACTCTGAGAAAAAAAACTCTTTCCCACAGAGGGGGGTGCTTTAATAAACTTATTCGAATATGAGCTTTTTTCCACTAAGACTTATTTTATTGGGAGATGTACGAAATTATTTACCGGGTTACAAGCAATGATAATATCGGCTGTTGACTCCTCAGCATCATCATTTTCTGTCTATTGAGAAAACCCATTGTAAAAGTAATGAAGAAAAAAACTCTTCCGCTGTCTCATTCCTCCTTGACCCGCGGTGTGTGCGTGTGTGCGTGAAACAAGATCGCCTGTCACGGCAATTATGGTTTGTTTTTTCAGTCTCTTGTAAAAAGGACTCTCAAAAGGAAAAGTAGTATTCACTAAGGGATATTCATTCAATTTTTTACACATACGGGGTAGGCAGCCTGTAGGTTACAAGTGGATAGAAAGTTCTTCTTTTCATCATAAGCTATGGTGTATCTTAAAGGTTTTTTACTGTGTCTGTAATATAGGAAAATAAAATTACTATTGAAAGAAACGGTTCTCTACAGGAAGTCATCTCACTCCTCTTTGACCGCGGTGTGTGTGTGTGTGTGTGTGTGTGTGAAACAAGATCGCCTGTCACGGCAATTATGGTTTGTTTTTCAGTCTCTCAAAAGGAAAAGTAGTATTCACTAAGGGATATTTATTCATTTTTTACACATATAGGGTAGGCAGCCTGTAGGTTACAAGCGGATAGAAAGTTCTTCTTTTCATCACAAGCTATGGTGTATCTTAAAGGTTTTTTACAGCGTCTGTATTATAGGAAAATAAAATACTATTGAAATCTCTACAGGAAGTCAGTCTTTATTTCCATTACAAACGCCGGTGCAGCTTAAGAAAGTAAAATTACACCCGCTATTGTAAAAAAACAGAGAAAATTGTCATAATATTGAAACAGAATTCAGACTATGAGTTTGCGGAAAACTAGCTGCCGCTCTGTCTCTCTATACAGCACAGAATCAGCTGCTGCATCACCGCTGTGCTTAGGGAACATGACGCATCAGGTCTGAAAATGACTAGACACTTCCGGAGTATTTCCGGTAGGGTCATAAGGTCCGGATCGAGGCCTTCCATAGTAAATATGCTGTATTTGAATATGTCATATTCAAAGCCTTCTTCTTTGGGAGAGCAGATCTCATCGGACACAGGAACGCTGCTGGGCTGCAGAAGGAAATCCATCTTGCGTCTGTGCCTTAGAAATTGTGACGGACTCCACCTCTCTGCTTTTTTATTCTCCTCCAACAGATGGCGCGCTTCCGGAGGTTTCCCCCTCCCTTCTCAGGATGCAATTCGACATGCTTAGCAACAGATGGCGCGCTTCCGGGGTTCACCCCCCCTTCTCCGGATGCAATTCGTCACGCTCATTACACACTTCCGGGGGGGAGGGGGGAGGTCAAAAGGTCATGATTAGGGCCATCAATCACTTCGGATTAAATTTTGTCATAAGCTGTATGGGATTATCTCTCTACTATGTATTAACAGACCTCTCTGCATTGAATCATATCTGTTATTAACCTGTCTCTCTTCCACAGCATGTCTTTATTCTGTCTTCCTTCTCTCACCCCAACCGGTCGCAGCAGATGGCCGCCCCTCCCTGAGCCTGGTTCTGCCGGAGGTTTCTTCCTGTTAAAAGGGAGTTTTTTCTTCCCACTGTCGCCAAAGTGCTTGCTCATAGGGGGTCATATGATTGTTGGGGTTTTCTCTGTATCTATGAAGCGCCTTGAGGCGACTTTTGTTGTGATTTGGCGCTATATAAATAAAATTGAATTGAATTCTAAGGTCACCCTGCAGACCAGCACAGCCCCAACACTGCTTATTTATTCGAAACATTGATTGATTATACTTCATTGATCCCGAAAGAAATTGGGTAGGTTAAGGCTGCTAGCTTCAGCCAGTGCCAACATGAGCACCCCTTCTGACCATATATAGATTACACAAACATCACATTGGGAAGAGGTCAGAGGTATGAAAATCAGTGAAATCCACAATACATACAAGAAAGAGGAGAAAAAAAGAACTCCTCCCAGACTGAGCTCCTAAGGGAGAGCAGTTTGAGAATAGAAAAAAAAAAAAACATTTCTTACGTCTGTTATTCACATCTTTATTACAAACAAGTTGGACGATGACGTCGTGTTGTTCAGAGGTGGTGTGAGGAGAGCGGACTCGTTAAAGCAGCCCAGGTCAAACCGGTCAGTACAGAAATGGATACTGCTGTTCACACTGCCACTGTGACTTCCTGTCGTTGTGATGGCGACCATCACCTGATCACCTGTGGAGGGACTTGTGATGAAATGTATGGAGAGGTTTTACCTGTCGATGACCACGGCCTTTCACAGTGAACTGCATGTATTGCTGTTACCGCCATGACTGATGAAACCTTGCTTTCATAAACCAGCGTTAACCTGCTCTCCTTCTTTTGTCCCTAGCTGGCAGTCGGTAGGGGAGGTCATCCACGAAGCCAATATGTCTCTGTGGGTGTCGTAGGGTTTCCATCTTGGTCAACAATGCACTTCCAGACCTTGACCTTTGCTTGCTTTAAGGGTTAGATGTTGTCGTTTAAGATAGTCTTCAATTTGCTCGATCCAAGTCTTCTTGGGGGCGATGATTGCTCATGCAGCAGACCAAACCAAAAAAGCTCTTCTATCGAGGGCTGCTGGTGACATTGACTATGTATCGCGCTGTTGCTGCGCCGGTCACAGAGGGATGCTCGGAGAATCTGACGCAAACAGCACATTTGGAAGAACTCGAGCTTGTTGAGTTCGGGCTTGAGGATGACCCAGATCTCTGATCCATAGAGAAGAATTACAAGTGTGTGGTACAGGCGGATTTTGGTAATCAGGGTGAAGTTCGTCTTCCTCCAGACGCACCATTGGAGGGAGCCGAATGCCGCTGCTGCTGTGTTAACCAGCTGGTCAAATGAACATTGTCACACATGTCCATAGACCTTGGCCTTGTTATGGTTTAAATGAATAATTTATAGTTTCTGGATTAAGTGAAGATAAAACTCACTTTTTTTTAAAAATCAATTAAAGGCATAAAAAGAAAAAGATCAGTATTAAAGCGTCGCCTGCTTAAAGCGTCCATGTTCCTGGACACGGACACGTGCTGCCTTCCTCAAACACATTTAACTCCCCGTGCATCCGTCCACAGACTGAAAACAAGCTCTGAAACAACGTTCAAAACAGTAATTCACTTTAATTTAGTTCTCTCGTTGGCCGGTGAGCTCGCTTTAAACATGACAAATGAAGTGCATCGGTAGAAGCCTAACAACGGGTTTGGAAACATGCTCCATTCAGACACGTCTGTCAATCCACATATTACAAGCCAACATTATTATTACTCAAATAAAACCACTATAGTTCAGCTCTTGACCTGATAGAAAAAAAATAAGACAGATCCATCGCTAGATACAATGGTGGCAGCAATACACAGGATTGCCCAAGCAGTAAAGTACACGTTCCTTTAAGAAACAGGGAGAGAACGCGAAAAACAACACCTAACCTCTGGGTTCATTATCCCCAATTCAAGTAGTATTTACCCTTTTTTATGTGTTTGCATGTTTTGATTTGTTTAATAAATTCAAGTTCAGCATGAAAAACAACAAGAGTCCAAATAATACGTGTTGGTGGAGTTCAAAGAAGAAGAGGAGGAGGAGACGATGGGAGAAATGAGTGCGACGTCCTCAAATCAGGAGGTGAGGGGGAGGAGGAGGCTGGAGTGGAGGGCATCCGGGGAGGAGGAAGAGGCAGCCATCTTCAGGAGAGACACATGCTGCTGAAATCAGCAGGAAGGAGCGGGCAGAGCTCTCGACTAAACCTGCGTTGATTACTGAAACCTGTTTTGACGCTCATGCACCAGGAGGGAAATGACGAGGAACCACGACCGCACAGAGTTCCTCGCTTTTCCTTCCCAGGAGCGGAGCAGAGAATTTGGCCGTGTCCAATCAGCTCCTGCTGCGGCAGGCACACACCTGCTCAGGTAAATGACAGTAATGAACTCAGGTTCAGAGGCCGGGAGCCTCACTGGCGGGGGGCAGGGTAGCGTCCCTCGCTGGGTCCGGCGCCCCGTCCGGAGCCAAAGCTGGGTTTCTGTGACGTGCCTCCGCGGGCAGAGGGGCCCCGGGGTCCCCCGCTGCCCCCAACCCGCTCTCTGGGCCCGCCGGGGCCGCCGGGGCCCCGAGGCCTGGCGTCCCGCCTGTCGCCCTCTCTGGCTGACCGGGTTTTCTTCTCCTCCACGTTCAGGCGTACGTCGCCTCGGAACTTGATGGGCTGAAGGAGAAAAGAGGCATTAAGGCGGTTGTCACGGGCCAAGACACAAACAGCTGAGCGTGAAGCTCCTCGGCTGAAAGCATCAAAAAGCTCACCCTGTTACTGAGAATCTTCTGGACGGGCTCAGAGTCGTCAAACACCACAAAGCCAAAGTTTGGAAGCTTCCCTCCGCTGTTGATCCTGAGCTCCAGGACCGTCCCGTACTCTGAAAGACGCGGTAAAAACAGTCAGATTTTACACCTACAAACAAAAGAAAAAACAAAAGTTTCACACAACCCAACTCACGCTCAAAGAACTCCTTCAGTTCGTTCTTGTCCACGTCGTGAGGCACATTCCCCACAAAGAGTTGGTGTGCGTCGGGATACCGGACCACCCGGCGCCCCTCCGACTCACCCTGCTCTCCTTCTCGAGCTGAGACAAACAAGAAGAGTCCTTTTCAGATACAGCTTCTCTGTGTTCAGCAAAAATAACAAATCCAAACACATCGAGGAGACCCCGCTGTCACAAATCAGCCAGGGACATCTTTGCAGCCGAGGTGCTTCGTGATGTTACCTCTGGTTTACAATAAAGGCCTGCTGCTGACGGGACTATGCGTACCTGGTCTGGGGCCTCTGTGAGTAGGCGGAGGACCTCCCGGCCTCTGTTCCCTTGACCTCTGGTCTCTCTGTGGTCTCTGTGCTGGTGTCTGGGACTCTGACTTCACTTCAGCTCTGGGCTATAAGAGTCGAAACGCATTTTAAAACAAAAAGTTTGTTTTCTGGACTCGAGGCTCTGATTATCATCACAAACGTGCTGCTGGCAGAAGCTAGCTCTCAGAGCTCTGCCATCATCTTCTCAGTGTTACCCAAGAGAAGCGATTGCATCATAAACTGAGATTAAATCTGCTTTTAAAATAGTGACACCTGCTGCCAAAGAGTAAAAGGACAGCCATTTCCAGAAAAATGTTGAGAAATCAAAGTCTTTGTGTGAGACTTTATCATATTTGCTAATATTTGACATGAATGTTCATTCAGAGCATCACGGCACTTCTGAACCCACACCTGCGACATAAAGCCTGAGCAGGGTTCTGAGGGAGAACAGGGACTCACCGGTGCTGTGGGGGTGACTTTGACGACATGGGGAGGGATTCCTGAGACAGGGACAGCCCCGCTGGGAGGGAGGTTCTTACTGGTGACCAACGCCCAGGAGAACGGCTGCAAGACAAAGGAAAGAAATCAGATCCTCGTGTTTGCCACTTAACCCAATTCATAAACGCCGCCACACAACCACCTACCCTGTTTTCCTCCGGGGCGGCGGGGGCGGGCTCGGCAGGTGCAGCGACAGCTTCTGTAGCGGATGGTGTGGCGGTGGCAGGGCTTTTCTCTGTCTGCTCGTCACCTGTGTGCACGTCTGTCTGCGTGTCCGGCTTCGTCTCGGGCTTCAGCTCCACCGCCACTGCCTCGGCCTCCTTCTCTGCTTCCTGCTCTGGCTCTGGGCTTGCCGCCACCGCTTCCTCCTCGTCACCAGGAACGGCTGGCTCTGAACTGGAAGCAAAGAAGAGAGAAGTTCACTTCACTGAAAACGCTACTTGTGGCAGTTTGCTTTAGAACTCCAGTAAATAAAACTGTGACATCATCTTCCTCTTCCACAACCCGGGTGCAGCTGTGTTCTGTGCGTTTAAATATTCAAGTTTAAACCTCGACAAGAACGCGAGACTCTTCAGCGCGCTTCGATCACATACCAAGCTGCTGGGTCGTAGAAAGGAGCCGACTCCTCGGGAGCCACGTCAGGGGAGGGAACCCTCTCCTCCAGCTCCTCCACCTCGTCCTCGGACTCTGAAAACCAAAACACATACGTAACATTAAATATCTGCGCGAGACTGCGGCTGTACTAACAGCAGCAACGCTAAACTTCCTCCACCTCTGCTCTGAAAACACTCGACTCACTACCCGAAAATTTTCATCCCCATTTAACCGATCAGACATGTTCAGGATTTCTTAATCTGATCTCTGAAAGAGTCATGAATCACAACAAAAACAGAACTAGATGTGTTCTCACCCTCAGGCGGCTCAGAGTCGGAGTCGCCGAACACTTCGTCCTGGTAACGGAACACGTCGTTGTGGACGTAGAATTTGTTTGCAACGGTTCCCTGAAGGAAAGGAAAACCCATCAATCAACACTTTCTACTGCGGGTTCATGTCACAGATCACATGATAACAGGCTGAAGGCCCGATGGAAGAACTGACCTCGGGCGCCAGCACGAAGGTCTGCATGAATTTCCTCATGGGCTGCATGTTGTTGGACAGCTCGCCCATCACCTGCACCACCACGCCCTCATTCAGGGTGGCGTGAGCGTCCACGTGTCTGATCTTGGTGTGACAATCTCGGAAGCTCAGAGCCATCACCCTCTTATGGATCTCCTGGAAAAGAGAACAGACAGGCTGAGTCAGACTTCCCGCGCCCAAACCTAAAAGCTATGAACTCAAACCAACTTCACGCTTGTGGTCAGACGTCAATCAGAGGACGCCACCTCGTTCAGCTTATCATTCAGGATGGGCCAGCCTTGTCTGAAATTAGCCTGCGTGTGTGTGTTTTAATGTAAGCTGTAACTATAACATATTACTTTGTAGTACAGTTACATCCTTCTAGCTCTTTGGAATTGACCTTAAAGCTACAGCCTGCCACTTTACTTACAGATTGTCCGTAAACGGCCTCCGCCGGTTTGCCGTTGCTGTCCAGGCCACCGTGCACGTAGGATGAGTTCTTTCCATAAAACCTGAGTGCAAACAGCAGAGACGGATTTAGTGTGTGCAGGAAGACATTTACAAAGACAGCGGGCGAGCGCGTGACGCTTCAGTCACTCCCTCGTATGCTGACAAGAATTTCACTCGCATGTACTGTACCAGTGTACCTGCACATGTGATGTGACAATAAAAGTGATTTGATTTGATTTGACAGACAAACAGCTGCCGGCTGTACCTGTGCAGGTAGTCGGGGGCCTGGTTCAGGAGTGTGTAATACTGTCGGACAAACTCTCGCCCGACCAGCTGGGCACTTGGCTTCTCCATCACCATTTCTTTGGTCAACTTGAAATCTCTGCAGAGAGAAAGAGCAGGCTGAGATCAGCAACAGGCCAAATGATATCACTACAAACAAAGAAAGCTCCGCTCATCCCGACAGCTGTGAACAAATTCATCATGGACGTTTTAGTGCCACAAACATGGAGACATGAGGACTGCACAGACTGAGAAATCTGCTCAATGAAGTCATTCTGAGCTCAGTAGTCTCTTAAACATTGATCATTCAGAGCAGCAGACCCCGTGGGGTAGAGGAACTTTGTTTCAGGTGCTGATGAGCTGCTCATGCAGACCGACTCATCGCGTTTCAGCCTCGGCCTCTACGTGTTTGTGACGCCTGTATTCAGCAGAGCTGACCCATTCTGCCTCGTCTGTGTGCACCGATGTGAAAACGGCCCTGGAGACGATTTTCACAGGGCGTGGACACTAACCCACAGAATTAGCAGAAAATGTAAAAAGAAAAAAAAAAAGAAAAAATTCGGGACGATAAGTGTCTTACATTGGGATATGAGATTTTGGTCATATTGCACAGCCCTACTTTCTGACACACCTGAATTTATGCTGAAAGTCTTATTAAAAAACTGTTTCTTCTGTGGCAGATAGCACATCGTCCACGGGAAACTGCACAAACGTTGACTATGTTTTGGAATGGTTGCAGACTATGGCTTGTTCAGATGTGTTCTACCTTTCCTGTACTATGACAACTATGATGCAAACAGGCGTCAGAAGCAGGAAGCTTGCTGCGCTCCACAGACACGCCTGGCATGCTCAGACAGACCTGCATACTTTCCCTGTTTCTTGAACATTTGCAGTTTTTAAAATGAGACCCGCTCAGGATTTTTCCACAGAAAGCTGCAGGGCTCGTCAGACTCGATGGATTGCCTGCTTCGTGCCTCTACTGGTAGATTTTCTCACTGTAGCAACATGAATGGAGTCTATAAGGAAGACTGGAAAAAGTCATTTCTGCTGTGAATTCCTCAACAATCAATCCCAAGGTCCTTCTTTCACGCTGAATGGAAATGAACCACAGGAAACAACCAGCTGGGTCACTTTACTGTGACAGAAAGAGCTGGTGGCTTTTATTTGAGAGTCTCTGCTAAAAACATTTCCAGGGTATCCACCTGTGAAGCCGGCAGCCTGCTTGGCCTCCTCGTCGGGATATTTTTAGACAGAAACCACGGCTGCTACATGAGCTACTCGCCGACTCTACCCGCTAACCTCTCTCAGTGTAAAACTCCAACAATAGGACAAAGAAAGCGCAACACGGACAATGTGTTAGCATCTAATGTTTATTTCAGTAACAGTTTTGGCTTTAATCCGTGTTCTGTTGTCCAATATCTATTTAATGTTTTTTTAGGTTTAATAAATCAACAAAGTCTGAGTAATGATATTAAATAAACCTGATTTCAACATCAACTGAAACAACGGTGATGAACATCTGTTATGATATCCTGTGTATCGAGCAGCTGCTGTTCTAAGCCCAGTTAGCCTTACCGAACCAAGAACTACAACCTGCAGTTCCTATAGCATCCAGCAGGGGCTCCAGCAGCAACTCAGTTAAAATGAACATGTTTACAGCCTGAAACAAACTAGTTTGTGGTCTCTATAGACGAGTTCTACCTTTATAAAAGCTGTTCCAACTGGACTAGGGTTTGCATTATTAGGGGCGTGGCCTCTGACAGGTGGTGGTGACACAGGTGGCCAGCACAAACATCCTAAATCACAATTCATGTTGATCTGAACTTTGTTGCTTTGAACTGTACACAGTGTGCAGACTGTCCAACTTGAGTAAAATCAAACAAAAATCAAAGTACTACAAGTATTACATTTGGAAGGTTGTGCAGATTACACCGGCCAACGAGTATTTTGCTGCTGGGCTTCGTTCAGCTGTGCTTTCATGAATTTCGATTCCAGATTTCAAATTTTAAAAAATGTTTTCTTCAAACAAGCCTAGTTTTTTTTTTAGCTGACTTAAACAAAAAAATAATAAATAAAAATAAAAAGACGGTAAGGTATTTCAGTGTTTAACAAGTTTGCTCTCCAGAAAAGTGAAGGCAGAATAAAAGGAGGTGTATTTGTTGCCCCTGAACTGAACTGATACTGAATCCGCAGCACACAAAACACTCGTGGACGCAGAGTGAAAGCAGAGAATCACAAATCGTGAGTGTGAAACAGCTCATCAGATGATTCAAGACTCATGTTTCTGTCAACAAGCACAGGGAAAGATTTCATCAAGACATAAATGTGACCGAAGACCGATATCAGGGAAAATGTAATCCAGGCATGACGGTGACTGCTGCTGGTCATCGCAGAGCGACAGATGTAATGAAGCGCTAGTGACTCATATACTTTTAATCTCTTTTATTTAAATAAATTGATAGAAATTTTCTTTAATGCATCTCTCGCTTGTTTCCCAAAACCAGTGAAGGCACAATGGTCTCCTACTCCCACACCCCAACATCTTTCTCCATCTCTATCCCAGCATCATCATCTGTTTCACTACACCAGTGGTAGGCAACTCCAGGCCTCAAGGGCCAGTGTCCTGCAGGTTTTAGATGTGTTGTTGATCCAACACAGCTGATTCAAATGGCTAAATGACCTCCTCAACAGTTCTCCAGAGGCCTGGTAATGAACTAATCATTTGATTCAGGTGTGTTGACCCAGGGTGAGATCTAAAACCTGCAGGACACTGGCCCTTGAGGCCTGGAGTTGCCTACCCATGCATTACAACTAGGAACCTCCTCTGAGATTTTCCTCTTGTCCTCCCACCTAGCAGCTCCATCTTCATCCTTTGCCCAGTGTATCCACTCTCCCTCGATTTTGAGCCATCCCTCTGATTGACTCATTTCTAATCCTATAAAACTTGATGCTTAAGATTAAACCTATCTTAGGTGAGCTTAACCATACCTTGGATATCCTGCTCGAGCATGCTTCCTGGTCTTTATACAATACCGTCTGCAGGCATCCCTGGATGTTTCATGTCTGCTGTTACTGGAAATGTGAAACCTGAAGTGCTCTTTACCTGGGTCTTCATTGGCCTACAACAGGAATCTGAGGCCTGCAAGCTGATGTAGGTATAGCTGATTCACATACAGTTAAGGTAAAGAGTCAAATGTATGTAACACAAGTCTGTTCTCTGCCCATTTTCATGTCTTTGGACATTTGATAAACTTTAAATCCATTTTGGGTTAATTAATTAACCCCTGCACTCCTACAGTTTGTCTTCCTTCTCCTTACCCCCTGGGCTAGCCAAGGAAGATGGCCGCCTTCCCTCAGCCTGCTGTTGAAGGTGTCTTCTTGTTAGAGAGAATTTAGCCCTCTGCTAACACCGGGAGTACACGGGATCACTGGCCTTCACGCTACCTTCCACCGAAAAGTGCTGTGCAGATAAATGTGCACACCTGTACACACAGCACGAGCCATCTGTTGCTGTGACACACCGCCCAGCCCTCCCTGGTCCACCAGGCTTTAAGGTGGACTAGCCCAGCTAGCCTAAAAACGTGCCCCAATGCTTCCAGCTGGCTCTAGCTTATCGATCCGGGCTCCGCGTGAAGGACCGCGCTTGCACGCACACAAAGGCCGCGGCGTGCCCGCTGCTTGGAGCCGCTCACCGGCTTACACGCGACCCTCAGTGGACTGCCCCATCGATAACCGGGTTCACATGGCACGCTAGACGGCCCTCTCCGGAGCCAAGCTGTGGAAACTGAGCGAACACACGGCTCCCAAAGCGAGGCAGGGCGAGCGGCGGCCGCAGCACGTGTCCCGGCCGGCCACCCCTCCGCTGCTGCCGGAGAGAGCCCTGCTAGCAGCTCCGAACCGGGACCGAAGGGTGAACCAAACACGAAATTGATCTTTAAACTATTTAAATTAACATGTAGGGATTAAACGACAAAACGGAGCGGTAAAAGAGGCAGTAACGACCAAGCCACGGCTAAAAGAGAGCTACATGTGGGGGATGGCTATATCCTGGAGACCAAACAATCAAGCCGGTAGCTGCATTTCGACTTTTTCACGCAATAACAGTTATTACACCATCCGATGGCATTTCAAAATACTCAAATATTGTAATGTATAGGTAATACACGATTATATAATTATACTCTAGTTACAATGTCATTAGGGTTGCTAACAGCAACTCCCCTTCTACACCAGGCTGTAGACGCGGCCTGGAAGAGCGATCCAGTTAATAAAAAAACACAAGTATAAACTAATCACACACTAATGTTGGATTAGATTACAGAGAAGAGTAACTTACCGCCTGGTGAATTATTTTGGGCAAAACTGCGCTTTACAAACAGGAAGTGTCTAAGAGTCACAGCAGCGGCTGCCTGAACGCTAACGGCTTCACAACGTGCCGAAATGCTTAGTACCGGCCTCGGTTCCACAACCGAACGTGCTATTCTGCCCGCCTACGCGACGGCTACTCAATCATATTCACGCTCCGCGACTCATTCACCAATAGTTGAACGTGACTGCAACGGCCCCTTACGTACAGCCAATCCGGAAGCGTCTCCTCGCTGCCTGGGTTCACGGAGCGTGCCAATAACGTCACAGTGTCAGTTGACGGTACGATGGTTTCGTGAACAGGCGACTGCCGTTTTTGTTGTTAGCTCGCAGTGTACCGTTGCTTACCCCCGCCTGGGGGCGACAAAGGCTTTTGTTGTCCAACCTGGGAGCGAATGAGTCATCCAATCATGCGGATTTTAATTCATTTTAAGCGGCTTAATGTGATAAAAGGAGGCCGTGGGACCGAGATGTGGGCTTCACTCCTTTCAGATCAGAAGAAGCTGGATGCAGCCTGCTTTAGGACTGTTAAACAAACTAATCCAAACTCAAGATCCAGTGAGGGGCTTTTTCTGCAGCCATAAACCTCATCTCACCGATACAAGTGCAGAGTTTCTTTATTTATCATTTTCTGTTCTGTGTCGGTTATAATTTTAATAAACATGAGCAAAAGAGAGAGGAAGACACCATAAAATGAGCTGACAGCTGGACATCGACTTGTTTTTTTTTTTTTTTTTTTTTTTTAATTCCTGCATTTCCAGTTCTTGCCATTCGTATTGTGTCCCTTTGTATTTCCCTCACGATTTCCCATCATCACCCCCTCCTCTCCACTGCACCACTTCAGTGTTCTGTTTTTTGTGCTACCTCAATATTTTTAGTGCCCATCCATCCCCCCCCCCCCCCCATGATGCGCAAGTGTAGAGAAGGTCAGAAGGAGCTTCACTGTGTCTTTGTTGGGCTATAGAAAGCAGATGATGGGTCGTAACAGAGGAAGTGTGGCGTTGTGTGAGAGTGGTGCAAGGACACCTGTGAGTACAGACAGAGTGATCAGATGTGCATGCAGGTGGAAAGGTGAACATGAAAGGAGCAAAGGTGGATGAGCTTAAATACCTGCGGTCAACCATCTAAAGAGGTGAAGAATAGAGTGCAAGCAGGGTGGAGTGGGTGGAGGAGAATGTTAGGGGTGATTTGTGACAGAAGTAAACAGCAATAATGAAAGGGAACGTTTAAAGATTGAGGTGATGCTGTGATGGATGGTTTGGAGACTGTGGTACTGACACAAAGACAGCAAAACAGATGGTTTATCGATGTAGTGAAGGAGGACATGCAGAAGGTTGGTGTGGTAGAGGAGGGTGTTGCTGCGTGGAGTCTCACTGTGGTTTACTGAGATGTCTCAGACGTTTGCAGGATCAGATTGCTGCCTCACGGTGTTTATCCGCCAGCTAAGAGCTTCGTTTGGATCTGGACGCTCGTTTGATGAGTCGTTCACCTGGAGCTTTATGTGCATAAAACTCTGATTATTTGATTGATTACTGTGGAGTGCGGCACATGTGAACATGTAGGGAGGGACAGGCTGTGTAGCTGCACACTCATTGGCTCATACAACTCATGGCATAATATACCACAATAATCCTCAATATTTTATTGAGTATGACCCCAAATGAGTGGCCGTAAGACCATAAACCCAGCAGAGGTCAGAGAGTTGTTGTCCCGTACACTTCCATAGGACCAGAAGGCTTTTTGTGACCACAGCTGTCGTCGTCTGGTGGCCCAAACAATTCAAAAGCTTTCTGAAATGACACACCGCCCATCCAGGTTATCTGCGAGAACCAGACAATACTGTCATTGTTCGGTGCAAAGCACGCACTGACCAACTCGGTTTCCTCTGAAGCAGGGAAACGACAGAGTACAACATTTAACATCTCTGTTTAGATTTCACGATTCATTTAACTCATAGCTTTAAACTTTAATCTCAGGTGTGAGCACATATGTAGGATACATGCAAATATATACTGATTTGTTTTCATCATTAGAACATTTGGATATGTGCAAAATAATATCAATAACATATGATGCTCTGCCAATCTGTACCAAAACAGCCATCCAAAAAGCTTTTCCTTGGAGCAAGATTTCTTTTTCAAAGACTGTGTACAGTCGCAACATCATTATTCTTTACTGTGTTCATTTAACATATTTTTAAAAAAAAAGGTTTTTATGGCTTTTTAATAAAAACAAATTTACCTTTAGCTGTAATTATATAACAAATTAAAAGGAACCAACAACAAAAAGCTAACAAGTGCTGTAGAATTCTTCTTATTCCAGCTTTTTACTTGCTGTTCTGCTTTCATTTAAAGAAGCCCAGGTTACACAGAAATTAGTCTTTACCACTAGATGGCAGCAGAGACTTTGAAAAATGGACTGGTTCCTTTTCTAAGACATGTCGTTCTACCCAGCAGGATGCCCTACAGAGCAACTTGGGTTAGTTTCCAGGGATATTTGCAGTGTTGGGAAGATTGCTTTTAAAATGTATTCCATTACAGAATACATGCCCCAAAATGTATTCTGTAACGTATTCCGTTACGTTACTCAATGACAGTAACGTATTCTGAATACTTTGGATTACTTAATATATTATGCTTTTTACAACTATGTGAATGTACTATTGCTGTGTGATTTATTACTATTACCGAGGGTCCGCGGCTCCGAACCTTAGTAAAGGGACCTAACTAATATGGCGGGGTCCATGTCCGCTCGTAGCCGAAAAATAGTTTACTTTGTTGTGTGGGTCACCTTTTCTTGCAAGAGACAGAGAGGTGTTGAAAGGCTGCTCCAACGGAACTTATTGTTTTCGGAGGAAAACACGAACACAGTGTACAGTCTAGTCTTAATAGCTTACTTACAACTGGGCTCGTCAGGCTCTCTTCTTGGCTGCAGTGGTTACTATTATATTTACATGCTTCCAGCTCCCGTTTTTGCTGGATGACTGCTCATACTTTTCCACTCTCCTTTTTCTCCCTCCTCTTGCTCACAGACGCATAACGTGTATGGCGGTCCATTCTCCCTGCAACACGGACTACACTGCCCATGAGGCTACATTCTTTAGAGCTTGTAGCATTCTGCCTGTTAGCTTAGCACAACAACAAAAAGGCGCTCTCTCACCCAGGAAACACACAGTCGCAGAGAGAGAGAGCGAGCGTCGCCCTGTAACCATGGCAACCGTAACGCTGCCGCCTGGAACAACAGAACATAGCTGTCAAACAAAACCCAAACAGTCCTGACCCACCACAATATGAAACAGGAGAGTACCGCAGTGTAATCCATTTATTTCAACAAAGTAACTGTATTCTAAATACCACCTTTTTAAACGGTAACTGTAACGGAATACAGTTACTCATATTTTAACTCCAGGCCTCAAGGGCCAGTGTCCTGCAGGTTTTAGAGATCACCCTGGGTCAACACACCTGAATCAATGCTTAGTTCATTACCAGGCCTCTGGAGAACTTAAAGACATGTTGAGGAGGTCATTTAGCCAAACAAATTTAATATTTTACCTCATGCTAAGTTTACCACCAGAATCAGACTCTCATATCAGGTGTACAACTTCTACATTTGTTTGCAGTGTTGGTGTGTTGGGCTGAAGCAGGGTCAAGTGATAACAGTAAGGCTTTAGTGACTGGCTCATTGTGACAGCAGAAGCTTCACTTTAGGAGAAACATAAAGTAGATTTCTTTTATAGAGGCAGACGGTGGGTATTAACAAAGAATGCTTGCATTTTAGACACTGCATTAGAGGCATTTATTAGGAAGATGAGAAGTTTTTGGCACCTGACAGCTGTTAACAGAAAATCTGTGAACCCAGCCTGTATCTTTATACTTATTTAAATACTCACGAGTATTTTTACTTTAATTACTTCACTTAACTGCTTTTTTACTAATGTTATATTTCAATTAAAATGTAATTTTCACACATAGCTGCAATAAATGCTCATAATCATAATCTTTGTATGTGTCCCTCCAACAGACGGCAGCAGTGATGGTTTTAGTTTGAAAAGCTGCTTCTGTCCTGTCAGCTCAAGATGTTATGACATCATCATTTACAATGCTACAGTAAAAATAAAGAGGGACTATCGTAGTGTTATCTTCAAAAATCTTCGCTGCCATGAAAAGGGAAGTGTAAAATCTGTATTTCCAGTTTGGATAGCAGTGCGCTGTGATTTGATTGTGCTATGTGACACGATTGATCTTGCACGTAAAAGTAGCTCACTGTAACTTCAGAAGCAGCTCAAAGCATGAAGAGAATATATTTTAACTGAGAAAAGGATTTAAAGCACAAACAGTTTTCTTCAGAAAGAATAAATGATTCCAGTTTGGACACAATAACAGAGAGAATGCGCAGGGTGAATATTATTAATACTCTACATTATTATATTACTCTATTGAGTCACAGCACAAAGTACTGCTGTGCAATGATGTGCTTTAACTCTGTAACACTCAAAGCTGTCCAGTTCAAACTGACTGTTATCTTCCAGTTTGCACTCAGTATAAAAACTTGAGCAGGGTTCAAGTCGTCAATGAGTATCATCAGGCCAGACCTGAGAAACAGAATCACTGATGCTCACAGAGCAGGAGTGAATATACAAAGTCATCACAGCAGCTCCAAGTGTGAAGAACTGGAGTGAGAAGCATTGTCGAGAAATTCAAAGAGAGCCGCACAGCACAGAAGAAGCCTGGCAGAAGAATTAAAGACTCTGAAAGAAAACTAGTGAGGGTCTAAAACACCCAGAACAACTGCAGAGACACGCGTGGATGACTCAGCCGAGTTATCATGCAAAAAGGCCTCACCACTGACTGTTAGCGTCGGGAGCATATTAAAAAATGAAAGGGGGGTAATAAATCTGTTATCATCTGTATGTGTTCAGGTAGTTTCTACCTTTTTAACCACAAGATGGCGCTACAGTGTTAATGTTTGTCTTGGAGAGCCTCATGTCTGATATAAAGAGGTCACAATATAAACAACAGCCAGTTAATCCACAAATCAGGATTGATTATTTAAATCATTTTAGTTCATGTACATGATGTCCAGTCTGACCAATGAAGCCACTGATAATGAGCAGCCTGAGGGGAAAATGGGTTCCTGTGTTGCTTTGGCTGCTTTGGACTGTCAGAGGAAAGTCCAAAAACACGTCTTCCTTTTCTGTAACTCTACGCTTGGTGGCCAGAGTGTGGCCTGGTTTTTTGCCCCGGATTTATTTGAATTTTTCTATAATCCTGCTCACACCTGTCAGGTTTCTGCTCTCTCTCTCTGTTTGTGTGTGTGTGTGTGTGTGTGTGTGTGTGTGTGTGTGTGTGTGTGTGTGAGTGAGTGAGATGAAGCTGTGATTTCCACCTGAGTGACAGAGCAAGCTAGAGCCTCGGGGATGATGCTTTCCCACCTGTGGCGCTGCTTTCAGAACAGAAGGGTGCGCGTTAGAGTGCAGGATCAGCTCTCTTTGTTAACAAAGGAAAATCCTCAAATTAGGCCTTCAGGTCCTGCACACTAAGCTAAGGTTCCTCTGCCTGCCTGGCATATTTTAATCCCAAAGCCTTTTGTTAATCTGAATAAATACATATATTATTTGACAAATGAGAGCAGTACAGCCACGGAGGAGGCGGTTAGACTGCTTTCTGCTCTGGAACAAAACCATTCACGATTTTTGTCCTTGAAGAGAGGAGAAGAGCTCCTTCTTCCCCTCTCTGACAGTTTTTATGGGTTTGGTGAGCATCGCTGTCTCTGTGAAACTGAGCAGCATAAAAACATCTCTCACAGCACGTTTCAGACGATCTTCAGTTGAAGGACTTTGTGTTCCTCACCGCCTCCTGCCCACTCCGCTCAGTTTACCTCTTTTCAGAACTCAGACAGAGTACGCAGGATTCAGAAAGATGAAGGTCAAACAACAGCAAGGCTGTTTTTTTTTTTTTTGGTTTTTTTGTTCCTACATACTAACAGCTTTCAGCTGTCACATGTTCGCTCAGGTTCAGAGTGAAAACTCCCAAAAAGTGCCAGAATATGCCCAGAACCTATCGATCACGATATATAAACCGCGTACAGCCACATAAGTCTTACAGTGTTACATTGACTGAGTTTTACTACAGCAGATGTTTGCATCTATTTGATTTGAATTTATTTATACAGGTAGTCCTGTTAAGACTCAATGTCTTATTTACAACAGAGACTTGTTTCACACAATCAGACTAAGATTACAGTTAATAGGTAAAGACCCTCCAACACTGGAGAGAAGACTTCAACAATGTGACAGTCAATCAATCAGCCAAGTCAGCCAATCAATGTGAGCAGGATTGGCTATAGTGAGGAGGAAGAACTCCATTTTTAAAAATGTATATGTTTAACTGTGTTTTTCACAAATAGAACAGTTTGCAGGAATGGGAATAGTTGCTCATGTACTCAGAGAATCAACATGGATAAAAACAACATAGGAAACCAACCGAAGCGTCTTGGATGTTACTCACTATGATAATTGTGTCATTCCAGGTCACCTTTCAATCCTTTACGAGTGTAAAAGATCAGCTGTGTGGAGCACAGAATGCGGAACCAAATGAGTTCTGGAAAACAGAACTTCAAAAAAACTTCACAAAAGGAAAAAATCCAAAACTACAGAAGGCCAGGAGCAAGAAATGCAAATACTATCTTCAGGGAAACATAGAACAAACGAACACATAACAACATATCCAACATACACTCACAGGACCTATTCAATTCAGATTGATTTATACAGCGCCAAATTACAACAACAGTCGCCTCAAGGTGCTACAGTATATATTGTAAGTTAGACCCTACAATAATACATACAGACAAAAACCCAACAATCATATGACCCCCTATGAGCAATCACTTTGGCGACAGCGGGAAGGAAAAACTCCCTTTTAACAGAAACCTTGGGCAGAACCAGGCTCAGGGAGGGGCGGCCATCTGCAGCAGCAGTGAGCTGAAGGCGAGTCAGACCTCCATGAATACGCCTTCCCACCACCAAACCGGTCACGGCGAATGCTGTTACAGGCAGCATGATGTTCTCCATGGCTTCTCCACGCCCTGTATGGGAGTTTCTCATTGTGGCCCTCTCTGTGTTAATCCTGGCTCTGCATTGAGGGCTTTTTCATTTGCACCCAGACGACTGGTTCTCTGATGGAAACCAGTCGTCTGCCCTGTCTTCACGGTGTTAAAGTTTCACATTATTATGATTCTTTCTAATGACACATGTCACGTCAGTGTCCCACACTGTAAAGGAAGAGTGTTTCCTGCTGAGTGTTGTAGGTATTTGCTTCCAGGTCTTGTCATTTACTGATAAATCCGTCACATTAACAACACCGCTGAAGGATGTCAAAGGAAATGGAGAACAAAACATAAACTTTAGATTTCTGAGCAGTAAATTTTTCCTCCGATAACTATCTGACACCCAGATATTGACTCCTGTGGTGAACCCAGAAACGTTTGACTTTATTGAAGGTTTTGGCTGGCTGTGTCAATGTAGGAGAGCGTCCCGCCCTGAGGGGAACACCTTCATAATCATAAAATCCTTTAAAAACAAAAGAAGTGATCAATTGAGACAAGACTGGTTTCGTCCTGATGGGAGGATGTTTTGTGTTTTGAGGAGCTGTGAGAAAATGTCCGTATTCTGAGGAGAAACCCATCACGATGGTGACAGCTGGAACATTTCTGTGTTTTTAACCTCCGAGTAGTCTCATATTTCTGTTTCAATTTCATTCTACAGCTTTCCATCAGAGTTGGCCCACTGGTGGGGCGAGAAGAGTGGAAGTATGTTTAACCAGAGTGTCCTGTGTCCCATGAGAGTGCTTTGGGAGGGTGGGTTAGTGGACATGTTGTTACTAGCTGTTCTGTTCACATTACAAATGATAAATCTGCCCGCTGTCAAAGAAAACTGCAGATTGCCTCAGTTCCATGAATGTGAAGCATTTACAGACTCGATGTGATTTACAGTTCAGGTCACAGTGCAGGTCTTTTACTTCTCACTCTCTTCTTCTGTGGTGCTCCTGATGTGTGTCTGGTGTTGCTATCTTTTAGTTTGTGTTTTATTTTGTCCTCCATCAGCACTCATGTTTGTGTGACAGCCGCTCTCCCGCTCACCTCATGCCAGTGGAGTGCTCTTATTCAGAGACAAAGGCCATCTTTGTTTCTTTGAGCACTGCATGATTTACGCACACACACAAAGCAAAATTGGTATGGAGCGGATCTGGCCCACACAATGTGCTTACACATGGCCCACATACCGCAAAGAATGACGGCCCTTTGGTGGCCCAGCTCTGGTTTGCCAGACGTGGCCCACACATGGGCCAGCACAAGGCCAGTTGTAGACACACTGGTGGTTCTGTGCTGTTCCAGAACAGTTTCAGCTCTGGCCCCAGATGTCATCCTAATGTGTATTTTAATCAAGCCATGTAATAACAACATGTGCATAATAGTGCAAAAATAACATGATGAAACTCTGTTCAGACAGTGAATGGACTAATTCCTTTAATAGCGCTTTTCTACTCTCCCAGAGTGCTCAAAGTGCTCTATACAACATGCCACATTCACATACTTTCTCTAATCTGAGTGCTTCCTAACTACATTCACACACATTCACACTCTTGCAGACTGGAGGAGCCAGGGATCGAACCACTAACCTTCCAATCAGTAGGTGACCTGCTCTGCTGCCTGAGATACAGCCACCCACTGGCAAAGATGAGTAAACCGTCACTAGGTATTGTATAAAGTGTACACTCACAAACCTGTCAAACCTGCATTTGAAACGTTGGCTACCATAGCAGTATAGTATTGCAACATGGCATTTGGGCCTTCTAACTAAAATAGTTAAATAGGAGCATAAATAGTGCATCATTGCCAGACCTGGCCCACATCTGGTTGACAATACACTCTGCCATGACACCAGTCAGTCAGAAGTGCCAGCTTGATGCCAGATCCGGGTCAGACCTGTTTTCTACGAGCCTGGGCCACATGACCCAATCCACAATCGAGCCAGATATGGCATGGCATCACATAAACAGTGCCATCTATGCCAGGCCTGGCCCATATCTGGATGACGTACGTCTTATCATGCCAGAAGTCAAACAGCAGTGCCGGCTTGATACCAGATCTGGGCCAGATCTGCTTGCTATTGGGGCAGACACAATCGCACAGACACACTCACTCACTCACACAGTCATACTCACACTATCAGCTGTCTGTTGCTTTCCAGCGATTGCAACACTCAGCATCAAGTTCAACGGTGCGCACATGTGGGTCACTTTCATCTTGTTAAGGTACGGTACACCTCATCGTGTGTGTGTGTGTGTGTGTGTGTGTGTGTGTGTGTGTGTGTGTGTGTGTGTTTGTGAAAAGGAGAAGCTAGTGTGACTTAAACAGACAACGGCATGCTGCATGTTTTTACTATGATCATTAATTTGACAGTTGAGCCCAATTAAAGAACAAACTACTAAGGAAGGATGTTCCACATTATCAAGCAGACAAGTAGCGGTTTTTGATACGGGTTGCCCGACATGTTGGTGGGGGGTGGCATCACAGGCATTGGCAAAAAAAAAAATATACTCTTACTCATGCTGGCCCGACATCATGCCAGCGCATATTGGGAATGACATAGGCACCGATCGGTTTTCTAACGCCCATTTGCTGGGAGTAAGGGCACCCTCCGTTTGCAAGGAGGGCGCCAATTTTCTTAAATATTATTTTCTTAAATAAATATCAAGAAAATTGACAAGAATAATCCAGAGTAGAAAAGAGCGTGTGTAAAAAGGGTGAAACTATTGCAGTGTTCACCGTGTGTTAGATGGAGGAGTTGTACAGGGAGATGGCCACAGGCAGGAATGATTTCCTGTGTCAGTCAGTGGTGCTTTTTGATAATCTCAGTCTCTCACTGAATGTGCTTCTGTGACTAGCCAGCATGTCATGGAGTGGGTGGGAGGTATTATCCAACATTGTCTTTATCTTGGACAACATCTACCTCTCAGACACCACCCCAACGGAGTCCAGCTCTATCCCCACAACATTGCTGGCCTTGTGGATCAGTTAATTTAGTCTGTTGGCATCTGTGACCCTCAACCTGCTGCCCCAGCATGCAACAACATAGAGGATAGCACTGACCAAAACAGAAATACAACAAGATAACCAGGGTTTTAATAGTTTTGCAATTTTCATTAGTTTTTATTTTTATTTAGTTTTGACTTCAGATTTTCAATTTTATATCAGTTTTAATTAGTTTTTACCAATTGTTTGCTAGTTTAGTTTAGTTTTTATTTTTTTTAAAAATCCTTAGTTTCAGTTTAGTTTTGATTAGTTTCAGTTATAGTTTTAGTTGTGTTTGCAATAATTAAGTGCAACAAAATCCCAGTTTCATCATATCAGTCATGCTCTTCTGCTTATCCTTGGGTATGTTGCTATTCCAGCTACCATACCCTGCACTCTGGACAGGTCGCCTGTCTGTCGCAGGGCTAACACGCAGAGACAGACAACTCACATTCCCACCTATGGGTTCTTTAAATAAATAAATAAAGGCAGATGAACAACCATTGATACCAGGCAACTATAAAATTTATATCTTGGCCCCAATGAGACTATTGACTCTTGCAGCACCGGGTGTTCGTAATTTTGGTTCAAGTGAATTGATAAACCTTTTGAAGGCAATTGACTCACACAGTTATGTAGATATCCCCGTCCTGTTGTCTCGGGATGCATCACGCTGCCTTGCCTGGGGTTAGCTTCTGTTTTCTGGGGATGAGGTTTGAGTGCGCTCCCTTACCTTCTCAAGGTAAGCTAGGTTAGCCTTCTTGTGTGAGCTTTTCAAGTGCACTTTAAGGTTTGTGGGATTTTTTTCCCCTTTAGAAATGTCCCTCATAATGTGTCTCTTTCCACTACAAGACACTTGCTTTATCCAAAACACAGTCATATTCAAAGTAATCCCAAATTGGACTCTGGCGCTTTCTCCCGACTTTTCCTCACATGATTCTGCGCGTGGACGGAGCAGCAACCAGGGGCGGAGCGTGGGGGTGGCTTACTGGGCTTAAGCCCGGGTTGTTTTGTCAGAAGCCCGGGGTCTTTTGGAGTGTAATTTTTTCATAGTTAGATGCCTGGCTGACAACTGTATAAAACAAAAAGTACACACAATATTCGAAGCACATAGTGCACACTGTGGGAATTTACGACTGTGCGTGAATCCCCCCTGATATTGGTATGATCCGAGCTCAGGCACTAAGCGACTGAGAGAGGGGGTGGGGCAGCTGCTGCCAGCAGTGAGTGCGCTGTTGGAGAAACGGAGCCAGCCATACTAAGGAGAGCTTAAGTTTGACCAGGTACCAAAGCAAATCATTCCTACTGTACAAATAATGTAAATATGACGGTGTATCATGAAAGATTGATATCAAACTGATCACTTGACCAATATTACGTTACTCGCTCTTCAAGTGAATCAACAAATGGCGAAATGAAAAGCCGAACAAATGCTATTTTTTTAAGAGAGTCTTAGCTTACGTGTGTTTATTTCATATTTTCAGTTCTTACCCTCCCCGACTAAATCGGTTTCAGTTATGTACTGAAATATAAGAATGGACATTAGAGGGTTCTTTCAAAGAAAAAACTCAGGTAAATGTTATTTTATATATTATGCTTTGTATGTTGTTCAGTATATTTCTATGCAAAACAAGAGGGGTTTCAGTACACAGCAGGATATTCACATTTGTAACCAGATATTTACATACACTTTAGGGAGAAAACATAAAATATTTTTACTGTACAACATCAATTTAGAGTAAACTTTTGTTTTAGATAAATATTGAAATATATTTTGAATTAGTTAAATGTCAGAATAAAGAGAGAGAGAGATCTATTTTTATCACTTTCATCAAATTTAGGAGTACATATACACTAAGTTTATTGTTAATTAATAAGAAAACTCCAGACGATTCCATTCTGAGCTGAAGAAGCTTCTGATAGGTTAGTAGAGTCCATGTGAGTAAAGTGGTGGCACAGCTGTGGATGCATATAAGGCAAAACACAGAGCCTGTTTCTTTGAAATGGGAAAACCAAGCGATATCAACCAAAACACCAGAAAAAGAACTGTGGACCTCCATAAGTGTGGCTCAATTTTGAATACAATTTGGTGCCATTTACAATTAAGAAATACAGATAGTTTCTCTCTTTACTCTTAAAGTTAACAAATGTGTTTTTTATATTTATCAATCAAAAAAAATAAACATTTAGTCTGATTTGATGTTGCAATTAAAAAAGTGTTTGTGTTTTGATCTGAAGAGTTTGTAAATATCTGGTTTCACCTGTATATTTGATGATTGTCAGCACAAAGAGAGAGAGAGAGGAAGAGGGGAACAGAGAGGGAGAGAGAGGAACAGAGAGGGAGATGGAGAATGAGGACAGAACAGAGATGGAACAAGAGCAGGTGAGACACACATGTTAGTCAAATGGTCGTTTGCCAAAAGTACCACCGTATCATAGGTACTCATGTATCTCGTACCTAGTGTTTCTTTTTAGGTTTGTTATTTTTCAAATTCTATATTTATTAAGTTTTGCAGGCTTGTTTGCACAACAAGGCTAAATAATTATATAAACTTTTCTCAATCTAAATAGTGTACTTTGGTAGAATTAAACAAGTGTAGTGCAGGTCTATGATGATTTTTAGTGCTACTATCATCTAGTTCTGATTGTGGTTCTGTCTTGGTTAAATCCCAAGTACTCCTGATTTTGAACTCTTGTAGTCCTGTTTTAATTCTGGATCAGTTCTGGGTCTGGTTGAATTGGGGTTTAGTCCTCGTGTCTTGATACAGCCCTGACCTTGTTCTGCCTTGCTGCTTAATTAAAAAACTAGTTTAAGGTGTCCTGCACATGTGATATATATTTTTCCCTATAAGAAGACATTCTTTTTGAACAAAACTCAAAACAGAGCCTATTAATCTTTCACTCATTTCTAACCCCCCCCCCCCCCCCCCCCCAAAAAAAAAAAAAAAAAAAAAATCCCACATGCATACTACCCTTTTGGGCTAAGCCCCGGGTGTTTCAAATGTCTGGCTCCGCCTCTGGTCGGCAACCCTAGGGTCAACTGATGGCACAGCCATAGCTGGACTGGCCTTCGGGCATAGGTGGGCCGATGATTTTTATTTTTTTTTTATTTTTTGTAATGGTATAAACCAATGACTGTAGAAAACATGGACGACGCGACAGCTCCCCATAAATGAAGCCAAAACGTCTCTATCGCCCCCTGGTGTCTGGCTGCAGTATAGGTCATAAACCCCGCCTCCTCCATGTTAGCGGTTGGGACTGGGGTCAGACTAAAATTTATTTATTCTCCTCAGATAATTTTTTTTCCAAAGATTCTTTCTTTTGTTTTCAATAGTTCTCATCATGCTGATTGATGTCCAAGGGGTCTCCTTTCCCATAAGTTTGATTCTAATTCGTACCGCGTTGATGTTAAATTGGGGTGAAACGTCATCATAACAGCTTTGACTGGCAGCTGCAGTCACGGAGAAACTTGCGTATCTCTGTTCGGGAATAGCAGATAGAGCGTAGGCTCTGAGAGGAGGGCCTACGCTACGAAAACACGACCGAGTGTTTTGACCTGACAGCCTGAGGTGTTCTTCAGTACAGTAAACTGGACTACCCGACAGAAGGACCCAAGGCCCCGGTGCACTTTTTCGGTAAGTTAAACGTGTTTGTAAGCTAATCCGTAACTACCGTCCTTAGCTAGGTCCTGAGACCTTAGCTAGCTAAAATGAGCACTCGGCTGTCAGGGTTCGTTTAGCTAATCTGTGCAGGTGAATGAATTTACTAAAGAAATCAAGGGAAATGCCCCGGGCTACTCAGTCACTAATTACTGTTACTGTACTTTTATTGCAAGTATTATACTGTAAAAGAAATAGGCTGCACCCTGCTTTAGCTCACGTGCAGAGCTGAATATAAAATATGTGCACACAACAGCATGTTTTCAGTCTCTTGCCACATCTGTAAAGACAGTAACATTTTTTTTAAAGCTTGTACTTCAGTAACTCCTCATTAATCAGGAACTATGGATTAAGCTACTGTAGTGTACTGTAATACTGAAAAAAATGCAAGAGAAGAACTTCAGATCCGGAGTGTGTGAGGACAGAAGAATCCGCTTTATTTCAATTTTGAGGGATAAAATTTGAGTTTGATGGTCTGTTCTCTTTGTGATTACAGGAGCTGCCCTGTACGGTGGCCCCTAGAGACAAAGCAGTACAAACTCCAAAACACATGCAAATTCCAAAACACAACGGAAGTGCTCCAGGACGCTAGGGGCAGTGTTGAGCTGGATTTGCAAAATAAACGGCAAGTTTATTGCAAGCACATGGGCTGTATGGGACGGTCTAGTCTCCGTTGCGCTTCCCAGGTTGCCTAGCAACCATGATACTAACCGCTGGAAACGTGTCATACAACTTTGTTTGACAGAAATGAAGGAGAAAATATTTTGTTCATTTGTTTGTTTGTTTCTACAAGAGCTTTGTGTGATTTGATAAGTATCTGAGGCTGAGACCACAGGACAGTAAAACATGATTTTTGGGCTTCATTTCTGTACTGAACAGTCATTTAAGATTAATTAGTAAATAACAATTAGTTAATGTTGTTCATGAGACTAAAGTCATATCACTTTGGTAATGTAAATATAATATGGCCAATATTATAGTTATTATATTAATCATTATTAGCTATTACAGCAGTGAACATGAACTCTGTGTCAAATACTGAGCCTCAGTACAGATTCAAGTTGCAGTTATTTATGTCTTATCACCTTAAATCTTCACTCAAAGACAAGTATCTTTGACAGTGCATATATAAGTGTATCATATATAAGAGACAAATGTTGTTCCTTCAGTATGTTGGCATTACTAAATTTGGCTCATTGCTGTAATAACTGTTTCTGATCAAATGAAGAGTAGACTGATATATTGAATATTCCTTTATTGGGTGAGAAAATCAGACCATGTCATAACTGCTTTAAGTTATACAGAATAGATATCAGAGCCTTAAACAGGCTGACTTCTGCTAAATGGGTCAAACTGGGCAGAAAGTATACAAACACATAACATCCTTATAGAATATGATATAACACTATAGATCAACTTACCTCAGAATATATAAAGCATATAAACAATTACAGCAATATGATGCAACAAACACAGCAGTGCTACTAATCCAAAATACTCAAAGCTTCATAGAACTAAAACAAACATTTATTTTTAGGTCCATTCTGCTGCTGATACATACTTTAGGTTTCTGAATATTACACTTGTTGCTGCCTTTCATAGTGTTTAACATGAAGGCCCTGAGTACTCCCACACTGAAAACACTGGAATGATAACATTATTTGAACATTGCCTAATAAGACTGATTCAGGACAGACAATTAGTTATTCCAAACTTTTCTAGCAGCCCTTCAAAAACAGGGAACAGTCTGTCTATTCTCTCCATCTGTCTGTGGATCGTCAGGGGTGCAAAGCCTCACAGATGATGTGCAGCAATGGGTCCCTCAGTCTGTCCTCACTCTGGACACTTGCAGTTGTCACACATGGAAATCAAATGTGTGATAAGCTGCAGGATTCAAACACAAGTGTGACTTATAAACACATGTTCATACTTTTATTACACAATCAGAGAGAAAGAAAAAGAGAGAGAGTGCGGGACAGACAGACAGGTGACAGTCTCAGTTGTATACACTGCTACAAAACAGCACAAAAGGAGGAAGATTGTGTTATTACAAAACAAGAAGAGTTCCCAGATGGTACAGTGGACACATGTGTGACTGCTGTGATTAAAGCATCTTTCTTTCAGCTTAACGAGTGAACCGTCAGCTCGTTCAAACACACGTTAAAGTCTGTTTGGCTCGACACCACCGAACAGAGGCAGTAATATAACATAGCTAACATTAACAGTGGAGTGGATCCTGCTTATGCCGTGATATTCAGGACTGCAAACCAAGCAGCATCACTGACTTTCAGCTTGTTATGTTTGTGGATATATGACTGACTTTAATTATCCATAAAATCATCACATTCTCTGGAAGATTAAAGTCAACTATTGAACGGCGTATATTTTTAAGTAAAGGCTTTAAAACCAAGTTAGTACAAACATCGCTAATGTCACATAACTTTCCCGACATGTGACCAACAGTAATGTTTTAATGTTCTTCATTATAAAAACATTTGCGCATAAATAAGTGACATAATATTCAGTACTTACTTCTGAAAGTTTACTCTTTGGCGGCTCCGCTTCCGCCGTTTTTTTCGGCAAAATTATCCACACCAGCGCCGCACTATGAAATCTGGGATATGTTGGGCTATGAATAGGGTTGCCAACCGTCCCTTAAAAAACGGAATCGTCCCGTATTTAGAAACAAAAGTACACGTCCCGTATTGAGCTAATAAGGGACGCACTTTGTCCCGTAATACAGTGAGAATCAAAAGTAGTCTATAAATGTTAATGGAATTAACGCTTTGTTTGAAAACATAATTCCCAGCCCTTCTCCTGCTTTGTGACCAATGAGCTGACAGCACACTTATGACAATTCAAGTATGACAATTCAGATTATCTCATTGGTCGAGGAAAGGTCGCTTGCAGAGAAAATACCGGAAGACAACAGATGACCACAACAACAAGCATGGCCAACAGGGAAACAAACGCCGACACTGCGGTGCAAGTCTCGGATGACAGTACACCTAAAGCTGGGCAGACACTGTGCCATTTTTTCAGTCACGTTATTCAGCTCCTGCTCAAACTGCACGATTGACTCGCAGGGGTTAGACGTTGGTAGGTCACGATGCAGGGTCTCACACTATACCGCCCGATGCTCTGATGCGACCTGAGTGCTCACACTGTGCCTCCATAAAATGAAGGTTATAACAGAAAATTGTCGCTCGCTCTCCCTCTCTGTCTTTCACTCACACAGACACACCACCACCATCAACTTTGCTAAATTGCTAATGAAAAACATTGATCAGGCAGCTGTGATTGAGCAGCAATGTAAATCCAACTATTTTCACGGTTGTTGTGGTCGTGATCATTTTGTGATGCCACATCGAAAAGGCTCGGATGAGCTTTCCAAAGTTCTACAAGTTGTGCCTCCATCGCTTGTGTCCAGATCACACGCTGCACTGCCGTGCTGCTCCGTCTTTTTCACCGATGTTTACGTGTTTGCGCATGAGCAGTGTGAGCGGCTGTGGTGACACCCTCACGAGCGATTGATGATCGGGAGCTGGTCGTGAGGAGTTAATCGCTTCTCGTTACCCCACGTATACTACACGATGCACGATGAAGGCCAAAATCGGGCCGATCACCAAATCGGCCGCACGACTCAAAAATCGGCTCAAAATGGGCCAAAAATCGCACAGTGTAAGCCCAGCATTAGAGCAGCAATGTTTGTTCCCCTCAGAGAAAGAAAAAAAAAGGCTGCAAAAGTACAGGGAGGAATGGGAAAAGGAAAACACCTGCCTGGAAAAGTGCACCATAACACCTATAAAGCGCACTGCACTGTGTGCCGGCGCACTTTTTCCATAGGCATGCTTCTAATGGTGGGCACAAGAAGAACATGAGGGGCGTGAAAGCTCGGGGAACCCTTAACCAATTTTTTGTCCACCAGGCCACGGCAGAAACAGATATGGTATGTAAACACTGGTTTGTTTTTTTAAACCCTCTGGTTAAGGTTAATATGGGCGTGTGCGGTGAATATCAGCGCTATGTGGCCAGAAGTGTAATAATATAATTTATTTTGTGTAATAAACAACTGCAAGGATAGATGATTACAACAAATAGGTCACTAATACATAAAAGTAATACATAGATGAATAATGATGATGAGTTATGATACGTAATCATGGGAACAAGTGGGTTTACAAACAGGAGCAGCTGATTAGCATTAGAAAAGCTGAAATAATACCTCAACTGAAGCCAATTGTACTAAATGCACTATATGTGCACAGTTACAAGAATATTTTTCGTTCTATTGCTTTCTATTAATTTATATAATTTTAAGTTAAGCAGGACGGAGTTCTTTTAAAGAAAGATTTACTTATATTCTCAAAAGTTAAGCATTACAGGCTTCTGTGTAAGAAAGAGACCTGTTTTACTGTGTTAATGTTGTCATTTTGACCTAAAAATAAATGGCTAAATGATCATTTGTTTCCCATATGGTCATATCACAAAGAATATGCATCTGCTTAAATCAAATTCAAGTCAAATGGTTAAAAAATAATTTCACACACACAAAAAAAAAGAGCTACCACACTGGGAAGGGTGAAGACAACTGGGTTGCCCGGCCCTGGCCACGAGGTGTCCCTTATTTATTTTTCAGGGAGTTGGCAACCCTAGCTATGAAGTCTACACCAACCCATCCTTAAAATTCAGGGAAATTAAGGACGCATTTGAGGGCCGCATTTTGAGCAGCCTTTGATTTGGAACAGCCTTCGTCGTGTCGCTGTGACGTAATCGGCCTTAAAATGCGGCCTTTAAGCCTGCAGACCCTGAATTAGGATACAGCCCAAATCCACTTCCTGGCTTGTGTAGTTACTAGGTAACAAAAGCTCAACACTGCCCCTAGCGTCCTGGAGCACTTCCGTTGTGTTTTGGAATTTGCATGTGTTTTGGGGTTTGCAAGTGTTTTGGAGTTTGCAAGTGTTTTGGAGTTTGCAAGTGTTTTGGAGTTTGTATGTGCTTTTTCTCTAGGGGCCACCGTAGCCCTGAGATTCAGACCTCAGCCCCATTGAATGACAGCACACAGATCATCCAACATGTTAACTGCAAAATGAACTGATGAAAACAGTACAAAGGTTAAAGTACCACATGTGCTGTAGTGAAAGCTGCAGCTTTATTGATAAAGTTAAAGACAAAAAAACAAAAGGATTAATCACTCATGTAACTGTGTCACTATATATCAGCATTAACAGGACCTCAGTTTGGTGTTTCACAAAGCTAGTTTCTCTCCAGGGTGAATGTAGCTGTTGATATAATATGGACTCTATCCGATTGTTCAGTCTGACGTCACTAGCCGTGTCTGGGTCTAAACTCCGCTGCAGGTCCATATATCAAACGATCACTATGGCATTACTGAGAGTTGAAAAACTGTCTAAAGTCTTTCATCTTTAATAAAATGATCAGCGTTCTGCTCTACCAGGTGTAACAATTGAGTTTAACATCCAGGCATCCATGAAAACGGAATTTATGACATTTAACGGAGTTAGAAGTTAGCAGGGAGTTAGCTCGCTAGCTTCTATCTAAATACAATATAGCATGTCCTGACTGCGGGGTTTTGGAAACAAATTCAAACGTACAGCTCTGTTATCACTTCCAGCATAAATGAAGACAGAAAACTAAACAGCAGTGACGTTTGTAGGGTTACTGAAGTTGGGCTAGCTGGTATATAATGATGTGCTACGTGACCGCTAGCGACACAGCTATGTTAGCATAATATAAACAAGCTAACTTTTTTTCCACTCAATAAAAGTTAATGTGAGTGTTCTCGGTGGTCAGGAATAAATGTAATCGCATGGCAGGATGCTGTAAAAGGACCAAACTTCAGCCAGGAGAACAACTGAGATAATCCATCCACAATACGAGGTTAGTCATTCATATACTGCTGCATGGGCTGGGCTGTAGTTACATCCTAAGGTTTTAAAAACTGAGCTTAAATAAATGATTAGTGGTAATAAAAGCCGAGGGAGGTCAACAGGGATCACTGACTGTTTTAGGAGCTTTTTGAGATCAAATAGAAGAAAATACATAATATTAAACATGTTAACAACACAAAAGCCATATTAAACGCAGACAACTTTAGACCCGGAAGTAGGATTCGTTGCGTCATCACTGAACAACCGGATTATTAAATGAAAAGAATAAATTAGACTACACTACTGAAACCTTCTGCTGCTCTTTTTAAAGTTTCCATGTTACCAGGCTGTAGAGGGCTCTGAAGATTTAAACCGTTTTAGATCCATTACACTCACAGTCTTATGTTAAAATCTCAAAGGACAGCATTATATTTTTGATATTAACAGTAACTCTGGGCTTCTGTGGAGTGTGCAGATGATCTCATCGCTGTCTAAAAATGGATTAAAAAACAAACAAACATAAGAAGTGCCGAATCCTTCAATAATACAGACTATTAAAGTATTAGGTGTGTAGCATCGCTAACTAGCTAGCAACAAGCCTCCAACACAGTGCGTATGCTAGCAGCTAATCTAGCAAACAGAGTTATGTGACATTAGTGACATTTGTACTAACTTGGTTTTAAAGCCTTTACTTTAAAATATCTGCCGTTCAATAGTCAACCTTAATCTTACAGAAAATTTGATGATTTTATGGATATTTAAAGTAAGACAAATTTAGTAATGACAACATATTAAAAGAACAATTGAAGATTTAAGGTGACAGGAAATACAAATAAATGCAGCATGAATCTTTACTGCAGCTCAGTATTTGAAACAGTCATTCACTGCTGTAATAACTAATAATGATTGAAATGATAACTTTAATATTGGCCATATTGTATTTACATTACCAAAGTAAGATGACTTTAGTCTCATGAACAACATGAGCTAATTGTTATTTACTAGCTAATCTAGCTTCTGTTCAGTACAGAAGTGAAGCCCAATAATCATGATTCCACAGTCCCGTGGTCTCAGCCTCAGATACTTATCAAATCAAAGCTCATGTAGAAACTAACAAACAAATGAACAAAATATTTTCTCCTTCATTTCTGTCAAATAATGCTATATGAAATGTTTCCAGCTGTTAGTGTCATGGTTGCTAGGTAACCTGGGCAGTGCAACGGAGGCTAGACAATCCCATTTCAGAAGTCTCGCACTTCAGGCCTTAGCGATCTTTGAGTACGCGGCCCTTGTGGACCGTTAAGGCTGCAGACCCTGAATTGGGATACAGCCTATAAGATGATAAGCTGTGTGCCTTTTTTTTATAACAGTGACTTGGTTGTATTTACCTTAATTAAACGAGTCATCAGTCACGTAAACCAGCAAAAAAACTCAAGCAGCCGGGCTACGTAAAAAGTGTAGGGGGCGTGTTTGCGGTTACGTCCAGCGGGTGTGTGGGCGGGACCGTTACACAGTCGCTCCACCTTAAGTCACTACTGCGCAGACTCTGGCTCCAAATTTGCAAGATGGCAGCCTCCACAAGCGGGATATTTTGGCTTCATTTTTGCACAATGGGAGGAAGCGGTGTCGCGTCGTCCATCTTTTATACAGTCATTGGTATAAACAATGAAAGGTGTTGGATTGGCCAGATGCTGGCCGGTGTGTAAAAATAACTCAGTTGTTTGGTGGTGGCCAATGTTCCCTCTAAGCTGCGCGCGTGCGCAATTGCGCACTGCTGGCACGGTCTCTGCGCACAGAAAATCTGTGTTGCGCACAAAAAAATTTAACCTGAATTGAAATTAAAGTTAATACTTTAACAATTCTGTTTTACAGTGTTAGTCAGTAAGTGACTGGCTGCTCCTGTATGGGATTAGAACGATGCCACCTTATCCCATAGTCCAGCCAATGATGCGATTCACATTCGTATATACGCAGCTAATCAACGTGTTTGACAGGCTATGACAGCATTCTTATGTGCCGACACCGGTGTTTTAGCTAGCAAAGCGGCGTGGCTGATGTGGAGTGAAGCCACATTAATGACAACGTGGATAACCATTGGAGATGTGAGCAGGACAGACGGAACAATTAAAAAAAAAAAAGTGGGGACTTTATACCAGTTTTTAAATCGTGTTGATAGGCCACGTAAAACCAGAGTTGTGATTTAAAAAAAAAAATGCAATGTTTGGTTTTCTTCCTGAATACTGTTGTTGTTTACATTTACTGCGGGAAGAAACGGTAAAGACGGCGTTTCATAAGAAAAAAGGCTCGAAAGCGCTCTCCGCCTGTGAGCAAAAATTCCACCCCCCTCTCCCTGTCCTATTCGTCCAAAAAAGTACCATGTCGACCAATCAAAAAATGATATGGCAACATGGCATCTAGTTGTTAAGAAACGGGGGGAAGTTTTAGGAGTGACGGCGGTGTTTTGAGATGTGAGAGATTTGAGACGTTTAGCGCAAATCTTGTGTAGTTAGTGTGTAGTGTAGTTTTTGTTGTGTGTCAGAACAATGAGGCAACTGCTGAATGTTACAGGTGTTACAGGAGTGATACATCTCCTGTTGTCAGGCCTGCAGGTATCAGGCTGTTGTTCTCCTTTATCTCATAGTGGACAGAAATTATTTTTTGGAGTGGCACAAATAATTTGTGTGGCATCAGATTTGATGCAGAACAGCTGATTGTTCTAAAAACAGTTTGAAATGTTTATTTAAAAACTGCCTTGGCTGCATTTAAAAAAAAAATAGCTGCAAAAAACTTTGTTGTTTGCCAAACTGAGTTACTTTTTTGAAGAAGTAACTATATAATTAATTGCCCAGCATTGGTCATTATATATAGGGGTGGGTTTTTATAATCGATTTATCGATTAAAATCGATAAAACCGAAATGACATAATCTCAGGTGAAATCTCACAAAATTTCAACAACCACCAGCTAAGACAGTAAATGCGAGCAGGTACACGGATTCTGCACAAAGACGTAAACACACAGCGGGACTGCGGATCAGAATCAGTGAGATGTTGCCTTTCTCACACGACGGCATGGACACGGTTGGGGCTGAAAGCCGACAGCTCGCTGATTCTGATCTGTCGGCGGGTCCACACTTTGTGTTTACGCCCTTTTTGCGCTGATTCTAAGGCTATGTCCACACGTACCAGGGTATTTTTGAAAACGCAGATTTTTCTATGTGTTTGCACCTTTCGTCCACATGGAAACAGCGTTTTTGGTCACTGAAAACGGAGATTTTTAAAAACTCCGGCCAGGGTGGATATTTTCTAAAACTCAGTTTTTGCATTTACGTGTGGACGAGAAAAACGGAGAAAACACAGCGTCAAAGGTGTGCGCCTTTTTTGACGTCACAGTGTGCGCCACATTATTGTTTCGGTGAAATGAATTTCTACAATACTGTTACTGTTAATTGTACTCTCTGCAGTGTTTAAATGCTTACATATACACACACAGTTACTGTCCCTCCACACATACGACTCGGTTCTGCTTCTATGCCCCAACTTTATTTACTTTTTCCCACCGAGGCTTCTACACTTCTGATTGGCCAACATTTCTACATGGTTAGGAATATAGCGCCACCTGCTGCTTTGGCATGTTCCTAGCAGCGTTTTCCTTCATTTCTGCCTTTACGTGTGGACGGGATTATTTTTTAAAATGAAAACGGAAAATCTCTGTTTTCAAAAATACACGCGTACGTGTGGACGTAGCCTAAAGCTGTTAGTTTTATCTCTCCCCAAACAAAATAAAATAAAACTGACTGAACCAGCAGCAAAAGAAGATCAAAACTACGCTTCACATAAACATCGTCATGAATTCCCTCTGACTTTTACTGTTTTGCTTCCACCATGATAAAATCACAGTTCATGCACAGCTCTCTCTCTCTCTCTCTCTCTCTGTACTGTTTTCTGCATTATTCGCTTGCTTGTTACACACAAGTCTACCGTTGTTTACAGCGCTGTCGGCCGCTGTTTTTTTCCCGTTTACATACTTCTGAAAAGAAAACCTAATTTCTGCCATTCAATACTGAACAAATTTAAACTTTTTAAAATTATGCTAAATGCAAAACGCTCAGTCGTGTCTCTAATAAAACCGCTGTAACGTCAGAGGTTGTTAGATTTGTATTGTTGATTGTCATTTATGCTTAGAAATATTTACTTATATATGCTTAGAGTTTTGTAATTAGTTGTAGATTGGTAGAGGTTTTGATCCTTGATAGTCTGCAAACTTTGTGTGTATTAGACAGCACTTTGGGAGCATGAGAGGTCGTACCGTGTCTTATTGTTTTATGGTAGGATTAACGTAGTTGCGTCTGTTTTAGTCTAAGTGCTCTTTGTTTAGATGAACTGCTGGACTTCCTCACCGTGTTATCTATCTAGGGTGAGGGGGAGGCTACCCTCTTCCTGACCACGGATGTTTGACCCTTTGATCAGCAGTCCACACACACACACACACACACACACACACACACACACAGGCAAGGTACTCTTTGTGTGTATGTAGACGTCATATGTTAATGAACTTATGCATATTCATGTAACCTCAATAAAAGAACAGTGGTACGGGAGAACGGACGAGAGCAACTGGGGTCAAGCGAAGGAACGGCGCTCTGTCCGGTTTTCTCCCGTGCACGAGTAACATGAAGAACTTTGCCTACTTGTGTCTTGCTTTGCAGTGTAATTATATTGCCTTCAACGTTCCAGCGGATGGGTTCAACCTACAAACCTATCAGAGGTAATGTTCATATGTTGATTAATGGGGTTTTTTTTTTCGTTTTTGATGTACTGCAGAATATTTGTATAAAATCCCAGGCCAGGAAAACCATGTTTTTCTGTGTTTTATCTTTAGCTACTTTGACACAAAGGCATCTGCTGTGACGCTCACACCTTTGATAAAGTCTTGCGTGTGTCAGCTTCCTTTTTATAGATACAAAAATATGTAAATGTACTGATCTGAATTATAATATTTCTGACTGTCAAAATTTCCCATATTCAAATCGAATCGAATCGAATTTAATCGAATCATGGATCGAATCGATTCGGGACCTTGTGAGTCAGAATCGAATTGATTCTAGAAATCAGTGACGATACCCAGCCCTAATTATATACTATATTTTGCAGACAGAGAGTTACAGGACTCTCTCCCAGACCACAGACTCATACTCATAATACAAGTCAGAACTTTATTTAAAAAAGAAAGAAAGTTGTGTTTTCAAAATTGGAGTTCAAGTTACTTTTACTTCCAATAGTGTTAACATACTACACAGGTCAATGACTAGATTTTTTTTTACATTTTCATTGCAAGTGGGCTAAAGCAGTTAGTTAAAAGTAGTCTAACATAAATGTAAATGCTGTAATTTCATTATTTTAATAAACCATGTAACTTGGATGGATTCGATGCTGGCGTGACCACAGTGCACACGTCTACTGTTGCTCACAGTGGTCCAAGGGACCGCTCAGGGAGTTTGTGTGTTCGCTCACACGCATGAAAAATTAGAGGGAACATTGCTGGTCGGCCCCTTTAGGGTCCCTGAAGGTGTGAAAATGACCTCTGTAAAGTATGTAGGTTTTTCTGAGGGTGGGGAGGCAGTTCACATCCAAACAGCAGCTCTGTAAGGCAGCTCTGTTTCTGCAAAGACATTCAAGCAGAAACTTTCCAAGAACTCACGTTTCATGCAAGAATTGTGAAACTGCTATCAAATATGTGAATATGTAACTTGTCCTGTTGAGATGTTTTTTACTAATGCTGCAAATTCAACAAATGGCCATTTTCATTTCTCTACAACCTATAAAATGTTTTGAAACTCTGTGTGCTTCATAATTTGGAACAGTGCATTTTAGGCATTTTATTTTTGAAAAACATTGTTTTCATTCGAGCTTTGTTCAGTAACATTTGAATTATACTCTAATGGTTGATGACTCAAAAATTATGCTGACTGTCATTTGAATCGACTGTTTAGGACAGGGGTCGGCAACCTGCGGCTCCGGAGCCGCATGCGGCTCTTTAGTCCTTTAGTCCTCCGCTGGTTTGGGAAAATAAATTATTATTTTTTAAGTAATTAGCTGAAGTGTATTTTATTTATGTTAGTTCTTTTTTAACTTGTAGTTCTAAATTGGAAGATTATTGTGATATTGAAATATAAAATTATATTCTATTTTTTTTATTTTTTTTTTTGATCACTCAAAATAAGCGTCACACTTGCGGAAGCCAATATACCTGCCGAAACACCGTGCATTTATCGAGACTTTCAACCCCAGGTAAGACAATTCTGGATCTTCGGATCCACATTATGTCAGCAGCTGTTCTCCACCGTGAACTATGTTAAAAACAAACATAGGGTGTCATGGGGTCCCCAGGAAAAAAATTGTAAATGTAAAATATTAATAAAATAAATATTCTTCTGTAGCAAAAACAAAGTATAACATAAATTATTCTGTAGTGGGAAGCACAGAAAAGCAAAGCAACCTGTTTAGACACTTGCTGGTTAAAAAAATCAGGATGTGCATGACGAGCTCCAACAAGGCCGAATCACAAAGCATGCCAGCATCTGTGCTGTCATCTTTGCAAGGATGATACGAGCAAGCCAGCCGCTGCTCAGTTCACAGAACACACGCTGGTCGTGGCTCAGGCCATACTCACTCGCACAACCAGTTTTTTTAGGTTTGGCTCTTTTTTACCGTGACTGCGTTGAGTTGTGTTCCCTCCCTAAAAGCTCAAACCATCTTGCTGTTTAGTTCGATGATGCAAAGAGTCTTTTTCCAAGAATTTCTGTGCAGAGGAAGTAAGATTCACAGGTCTGTGCAGGTGACTCTGTGGAAAGATTATCGGATCGCTTCTCTTCTGCTCCACTTCAGGTGGCGTGTGACAGTTGGCTGTTGGAGTCGGGATTCATTAATCCCAGCCAGATTTCTCCGTGCTTGGTGTAAATGTCACACCTCAGATATGGATTTGCAGGATTCTCAGGTCCACACGTGAGCTCTGTGTTTCACACTGACTGAGTGTCAGCGGGCCGTGGCTGGGCTCTCTTTCCTCTCTTCGTGCCAGAGTCTGATGGTGTCACAGTGTTCATGATGAAGACGGAGGAAGTTGAATAACTTGTCTTTAACCTTGAGTCCTCATGAAAAGCTTCTTCAGAAGCAATGAAGTTATTTTTCTGCACATTTTCACAAAACTTTCTTTGTTGTGCAGTATACTCATAGAATCAGTGGCATTGGAGACTGAGAGGCCTGTAATGTATTTGAGAAATGCTTGAAAGTAGAGATGGACCGATATTACGTATCGGTATCGGTCCGATACTGACCTAAATTAATGGATCGGATATCGGAGAGAAATAAAAAATGTAATCCGATCCGTTCAATATCAAAAAAAGCACCTCACAAAGCTTGCGACACGCGGTAACTCGCCTCATAACCTTAGCACTCGGAGCAGTATGCGTCACGTGATAGAGCGGCTGTGGCATGTGAGACCTGTCAGTGGTCTGGTTGAGCATTTGGAGTTTCGCTACCAACCCGGCATTTCATCGCCGACAACGTGATCTCAGAAGGAAGTAAAGCAAGTGTGTAAGTCCATCTCTGAATGTTTGTAAAGCATTCCCACGTTAAGCTTAAGAACCGATATATGGAGCAAGTGCCTCTTCTCTCTCTCTCTCTCTCTCTCCTGCTGCTACTTCAATCATGAAACTGATCAATGATCAGCTGATTGGCTTTTCTGTCGTGAGTCCGTCTCTCTTGTTTGTTTATTGCCCACTTCGCGCCAGAAAGAGGAAACCAGCGGCTGAACAACAGCAGCACGTTTAAGCTTGATAAGCTGTTGTTAGAATTTATTTAATATTACTTTTTACACCAGGATCCTTTTCTACATAGCTGACAGCTGGTAACTGTGCAGGGGCGGATCTAGCAAAGTTTAGCCAGGGGGGCCGATAGGGCATGAACAGGGAAAAGGGGGGCACAAAGACATACTTTTCTTTCTTATTCTCATTTAAAATGTGTAGCTTTTAATAAATAATTATCCGAATCTTACACCCAAAGTTTTAATCTGATGAAAAATGTATAGAAGTCCGTTACTGTATATAGTAACTATTTATAAGTGACTTATGTATGTATGTATGTATATATATGTATATATTGTACTATTCTTAGTTAGCGTATTGTCTGTCTTGTCTTAATGTTGGTTTAAAATGGAGCACTGTAACAAAAAATAATTTCCCCCAGGGATCAATAAAGTATTCTGATTCTGTTAAGTCTAATATACCCTAGTAAGCTATAGTACTTTTTCCATCTGTGCAGTCTGCAATTCTGTTGAAGAAAGATGTTGAATCTATTTAATTATTCTTGAAAAATAATTGAGTTCTGTGCATTTTATTTCCCACACTGCATCAAATTAAAGTTGATTACATCGATTAAGCATCATGAGGTGGTTCCCTTTTTTTAGAACCCTATTAGTTAGGTTGCTTACTCTTTAAAATACCAGAATAGGGAGGATGGAGTAGGTTTAAGTTTATTAGATTGATCAGTGTTGCTGAACTATGAAATATTTTGGGTGCAGTATATTTTTTGCATACAGGTATAACAGAATAGCTTTAGTGTTTGTTTTTTTGTAACTTGAGTATGAACTTATACAAAAAGCAGCAAGATATTAAAAAAACATTTTTATTTATTAAAAAACACACTATATTGGATTCATATCGGTATCGGCAGATATCCAAATTTATGGTATCGGTATCGGACATTAAAAAAGTGGTATCATGCCATCTCTACTTGAAAGGTAAAGAACTTTATATTCATCATGTTCTGTGTTAGATGGTGGGATATTGTATTTTGCCCTCCCCTAACTTTAGCCATTTTCTGTTGTTTTATATTGTATTCATGGTTCATACTGCACAGTTCTGCTTTTATACTGATGCTACAGTGAAATGAATATTTCTGCTAAGTGAAGGTGAAGAACATCTTTATCAAAGATGACCTGACTGCTGCATGAAGAAGATTTCTAAATAAAGCTCAAGCTTCATGAACTTGCTCCATCCTCACAATAAATATCGAACTTTACTCTCCAATCATTTTTCCTTCATCAAGGTTGTGTGCAGGCACTTCAGCTAATTGGAGTCCCTGAACCGGATCTCTGGACCGTCTTTGTGCTGTTGGAGCATTTTTAATGACATCATCTGACCAATAACGTGGCTGGTGTGAGGTCACTGTGCTAAGAGACCGTACAAAAGGGCTGAGCTCCAGGGAGGGAGGGAAGGGAGCTCTGCATCACTTCCTGTGTGGGCTTGTTACCTGATGCATAAATCATAGCAGATAATGCTGCGTTATTGCTGTGATTCATGCTGGCCGGCTGAAGCTGAATGAGTTTATCTGTTTCTCCATGAAGTCGCTTTGACAGGAGCCGCCCAGGGGTGAAGGCCGGGGGTGATCTACATTTAGACTCTCAGATTAAATTTTTTACTATCACTGTTATTTATGGGGAGAGGGGGAAGCTGGCTGGATGGTTTCTTCATGTGTTCGTGCTGCTGGTGATTGCATGTGAGGCTTCTTTGTTCATGAAATCCACCACACATAATTTTGTTGATTAAGCAATATCTGATGTTAATTATCTGATAATTGTGAAAAATAATGAACTTTAACCATGTTATTAGATCTGTAGCCAAGAAAATATGGTTTGTACAGTGTTTTCTGTCATTTTAGCAGAATGAGAGTGAACTAAGTTCAGCTGGGAGGACTAGCTGACATGATTCAAAGTCAGCTGATGTGTATAGAGACCAGCGAGAGCTCCAACTTTAAGCATCAAGCAAACGTGCACGTAAGCATGTGCTCACTTTCTGTATGTGTCTTTCTTCTTCATCTGCTTCCAAGGTGCACAGAGAATGACGACAGTGTTGCTTCAACTCTGAGTTCAACCTTCAGTCTGTGTACTCGTGACTCGTTGCCGTATAGCTGTGCAGAGCATGCTCCCTCTGCAGTCATGTTGGGGGGAGACCTCCATAGCGTGCCATGTCTCAGGTTGCTGTGGTTACCTGCAGTTTGCGTTGACAACCCCAACTTGTCTGCAAATATAAACTGCTTGGCGAGTGGTAGTGAAACAGTGAGAAGCGTGATTCCTTTTGAAAATTGTTGGTTGCAGTCGAGCACAGCTCATTACCAGGTTTCACTACATTTCAGGGAGCAAATGGTCTGCCACGCAAACTATGGCATAATCGTAGCAGTCAGCGTAATCACAAGAAGCTTTTTTTTGCAGCACCCTGTCTGAGATTTCACCCATGCAGAGCCAGTATTCCTCATCGGTGTGGTACTGTAAATGATAAATGGCCTGTATTTGCATAGCGCTTTACACATCCAGTCATCCACACACTGGTGATGGCAAGCTACATTGTAGCCACAGCCACCCTGGGGCGCACTGACAGAGGCGAGGCTGCCGGACACTGGCGGCACTGGGCCCTCTGACCACCAACAGTAGGTGGCAACAGGTGAAGTGTCTTGTCCAAGGAGAACAACGACCGTGACTGTCCAAGCCGGGGCTCGAACCAGCAACCTTCCAATTACAAGGCAAACTCCCAACTCTTGAGCCACGATTGCCCCAGCTGATTGTCTGGTAACAAATAATCTGAGCTTTTGCTGTGATTGTCAGTGACTTAGAAAGCTTCCAATTGTGCGGCTGTGTTTGTCAAACTCAGGATGGATGCTGCAGATCGACCAAAGAAACTGCAGCAGGTTGCAGGATATTTCCCGTGCTGTCATCGTCGGGCCAGAGGAGTTCCAAGAATCTGAGCTATTTTAGGACAGTCAGGTCCATTAATATGAAACATTTCATGTTCTGGGTCAGTGATACGGGAAGTGTCTGGAAAAGCTTAAGGAAAACTGAAGGTTTTGGCCGAACTCTATGGGTTTGTTGCCTGAACGAAGCATTAAAGGCAGCTCATAAACATTTTGTGTATTGATCTTCTTCTTTATCAACGCCAGTTAAATCAGGAGACACACAGGTTTAACTTGCTAACAGATTTTAGTGCCCTGACACTAAGTGTAGCTTTTATTTTTGCCAGGATCTGTTTGCTTTGAAATGCTTAGATCTTACTCTGAGTGTCCCAGTACCAGTGAAAGTTCACTTTTATGGTAAATAAAACCATTTCTGAAGAACAGAAAAGTTAGGTTTCTCTGACAGGCGATTAAATAGCTGCCAGTGTGAGAGTGCTTGTTTCGTAAGAACTGCAGAACTGGATAAGCCATCATTTTAAGTAAAGCTCCTCCCTGAGTACATAATACAATACTGTGGCAGATTAATGTTAAGATGGAGGGATTTGTATGAAGGGAGGTAGACAGGTATGTAGTTGCTCATTCAGACTGTTGTCATTGGAAATTAATCAGAAAGGAAAACGAAGCGTTCAGTTCAAACTGAGATGAATGACTGAGATGAAGTTCTTATTGTCTCGATCCATCAGCTTTCAGAGCACATCTGGAACCTGCATGAAGACCATCACAGACATTTCTAATCAAAGAGCAACGGCAAGAAGACCAGTTAAAACAAGTTAAACCATTTAAAGTTGCAACAAACAGAATTAGAACATGTTCAAAATTTAATTTTACTCAAAACAAAACAAATTACAGCAAAACGTTTTGTTTTATGGAATGACTGAAGAAGTTCGACAGAGTTTAGACTGGGATAAAGTTCTGACGTTTTGACTGTATTTGTGGGTTTAAGTGTCTCCTGCTCTCCTTGAACCATGGGCAGTAACAGTGAAATCAACACAGAAAAACCAGTGTGCTGACTCAGCAGGTTTATGAAGGTATGTGGAAAATCTCTTCCCTTTGACCTCAGCAAACACTTTCCTGATTAGTCTAAAGGTCTCAGCCATTGGTTTCAGGTCAGACCAGATCGAATGTGATGTTCATGCTGTAAAGCGTCCGAAAAGCCGATTATCCAGGATAGGCAGTGAGAGAGAGATAGCCTCGTCCTGGCTGGGATCACTTATCAGATCCTCTCTCGGCTGGATCGAGGGATTCGGTGGAAGAGCGGTGACTGCTGACATGCTCCTTGGACAAAGTGAATGAGCTGATTGGTCTTTACTGGAAAACGCTCTACGACTGTTTCCTGTTTCGAGCGCTAATCAGTGCTTTAACAAGAAACGCTTTTTGAGCTCCACATTTCATAAATCCTCCAAACTTTTGTCTGCTGTATATTTCTCCATACTTCTAAATTTGTACATGTTTATTCTGAGTTGTGTTGTTGTGGAGGATGTGATGATAATACGTTATTATTGTCCCACCAGTTTTATTTATTCTGTGCCAGGAAATAAAGAAATAAGTCAGTGAAATAGTCTGTCAGCTCTTCATTTCTGTCACCTTGAATATTTGGCCTGTGATAAAACTCAACAGTAAAAGGCCGATCATCACAAAGTGTCTAGATACTGACATTCGAACCAAAGTACTCGTAATTTATTTCCATTCTGAGCTTTTCCAGTACTGTACTGACTCATGCTGTGATTTAGTCACCTGAATGCATCACCAGCCTGATAGTATAGTATAAAATAAAAACCTCTGCCTGGCGAGGTTTGCAGAAAAGAGACCAATCCCACAATGCATGCATAACAAGCACTGAAATACAGTGTAATTAAAGATGAAAGATACATTTCAATGCAAATGGTTGATTTGAGCCAATCAGTGTAACGCCTACATGTAGCGAGTGGATGCTTTCTTCCGTCTGGGTTCGTCTGATTTTCACAGAGTTGGAGACAAAAAGCTTTGATACAGAGAGAGGAGAGAGGAGGAATTGCTAAATGAGAGCGTGATCCTCTAATTACAGCCCAAAGTGAGAGTGTGTGTGTACCTTTAAAGGAGGAGAACAATAAGAAAAGGTCTAAAATGAGGGGGCAGATGAAGTGTGTGAATGTGTTGAACAGAGAATGAATGTAATATGTAGCTGTAATAGTTTGCTTTCATAGTTTTGTACAAATATGACTTTTTGGGACTTAACAATGGCTCTATTGTTACGAGGAACCATCAAAAACCCCTCTTCCTCCCTTTGACATTTCTCATATCTCTAAAGCTCTCCTCCAGAGGATGACTGTTGCGCTCATTTGGTGAAACAGAAAAGGCGAGACACATCTTCCACTTTCAGCAAACAAAAACCTGCCGTAAACATACGACACAGAGGACTGAAATTGGTTTTTGCTGCCTTTTATTTCCAGACAGAACATAGTGGGAGCTGCTGAAAACATCGCAGACATCAGAACATTCTTTACTAGCAGGGTCTCAAACCGCAGCATGGAGGCTTTTCCTTTTTTTTTTTTTTCTTTTTTTTTTTCTTTTTTGCCTGGCTCTTTTGCCCTCAGAATTGTTGTCTAAAGGCAAAGAAAGATGCCCAACGGATTTACTTTACCAAACTGACCATCCCAGCCTTGCCGTAATGGTCCATTTGATTCACCTTTTATTGTTTATTTTATTTTCACTTACTGAATACGGGACAGACTTGACTGGGGGAAAGAAGGGGAGAAAGAAAGAGGGAAAGAGAAACAGCTGAGAAGAGGGACGGGGGAGAAGGGCAAAAGACAAAAACCAACAGAACGGGCAGAGAAAAAAAAATGCATATATCAATCACCTGGGTCACCTGCTGAGAAAGAAAAAAGAAAACAAGCAGAAGAGAACAAGAGTAATAGAATAAACAACATCACAATGATATATGGGAATATGACAGTAAATACTAAATGTTAAACATTATTGTGCAGCACATAAGATCAACAGAACACAGTGTGCTTTGAGGTAGGAGCCAAAAAGGGTGTAGTTTGTGGGTGTGATCACCCGTGTGTACACCTGTGAGCATGGACGCGCTTGTTTTTTGTTTTTTAAAAGGTTCCTTCATGTAATAATCTGCTAGAGGGTGTGGGGGGGCCACAGCCCCGTCCTCCAGGGCATGAAGCAGGTGTGGAGGAGATCAAAACTCCAGACATCCAGAGGCCCCCAGAACACAAGAGACCAAGGAAGACCAACAGAGGGGCAGCTGCGCCACTGTCCCAGAAAGAGCTGAGGAGAGTCCCAGATGAGGGCTCACTCAGCAGCCGCGGAGCAGAAGCCAGGGGGAGTTGCAGTGACGCGCCCGTGAGCTCCGCCGGCAGCCTGCTGCACCTGAGTGACCGAGCCCCAGGCCGAGAGGCCGGGGGCACCCCACCTCCGAAGTGGCCCGAGCGAGCCCCAGGCTCCAGGCCCCGATAAGCGGCCGCCAAGGAGTGAGCCGGTGTGTACCTGGACGCCCATCCCCGGACACAAAGAACCACCAACGCACCGATGTCTGAGGGAGTCCGCCACTGGCAGGGGAAGTGGTGGTAGGGGGAGATAGGCCTCCAAACCTTGGACGGCCTGAGATGTCCCCAGAGAGGTGGCGCCTGACACCCAACCTGACATATAGACACAGAAATACAGGCACACACAGATACAAACATCCATTCCCACCCTCATGCTCTCATATGCACTTACTCCACACTCAACCAACGTGGAGACAGACATAAAGAGACGTTGTACACACGATCACACTCCCTAAGCGTACTCTACAAACCGGGTCTAGGTGCCCCCGCCCCTGGAGGGGGGAACTGCACCCAGACCCAGGTGGTGTTTCCCTTTTCCCTGCGGTGGGGGGAGGCAGACCGCCCCGACTCCGCAGCAGCAGGAAGGCTCCACACTCCAGACCGCAGTCGGACGGCCAACTCCTCCTCCTAGCCCCCCTGCTCCAGCAGGTCGCAGAGAATGGGGGTGAGAGAAGACTCCAAACCTCCCTCCACCCGCTTTTCCTAATGTTGATTTTACAGTTAAAAAAGGAATTTTGGTTCTTTACACACACCCCAAAATATCAACATTAGTCAACAAAAATCAACAAAAAAAGCAATTAATAAAATTAGTTGCTTTAATGGTGCTTCTAACTGCATTAGTACCTGGTAGCTAGCCACAGTTGGTTAGGCTAACACATTAGCAGTAAAGGTTAATGTTGAAGGTCGCTGTTAGGGTGAATTGTTAAATGTTGTCATTTCTATGCTTGCCAACTCTGATGAAAGGGATTCCACTGTCCTTCCCCCCCAGATTCTCGAGGTTCTGGTTGGGGGGCTGTAATGTTTTATTGCAGATACATCCTATTTGGAAGATCTGCTTCTTTTTGATGTAAGCTTCCTGCGTTTACGACCCTTTGGTCAGCAGGAGGTCTGACACACACACACACATTCTTACAGAAGTTCACACATATACATACAATGCCTTGTCTTAGAACCAAGTGGGCGTTGCTTTGCTATGACGTGTTTTGTGTGAACTGTCAATAAAAAGGCAGCAGGAGGAGGTCAGAGTCGGGGTCATTTTCGTGGTGGACACAAGCCTCCCTTGCGCAAGTGATTGATCGATCGACTGTCTTGTTTTCTTCATGATGAATAAGTCTCTAGAACTAGCGGGGCTTGTGGAAACACAGACCCAACAGTCGCCAATGGGCAGAGACAAACGGCATGCCGGAATGAAGACACTGAAAGTGAATTTCAGCTGAGAGAACATCCACAGCATTACTCACTGTGAAAAAGCCCTGACACAGTTAATGTCACATTAAAAAGAAGAAAGTGTCGCCCAACGCAGGAGACGTTCAGACTGGAATCGGCCCGGTGTCGTGCCAAAGTAGGTATCCCCGACAGAATTTGTTTCCCCTGTGCTGGGAGCACGCAGGAAGTACTCATGTTTTCATTTTGTGAAAAAGTGAAAAATTTGTATCGTTACATTACCATTCAGTTTGAGGGTTATGTAGCCCAGATGGAAAAAAAATCATACTTATTCTCTTTACATTAACTGTCCACATCAACAAGTGTCGTATTTCCTATGACCATTGAATGCACCTCTCAGTTCACCCCACGTGAGGGCACCTAGCTCAGCAACCAATCAGAGCCTACCCAGGCCGCATTGACCCTGTCAGCCAGGAAGTGAAGTGGAGGTGCATGGTGCTCCCGGGTTTTTTCTCATCTCAGCAAGAGGAGTGGAGGCATCTACTACTCAAACCGAGAAATCCACGGACAAAAGAGAGGAAAACTCAGGATTGAGAGGAAGGAAAGCCAGCGTACTTACCTGCTGGAAGTCCGGAGTCGAGTGGCTGGATGAAGGAGAGAGGCAACGTCGGTAAGACGAGTGTTATTCTGATGGAAAAAACTTGTAGAGACTTACCGTCGCGATCATGCTAATGCTAGCTCGGTGTCTCACAGGCTAACCACTCACCTTTCATCCGGAGAGCTGCTGCAATTCCAACGCCAGTGTGTGTTGGGCTTTTGTGAAACAGAGCAACGGTGAGCAACATGTTCTTAGCTGCTCTAAAGCTAAATTTTGTCAGTTCACTGTGAGTTTAAAGTAATCTAGAGGGTAATTTTTAGTGCATTTCTCTCTCACGAATAGGCCTATAGCGTGGAGAAATTAAGCACACTGCTTTAATGCCTCTGAACTGAACTCATATGTATATTTTGTTGCTTATTTGCACATAGTTCTGAATTTGTTATGGTGTATTGTATTTTGAGTGTCAATGGTTACTTACCATAAGTATTGTTTAATTAATGTTTACATGAATAGAGAAATATTTGAGCAACTTAGATGTTTAGTTCTCATATTTGATATGCTTGAAAATTGAATGTTGTACAACAGAACTGTGAGATTTGATAAGATTTAAGATGTTGATGCAATGAATATGAGGTGATGCAATATTTTGATTTTGTATTTTAACCTTAAACAATGCATCTGAAACAGACTGATTAGAATGTACATTTTATGACCTGGATTATAGGTCAGGTTTTTTGGAGAGGACGGAAAAGTCCAAGGACCAGGACGATATTCTGGTTGTGATAGATGGCGAGCCAACCACTTTGAGGACGATCTACCCCAAAGAAGATACACACCACACACTCATACATTCCAGTTACATTCACAAGGACCTTTGAAGTTGGCTATCGCCAGCTTAACTCTAAATTCTTAAAGGGCCCCAACGAGTACTTTTATTTTGTTGAGTGTGCACACTATTTATTTTATTTTATACTTTATCTGTACAAATTGGACAAATACCTGTTATACTTTGTAACAATACAAGAATGGCTACTCAAAAGTTAACATTGTGTCCAGGTCATTATTGCTGCTCAATACTTTGGCTCCATACGAATTTGGTGTCTTCTGATTCTGGCCAGGGTCTTATTACGAGCCCAAGTAATTATTGCGCTGTAATTCACCTTTATACCTTAAAGTTGGTTACAGAAGTGGCGAGCCAGCCAGGAGCCAATTGATTTGAGCATCAATATTGAGGCAATGACCAGCATGGATTTCATACAAAAGTCTGGTGTCAAAATACCTAATGCGGTTGTTGTCGCTGGGATAACACAGGTATCTGAGAAAGATGAACAGGTCATTGACTTTCTGAAACAGTATGGTAAAATCACAAGAGTCCTTTTTGTTGATGATTCACTGTCCAACTTCTACCAAAACCTGATCGTAGAATACTCTAGCAGTTCAGCCTTAGAAGGTTTAGAACCTCGTTTACCATACACATACACAGCACAAGCTGATCCCAGCGTTGTCTATGAAATTAAAACACTCAGTAGCATGTACACTACCACGGTTGGGAGTAATGTCACAAAAACCTACTTGGCGGAACTCAAGGAACTAGCCAAGCTGAGTGGCAAAGACTACGGTGAGGTGCTGAAGGAGATGATGTGTCAGATTGGGGAGGATGTTGAAGCCATGCGACCTACCACTGAAGAACCTTCTCCCACGTATGTCGAGACCACTGTTGTATCTCCGCCCACTTCTAAAGAGCGACAGTGTCACACCTCACATTCAGATGTTACACCAAGTGATACTGGTGCCACTGATGATGTTCCCCTCACTAATGGAAGGAGAGCAGCGTCCCTCTCAGTAAGTGACTTGAACCCACCTGACATTCAGAAGGTTGTGGTAGAGCATATCGTACAAAGGCAAGATGTTGTCCCACACATCCAGTCCCAGGTGAGACTCCGTTCCTTCTCCGGTAAGGTTCCCAGACCTAACAATGAAACTGATTATGACACATGGCGCACACAAATTGAACTGCTCCAAAATGATCCCAGCATGTCCCCCCTGCAAATATCCAGAAAGATCCATGAGAGCCTGCTCCCACCAGCAGCTGATATAGTTAAGAGTTTACGGCCTGAGTCACCACCTGTGACTTATTTGCAGCTTCTAGATTCAGCCTTTGGCACTGTAGAAGATGGTGAGGAACTTTTCGCTCAATTCCTGAACACCCTTCAAGATCCAGGTGAGAAGTCATCCACTTACCTTCACCGGCTACAGCTAGCATTAAACAGAGCCACGAAGAGGGGGGGAGTCGCATGTGAAGAAGTGGACAAACATCTACTTAAACAGTTCTGCAGGGGATGTTGGGACAACGACCTACTCAGCGCCCTGCAACTTGAGCAAAAGAAGAGCAGCCCACCCCAATTCTCAGACCTGTTGTTAATGATTCGCTCTGAGGAAGATCGACAGCAAGCAAAAACTAACCGTATGAGAAAACACATTGGCACCACAAAGCAGAGAACTCAGTTACAGTTCCAGGGTGCACATGTTTGTGAACCAGAGGAGAAACATGGGAGTAGCATTGCTGCTATTGAGGATCTGCGAAAGCAGGTGGCGAGTCTGCAAAGTCAACTAACTACATTCATGTCACAGAAAAAAACAAAGTTTGCAAACAGCAAGGACCCTGCAGGGAAGCCGCAGAGTAAGATGTCAAAGCCACATTGTGTAGATGGACGTATGCAAAGACAGACTTCAAAGAGGCAAAGGGGCAGACCCAAGCCCTGGTATTGTTTCAACTGCGGTGAAGATGGACATATCGCTCCATGCTGTGTTGACCCCGCTAACCCCAACCTAGTAGCAGAAAAAAAGAAGCAGTTGGAGGAGAAACAACGCCAGTGGGAAGCGCGAGATTGTACAGATTCACCTTTAAACATCTAACAGTTCCTGTTGTGGGACAAACAGGAGCTGAGGAGAGTCAACAACGTCCCTCAGACGTAAACAATGGTGACAAAATCACAGCTGAGGTTAACAAAGTAAGTACCCCAGCAAAGACTGTCAAAGCACAAACATGTTCTGGCTTAAACCATTCAGAGCAGAACCAATCTTTCCAACTCCCTAAACAGTTGATTGGTACCAGAAGTACAGCTCAAGTGACTGTGAGAGGTGAAGAAGTCAACTGTCTTCTTGACTCAGGCTCCCAAGTTACCACTGTTCCTGAGTCATTTTACCAGCAGCACCTTTCAGAGCAAAAGATCAAGCCACTACATGACCTCTTAGAAGTGGAAGGTGCTAATGGCCAGCTAGTGCCTTACTTTGGCTATATAGAAATGACCATAACTTTTCCAAAGGACTTTATAGGTGTTCCAGTAGATGTAAACACACTTGCTTTAATCGTCCCTGACACTTCACAATCCCTCATGCTCATAGGCACAAACACCCTAGATGTACTGTTCGACATCTACTCAGAGACTGACTTAGCCAATCGTCAACCCCTCCCACATGGCTACAAAGTAGTCTTCAAAATCATTGAGTTGAGACGGAAGCAGACAAGTGACACCCATCAGGGGGTAGTGAAGCTACTTGGCAAGATGCCTCAAGTCATTCCAGCTGGTTCAACTGTAGTTGTGGAGGGAGTCGCCCTTGGCGAGGGCCTTCAGGATGAAAAATCAGTTGTAATTGAGTACCCATCATCGTCCCCCTTGCCCGGTGGCCTGCTACTTAAAGCCGGTCTGGTGGACTTTCCCCAGCGGCGGCCCCACAAGTTGCCAGTTGTTATAAGCAACGAGTCTGACCACGACATTGTCATCCCTGCCAAGTGTACTATTGCAGAGGTTAGTGCTTATCAGACCATCCTATTAAAGGAACACAACAAGACCAAACAGTCAGAACTATCCCAGAGAACTCCAGACACTCCGTCTTTCCAAGAGCCCACCATAACCTTCAATTTTGGTGACTCCCCAGTTCCATTGGAATGGAAACAGCGCATCACTCAGCAGCTCAGCAGCATGCCTGAGGTGTTTGCACAGCACGACCTGGATTTTGGCCGGACGGAGCAGGTGCGACATCATATAAAACTTTCGGATGGCACGCCTTTCAAACTACGTGCCTGGCCAATCCACCCACGGGACATTGAGGCTGTCCGGAAGCACATTCAGGAACTCCTTGATGCAGGAGTTATTAGAGAGTCAGAGTCCCCATTTGCGTCACCCATAGTGGTAGTCCGGAAAAAGAACGGCCAAGTCCGGTTGTGCATCGATTATAGGCGTCTAAACCTTCAGACTATAAAAGATGCGTACAGCCTTCCGAAGCTAGAGGACACATTCTCAGCCCTCAATGGTTCACAGTGGTTCTCTGTTCTTGATCTAAAATCAGGGTACTACCAGATCGAGGTCGAAGAAGCAGACAAACCGAAGACGGCCTTTGTGTGCCCTCTCGGCTTCTGGGAGTTCAACAGAATGCCTCAGGGTGTAACGAACGCCCCCAGCACGTTCCAGCGGTTAATGGAGCGGTGCATGGGGGATATGCATTTGAAGGATGCATTGGTCTTTCTTGATGACGTGATAGTATTCTCCCGAACCCTTGAGGAACACGAAGAAAGACTCATGAAAGTGCTCACTCGTCTAAAAGAGTTTGGGTTAAAGCTGTCACCAGAGAAATGTGTCTTCTTCCAGACTTCAGTCCGTTATCTGGGACATGTGGTCTCCAGAAATGGAGTTCGGACTGACCCTGAGAAGATTTCGGCCCTTAAAACATGGCCTGTCCCACAGACCCTGCGAGAGTTAAAGTCGTTCCTTGGTTTTGCTGGGTATTATAGAAGGTTCGTTAAGGGGTATTCCAGCATTGTGAAACCTCTCCACAACTTAACTTCAGGGTACCCACCTATGGAGTTAAATCAGGGCCATAATGTTTGTGTAGTTAAAAGAAAAATTTGAAATCGAAAATATGTAAACTGAAAGCAAAAGTCACATTTTTAGAGTGAACTTTGAAAAAGAAAGAGTTGGATTTAAAATAAAATCAAACGTTTTGAATATTTGTATTATTTCTATGAGTAAACTTTATTTAAAAATTTTCAGTAATCTTCTTTTCATTATTATTATTTTTAAAAAATCTATTCAGTCTCAGATTACATTTTTTCAGATTCAGATCTTTTAAATTAATGTACAAAAAAAAATTCTTCAGGTTCGGATTTTTCTCTCAGCTTCAATTTTTTTTTTTCACTTTCAGATCTCTATTTTTCAGTTACAGACTTTTGGCCCTGTTTTGGCCTGGTGGGCGTGGCTACACAGAGAGGGGCGGGGAATCATGAGTGACAGCAGACCGCTGCAGGGTCAAGATGGTCCATTCTTCATGTTGCCTTCAGGAAACCTGGGAATGAACATAATTTATCAAACACCTCCTGCACTGTATTATTTGATAATGTTTAGAAAACATGTCATGCGTAACTGCTAAAACTCAGTTACTGAAGCTCTTTCAAGCAGTAATGTGTACAAATTACGCCGTAACTGATCAATTATGAGACGTTTTCCCAGCCACTACGTGAGAAGTGGTCATTTCCCATGCTCTCAAAGAAGCGCGCATTGTATCGAGTGGGGGCTGCTGTTAACTTGTCCCTCAGTGAACGATGGCGTCGTCTTCCAACAACACTGCTGGCGCGAACAATCAGGTGAGTGTTTAAGTTTGGAACAATTACACTGCAGTCTGTGAATACTACGAATTTAAGAAGTGGCTATTGTTACGGTTAATTTTTCGGCTATTCTGTTTTTTTATTTTATAACGTTTTTTGCTGAAATGCTAGCTCAACTGAAACGCCTCGCTATCATTTTCTGCTGAAACTTACGTCCTAGTTGATCTGTATGCTTGGAGAACAACAAAGTTACTTAAGTAACGTAAAATTCTTTGTATTTAATTTAGGAGCAGCTAAAGAGAGAGATGCTTCAGCGACTACTGCATAAAGTTTCCCGGGTCATGCACAGACAACCCCTCGATGTGGACTATTTGCAGTTTGTTATCGACCATGAGATGGTCCTTTTAAGATCTTTGTCCGATCAGGTTGAGATCCCTCAAACTATTATAAATGCTCTGATAGAGCTGTCAACTGTGCTCAATATGGAGGACGTCAATGAACAAACACCCTCGCAGATGTCAGTGTCAGAAGGACAGCTGGGACGTCCAAAGTACAATGTATCGCCTGTACAGCTCCAGACACTGACAGAAATGTTCTTATCAATCACCCAAATTGCAAAACTTCTTGGAATATCTGTGAGGACAGTGAAACGTCGTTTGCATGAATATGGCATTTCCATAAAGCAGTGCTACAGTACAACAAGTGATGAAGAGCTGGACAATTTAGTAAGATCTATAAAGACAAGAACACCTCATGTTGGATACAGGATGATGAAAGGGATGCTTCAAGCCATGGGCCACCATGTACAGTGGAAGAGAGTGTACTCGTCGATGCACCGTGTGGACTCTGCTGGTATTTTCTCAAGAATGACAAGGCTGGGATTTGTGGTCCGAAGGACATATTCAGTGCAAGGTCCTCTTTACTTGATGCATATAGACACAAACCATAAACTAATAAGGTAGGATGAAGTCTGACAATACTGCTAAATACTGAATTATGTTTTATACCTGTTAATGCCCTAGTTGTTGTTTTTTGTTGTTCTTTTTACAGATTTGGCCTGGTGATATTCGGAGGGATAGATGGGTACTCAAGAAAGGTGATTTTTCACTTTCAAAATTGAGCTGAAGGAGTTGTTAATTGAAAAGTGAAATACTTGTGTTTTGGTCTACCATAAAACTTACCATATACTGTAATATAGAGATCCTTCTGTAGAACAAAATGTTCCTAATCTGTTTATGTTTGTCAGTATTTGGTGACTATAAATGCTTGGTAAAGTAATACTTCAAGTTGCTAAAAGGATTTCTTTTTTTTACCCTTTGCATTTGGGTGAATAGTTGATTACAAGTACTGCTACATCTCATGGCAGCTAGGGAATTATGTAGCCTGCTTTTTTTCTTGTACTTATAAAATAAATGTACCAAGCTACAATACCTGATAAACATGTTTCTATCTTTAATTATAGTAACTTGACTTGACCAAGTTTCCACTTAATGATATTTACATCTCTAGATCATGTACCTGGGTGCTGCTGCCAACAACAGAGCATCAACTGCACTTGCTTTCTTCTTGGAGGCTGTACAAAAGTATGGCTTTCCATTGAGGTAAAATCTACACAAAATTAATTTTCACAATGATTGTGCAAATGTGTAAATATGATTCCCCCCCCCCCTTGATTAGCAGTGTAATTATTTTGACATGCAATATGTAAACTGTAGCCTATATGATCAGTTGTTTATAAATCCCCATACACTTGTTTAAATGGTTCAAACATTTAGAATTCTTGAAAGGTGTGCTTATACAGAGCTGCACACTGTTGAATGACCAAAACAATAAACTTCTAATAACCAGTCTAAAGTAAAATTGTATTAAAAACACAAAGGCTGCAATAAATTTTAAGAGTGACATGTTTTTTTTAGATTTAAAACAAATTGTACTGTCGATGTTTAATTTTGTTTCAGAGTTCGAGGGGATCAAGGGGTGGAAAATGTTGGAATAGCAAGATGCATGTTCACCATCCGGGGCTGTGGAAGAGGAAGCTTTCTGTCAGGCAAGAGCGTTCACAACCAAAGGTATGTGTAGTATTTGTATAAATGTCCCATGGAAATCAGAAAAATGTTCTTATATATTTTTCAATTCAGTGAATTTCTGGGTAAAATTCTGAAAACGTTGCCATATTTTGATGTTGAACAGAATAGAGCGCTTGTGGCGAGATGTGTGGATGGCTGTTTCAAGCGTGCACTATGAAACCCTTCACAACCTCGAGGATGAAGGCCTTCTGGATCCAACTGATGGTGTCCACATGTTTTGTGCCCAACATACATTTCTTCCACGTCTGCAGAGGGATCTGGATGTCTTTAGACAGGGTTGGGATAACCACCCTCTAAGGACAGAGAGGAATCTGTCCCCACAACAACTGTGGACACTGGGACTCCACCAGAATCCAGTTGATACTCCAGACACAGTGGAGGTACTAAAACCAATCTAAATTATACAATCCCTCTTTAATCAAGTTTCAAAAAGTGCACTTGGAGATGTTGAAAAAAACACGGTGTGCTGTCACTGCAGACTATCAGCTTTAACTTGAGGGTATTTGCATCCAAATCAGTTAAGTTGTAGGAGTTACAGCAGTCTGCATGTTACCAAAAGTAATGACACAGAACATTAATCATAACTGAAACTGGATCGCAGAGACTTCAGCAGATGTTGGGCTTCATACCTGGTGATGCTCTGTCAGGCCTCTACTGCAACTGTCTTCACTTCCAGCTATTATTGAGGCATTTGCCCTTCAATTTTGTCTTCAGCAATGAAACACTGCTCCGTCAGATTCAGGTCAAGTGATTGACGTGGCCACTGCATAACATTCCACTTCTTTTAACTATTTTTTTTTTCTGCAGAATGCTTTAAGTGATTGTCCATCTGGACCATCAAGTGCTGCCTCATGAGTTTCGAAGCATTTGGCTGAATATGAGCAGATATATTGCCCAAAACACTTCAAAATTTATCCTGCTGTTTTTGTCAGGAGTTGCTTCACTAAATACAAGAATATCACATCCCTGGCCATGGAACATCAGAGAAGCCAATTGTTCCATTACTTTTGGTCCCTTAAGTGGAAGGCACATATGAAAGCAGTTCAAATACCTCTGCAGTTATAGCCAATCGTGTTAGTTTCATTTCAAATCCATTGCGTGGCATATAGAGCCAAAAGTAGAATTCCCATGTTGCAATATTTTTGGAGCTGACTGTTTGTCTTAATTTTCCCAACACTGTTTTTGAATAGTCATTTGAAATTTTTTTTTTTTTTTTTTAAATCGTCACAGGAAATCGAGGATGCGTACTTGGATGTCAACTCTATTGGTGAGCTGGATGGGAGCAATCCTGGAGTAATTCTTCCATCTGTTGAATGTCCTCTATCTGAGGAGGACATGGCAAGACTAAGAGACACTGTCAATGTAACAAGGCCCTCTCAGTCACATGGCCGAGACATTTATTTGGATGTACTTAACTTTGTACTAACTCACCGTTCCTAGGCGGCAACATCTTTATTTTGAATTTTCAACCCAGAGAAGGTTCATGAATAGCTCAGACTTTTATTTGATGTGATATACATGTAAAATGAACCTGCCAGGAAATTTTTATGTGAACACTCAAACATCAAATTACAAACTATTTTTTTTTGTCTCTGTCACATATTTTCAACAGTAAACCTGTATGTTTTTGTGTGCTTCATGCCACTCATTAAAGAACTCTGGCTGTCAATCTCCAAATTTGAAATGTGCTTCCTGAACATTAAATGGAAGGAGCAGCATTTTGAGTTACACCTCAAAACTATTGATAGACAATGCTATGCTTTACACATTGTTAAATTCCTGGCCAAGATGAAAAGCCTCCAGCAGAACCAGTCTGAATTGACTAAAGGACTTCATATGTTTCACAGGCAGGACAATGGTCTTAGCACAGGATGACACAACAGGATAGCAGATGCTGTGATTTCCAAAGTCAGCTTCACAATTGTGATTAAATTTTACCACCACAGCAAAGTCCTTCTTTTCTGAGGGCAGGAGAGGAACATGGCCTTGACCGGTGATCCATTGCAGAAACCTGGCAGGTGTGATAGATCTTGGGCCATCTTCGTCAGCTACATGTTCTTGACCTTCTGTTAGGATAAGAGTGAATTTTAAGACGTTTTGAAGAACCCTGGCCTTTTGGACAAAAAAAATATCTAAATATTTGAATTCGATACAAGTCTAACTTTTGTCACAAAAACCTTAGAATATAATTTTGGAATGTGACAACTATAAACTAGACAAAAATAACCATTTACCTTCTGACTCATAAAGCAAGTCCTGAATGAAGTTAACCAGGTCCAGCTCAACCTGATGCTTGGAGGTTCCCTTCTCACTCAGCTGAGGGTGAATGGACGCCATGACAAACTCGGCAGTAACCTATGATGATATTAGAAAGCAAAGCAACCCAGCGGCTTGATTACTTCAGGGCTGCAGTATTCGGGCCCTAGAACTTTTCCACAGTTTGTCACATTATAGCCACAAACATGAATATATTTTATTGGAATTCAACATAAAAGACCAATAAAAAGTGGTAAACAATAGAGAATTGTAACAAAATTCATCCATGATTCCAAACCTTTTTTTTTTAACAATAAATAACTGAAAAGTGTGGTGTGTGTAATTATTCAGCCCCCTCAGTCAATACTTTTTAGGAACACCTTTTGCTGCAATTACAGCTCCCAGTCTTTTAGGGTATTTTTCTACCTGCTTTGCACATCTACAGACTGACATTCTTGCCCATTCTTCTTTGCCAAACTGCTCCAGCTCAGTCAGATTAGATAGACAGCGTTTGTGAACAGCAGTTTTCAGATCTTGCCACAGATTCTGGATTGGATTTAGATCTGGACATTGACTGGGCCGTTCTAACACATGGAAATGTTTTGTTTTTCTATTGTTGCCCTGGCTTTACTGTATGTTTAGCAATCATGAGGAAATGTCTATGTGCAACTCACTACACTGAGACCAAAGGGGGCTGAATAATTACACACACCACACTTTTCAGTTATTTATTTGTAATAAATATTTAGCATCATGTATGATTTTTGTTCCACTTCTCTAATGTACACCGCTTTGTGTAGGTGTTTCATTTAGAGTTCAAATAAAATAGATTCATATTTGTGTCTGTAAGGTAACAAAATGTGTAAATGTATGTCATACATACATGTAAAACTGAAAATAAGTTTGTACTCACTTTCACATCTCCCCCAAGGACGAAGAGAGGCTGGCAGATTTCTGGGTATTGCTTAATCAGCAGGTGGAGGCCATACAGCTGCAAACCCTCCTTGAGTTGTTCCAACATTGGCTGCAATCTAAGCACAGCATGGAGTGTAATGGCTCTGTGGGTACAAAAAAGAGATTAAACAACATCTTCAGATGCTATTTTTCTTACATTCATATGGAAAAATGAAAACATGTCACAGCATACCGGACAATCGGTTCCTTGTTTTGAACCGAGATGGCTCCAGTGAATCCACAGTTTAAAATCTCATCAGTAAGGCCCTGAAGTGACTGCTCAGTTGAAGATTCCACCTAAAAGTAATTTAACAGATGAAATTATATAGCTGCAATGTGTAATAAGGCAATATTTTTACTAGTTATACAGCACCTGGTCAATCAGTAACCGCAACTGTGAATCTGCCACTGTATTTTTATCCAGCTGTGTTGGGTTGATCTGCCCATTGCAGAGGTAACTGTAAGCCCACTGGCTGAAAAATGTAGGTGCAGGACCTCCTTGTGCCAAACTGACGGCCAGAATCTCACCAACAGTCCTACTTATACAAACAGCATGAGTGTATTGCTTATAGTGTAAAACATGACAGTTTTCACTTTCTTTAAAACAAACATGCCTGAAGAGTCCACTGTCAAAGTCAGTAAGGGAATAGCGTGGACTTTTTTGGTGTGGTGGTCCTTCAAAGAAACGAGTCTCGATTCCGGCGACCATTTCTATTGAGAGAAGGAAGTTATGAATTATCGGATGTAAAACATTCATTTAGAGCTGGGTGAAATAAGATTTTTTTCATATCACAGTATTTTTTTCATTTGAGGCAATACTGATATATACATATATATATATATATATCATAATGTGTCTCACTGATTTTGAAGGCTTAACATGACAGATGTACTGAAGGAACATCATACATCTGTTCCAGATATGTAAAAATTCCATTCAAAATGAAAATATTGATTCAAAAAAGATGCCCTGCGATGGACTGGTGACCCATCCAGGTTGTACCCCACCTCTCGCCCTGTGACCGCTTGAGATAGGCACCAGCACTCCCCGTGACCCCACAAGGGATAAGCGGCCAAGAAAATGGATGGATGGATGATTCAAAAAATAAATCATAGTATACAGAAAGGTGTACTTGAGACAATAATATTGACACCTTTTATCAACACCAAACCAGTAAGCTCATAACACAACATAGTCACATCACAGCCATGCTATGGTTATAAAAAAAGACTATTTTCCCTGTGTTACCGATGTTTTGGTTTTCGACCTTGGTTTTCTCATTTTTGGTTTCGGCCAAGAACTTTCATATCAGTCCATCCCAAATTATAAACATGATTGATGTATAGTTTAGTAAAGGAGAAATATAGTCATATTTACAACACAACTGGAGCAGAGTTCACTTAGAAGATAATATATATATTACAGAAGTATAAAATTTAGGGATTGGTCATTTCTTCAACATAAATAATACGAACGGAAAAGTAATTGATCTCTTTAAGTTCACCTGTGAGAAATTCTTTTCGAAGGGCACCAGTGTCGATTCCTGCTTCCCCAAAGAAGGACACCTTCAACATGGCAGTGGGTGAATTTTTTTTTTGACGTTGCCACTGCAGAAGGCCTCTCTCCAGAATGTTTGTTCTTGAAATAAGGATGCTGAACTGCTTCTCCACATCAACTCTTTGACAAATCGCATCCAACACATCGTCGACACTAAAAAAATCCATAAATGAAAGAATAAACACTCTTTATTCAGTTCAGAGTATTAATAGTCATCTGTCTGTGTGATGTTTTTTACCTTTTCATATGGTCCTCTTGTACTATGTTCTCCTCAATTTCATCCATGTCTATTACATTTTTGCTTCTAATAAAAATAAAGAAAAAGTTGGTGTGTCAATGGGAAATTCTCAAGATGTTATATCCTATTTGTAATTTTAAAAGCCCTGCTTTTTCAACTACCTTTCTCCACATGTGCTTGCATGGATTTCAAGGAAATAAGGTTCAAATTTCAAGTTACAGATAGGACACTGAAGTTTCTAAAACAGAAATGAGAGTTAAAATATTGAATAGAATTCCATTGTAGTTATGTTAATGGTCTATACTCATTTCTATTAAGATATTACTTCTTCATCCAATTCCTCTGTGTCGGTGTGCTCTTCAGAAGGCTGCACGGACACTATTTGGACTTCGGTTTGACATGCCTATCATAATTAATAGACATATAACATTGATGATTAAGATAAAAAAAAAGTGGGACAATTTTTTTATTGCCATTTCAATGCAATGCAATTTCATTAAAATAAATGCATATATTGTTCTAAGATGTATGTACCTCTGTGTCCTCAGCTGAAGACCCAGACTCTGTGCACTCCTGCACATGAAGAGCCAAAATATGCAATGGCAGACTTACTTTGCATCTTTGGCATTGTGCTTTGGGCATATTTTTAAATTCAACTGCATCAGGAGGTAACGGAGTAAGGTCAAATTCTTGCTGTAAAGGTACTATATACAGCAAGTTTTTCCCATTTCCTGTCATACTGCGTATTAGGGTCCCTGTGTAACCTTCAGAATCAGGAGGGACCAGTGTCAGTTTCCTTTTACCCTGACCACCTGAAAAAAGTAGAGCCCAGATGTAGTTCACATAGGTGCAAATTATGGGACTGTCATGTAATAAACATTTGTTACCCCTACCTGTAGCCTTGTAGAGCAACCATCCTCCAGTCAGACCCTGCATTTTAGGATATTCACTTTGAAGAAGTCCAAATAACTGCAGAAGAAGATCAATATTGTGATGCCTGCAGACTTGATGATCTTTACAGAGACATATAAGTCTGAAAATCTATATATTTAGTGCTTTAACCTCTTCATGGTTCATGTCCCTGGACATTGTGAGATGTCTTTTACCCAGTCCTGCCTGTGCAAGCTGAAATTCCTCAGAGGAGGTAGGTGTTGTTTCTGCATTACAGTTCAGCAAGTATACATAGAAACTGAAAGGCTTCCATGATTTAAAAGGTGGTGTCACAGGGATCCTTGGATTATGCATCTTTCGTTTTCCAAGAAAACTTTTTTTTCCAAAGAAACCAGGGAAAGATCTGAACGGAATTAGAAAAATACATGAAAATGACAGCACAGTTATAACACACCAAAAAGGTTAAAAACTTTTTAAATACCGGTAATTTATTTTCATATTTAATTTAAAACCTTGCCATCTCTTGATCTACAGAGGGAGGTCCCTGTTCCTGCCTTACTCCCTGTGCTGCCTGGTGTTGTCCCTGAGAAAGATTCTGAGTGAGCACAGTAATAAGATTCTGTGCAGCAGCTTCCACTTTAGAATTGTAGTTCACATTCTAAAAAACACATATATAAAAAAAATTAATAGGTAAAACATAACAGAAATGATCAAATATGTTAAACATAGGGATGCACCGATACCGGTATCGGCCTCGAAACCAGATTTTCTAAAGTACTCGTTAAAACTCCCCCGATACCATGGTTTGAGAAATGTCTATGTTTGAGCGTCGTGTGAGAGGTTAATCACGTTTTTCTCTAAATAATTAGTTATTCTATAATATGTTACATACAACATGCTTTAGTTTTCATTTTAAATAAAATTTCTAAATTCCATAATAGTCCCTTGTTTTAATGTAAAATCATATGACTATGTGACTGTAACTTGTACATTTAAATCATGTTTTTATTAAGTACTCGGTATCGGCATCAGCGTGTACTGAAATGCAAGTACTCGTACCCGTACTCGTTTTCCAAAAAAGTGGTATCGGTGCATCCCTAGTTAAACATAAATAAGTATGCATCAGCATGATAGTGTATAATGCTAGCACAAACAAAAATCTGGGAGACACTCAAGAATGTTTGCTTCCACTTAATTAATTCTTGTTTTTAATGGCCTTTCATTTTCTATGTGATGACCAGTGAATCACCAGTGCTGTTTTCACATGCTCTAAAGTAATAATTGCAAATAACATGTTGACATATCATCAAAAAAATTAATTGTATTAACAATAAATGTAAGTATATAGGGCTTGGCATTACGCTTTGAATTCTGGTATGTGGGAGCCATGTTAATTGTGTAAGAAATGTAAATAAACCATAGAAACAAACAGTACATCAGAGAAACCGGAACCAGATAATGGATGGATGAGAGTCTTGCAACATTGCCGTTGCCCAGGTGATGAAGACTGCATCCCAAGCCCGATTAGTTATGGAGTCTTTTAAAAATTTTTCCATATTTTTGGGGAAGGATCAAATTGTTAATATTACTTTACCTTTCGAAGTAAGTTTCAGCAGAAAATGATAGCGAGGCGTTTCAGTTGAGCTAGCATTTCAGCAAAAAACGTTATAAAATAAAAAAACAGAATAGCCGAAAAATTAACCGTAACAATAGCCACTTCTTAAATTCGTAGTATTCACAGACTGCAGTGTAATTGTTCCAAACTTAAACACTCACCTGATTGTTCGCGCCAGCAGTGTTGTTGGAAGACGACGCCATCGTTCACTGAGGGACAAGTTAACAGCAGCCCCCACTCGATACAATGCGCGCTTCTTTGAGAGCATGGGAAATGACCACTTCTCACGTAGTGGCTGGGAAAACGTCTCATAATTGATCAGTTACGGCGTAATTTGTACACATTACTGCTTGAAAGAGCTTCAGTAACTGAGTTTTAGCAGTTACGCATGACATGTTTTCTAAACATTATCAAATAATACAGTGCAGGAGGTGTTTGATAAATTATGTTCATTCCCAGGTTTCCTGAAGGCAACATGAAGAATGGACCATCTTGACCCTGCAGCGGTCTGCTGTCACTCATGATTCCCCGCCCCTCTCTGTGTAGCCACGCCCACCAGGCCAAAACAGGGCCAAAAGTCTGTAACTGAAAAATAGAGATCTGAAAGTGAAAAAAAAAAATTGAAGCTGAGAGAAAAATCCGAACCTGAAGAATTTTTTTTTGTACATTAATTTAAAAGATCTGAATCTGAAAAAATGTAATCTGAGACTGAATAGATTTTTTAAAAATAATAATAATGAAAAGAAGATTACTGAAAATTTTTAAATAAAGTTTACTCATAGAAATAATACAAATATTCAAAACGTTTGATTTTATTTTAAATCCAACTCTTTCTTTTTCAAAGTTCACTCTAAAAATGTGACTTTTGCTTTCAGTTTACATATTTTCGATTTCAAATTTTTCTTTTAACTACACAAACATTATGGCCCTGATTTAACTCCATACCCACCTAGCCACAAGAAATCAAAAGTAAACGCAAGACAAAGTGCACATCAGTACCATGACCCAAAAGACCCTTTCGGAGGTCGCTGGACGCCAGCTTGCCAGGAAGCCTTCGAGTCAGTCATCCAAAGTCTCACCACTGCCCCTGTACTTGCCTTCGCTGACCCCCAGAAACCCTATATACTGCACACCGACGCCAGTACCACCGGGCTTGGTGCTGTATTGTATCAGGAGCAAGAGGGACAACTTAGAGTCATAGGCTATGCAAGTAGAGGGCTGTCACGGAGCGAAAATCGCTATCCAGCGCACAAGTTGGAGTTTCTGGCGCTCAAGTGGTCAGTTACAGAAAAGTTCAGCGACTATCTCTACGGCAACCACTTCACTGTTGTAACGGATAGTAATCCGCTGACTCTCATGTATATATCTCATGTATAGCTCATGCACATATCTTTCTTTCTACATAGCACTTTAATTCTTATTGTCTGCACTGAAGCACCGCAGCAATTTCCTAATGTTGTAAACCTCAACATCTGGCAATAAACCCATTCTGATTCTGATTCTGATTCTGATACATTCTGACTTCAGCAAAACTTGACGCAACTAGCTATAGGTGGCTAGCAGCACTGTCCACATTCTCTTTCAAACTCCTCTATCGTCCAGGGAAGCAGAATGGAGATGCGGATGGATTATCACGCAGACCACACGGAGGGCTAGCGGACGACCTGAAATCACAAAAAGAGATTGAACGCATACAACAGTTCACTCAATATCACCTTTGTGATCCAGACAACATCAATGCTGTAAATCAGTCTGTGGTGAAAGCAATCTGTGAGAGGCAGTTCACCTACAGCGTCAGTCCTGACAATGAAAGAGAGGCAGATGCAGATTGTGTTGCCTTGGTGGAGGTGCTTGCTGTGTCTCCTAGTGCTGTACCTGATAGCTATGGGCAAGAGGAACAGTTTGGAGGTCTGCCAACCATTCCCCATCTAACTGAGGCAGAGCTGGCAGACGAGCAAAGAGCCGATCAGTGTATAAAGCATGTTATTTCTCAGATCGAATATGGGGACACACCACCTCCAACCGTGCGCACACAGTTCCCTGAGCTTCCACTGCTCCTCCGAGAGCTTAACCGTCTTGAGCTCCGCAACAATGTCTTGTACCGGCGACGCCAAGAGGGGTCCCAGAAAACCTACCAGCTTGTACTTCCAGCTGAGCTTCGCAACACAGTTCTCACCAGCCTGCATGACCATATGGGTCACATGGGAGTCGACCGTACACTGGACCTTGTAAGGTCAAGATTTTATTGGCCAAGGATGGCTTTGGACGTGGAAAGGAAAGTGAAGACATGTGGCAGGTGCGTGCGGAGGAAGGCACGGCCTGAAAGAGCGGCCCCCTTGGTCAACATTAATACGACACGACCTCTTGAACTCTTGTGCATGGACTTCTTGTCCCTGGAAGCTGACAGGAGTGGAACCAAAGATATATTGGTGATCACGGACCACTTCACTAAATTTGCAGTTGCTATCCCAACACCTAATCAAAAGGCCCGCACAGTGGCAAGGTGTCTGTGGGAGAACTTTATGGTACACTATGGCATCCCAGAAAAATTGCATAGTGACCAGGGTCCAGATTTCGAGTCCCGCACAATCAAGGAGCTCTGTCAGGTGGCTGGTATCCACAAGGTGAGGACAACCCCATACCATCCTAGGGGCAATCCTGTGGAACGATTTAATCGTACCTTGCTTGATATGCTGGGAACTCTCCGTGATCAAGATAAGTCCTGTTGGCGTGACCATGTAAGACCCCTGGTCCACGCTTATAACTGCACCAGGAATGAAGTGACTGGTTTCACCCCGTACGAACTGATGTTCGGACGCCAACCTCGGTTGCCAGTTGACCTTGCATTCAACCTGCCAGTGCAAGAGGAACAACACTCATCTCACTCTGAATATGTGCAAAAACTCAAGTCACGTCTCAAAGAAAGCTACAAGTTAGCTATGGACAAGGCTGCAAAGATGGCTCACAAGAACAAAATGAGGTTTGACAGACATGTAACTGCATCAGACTTGGAAGCTGGAGATCGGGTATTGGTCAGGAATGTCCGTATCCGGGGCAAACATAAGATTTCAGACAAGTGGGAACACACTGTGTATGTAGTGGTGAGAAGGGCAGGCAACCTCCCAGTATATACAGTTAAGCCTGAAAACAAAGATGGTCCCCTAAGAACACTACACCGGGATCTGTTGCTACCATGTGGCTACCTACCTGTGGAGGAAAGCAGTGAGCATGTACAGAAGCCAGTGTCACGCAGGCCAAGAACCCGTGCAAATCCAGCGCTAGAGGAAGAGAACTCCTCAGACGAAGAAGATGATTTGCTCATTCCTGTTTGGTTGAGTTCCCCTGTCCACACAGTGAGTGAGAGTCCTGTAAATGTTCCTGATATTGACAACCCACCTGTTTTTGACAGCCAATCTGATTTTGGCAACATACCTGATATGCCTAACAGTACTACAGATGATACTGAGTACTTATCTACCAATGGAGTCACACCGACCGAACAAGTGGATGAAATAACCTTAACTGAAAATGACTCACCTGTTGATGACCCAGACGTCCAAGAAAGGCAACTTCCATTTCAGGAGGCTGGCACCAGAGGTGCGGATCCTGAGGAGAGAATGGAGGAGATAGCCCCAGTGGATACAGGGGAAAACATGGATACAAATGATTCTGTAAGGAGATCTGAGAGAAACCGTCGTCCGCCACGACGGCTTGACTATACGGAGCTAGGCAATCCTCTGATCACTGCAGCAAAATCATTCTTGCAAGGACTGTCTTCAGCTTGGGCCGATGTCATCAGTGATGGCGAAGAGCCTGTTTCGCCCTCTTCCTTGACCCGTCAAATAATCATCATTTAACTGTCTACCATGCACAGGGACGTGCATGAGTTCAGGAGGGGAGGGTGTAGCCCAGATGGAAAAAAAATCATACTTATTCTCTTTACATTAACTGTCCACATCAACAAGCGTCGTATTTCCTATGACCATTGAATGCACCTCTCAGTTCACCCCACGTGAGGGCACCTAGCTCAGCAACCAATCAGAGCCTACCCAGGCCGCATTGACCCTGTCAGCCAGGAAGTGAAGTGGAGGTGCATGGTGCTCCCGGGTTTTTTCTCATCTCAGCAAGAGGAGTGGAGGCATCTACTACTCAAACCGAGAAATCCACGGACAAAAGAGAGGAAAACTCAGGATTGAGAGGAAGGAAAGCCAGCGTACTTACCTGCTGGAAGTCCGGAGTCGAGTGGCTGGATGAAGGAGAGAGGCAACGTCGGTAAGACGAGTGTTATTCTGATGGAAAAAACTTGTAGAGACTTACCGTCGCGATCATGCTAATGCTAGCTCGGTGTCTCACAGGCTAACCACTCACCTTTCATCCGGAGAGCTGCTGCAATTCCAACGCCAGTGTGTGTTGGGCTTTTGTGAAACAGAGCAACGGTGAGCAACATGTTCTTAGCTGCTCTAAAGCTAAATTTTGTCAGTTCACTGTGAGTTTAAAGTAATCTAGAGGGTAATTTTTAGTGCATTTCTCTCTCACGAATAGGCCTATAGCGTGGAGAAATTAAGCACACTGCTTTAATGCCTCTGAACTGAACTCATATGTATATTTTGTTGCTTATTTGCACATAGTTCTGAATTTGTTATGGTGTATTGTATTTTGAGTGTCAATGGTTACTTACCATAAGTATTGTTTAATTAATGTTTACATGAATAGAGAAATATTTGAGCAACTTAGATGTTTAGTTCTCATATTTGATATGCTTGAAAATTGAATGTTGTACAACAGAACTGTGAGATTTGATAAGATTTAAGATGTTGATGCAATGAATATGAGGTGATGCAATATTTTGATTTTGTATTTTAACCTTAAACAATGCATCTGAAACAGACTGATTAGAATGTACATTTTATGACCTGGATTATAGGTCAGGTTTTTTGGAGAGGACGGAAAAGTCCAAGGACCAGGACGATATTCTGGTTGTGATAGATGGCGAGCCAACCACTTTGAGGACGATCTACCCCAAAGAAGATACACACCACACACTCATACTTACTGCATTTATTTATATTGTATTGTCTGTATAGCACTCTAGAGCACACCTTTCACTTTATTAAAAGCACCTTATCAAGCACTTTATGTAGCATTGCACTTTAAGCATGGATTTGCACACAAGAAGTTTAAATATTTATTGACTATTTATTGGGAATTTTAAAATCAGTTGGTGGCCTTGTTTCAGATCCTGCACAGCTGCTCCTCATCAAGGAATGTGGTGGTTGTCTGTCAGGAGAGAAGAATGGTGATTGAGATTGTGATTAAGGTTTACCAATAAGGAAAACTAAGGCAAATGTGTGTGTGAAATCTAGGGATAAAAGTGGTGCAAATAAGTGTTTGTAAGTTAATGATTACTCACCTTTCTTGCCTGTGTCCTCTTCAAGGTGTTTGGGCAAATGTTTCCCCGGGGGTCCAGACACCATTTAAAGGTTCCGGGAGAGACCATGGGTAAAGAGTGTGGTGAATCTTTTTGTGTTTGGGTTTCTGGGTTTTTATAATATTGGGTTTTGTGTAACATTAAAGTGTGAAATATTTATTAATATGTAAATGTGAAGATGTATTTATGTATTTATTTATTCTTATTGATATATTGTATACTGTGGTGGAAGGTTGGGATTTAAGAATTTACCTGAGAGTGGAATAATGGTTAAGTCTGTGACAGCTGAACATATTTAAGGCTGCCAGTTGTCATTAGGGGATTTTTGTGCTGTGAAGAAGCTCGACAAGTTAATTGTTTTAAGGAGAGCCATATAGCAAATAAATACTTTGTTCCACTACACTTGCCTTGGTCTGTCTCACTGTGTTTCCAGCCGCTAAGGGCTGCCCTGTTACAGTGAGAGAGCGCCTTTTCGTTGTTGTTGTTGTGCTAAGCTAACAGGCAGAATGCTACAAGCATAGCTCTAAAGAATGTAGCATCATGGCCAGTGTAGTCCGTGCTGCAGGGAGAATGCACTGCCATACACGTTATGTGTCTGTGAGCACGAGGAGGGAGAAAAAGGAGAGTGGAAAGGTACGAGTTGTCGTCGAGGAAAAACGGGAGATGGAAGCATGTAAATATAATAATAACCACTGCAGCCAAGAAGAGTGCCTGACGAGCCCAGTTGTATCAGAATCAGAATCAGAATCAGAATACTTTATTGATCCCTGGGGGAAATTATTTTTTGTTACAGTGCTCCATTTTAAACCAACATTAAGACAAGACAGACAATACGCTAACTAAGAATAGTACAATATATACATATATATACATACATACATACATAAGTCACTTATAAATAAATATTTGGAAAAGAAACATGTGTAGTTGTAGCAGCAAACAGTGTGTTAAGTGGATGCGTTGTACAGGGAGATGGCCACAGGCAGGAATGATTTCCTGTGTCGTTCAGTGGTGCTTTTCGGTAATCTCAGTCTCTCACTGAACGAGCTCCTGTGACTGACCAACATGTCATGGAGTGGGTGGGAGGTGTTATCCAACATTGTCTTTATCTTGGACAGCATCCGCCTCTCCGACACCACCTTGAGGGAGTCCAGCTCCATCCCCACAACATTGCTGGCCTTACGGATCAGTTTATTAAGTCTGTTGGCATCTGCGACCCTCAGCCTGCTCCCCCAGCATGCAACAGCATAGAGGATCGCACTGGCCACCACAGACTCATAGAAAATCCTCAGCATTTTCTGGCAGATGTTGAAGGACCTCAGTCGCCTCAAAAAATAGAGACGACTCTGGCCCTTCCTGTAAAGTGCTGTGGTGTTTTTAGCCCAGTCCAGTTTATTGTCAATGTGTACTCCAAGGTATTTATAGTCCTCCACAATGTCAACACTGACCCCCTGGATTGAAACAGGGGTCAAGTGTTTCCTGGTCTTCCTGAAGTCCACGATCAGTTCCTTGGTCTTTGCCACGTTGAGCTGCAGATGATTCTGCTCACACCACGTGACAAAGGAGTCGACCACAGCCCGGTACTCTGTCTCATCATCCCTGCTGATGCATCCAACCACCGCAGAGTCATCAGAAAACTTCTGAAGATGGCAGGTCTCTGTGCAGTGGCTGAAGTCTGTGGTGTAGAGGGTGAAGAGGAAGGGGGAGAGGACAGTCCCCTGTGGTGCCCCTGTGTTGCTAATCACCTTGTCAGACACACACTGTGGGAGACGTACATATTGTGGTCTTCCTGTCAGGTAATCAACAATCCAGGACACCAGAGAAGCATCCACCTGCATCGCTGCTAACTTATCACCCAGGAGGGTCGGCCTGATGGTGTTGAAAGCACTGGAAAAGTCAAAAAACATGACCCTCACAGTGCTCGCCAGCTGGTCCAGATGGGTGTAGACACGATTGAGCAGGTAGATGATGGCGTCCTCTGTTCCGAGACGAGGCTGATAAGCGAACTGAAGGGGATCCAGATGTGGTCTTACTATGGGTCGCAGCTGGTCCAGGATGAGCCTTTCCAGGGTCTTCATGATGTGGGCCTGTAATCCTGGGGGGCCACTGGGACGAGGCGTCTTTGGTACAGGGACGAGGCATGATGTCTTCCACATCACCGGGACCCTCTGCAGACTCAGACTCAGCATAAACAGTTTATGAAAGACTCCACACAGCTGGGGGGCACAGGCCTTGAGGACAAGGGGACTCACTCCGTCTGGTCCAGCAGACTTGCCTGAGTGAAGTCTCCTCATTTGCATCTCAACCTGGTATTGAGTGAAGGTGATGGGTGGGGGAGGGGTGTCAGGAATCTCACAGGAGGCAACATGTGAAGAGAGAGGCTGGCACAGTGGTGTGGCTCTGGATTCCAGGCTGACTGCAGGTGAGGTTGTGGGGGTGGGAGCAGACACTGTGGTGTCGAATCTATTGAAAAACATATTCAACTCGTCGGCTCTATTCTCACCTCCCTCAGCTCCCCTGCTGTTGGTTGGCCTGAATCCAGTGATGGTCTTCATGCCCCTCCACACCTCTCTCATGCTGTTCTGCTGGAGTTTCCACTCCAGCTTCCTCCTGTAATTGTCCTTAGCCTCTCTGATCTTGTCCTTTAGTAACACCTGGACCTTCCTCACCTCCTCTTTGTTGCCCCCTCTGAAAGCCCTCTTCTTGTTGTTGAGGAGGGCTTTGATGTCCTTAGTCACCCACGGCTTGTTATTTGGGTAACAATGAACAGTCTGAGCTGGAACAATGTAAGTAAGCTATTAAGACTCGACTGTACACCATGTTCGTGTTTTCCTCCGAAAACAATAAGTTCCGTTGGAGCAGTCTTTCAACGCCTCTCTCTGTGTCTCGCAAGAAAAATTGACCCACACAACAAAGTAAAACTATTTTTCGGCTATGAGCCGACAGGGACCCCGCCGTATTAGTCAGAGGTCCCTTTACTACAGTTCGGAGTCGCGGACCTTCAGTAATAGTAATAAATCACACAGCAATAGTACATTCACGTTGTTGTAAAAAGCACGATAATATATTAAGTAATCCAAAGTATTCAGAATACGTTACTCTCATTGAGTAACGTAACGGAATACGTTACAGAATACATTTTGGGGCATGTATTCTGTATTCTGTAACGGAATACATTTTAAAAGTAACCTTCCCAACACTGTCAGCAATGTGGTATACTGTTTGTCAGTGATTTACACAGGGGGAACAAATTGTGGCAGGATCAACCTGATATTATCCCGCTATAACTTCGTTGTATAAAGAGCTAACATCTCAAAAATGTCAGGAGTAGTTAGTCATTATAAGAAGTGTTTGTGAACTAAAAATCAACAATGTGGGATACTGTTTGTCCGTGATTTGGACAGTCCAGCGTGTGCTCCCGACGCAGGGGAAACAAATTCTGTCGGGGATACCTAGTTTGGCACGACAACTCGGTTGCTGTAACAGTAGCCTACATTCAACGGCTGCAGCCCTCCTGCTGCCAGATGTACACATCAACACCAAAAACAACAACAGCACAAGCAGCGCACAGGTTTTAAGCCAGTGAGGCATGATTGTGAGTCCATCTCATCTGCAGCAGCATCGCAGACCACGGCCCGCCACAATAATAAAGCATTTTTTATTTAATTATAAATAAATTATTTCTCCTAATTATGTCCTGGGTTTTAAGTAATTAATAATACAAAAGGAAAAATCACAAAAAACACTTAAGGTCATGAAAATTAATTCCGATTTAGCAATTCAATGAGGCATCCACCTTATTTATTGAAAAGTATCGGTATCGGTATTGGTGTCGGCGATACTGGCCCGTATTTACTTGGTATCGGATCGATACCAAAATATGCAATGTCACACACCACTACTGGAAACGGCTGATACGTCAGCAGGTAGCAGGAGGATAATCAAACCCACAAAGTGCAAATCTACCAATCTACTAATTCTGTCAATACAATATGAGGCTGTCACCAAAGGTCTAAATGAAGCACTAATAGCGGCGGATGACTACTTTTATTACTTTAATAACATTTAGTTTATTATTACCGACTAATCTGGGTTTTCTTAATTTATATTAGCTCGACTTTCTGTATATTTGAAGGCAGCTGGAAAGAAAGATGATTTATAGCTTTAATATGTAACCCATGCGAAATACAGGGCTAATAAATCCCCTTTTGTCATCGAGGGCTATTGCCTATTATTGTCACATGGGGGTGCTTTGAGGCAGCTACACTGACCTTGCATCTCGTGCAAGGGAAGCATTGTCTGTCTCTACCTGTGAGATCCTCCCTCTAATGGCCGTCAAGTGTGTGTCGGTGTAGTGTTTTCAACGAGGATGTTGGTGACACCGAGTTAAACCACAAATGAAGACCCTGGAGTTTAGTTGCAGCTTGTTTAATTGTCTCCATGAACATGTGGTGAAAACTGAAATGACAGAAAATAAACTCCATCTCAACAGGCAGAAGCATGTTTACATCAATAAAGTGCATTACTCTTACTAAAACATTCATGTTAACAAAATATACATTAATATCCAAAGCTATCTGTATGAACTATCATATAAAGAAAGTTACGGCGTTCCAGCCTGATAATTCGGAGTAGATGGCATTTGATTACATCTCCATACTGCCTTTAGCATGAGGAGCCTGTTTCTCAGCAAAACCGAGTGCTTGACCAAAACCGGAAGTGCTTGACCGGAACCGGAAGTGCCCCGCCAGAACAGGAAATACATTTTAGTGATATTTTCCTTTCAACTTAAACGTATGTAAAGCATGAATTATTAATTTTAACAACACATATTAATTTTTTAATGGCAAATCTTTTTAGAATTATTTATTTCAAACTTATGAACCTATTTATTCAGAGAAATGCCTTAAGGGCAACACACTCCCTGCCTGGCCTCGGGAGGCCACTATGCTAAACAAACATTATGCATTCAGTTCTTTGGCATGAGGAGGATAACTTCTGTAACTGGTCGCATAAATGTCTTTATGCACCCTTGATTGCATGTCTTTACTTCAATTTTCCTTACTCGGTCGTCCTTGCTTGGGAATGTGGCAGTGACCCTGGCCATGGGCCAGCTGTTTCGTGCAACCTGCTTGTCCTTGAGCAGAACCAGGTCGCCAACTTGGAGGTTTCTGCGCGATCCGGTCCATTTCTGCCTTTGCTGCAATGTGGGTAGATACTCTCGCCTCCAGCGTGTCCAGAACTGGTTGGAAAGGACTTGGACTCGTCTCCATTGTTTGTTGTAGAGGTCTTTATCCGAAAAGTCTCCAGGTGGGGATAGGAGGTAAGATTTCTGCGTAAGGAGCATTGAAGGGGATAGGACGAAAGGGTTCTCTGGATCAGAGGACACTGGGACGAGTGGCCTTGCATTTATTATGGCTGTAACCTCAGCCATGAGTGTGCATAACACGTCGTGAGTCAGTTGAACCTTATTTTGTAGTAGCATGGAGTCCAGGATTCTGCGGGCGACTCCGATCATGCGCTCCCAAGAGCCTCCCATGTGGGATGCATGTGGTGGATTAAACTCCCAACTGCAGCCTTGGATAGTTAGGTACTGTTGGAGTGATTTATCCATTCCAAGTTCCTTTGAAGTGCTAATAAAATTTGTGCCACGGTCAGATAGCAGCTGTTTGGCGGGGCCTCTCAAAGCGAAGAAGCGGCGGAGGGCGTTTATGCAGCTGGATGTGTCCAGAGATTCGATTACCTCAATATGCACAGCTCTCGAACTCATGCAGGTAAACATGATGGCCCACCGCTTACTTTCAGCTACTCCGCCCCTGGTACGCCTGGTTGTTATGGACCACGGTCCGAAGACATCAAGGCCGACGTAGGTGAAAGGAGGACACGTTTTTAGGCGTTCAGGTGGTAGGTCCGCCATGAGTTGTTGTTCTTGTTTTCCACGTAGTTTGCGGCAGGTTAAACATTTGTGGATTACTGAATTGACTAGTTTTTTGCTGCCTAAAAGCCACAGCCCAGCAGCTCTGATTGCTCCGACCTTGATGCCTTGTTAGCTCGTGGTAATGGCGAGTGAGCAGAAGGGAGATGTGACTGTTTTTTGGAAGAATTACTGGGCTTTTTTCAACACTCTCAATTTCTGCATGTTTGAGTCGGCCTCCAACAGAAATGAGACTGTCCTGTAACATTGGGCTGAGCTTCTTGAGGGGGCTCTGTTTTGAGATTGACTTCCCAGCATCAAGGGCAGAAAGTTCCTTCTCAAAGTATGCCTTCTGTGTCTCTTTGAAGATGACAGTTTTTGCTTGAGCAATCTCCTCTGGAGTTTGAGGCAGATGACATTTGTGCCAGCCTTTGCATTTTTTGTTTGGATTAGTCCCATTGAAGGACTTTGCAATGTGGATAAGATTTGCTATGGCTCTGACTAGAGACTGAAAGGTAGAAAAGTGCTCAAAACGCTTACAGATGAGTACTTGGAGGTGAATGACGTAGGTTTTTACTTCTGGTCTAATTTCTGAGTCCTTATCTGGTTCAATCAGGTCAAACATTCCACTCAGTTGTGTTGTCTCTGCAGCAGGACAGTGGATGAAGGGTGGTCCGGTGAACCAGGTGGACTTTTTTAGTTGGAATGCCGACAGTGACCTAGACGCATGGTGTGCTGGATTTTCCTCTGTGCGCACATAATGCCACTGTTCTGGCTTTGATGACTGGCGAATGCGCTGTACTCTGTTGTGAACGTATGTGTAAAACCTTTTTGACTCATTACAGATGTAGCCAAGCACTACCTTACTGTCCATATAGAAGTGCACTGCATCAAAGTCTAAGTCCAACTCATCTTGAATGAGGTCAGCCATTTCTGCTGCCAAGACGGCTGCACATAGTTCAAGTCTTGGTATTGTAGGTTCTGACAGGGGGGCTAGTTTTGCTTTGCCCATTATGAACCCAACCTCGACCTTCCCATCTGTGTGAACTGCCTTTAAGTAGGCTACAGCTCCTATGGCCTTAGTAGATGCATCTGAGAATAAACACAGTTCCTTTCGCTTTGCTCGACTTAGTGAGGTGGATGTGTAGGTTCTGGGAACATGTAGTTCTCTTAAATCCTGAAGGGAATTTCTCCACATTTCCCATCTGCTTTGTTTGTCCTCTGGAAGGGGTACGTCCCAATCTGAACATTCTGAAGTAAGCTCTCTGAGTAGGGCCCTTCCTTGGATTGTAACGGGTGCCAATAGGCCCAGGGGATCGAAGACGCTATTGACAGAGGACAATACGCCACGGCGAGTGAATGGCTTGCTTGAGGTGGCCACTGAGTAAGTGAATGTGTCTCTTGTTATTTCCCAAATGAGTCCAAGGCTTCGCTGGGATTGTGTCTCTTCACCACTTAAATCTAAGTTTTTAATGACAGGAGCACAATCTTCTGGGCAGAAGGCCTGCATAACTTCCTGAGAGTTGGAAACGAACTTATGCAGGCATAGGTTGGATTCAGCGAGTGAGGCTTGTGTTCTTTGAAGCAAGTCTATAGCCTCAGCAGGAGAGGGGACAGAGATCAAGCCGTCATCTACGTAAAAGTGCCTCTCCACGAACTTTACTGTATCTGCACCATAGTCTTTCGAACCTGCTCTGATGGCCTTGCGTAGTCCATAAATGGCAACAGTGGGGGATGTTGAGTTGCCAAACACGTGGACTTTCATCCGGTACTCAACAACTTCTTTGTTTAGGTCGTTGTCCCTATGCCACAGAAAACGGAGGAAGTTGCGGTGGTCTTCGCGTACCATAAAACAGTGAAACATTTGCTGTATATCTGCCATGATTGCAACACTTTCTGTCCGGAAGCGGAGAAGAACTCCGACAAGTGTGTTGTTTAAATCAGGGCCAGTAAGGAGGACATTGTTAAGTAAGACACCCAAGTACTGGGCGCTAGAATCGAAGACAACCCTGATCTGATTGGGTTTTTGTGGGTGGTAGACTCCAAATGTTGGAAGATACCAACACTCTTCTCCCTTTTCCAGTGGGGGGGCCACCTCAGCGTGACCACTGGAGAGGATTTTTTTTCATGGCATTTGATGGCATTTGATTACATCTCCATACTGCCTTTAGCATGAGGAGCCTGTGGTCGTGTCCAAATTCATGGGCTGCATCCTCCTGAGGACCCGGCCTTCGCGGTCTACGTGGGCCAGGTCCTCAGAAGGTCGGGTAGGCCGGAAGTAAACGGCCGTGAAATTGGACGGTCTAGCCTTCTGATTAGGGTCACCGCTGTCTCGGTGGAGTTTAATAAACTCAGCCGTCTGCTCTTTGCTATCTAAAATATAACGGGACACTGGCGTAAATTCTCGACTGTCTCATACTTCTGTTTAATCAGTTTTCTGTTTGACGTTTAGTCAGCTGTGTAAAAACCAAGGAGGAACCCACCCGGGGAATTAATAAAGTTTTATTTTATCTAATCTAATCTAATAACTTTAATCTCAGCCAAACCGATTTAATCATGAACAAACAAAACAGTGAAAAAGCCCAACAATAACATTTTTAGGTTGTCTAAGTGACTTATATATATTACGTTTAACCCGAGCAGCGAAAGTCTGCGGTGATCTGAAAATGATGTGCCGGGAGTTGTGCCGTTCTCGGCCGCATCAGTAACCCTCGAGCTCCCGGCTAGCTATCGAGCTGGTGGGTAGCAGACGCCTCCGAAAACGTCGAAGCACTTTTGCAAATATGCGATATCTTGATAAACCGAGCAGATATTTGATGTTTACACAGCTACTTTCTCGCCTGAAAATATGTTAAAAGTTTATTTTGTGACCCAGAAAAATTAGTATGAGTAATTTTAAAGCTTAGTAGCGGCCGTCATTGTTGGAAACTGGAGTTTGGCTGGGAATTCTGGGATATGGTAGGCCACGAAGGACACACCCGACCCATCCTTCAAATTCAGGGAAAAGGAGGACGCATTTGTCGGCTACATTCGGAGGAGTCTACGAATTTGGACAGCCTTCGGCGCGTCGCTGTGACGTAATCGGTCTACAAATGCGGCCTCAGGAGGATGCAGCCCATGAATTTGGACACGACCAATTTCTCAGCAAAACCGAGTGCTTGACCAAAACCGGAAGTGCTTGACCGGAACCGGAAGTGCCCCGCCAGAACAGGAAATACATTTTAGTGATATTTTCCTTTTAACTAAAATGTATGTAAAGCATGAATTATTCATTTTAACAACACATATAAATTTTTTAATGGCAAATCTTTTTAGAATTATTTATTTCAAACTTATGAACCTATTTATTCAGAGAAATGCCTTAAGGGCAACACAGTCGGAGCACGGCACAAAGTATCTCGACATGCAGTCCTGCAAACCAGTTAATGAGACCAAATAGTTTTTACATAGCAATGCTAATAAGCTGCTAATTTATTAGGCCATGAACTCTGGCCACAAAGGGAATAACATCTATTCAGCCATTGTGTTGGAAAATCCCGGTCAGTCACATGTTTTCGTTAGCTAACTGTTAAGTTTAGATAATGTCTTTTACTAGCCGATTTAGCTCAGAAACAATTAAAAAAACAAAACAATCGGGAGCTATGAGAATGTAGTGTGTTGTTGTACTTCAATCAATCAATCTTTATTTATAAAGCACTTTTCATATAAAGATGTAGCACAAAGTGCTTTACATGGTTAAAAGCAGCCCACCCCGCCCTCCAACTCACTCCCCACACTCTCATTAACATAAACGTTCATGGATACATACACACACACCCACACACACACACTTAAAGAGTAAAACTGGGCTGGGCACACATGAGCCAGGGCACACATTATCTTGTTGTTCCTTACGGTGTGGTGTAAGTGTTGAGTGTTCTAAGCTACATATGTTACTGCCGATGCTAGGTGTGATGCTAGCTGCTATGTGCGGTTAGCCAACCACACCACAAGCCATATCATTCAAATATAAGTACTTGCTGTGTTTATATTAAAATGTTTCAGTCTTAATAGAAACAGCGCATCTCAGGTTTAAAAGTATTTGTACTGTAAATTAAGTAATTAAGAGGTAAGAATGATAAACCCCATACGGTAAAAAAATATATTTTGAAATATATTTTGAAATATATTTCAAAATATACAAAAATTGGCCAAAAAATATATGCGCTAAAATACATTTCAAAATATATTTATATATTTTGAAATGTATTTTATATAATATATAGTTTTTGGCCAATTTTTGTATATTTTGAAATATATTTCAAAATATATAAATATATTTTGAAATGTATTTTAGCGCATATATGTTTTGGCCAATTTTTGTATATTTTGAAATATATTTCAAAATATAATTGAAAATTAATTAAAAATCTTTCAAAAATATATTTTACCCTTCATATATTTCAGTCGAAGAAAACACATTCACATGTAACAACTGAAAATCTTTATTTGATATCTAAAACAAACACAGCATATAAATCAAGCTAGGAACATACATTATACAACTTTATTTTCATAACATTCTTAAAAATTGTAAAATTTTTAAAAAATAAAAATTATATATATATATATATATATATATACACACACACACACACACACACACACATATATATATACATACATTTTACTATACAAAATGCAACTGCAACAAACACTTATAAGTAACGATACTGTGAATTTGATGTGAACTGCTATTAACACAATAAAAATGTGATCACTCAAAGATGTTTACTGATCAATAACAAGCAGAGGAATACACACACACACATATATATATATATATATATATATATATATAGATATATATATGTGGGTGTGTACGAACATAAAACATATTTAAAATGTAACTTTTTTTTTCTTTTCCAACAGTCTGAGTTCCCCCAGCTTTGAATTGACTGCAATCCCCAAAGCCCCTCTGGATACATTGGGGAACCTCTTCCTTACCGCCACTGTAACAAACAAAAGTCACAGTTCTAGTACTTTTATCAGAGTTAAAATAAAAACATGATTTAAATTAGCTAGCTTCATTTAGCAAACAGATATTTCCGTTTATAGAGATACAGATATATTTTCCACATAATTTTACCTTTTTTTTCCCCCTCGATGGAAAGTCTATCCAGTTCACATTACAGTAATACTAACACCCCTTTTGGTCATCTATCCTTACTCTCCATCATTCAATCTGTTGACCTTCTTTGTCTGAGTCCAACCACTTCAATGCTTCATCACCTATCTGTGCAATTTTTATTGTTGCAAAGTGAGTTACTTGTGCAGTATGCAATTTTAGATACACAGTCTTCACTTACTATATATGGCTGTCATGGTTTCTTTATCAAGGGCAGTTCTTCGCTCTGCGCCGATGTCTGTTTTGCTGTGTCCTCCTATAAAAAGCATTAACATTTGAGTGTCTGGCTAGTTAAATTTCCAAAAATCTGATCTTTGTTCATCTAAACATTTGAACTACAATATTATGCTTTTTGGTAAAGAAACTGGTGACAGAGAAGTAGGCTTTTTAAAGTACTATTAGCTAACCATTTGAACTGACTTTCAAAGCTGATTACCTTTTAAATTGCTGTGGATCAAAACCTCCAGTGGGAAGGCGGCCATTAGAAGAACACGCACCATTGAACCTGAAAATAACAAAAACAAACAAAAAACAGAACAATATATAGATACTGTTTATATAGGGTAATAAATCTCTTCTGAAGCAATATAGTTCATTTTGGGTGAAAAACAAAACATTCCTCTAAAATATATATACTGACATCAGCAATCAACATCATGATTGTAATTATTTCCTTTTTAGTACATCTACTGCTGTTTGCATGTGTCAAGCACTACGACTGTATCTATGCATATAAATTCACCATATATATCCAGCAAAAATGTTTTGTTATAGTCAAAAGGAAAACAAACAAAGGCATTCAATCAGAGGTGAGAAATTAATTGGGAATATGAATTATAGGTGAACTATTCTTTACCTACTAGCAATCAAGCTTCTTTAACCAAGAAGCTTGAAATATTTGAATGTAAAATAAAATAAATAAATAAATAATAATAAAAATAACATGATGTAATTAAAATGCACAACTTACATTAAGGAAATCTGCATTTGTATCCACAGGCTAAAAGTAAAACAGTAAATGTGTTAGTGATAGTACAGGTATTTGTAAAAAAAAAAAAAAAAAAAGAGGCAGTAACTGTGACGCTTCTAGTGGGATGCTAAATGCAGAGATTTATATTTACAGTATAATACTGCATGTACGGGTAACTGTGTTGTGAACTGTAACTGAATATTAGAGAATCTCAGAGAAATTAAATGTATTTATTTTTTGAATTTATCAATCATAAAACTGTCTGTTTTGAAGGCCTGTTACGATAGCGACTTTTTGTTGGTCGGTATATTGCCCCATAAACAATTGCGACAAGTTATGTCATTGTCATTTTAAGACCATTTTATGTCTTTGAATGTATAATCATAATATAACACCATAATAATGCAAGATCTACACACTTTCAATTGACAAACCAACATCTAATTCTTAAAGTATTTAGATCATTGAAATTAGGAATCAAAATATTAGATACCTTAAAACAGGGGTGCTCAATACGTCGATCGCGATCGACCAGTCGATCGCAAAGGTAGTATTGGTAGATCGCATGGCATTAAAAAAATAGATGCCAGCCTATCATCCATCCCGTCACTTGATTGATACAGGGAAGCCAGTCAGATGACAGCAGATTTTTTCTGACGCTTAGGTCGCTGCGCATGCGCAAACAGCGGCGCGAAGTGTAGTAAAACTGACAAGCTAGTCAGCGAGTTAACTCCAATTTTTAGCTCTCGGTTTTTTCTCTTAAACCTGGCCGTCAGCAGCTACTGTCCGGACTATGCATCCCTGGCTGATTCAATTCAGTGCAAGTCATCAGAGTAAACTCAGGTAATGACAAAAAATTTACATAGTTAATTGCGTTGTGAAATATTGGATATTGCGGTTATGCATGTATATACATTGTAGATATAAAGAATCCTCAATATATTTATAAATAAGTATATGTTTTGGATTTTTGTAGTGGGTAGATCATTTTGACTTGGTCATTTTATAAGTAGCTCACATGCGGAAAAAGTGTGAGCACCCCTGCCTTAAAAACTTGAATAAATAGTAAATTTTCTAACAAATAGAAAACAATGTTATTTAATGTTATTGTTATGTTATCATTATATTTTATTTTTGTAAATATAATGGCGGATAAATTACATCATCAACAATTATTGAGGTCATGTACATGTATTGTGTGTTAAGTCGATATATCGATTATTGTGATAGGCCTACTGTTTTGGTATCATAACGAGCTTGTCAAACATGCATGACCACTAAACAATGTCTAAGCAGTAGTATTGGTCTGAATGACAACAAACATAACTAGTGTTTTGGAAAATCTGTTAGAAAACAGTTATTTCAATAATTATGATTAGCATGTGACACAGACACCGCATAAAAAACTACAACAACAAATACTTACTTTAGGAGGATGGGGGAGGGCAGCATGAGGTTGAGACTTTGACATCTGTAAAAAACAAATTCATGTATTACAAACAAGTCACTTAAAAATACATTAATGTGGCAGACTGTTCCCTGTTCAGATGCAGTGTATAAGTACAATCAGGGCTGTCACAACAATGGGGTGGGGCCAAGTGGCTGCAACCCTAGGTACAATGTGCAGGTATATATAATTACATATAATATATGTGAATAAAGCAAGAATCTGTTTAGGTTAGTCACTGTGCTGACTGATGCTTGCTAGGTTTATATGATTGCAAACTGCACAAAAACAACAACAGCAACAACATTAATGACAATGACAAACAAAATTACTTACATTTATGTAAATCTCACATTAGGAAGATCTGCATTCGATTTCATGGGCTGAAATAAATAGGCAGAAACATTACTGCTAAAAAAAATAAAAAACAAAAACTCTAAAAAGCCTAAAAATGACTTAAAAAGCAAGGAAATGTGGAACATTGTAATTAGCGAACATTAATAAAGCATAACTGTTCTTTGTTTCTAACCTTGGTAAGTACTCTGTAGCCAGAAGGAGAGGTAGGATTTCTGTGAAAGCCAAATTAAATGTGAATAGGCTTTGATAGTTATTGAGAAGGCAGAATAATAAGAAAAGGCAAAAGTACGTCACAATATAATTAATTAAGTTACATATTTTGATTACCAAATTATGGAAGCGTGGAGCTGCCACCCAGGCAAAAGAAAAATAGAGCTGTATCACGTTATGACGTGAAATGTTTATTGTTCTAACATTATGCTTTTCATGTTTGTATAATATAATATCACGTTATTATAATATACATAATTGTCACGTTCGCACAATATTGTACGGACGTGATAATTATGTACATTTTTCGTACAATGTTGTTCAAACATGTTGTTCAAACATGATAGTATATTGTTAGAACGATAAACTTTTCACGTTATAACGTGATATACTTATATTTCTCTTTTGCCTGGGTGGCAGCTCTACGCTTCCGTTCCAAATACACGAGAATAAAGTAATATTATATGGGAAAAGGCACCTGCTAGCTTGATGATGGAGGCTTCTTAGACTGGCCACCCGCCTTGGCTTCTTGTCGCCACTCCACGAAGGTCCGTTTCCTCCATGCCGGCTAATTATTCATCCTCATTAAAATCTCGTATATGTTCAGTTGGCAGAATTGAGAATTTTACATCTTCCAACCACTTAATTAACGCGAACATAATCGGCTTGTTTCTTCCCGTCTCCTGTATCCGGCCGTTCCTCTCGCTGTCAAATTTCGCGCCTCAGAGACGTCGTTATTTTTCAAAAAAAAAAAAAAAAAGAAGAAAGAAAGAAAGAAACAGCAACAACTACTAAAGAGAGTTTTTGCACGTTCATTGCACATTTGTGGGAATGTTTAAATATTTAATTTTTATTAATTACTTTTCATTATATCTTTATTTTTTAAACCACCGTGGCAATGCGCATGCGCATACACTCCTGCACGCAAAGGGCTTTGGAGTTGACGTAATGTCGCAATGCATTGTGGGAGCGCAGCACCATCTTGGCAGGTCACGAATCAAAACAAGATTGCTACGAACCATTCTGAAACGTAGCTCAAAAGAAAATGACGGTATAGAGACAGATTCTGTCCAGATGCAAAGAGACGGTACTTGATTGTTGAAATGTGGACCCGTATGAAATATAGCCGTGGAGTAGAAACCCTGAAGACCAAACCGCTATTGACTTAGCATGATCTACTCTCATACCTTGTCTGTGGAGTCAGAGCATACACGGCGCACCAATTTCGCAATTATAAATCTCTGGAGGCGCACATCCAATTCACCAAGGACTGGGTACAAGATTTGGCTATTTTTAAGCCTCCACGTTGTGAGTACGCCGTCATTCAAGCAAAGGTAAGTCAGCTTGAGTACTGCGAGTAAAATGCGTTTGATTCCCCCCAGCATTCAAATTAGTGCTAGCAAAAATTCATTCGTGAGGGGGAAATTACAGTGAGAACATGTAGAGGCTCTGTTAGAGGGATAACATAGTGAGTTCAGTGCATTGATGTGACATTGTCCTGAAGGATTTAGTTATTCTTTATGGTTAAAGAAATTGCCCTAATTAATTCATATTTATTATAAATAATCCTAATTACACATCTTGCTTCCTTGTTTGTGTCCTGTGTCACTAAAAATACATTCTGTTTTAGTTTTATACATTGATTAATGACCTGCAGAATCTGCTTGTCATATTAGGTGTCCATAGTTGTCACTTAAAGTCGAACTTTATGTTTTCTCCCTCTTGAAAGTGATTACATCCTTGCATTACATACTTTAGATTCATTTTTTGCTGATAGGTTTCTAAAAAGAAACATGCAGATTTAGAATATAACATGCAGCGTTCTATAGATGGATACATAAAAACACTTTATTTGTTACATTTATGATAAATGGATTTGAAAGTAAATAAAACACATTTGTGTCAGACTTGGCTTATTAAAGTTCTTGTCTTTAAATGAACTTTGTCTGTGTGTGTTTTAGGTCCTGCACTCTTAAAGACTGAATTGCAGCATTGCAGCCACAGGTCATTGTGAGCATCACAGGGAAGGTTGAAGCCGCCCACTGCAGCTGTATGGCTAGAGTCGTGGAGACTTGCAGCCATGTCACTGCTCTTCTGTTTAATGTAGAAGCAACAGTGAGGATCTGTGGCACAAGGACTGTTACAGATGAACCTGCATACTGGGTTTTGCTGGGTAATATGACCAAGATACAGCCAGAGGTTGGCCATAAGATAGACTTCTCCTCTTCAGCTGCCCAAAAAAAAGGTTCTTGATCAAAACATAAACAGACCATTCGTTGTGACAGGTAAAAGAAGCCATCCTCAAAAAAGAAAGGTTCCACCTGCTACTGTGGAGGAGTTGGATCAACTGATGGGACAATATTTTTCCAAGCATAGTTCTGTTCTGAATAACCCATAATGTTTTAATTTAGGGGGCCATGTAAATACTTTGCATTTACTGAATATGTACTTACTAAATACCACTGTTCAAAAGTTGAATAAAGAAACAAAGAAATGTTTGCCTATTTTTAATTAAAAGCACTTTGTCGAACATCACATCAGTTACAATGTAGAAAAAATGTTATGTATAGTTTACAAATGACAAAATGTTCACATAAAATCATGACAGCATTTGTATAATATCACCCACTACTAGCATTCTGTAATTTACTGTCTCTTTTGAAAACTTATCACTACATAAACAGCACAAGACTTAAAAGTATTTAACAAGAGCATTTTTCCCTGGTTTTACTACCACACTGGGGCACATGTTCACCAAAACGCAGCAAACCTTTGCCATCTTATCCAGGAAGGTCACCTTTTTACCCTCACATGGAAGAAGTAATCTGATTGGCATGGTGGTATGTAGCATGTAGTTTGAAGCAGGGATTTCGTAGTGCCCCATGTGTAGTGTTGGAACCCAGTCAGGATTTGTTTCATTCATTTCATAGGCTGGTTTGTTGCAATAATGCCAAATAATTAGCAACTCTATAAATAGAAGGTAGTTCTGCATGTTTGTTCTAAGTTTGTGCTATTGAAAATAAAATTAACAGGCTATAAATAATAATATGAACTTATTTAGAACTTACCTGAATGAAAATACTGGAGCACACCAACAGATATCTGTGGCTGGTAGAGAACTGAATATCAGCTTGTCTCGCAGCTGCTATCCAGGCTAGACGCCTTCTTTTGGTAACATCCAACACATAAGCTCCCTCATGATGTTTCCAGGTGAGGAAACAATGAAAAGAGAGCCTGTTTTCAAGCTTATTCCTTTGTCGGTAGTGCAATCTAACATTACAACCGACCACACAGCAAGCATTTGTTTGGCCTGCTAATATGGCGCCTTGACCAAAAATCCTGGCTACGCCCCATCCCGTAAGATCACGCTCCAGAGCCCTATTAACGTACGGATCTAGAAAGAAGACGCTGCATTTTTAACTCTGAGGGAGGTGGAGAATGAGCCTATTTCCAAAACAGTGGAGTGTGTTCCTTTAAGTACTAAATTGTATATATTGTCAAAAACTAAAGTGTACATAGCAGTTGTTGTATCTTGTTTACTGTATCACTGACAGATAATTTCAAAGTCAATGAACGCTACATTATAGTGAGATATTGTGTAATGTGAAATACTGTAAGCAAATGAATAAACAACCTAATTCGTGATAGACCTTTGACTCTGTTTTGTTTGAATCCAACTGTTTTTTGCAGATGTGCATAAAACATGTTACTTTTAGTATTGTTATCATTATCATCATTATTGCACTAAATATATTTTAAATAAAGGATACTTTGATATACATTCTACTGTAAGGTTGGAAATGTATTTTCTTCACCCTAAAATATGTTTTGAAATGTATTTTGGTTTGAAAGAAATATATTTTCAATTTCAAAAATATATTTTTTTGGAGCATCACAAATACAAAATATATTTACCATATATTTGAAATATATTTTGGCCAGGAAAAATGTATTTTTTTACCGTATGGGACGTCAATTTCATTGTAAACAGTGATTGTTACTGTTTAAGTTGCTTATGTTCTTTATTTTGACATAATTGTGATAAAATAATTTGTTACAGCTAAAAACAAGTTACTGTAACTGTGGAAACTTGGAAAAGCTAAGAGAAATATTTGTTATTAATACATTGGTAATCAAAGTACACTCTTAAGTATTTGGTTATACATGATGTATAATATTTGTTAAGATCCATTTTGGAGGAAAAGAAGTTAATGGGCTCATGTTAAGAACCCAGTATAGAATAGAAATTCATTGTCCTGCACTGTTTGTGTAGACTGTTTTTTCAACTGCTACAAAGGATCCTGGAGGAACCAGTGACGGCAAGCCCAGGCCAAATAAGAACCTGAATGATGGTGAAATTGTGCGGCCAGCCATGAGAACGGATTATGGGAATTGCCTGAAGAACTGATTCAAGTCCTACCTTGGATTTCAGATAAGTCCTGAAACTATAGTTGATAGTTATTGGTGTCATTTTTTTGAAACATACTGATCATCAACAACTGGGAGCTTCTTCAGATGAAAGTGAAACCAAGTCCAACATGTAGGCTTCTTTTTTAGTAGCGACCCGGGGGGGTGAATCCTCTTTTTATAAATTAACAAGTATGGATTATTCTTTGGATGGACACAAACAGCTAGAGACTCTTTGAAGTCCACTGCCTGGGCAGATCATCGGTGCATTGTAATGTAAATGTAAAAAGACGTTCTCGCTCACTGTCCATTGACCAAATTTACGTGGCTGGGACTCTGATGGCCTCACGAACACAGGAAGTATAAAACCTAAATGAGCACACCGTGCAGCCCACAGGTTGGTGGTGGGGATTTTCACCATGATTTTTACACATTTGGTGAAAATCAGACTTGGTATATCAATGCAAACGCTCATACTCATAAACCAGCTGTCAGCACAGAGAGGCCATCTGTCCCACGGCCAAAGCTTGGATCAAACTGGGTCATCAGCACCACAGAGATCCTAAAAATGAAATATGTGTGTTCTGAATATGAGCAGGGAGAACTGACGATCCTGTTCAAAACAACTATCTGTTTTTTCTCCTTTGGCAGTGAGTTTGTTCATGTCAGGCTGAGAGCTGATTGTAAAGTCTACAATATCAGTCACGGTATCAAGGACGCAGTGTTTTTTAAAAGAGCGTACCCGATATAACAACTAGCTGTACCTTTTTTTAATACCTTTAAAACAGATGCTTACAGAATTATGTCCAATTGTTTCTACGGAAATATCAGAAATGGATTAAGAAGCATAAAGCTGTGAGTTTCTATGTGGATTTTTCCTTTTCTGTTGAGGTAATTGTGGTACAGCTGCAGTGTACAATGGATCAGAGAGAGGAGATGCAGAAAGATTAAAATGAGGCAGCCAAAGAAAACAGCAACAGGAGGGATCAGTTTGGATATGAACAAATAGAAACACGAGGAAGCAGACTGAGAAGAGATCAAGGGACCACTTGTTAAATTACTTTCTTCTTTCATTGTGTTAGGCAGTCAGCTCCCATGGCCTTGCAGGTTTGGACAAAACCCGTCACGCCTGGAAAAGGAAAAGCTGCCAAAATACCGCCCGGTGATATTGTCTGCGAGCTGCGAGGATCAGAACCGACATGTCGACGTCTAAACAATGAGCCTTGTTTCAGTCAGAAACGCTGATTCTTCATGTTTGATGAAAGGCTGTAATTAGGGATTCAGGAAAAATATGCTGGCTGAGGTGAAATGTGCTGAATTGTTCTGAGAAGCTGTAAAAGCTGTTCAAGGGTTAAAGCTGTGCTTTTATTGTGAAATTCTTGTCTAACACTCACCCTGCCTGCTTTTTTTCGCTCTCAGAGTTAAACTCTTCATGTTCTCCTTACAAAACATAACTGCAAGACTTTAATGAATCAAATGGAGCAGGGAAATTAGAGACGAGACGTTCTCTGCTGGTAATTACCGAGTACTCTGTTCATACTGCTCAACTAACATTAAGCAATCACAGAGATAATGGCCACTGTACAGTGAAATAGGCAGAATGGAAGCACAGGGTAGGAGCTTACCTTCAAAGTCTTTCTTGTATAAAGGAGTTTAATGGTGTTCCTGCAGGTATGATTCTCAATAATCACTTTGCACTCAGATCCTTTTGTTCCCCATGTCTTCGTAGACTGCTGATAGAAACACCCAGACTGATGTGAGTCCAGTCTTTTTAAAGTTTCAGCTTCATGACTTTGGATCAACTAGCCGAGTTCTTTCATCCCACATAAGATTTTGCACGATGGCTCATGAGGAAATGAGTCCCAGACCATTGCGCCAACGGCATGTTTGACTGCTGTGATATTCCATCATGTTTGATGGAAGACCTTCCAGAAAGTTCTGCTTCTGTCTCTGAGTATTATCCAGATGTTTGTTGGCAGATGTGAGACCAGCATTTGTGTTCTCCTGGGACTCTCTCATGGAGGTCATTTTTGCCCCGCCTCTTTCTTATGGTTGAATCATGACCTCTGACCTTAACTGAGCTGAGTGAGGCCTGCAGGTCTTTAGATGTTGTTCTGCATTCTTCTTTGACCTCATGAATGAGTTGTCGATGGACTCTTGGAGTAATTTTGGTAGACCGCTCAGTCGCTCCCGGGAATCTTCAGCACTGTTCCAGGTTTCCTCCATGTGTGGCTCTCACTGCAGTCTCACAGCCTTACACGTCTCTGTAACCTTTCAGACTGTTTGTTTCGCAGCTCTTCCTTTAGATCGTGCTGCTTTGAAGTCTTTTAGCCTGCTTCACTTTAAAAACTGAACTTATTATTCAGGTTACATTTGTCTAATATTAAAATGTGTTTGATGATCTGAGACGCATGTTAGTGTGGCAAATATGTTATTCTTTACATTGGTAGTTGCTTCAGTCTCTTCTCTGGGAGTTGAGAAAAGTTTGTCTCTGGTCCCAACTATTTTTTGTGACTAGCGTGAAGACGCAGAATGTCGCCATCTGGTCACCATGTCGCTTTCAGAGCGGACGCAGCTCCAGAGAGGCTGAAGAGCAGAGCCACAACTCCTTCACATCACAGCGAGCCCCCTGGACACGTCCTTGGTGAGGTCTCTCATCTGGTATGGGATGCCTCCTTATTACAATCTTTTATTCATCACTTTAATGTTGTTTTATTATTTCTCAATCAGAGTTGGGAGACTTCAGAGTGCTCCACAAAAGGGCGACAGGACGATGACAAGACAGGTCAAATATGAAAAGCAAAGCAATTTAAAAACACACGACTCGAAAAATAAACAGGCAGGAAAATTAATTGTGAAACCAATAAAACAGTCATTTTGAAGCAGATAATACCATTTCATGGGCTTTTCTTCTCCTGGCATGTCTCAGCTTGGCTCGTGTAATGACTGAATAATTTTTCTGTCAGTGCTCGGGCGTTTTAGCTCCTTGTTGACAAAGAAATCTCGACTGCTGGATTTGATGAAAGTCATATGAAAGGCAATAAGAGAGATGGAAATGAGTTTTCTTTTGGCTGGCTTAATGACAGCAACTCTGAGCACAAAAGCAAATGTGGCTGAGGTGGGTGTTATTCAGACGACTAAGAGTGCTTTTAAGAAGTGACTCCTTTGCTTCCAACAGAGCCACATTTCTTCTTTAATGCAGGAGCTTAATAAAGGCAGGAAAATAGGAAGACAGCCTTTGATGGAGCAGAGTGGGTCAGAAAAATTTCCTGGAAGTGGACTTTTACAAAAACACGTCAGTGTGTCGACTCTGTGAAAGTCCCATCTGCAGCACACGTGTTTGGTCATTCCACTAATTTCTGTTGACGTCAAAGCAGAAGTTTCAAATTTTATCTCTGCTGCATTATCTGAGCGCCACACACAATCGACCATATGACGTTTGGTACAAATTGGTCTTTGTAGTTCTTGTTACAGCTGGAGCTGCATGCTGGAGAGTCGGAAGGCAATCAGCCTTTGTTTATAACACAGATATGTGAAAACTTCTCTCCTTGTTTGGTGTGTGTGCACTAAATAATTTATTCTAGTACATCAAAATAAAAGAGCTCAAGACTTACAGTTTTTTCTGATTGCTTAAGCACATTTTTTGCACAAGGTAGGCTATGTCAGTTTGAGCTCATACTTCTGTCATAGATCCATAAGCATAGACGGATCCAAACTTCAAGCACTGGTGTTTATTCACACACATCAAAACAAACACAAGTGTTTATTTCCAAGTATAGGATAATTTGCAATCGCCATAATGACTATATGGGTTACTTGGTCTGCAGTGAACATGCTTCCTCTGCCCCCAGCATCTGGTCATCTAGCAATTCTGTAAAGTAACAATTTCAGTATTTTTACATCAATGGTATTGGTGTGTTTCTCATTGGCATATGGCAGTGCTACAAATCTTTGTGCGAAGTGACTGTACTAACCGATTCTCATTTCAAGATGTCCTTATGGTACTTGCTACAGTGTAGCGGCTCGAGTTAGGCTGGACCCGTTGGCCAGCTTCCCTCAGGGTCATTCCACGGTTGATTACATGGTCCACTATTGTAGCTCTGATGTCATCAGCAATTCTATTTCTTACTCTTCCTACCCTTCCTCTCCCCCCTCCTCTCCCCCCTCCTCGTCCTCCTCTCCCCCCTCCTCGTCCTCCTCTCCCCCCTCCTCGTCCTCCTCTTGCTCCTCCTTGTCCTTGTCGTCCTCTTCATCCTACTTCTTCACCTCCACGTCCTCTTCCTCGGCCTCCTCTACTTCTCACTCTTTCTGCTCCCTCCATTGTACTCCGCACACACAGCTTACCTGTATTATAGTGCTTAGGCTGATTGCAAAGTGAACTAATTATCTAAAAAAGTTTTCACATGTGACAGTGTGCCAGACAGTTGGCAAATTAGTGTTAATGATAGCCATACATGTGTATGCTTTTGCTAGGAGTGTGTTGGAAATTTGGTAATTGAGTGTTGTGCAGTGAATTGTGCCTACAGTTTTGCAAAGTGTGTGTTACAAAATTGCAAACTGAGTGCAAAGCAGTTTTTGTGCTTTTAGTTTTGCAAACTCAGTGAGTGGTTTTGCTATAAGTCTGAATAGTTTTAGAGATTGTGCTACAGGAATCACAGTTAGGGTTTAAGCATTCAGAAAAAACTGTAACACCAAGAAGACCAAGGAGCTCATCGTGGACTACAGGAGGAATGCTGACCCACATCCACCCATCCACATTAAGGGGACGGCTGTGGAGCGTGTGAGCAGCTTCAAGTTCCTGGGAGTCCACATCTCCAAGGATCTCATCTGGACGACCAACTGCTCCAAGCTGGTCAAGAAGGCTCACCAGCGCCTCTTCTTCTTGAGGACTCTGAGGAAGAACCACCTGTCCTCAGACATCCTGGTGGACTTCTATCGCTGCACCATCGAGAGCATCCTGACCAACTGTATAACAGTCTGGTACGGGAACTGCTCTGCCTCGGACCGGAAGGCGTTACAGAGGGTTGTGAAAACTGCCCAGCGCATCGCCGGAGCACCACTTCCTGCCATAAAAGACATCTACAGGAAGCGGTGTCTGAAAAGGGCTGGGAAAATCATCAAAGACCCCAGTCACCCATCACATGGACTCTTCACCCTCCTGCCCTCTGGGAGGCGCTACAGGAGCCTCTGGACTAAGACCACCAGGTACTGGAACAGCTTCTTCCCCACAGCTGTCAGACTCCTGAACTCTGCCTCCTGACATCTGACCCACATTAACACATGGACTGAACATACACACACAGACAATGGACAACTGTACCCTCAAACACACAATAATAACATGGACTGAACCACCACTCACAACCACTAGCACTTTATATAGCCTCTTAACTGCACTACTGTATAGTTCTGTGTAAATAATCATTCTGTACATACGATAATTTTTAATCCTACAACTGTTTCTAACTTGCATAGTTCACATTTCTGTATAACTGTATATCTCAGATTCTGTATAGTTTTTTTATTTCATATTTATATCCTGTTCATTGCCTGTACATAGCTTGTACTCAATACAGCCTGTACATATTTATAGTTATAGAATATTCACAACATACTCCATACCATGTACATTATAACATACCATAATAGACCCATTTCTGTAATATACTTACATATCTATATTATTGCTAATATATATTGTAATATATCTATATCAATAAAGCACTTCTGGATGGATGCAAACTGCATTTCGTTGTCCTGTACCTGTGCATGTGCAATGACAATAAAGTTGAATTCTATTCTATTCTATTCTAAAATCCTTTCATTTGTAATTGGATGTTACTGAGCACTTTTATTTGTGTCTGTGTGATGCTCCCATAAAGTGTCACGTATCATCACTTCTTGGTCCAAAAATCAGCAGCAGTCTATGGTTATTGAAGACAGAGTCGTCTTGTTTGAATAAACTTTATTGTGCTGCCAGCGGACATAGTGCTCGCTCCACACCGCGGCTAATTGAGAAGCCAAGACATTGCCACGTCTCTCAGCAGGAAGTTTGAGCTCACGCTACGTACCAACCTGCGAGCTAAAGGGTTTTCTTAGCTGAATTTATTTCTCACTGGAACTGTGCAGTGTTAGAAAGTTCTGAAAGATCTTCATGGGTTCAGTGTTGTGAAGTTCTGCAGTAAACAGGGATGTAAAGCTTCAGTAAACGACATAAAAGGTTCAGGAGTCTCATAAAAGCCTTGTTTGCATGGAAGAGCCCATTTCTGCTCGCCGACACGCCACTGGGGATTTAGCAGGCGGGAAAAAATACGAGCTAATGCCCTCATCCAAGAGACAAAGATCCCAATAAAACTGTCAGGAGGTGTTCTACCTGTGCTGCAGGTGTGTGTGTGTGACGAGGTCACGCTTCACCATCATTACGTCATCTCTAAATCCTTTGATCCGACTGTGAACAGCTGATGCCTGGTCAGGCCTCAGAGGCATGCTGTGTGTGTGTGTGTGTGTGTGTGTGTGTGTGTGTGTGTGTGTGTGTGTGTGTGTGTGTGCACCAAATGTGCCAATATATCAAAGAGGCAGATGGTGCTGAAGCAGGAGGTACAAGACCCTGCCCACAACGCATGTGTGTGTGTGTTTGGGCACAGCAGGGCCCAGGAAACAAGAAGCACACTCCCAGCTAATCTGCTCCTCTAACATGTACAACACACTGTCCGTCTGTCTTCTGTGTGTGTGTGTGTGCGCGCAGCGTTAATGATGATCAAAAACATGAAATAACTGAAATGATGTGAAATCACATTAAATCAACTTTCTGCTGTCGGCTGAATCAGAGCTGAACTCTGATGAAACAGCAGTGAAATAAAGATCAATGTGTCTGCAGTAGAATTACAGCCAATATTACTATTGTTACCTTAAATATGTGGATATTTAAAGTAAAAACAAAGTTGTGTTAAGAAGTATTGATGCAGTCATCAGGGTCATGAATGTCAGGGTCATCTTTGAACTGTTCTTTTCCCAGAGTGGAATGATTGAAACAGCAGACATCTTTAATTACATTAAAAAAGAAGAATTGGTTTTATAAGTTTGGTTTTATGCTGAATTTTCTCTGGTCCACACAAAGCATACACACTTACATATTTGGTTAATTGTTCAGGGTTCAGGTCCGTGCACAGGAGAACGTGGACTTGGTGGAATTTTCTAGCAGCTCACCTGGACTGTGACAGCTACACTGTGGATAGTGATCCTGGTGTTTCAGCAGTTTCCAGCTCATGTCAGGTTAGAGCCTTGGTGGTTCCTGGGTTATCGTGAAACAGCAGAATGACAGTAAGGATCTTCTTCCAGACCTCAGCACAGCAGGCACACATTTGCGTAACTTTGTTGATAGTTTGAAGTGATGATCTTTAAAGCATTTATTGCTTATCCAACACGAAGGTCGTCTTGTTGCTACCTGGGTTTGTTTCAGAATAAACCCCGCCTGCCTTATTTCCCGACTGTTGCTCTGTTGTTAAGGTTCCCGTTCTGGGTCCTGCTGGACTTGCAGAGTTCAGAAGCACAAATTTAGAGCTGTTATTCAGCAGTGAGCAGCATAAAGTGAATACATCTGGGTCTAAGTGCACACACAGCCTAGAGTATGTTGATTGTGGTCATGCATGGAGAAAAGGAAGAAAAACAGTCTGATGTTTGTTGTGTGAGCTTTTCAAACGACGAGTGCAGCTAATTTAATCAGCACAGAGCCAGCATGGTGACAGTAAAGCAGCAGAGAGAGGAGAGGATCAAATGGCATGCACTTTGTTTAAATTTGTTCCCTTTTTATCACGAGGTGGAAATGTGAGACGCTCTGCTATCTCAAGCCACAGGAGATGCGTTGTTCTGAATGCTTCTCTTCATATCTCATGCTGTCAGACTTTAAGTTTTGGAAGCTGTGCTGCAGAGTTTGGTCCAGCAGGCTGAATGTAGAAACTTGTGTCTAATCGAGAGTACAAACCATCACCGAGGCACGGCACAGAGTACAAAGGCCTAAACTGTGGGGCTGTGCGATGCTTCACATTAATGTCGGACCCCCTGCCGGCAGCAGTGTTTTGTTCAGTGTGCCTCAGGCTTCTTCTTTCATATCAGTCAAAATCTGATTTATGCAAACGATGATGAAACCTGGTGCCATTTGGTGTTGTTTGACGACTGCCTGAATCCTGCTTCAGTGAACGACAACTATATGAAAAATGCTGTTAAGATGGTGAGATTCAGTCCTTTAAGTTTGCACAGTTTGCACAGTTTGCATGCTTTGTAACCAGTGGAGAACATTGTGTATTCACTGAAAGTTAACTGTGTTTGTCCAGGCAGCTGGAGCGTGGGCAGGTGATAAGCAGAAACACGGCAGTATTTCTTATGTTACAGAGGGGCCCGGGCGAGGACATGATAACTCCTGAAAGAGCGTCTTTGTCTGATAGTGGAGCGGAGTATCAAAGTGATGAACCTACAGAGAAACAAGACTTTTGTGTGCTGAAACCTTGAAAGCTTTAAGCTGTCAGGAGCAGGCGCACACACACACACACACACACACACACACACACACACACACACACACACACACACACACACACACACACACACACACAACTGTGTTTTTAGTAAGATTTTCATTTTGTGCTGCTGGCTCTGCTAAGGAGGCTGTATATTCACTTTTATTGGTTTGTGTCTTAGTTTGGAGGCTGTCAGACATCCATGTCTGACATACATAAAAGTTTCCTCGTTATGCATAAGGTCAGGGGAAAGAGTGCAACAGTACCCCTGACATTTGACCAGAAGGCTGGATTTCACATCTCATCCTGGAACGTTTTTGCATTTCGGGTAGACTCACTGCTTACTCAGTTCTAACCAGCCAGTTTTTGTGTGGAACCAAAGAAAATGGTTTTGGTTAAAATGCACATTTTTACAACACTGATCACAGTTACAGCCAGACACAAGAGTGTGCTTATTGGGAACCTTTTATACCTTTTATCTATTATTATTTATTAATTTAACTTTATTTTTCCACTGAGATCAAAAGAGAGACTGAAGTATCACCAGTGTCCCGTCATCACCACCGTCCTCCTTCACTATTCTCTCTGCGCTCCATCAGTCGATGTGGCTCCTTTGGTTCCTCGGTACAGATATTCAGCAGGAGTTGTTTCTCATTGAGATCTGATCTGTTTCAGTGTTCCTGTAACTTTTTAACAGTATACTTTTATAATTATGATGAAACTAAAAACTATGTAGGCCTAACTGAGCCTAATAATTAGCTGGCATCGTTATCTGTTTCTCAAAAACAGCTTCCAAATGTGTGATGTGAGCGCAGTGAGGGCAGATATAGTCTCAGGATTTCCTTACTTTAAACATCAAAATATATAAATATCAAAGACTAGTAAACAGAAAAGACAAAGCTCGTCACTTGTTTCAACCAAGGGCAGGTAAAAACAATCGAATTCTGCCCTCCAGCCGTTGGTAATGAGTGGAACAACTTTTATTTTATTCACTGTCTCATCTCCTGTGTCTACACACCAACACTAAGTGCTGCTGTTACCTGTGCAGTGAAACGTCTGTTTGTTTGTGAAGAAGAAGACACTTGTGTTCATAACACAAGTGTGTTGTGGCGCTGATGTAAAACAATCATCCGCTCCTTTGGAAGAGGCACAATTAAATTTTTAAGTTAGGGGAGTTGTTTGTAATGAGTGTTCAATCTGAAGCACTGCCAGGTCTACAGAGCATGTGTATAACAATGTGTGTGATAATGACAACATCATCAGCGTTGAAGAGTATTTTCCCTGGAACGCCCTCCATGAGGCATTTATAAAAACAGAAAACAAGTCCTGGAGTTGAGCCCTGTGGAGAATCAAGGCATCTTTATTAAAGACTCGATATTCAAGAAGTAGAACAATCAAAAAAGAGGAAAAAGGAAAAGAACATGAAGGATGTGTCTATACCCTGCAGAGCACTCACCGCAGCTGGGATAGTTAGTGGAGGGTACAAAATCTTACACTTGATAAATCCACAATGACTTTTCTGAGCACAGCTTGAAATCCTGCGGCGACATCATTTCCCTGAATCGTCTCCCCCATGATGATCTCACAGCATCATCACTGCTACTTTTTCTCCATCAGTGTGCAGCATCCTGGAGGTCATCTACAGGGAGTGCAGAATTATTAGGCAAGTTATATTTTTGAGGAATAAGTTTATTATTGAACAACAACCATGTTCTCAATGAACCCAAAATACTCATTAATATCAAAGCTGAATGTTTTTGGAAGTAGTTTTTAGTTTTAGCTATTTTAGGGGGATATCTGTGTGTGCAGGTGACTATTACTGTGCATAATTATTAGGCAACTTAACAAAAAACAAATATATACCCATTTCAATTATTTATTTTTACCAGTGAAACCAATATAACATCTCCACACTCACAAATATACATTTCTGACATTCAAAAACAAAACAAAAACAAATCAGCGACCAATATAGCCACCTTTCTTTGCAAGGACACTCAAAAGCCTGCCATCCATGGATTCTGTCAGTGTTTTGATCTGTTCACCATCAACATTGCGTGCAGCAGCAACCACAGCCTCCCAGACACTGTTCAGAGAGGTGTACTGTTTTCCCTCCTTGTAAATCTCACATTTGATGATGGACCACAGGTTCTCAATGGGGTTCAGATCAGGTGAACAAGGTGGCCATGTCATTAGTTTTTCTTCTTTTATACCCTTTCTTGCCAGCCACGCTGTGGAGTACTTGGACGCGTGTGATGGAGCATTGTCCTGCATGAAAATCATGTTTTTCTTGAAGGATGCAGACTTCTTCCTGTACCACTGCTTGAAGAAGGTGTCTTCCAGAAACTGGCAGTAGGACTGGGAGTTGAACTTGACTCCATCCTCAACCCGAAAAGGCCCCACAAGCTCATCTTTGATGATACCAGCCCAAACCAGTACTCCACCTCCACCTTGCTGGCGTCTGAGTCGGACTGGAGCTCTCTGCCCTTTACCAATCCAGCCACGGGCCCATCCATCTGGCCCATCAAGACTCACTCTCATTTCATCAGTCCATAAAACCTTAGAAAAATCAGTCTTGAGATATTTCTTGGCCCACTCTTGACGTTTCAGCTTGTGTGTCATTAGACCACACCCCTTCTCATTACAGAGATGCACATCACCTAATATGCTTAATTGGTAGTAGGCTTTCGAGCCTATACAGCTTGGAGTAAGACAACATGCATGAAGAGGATGATGTGGACAAAATACTCATTTGCCTAATAATTCTGCACTCCCTGTAGTACGATGCCTGTGCTTGTGCAGGCGTCATTCTAGCGATAAATACCTTCACCTTATTCGATCTGTAATGAGGTGTCAGACATATTAGTAATAGTGAGATTATCATGAGTGTAAAATCAACTGCTGTATGTGGCAGCGTGCACACCGTAAACAGAACGCATGGTGAGGAGCCGCTGGGCACGTGCAACGTTATTCTCTGAAACACACAACAGTGCTCAACCAATCAGAAGCAGAGGTTTAAAAATACTCCACAAAGCAAGCCAGGTTTTAGCTCAACTTTGTCCTCTCTGTCTCCTACCTTTTGCTTTTCATTTCCTTCTCTCGTTATTTATTTATGATTTTAAGATGAGAACTTGTTCTCGTGCATTTTCACGTTTTAACGGTTTGTTTTTCAACTTTTCCCATTTCACTCATGGTTGTTAAGTGTCACTCAGGAGGCATGGGGTCAATCGTATGAATATTAAGTACGTTCCTCCATCAGATTACCTTTAGTTTGAATGAATCTCATATTTCCCTGTGCCAAATCCTTGAGATGATGGCAGGTATAAATATTGATGTTTATGGTTCTGGCTGCTGTCGGCGTTGTTGTTCGCATAACATCCTAGCATGGTGCCGATGATTATACACCACAGTGACATGTTTAACAACCTCAGAGACACAGTGCGCTGCCTCCCTGCACAACACAAACACCCAGAGAGATGCCGTGTTCACAACAACACGTCCACAAACTCCACAAATAAACAGCACGCCCATATGTATGCTAATATTAGTAGGGAGAAAACTGTGATTTCACAGCTGAATAAATGATTTGCTTCCTATTTGATCTGTAAAATTTCTCCTCTATACTCAAGGGGTGGTTTTTATTTCTCTCCATCTGCTCATTGGCTTCCACTTATTCCTTGAGTTATTCCCTCAGTCTCTCAGCAAACGAGTTATGCTTGGAAAGAGGGAAGAACCAAAAGATGGAGAGAGCAGAGGAGAAAGGGCTCGCTGAAGGAGAAGAGGATTTTTTTCCAAACTCTGTGTTATTGGAATGAAAAAGAGATGTTCCTAATGTGGGAAAATCCTCTGACATCTGTGCAGGCAGTGAGATGACACAGGCAGTTGAAATCTTTGACCTTATGCTTATTTGGTTATCTCTCCGTTACGAGCTAACAAACATGAAGCTTTACAAGCTAAGGACTCGATGACGCGATGAGTCAAGGATCCATCTGAAAGACCAAAAGTAGAAACGATTATTAAAAAGAAACAAAAAAGTCAAACTGCTGACAGTAAGATTAGTCTGCTGTACTGGCTGAGCTGCACTTGGAGAGATCATTAATCACTGAAAATTTGCTATTATCACTTCTGATTAGATTATCAGACTGAATATAAAAGATGTCTGTACTCCTGTGCCGCCATCCACATGTCAAAGAGGCCACGCCCCTAATAATGAAAACAGGTGAGTTTTCATTATTATCTCCTTGGTGGCCGCTTATCGGGGCCTGGAGCCTGGGGCTCGCTCGGGCCACTTCGGAGGTGGGGTGCCCCCGGCCTCTCGGCCTGGGGCTCGGTCACTCAGGCACGGCTGGCTGCCGGCGGAGCTCACGGGCGCGTCACTGCAACCCCCCCTGGCTTCTGCTCCGCGGCTGCTGAGTGAGCCCTCATCTGGGACTCTCCTCAGCTCTTTCCGGGACAGTGGCGCGGCTGCCCCTCTGTTGGTCTTCCTTGGTCTCTTGTGTTCTGGGGGCCTCTGGATGTCTGGAGTTTTGATCTCCTCCATACCTGCTTCATGCCCTGGAGGACGGGGCTGTGGCCCCCCCACACCCTCTAGCAGATCATTGCATGAAGGAACCTTTTAAAAAAAAACAAAAAAAAACAAGCGCGTCCATGCTCACAGGTGTACACACGGGTGATCACACCCACAAACTACACCCTTTTTGGCTCCTACCTCAAAGCACACTGTGTTCTGTTGATCTTATGTGCTGCACAATAATGTTTAATATTTAGTATTTACTGTCATATTCCCATATATCATTGTGATGTTGTTTATTCTATTACTCTTGTTCTCTTCTGCTTGTTTTCTTTTTTCTTTCTCAGCAGGTGATCCAGGTGATCGATATATGCATTTTTTTCTCTGCCCGTTCTGTTGGTTTTTGTTTTTTGCCCTTCTCCCCCGTCCCTCTTCTCAGCTGTTTCTCTTTCCCTCTTTCTTTCTCCCCTTCTTTCCCCCAGTCAAGTCTGTCCCGTATTCAGCAAGTGAAAATAAAATAAACAATAAAAGGTGAATCAAATGGACCATTACGGCAAGGCTGGGATGGTCAATTTGGTAAAGTAAATCCGTTGGGCATCTTTCTTTGCCTTTAGACAACAATTCTGATGGCAAAAGAGCCAAACGGGACAGGCGGGGAAAAAAAAAAGAAAAAGAAAAAAAGAAAACAGGTGAGTTATAAAAACATTTGCAGTTGTGATGAAGGTGGAAAATACTTACAGAGGCTGCTGTAAAGTTTTACCATGGGAGTCTATAGGGACTGCATCACTGCTGCCTCTGCTGAATATTAGAAGAACTGCAGGTTTTAATGATTCGTGTTTGAGCCCTGGAGGCTGCAGATGTTGCTACTTTTATACGACAAAATTGACATCGGTAAGACCAAAGAAAGATCAAATTATGAATGAGAAACACAAATAATATTCTTTTAGATGCTTCTTTGCAAACAAATATTATACTATTATTATAGAGCGGGATAACATGCAGACCTCATGTATCAGTCTGTTGGAGAAGGAGCTCTAGTCTCTCTGTCTGTGCAGTGAGCGGCTCAGAGGGCGGTCAGGATACAATACAATACAATTTTATTTATATAGCACATTTAAAAAACCACAGGTATGCCAAAGTGCTTCACAGAATGAGTTAAGAGCAGTAATAAATACAAATATAAAATACAAATGAAATATACTAACAGGCGGGTGACATAACTAACCAATAATACACCAGGCATAGTAGGCACCAGTGAAGTCCACACAAAATGCTGAAGGTTAAAACATTATAAACATTAACAAAGTGATAAAGATAAGTTCCAGTACACTAAAAATGTGGGCTCTGGGAGGCGGGGAAAGCAAGGCTAAACAAATAAGTTTTTAATCGACATTTAAAAGATTGAATTGAATCAGACGCCCAAATAGCTAGGGGGAGGTTATTCCAGAGGTAGGGTGCGACAGCGGCGAATGCGCGGTCACCTCTGGTCTTTAGCCGAGATCTAGGTCGCACCAGGAGCATTTGGCCTGCTGATCTAAGCGCTCTCCCAGGGATATAAAAGCTGAGGAGATCCGTAAGATAGCTGGGCATGGTGTTATTTATGATTTTAAAAGTGAGCAATAAGATTTTGAAATCAATACGAAATTTAATAGGGAGCCAGTGCAGGTCGGAAAGAACTGAAGTAATAGACTCAAACCTGCCAGTTCCAGGTAAGAGACACGCAGCCGCATTTTGAACGAGCTGCAGTTTGTGAACAAGGGCAGAATGGAGACCACTATAAAGGGAATTACAATAATCTAACCTTGATGTAACAAAGGCATGGATAAGTTTCTCCAGGTCCTTACGTGGTATGTAGGGCTTGGCCTTAGAGATTAGACGTAGTTGATTGAAACTCGATTTAACTACGGAGGACACATGTTTGTCCAACTTGAAGGAACTGTCCAAGACAACACCCAGGTTCCTCACAGTGTCAGAAAGAGAGTCAGCAAAGGGCCCAAAAATACCAATTAGTTCAGCCCGAGAGAAGGGAGTATCAAAGATTACAATTTCAGTCTTCTTATCATTTAGAATGAGAGAATTGCTCAGTAGCCAGTTTTTAACTTCCATCCATACAATCAAAGAAGTGTTGCAATGACGATGTGACATCCTCAGCTAGTTCAAAATAGATTTGAATGTCATCCGCATAAAAGTGAAAAGAAAAGTTGTATTTATCAAAGATTCGGCCCAAGGGTAACAAGTATAAAGAGAACAGCATGGGACCCAGCATAGACCCCTGGAGGATACCAGAGGTAACAGGGGCAATGGAGGAGGCGTAGGTACCCAATGGTGACAGAAAAGGACCTTTCTGAGGTCTTAAACCAGCTAAGGTTTCAGATCATAGGATGATCTATGATGGAGAACAGTTTGTTCAGTAACCTCCTCGACACGCAGCACAGGTCCTCAGAACCTGGGGCTGATGCCGTTAGGACCTCCTGCCCTGCTCTGGTGTAGTTTCTCCAGCTGTTGCCTGCCCACAGCCAAGCAGGGGTGTGATCCACAGAGTTCACATGGGAGGACAAAAACCAGTGAAAGTGTGGAAGCAGCAGAGGTCTGTGAACTAAACCTGTTGAAATCATTCAGCCCCTTTGATCTCCAACCCTCTCCAGGCTGCCCGCTGCCTCCTGTACCAGTTCTTGCAGTCCTTGCAGTCCTTCACCTTCATCCTTAAGCTGTGCTCCTCAGGTTGTTCCCATCTCCAGACCTGAAGACATTCTTCATTTTGTCGCATTAAATCCGTCTTTTACGTCACTGATACAAGACAGGCGCCAATTATCAGCGCCGGAGAAGCGCCTGAGAAGACATCGCGAACGCTTCCTGGTCATCCAGTGTAGATGTTAGTGAAACTGTTGGGAAGACAACGTTGGAGAAATGTGAACATTTTATTTGTACTGTATAATCTGCAGATTCTGACAGAAATCTGCAACTATCCTTTGAAGCACCACTCCTCTCTAAAACAGCAATAATGATAATTATTAGGTTATCTACATTATTATGTAAATAACAAAATAACTTAAACGTAAAGTCCGAAGTCTTTATATTAAGGGCCATCAGTCAAATAATATTGTTTGGTCTGGGTCTAAACAGAGCACGTTGTGTGTGACATCTTTTGCGCATGCGGGCCGCTTTGAGCGTTCACACTAGAGCACGTTTGCTGTCACATTTTATTTGTAGTGTGAACAAGCAGACAAAAAAATCGGATTTGATCAAAAAATCGGAATTGAGCATTAAGACCTGCAGTGTGAACGTAGCCTTACAATCCGATTTTACTGTTCTCAAAGCAGGACACATTCCCACGGCTGGTGCAATGTTGTGTTCACAGGATTTGATGTGTGATACAATCGAACTGTTACCACATGTCCTCCCCATGTGGGCCTCAGCCTCATCTGGATAAAGGCTGTCATTTAACAAGAGGTAAATACTTCAGTGTCAGTGGGAGTAGATTATCATCAGATCTGCTCGGGGGAGGGGGACGGTGGTGGTGGGGTGTATGCATTAGCAGCGTTTGCTCTGTTTCCTCTGGCGGAACAGCTGACTGCTGGTAAAAAGCTGATGGTGCTGGTGATGTTCTGGTTAAGCTCACCAGTAAAGGCAAACACACTCTGATCTAAAAGTCAAGTTTCATGTTTAACACTGAGATTTCTAACAAATGCTGTGAGCATGTGTGAGCCTCATCAGGCAGCCCAGCAAGGTGGGAACAAACGGGGGTGCAGGGTCCGGGGGGGGGGTTACTGTTTCACAACATGAGAGAGTGGGGGAGGCAATGGAAACCTGAGACACACGTCAGGGTCGCTGAAAGCTTTTCCTCTGTGTGTGTGTGTGTGTGTGGGTGTGTGTAAGGAGTTCACACACACCCACACACTGATTTCCACAGTGAAAAAAACCTCCAGGAGATTGAAAGACAAGGCTGATGGCAGGAATGCTGGTATCACTCTGATCGCTGTGTCTCATGAGAGTTCACAGATGAATACCTCAGGAACTCAAACACACTGAAGCATCAGTGCACCCAGCGGCAGAGCTCCAGAGGAGAAACGTGGACTCGATGTCAACCGGTCAGGGCGGCCTCGAAGCTTGTCCCTGTGTTTGACCGAGCAAACACTGTGTGAGGGTGTGTGTGAGAGAGATATACAAGTTAGACTGACACCCCTCCTCCCAGCTCCTGTCCTTCTCCCGACCCTGGATTTCCTGTCACCTGTGTGAGGAGAGAGAGAGCCGGAGTGAGCTTGTTGACAGATGCGTTGACAGGTTTCGGGTGGGGTCAGCTGAGGACAGTTGGAGGCCCTGCAGCCTCGCTCCATCCCTGCACCTGCAGGCCGGTTTTGGCCAGTGTGTTTGTGGCAACGGGTTTCCTTTCACTACTCACCGATCTGGAGGCAACAGCGAGGAACTGAACCTATGAACTCGGAGCTGTCCCAGAGATCACGCCGATGAGTCTTTCATAACACGACAGTTTAACCCACGGCTGCAGCACGAGATTCACTGAAGTAATTTACAAACCAATTTTATTCATTCATCTGCTCATCTACTCCGATAAATTCATAGGTTAACAGTGTAAACCAAACATATGTATGGTTTACACTGCTTACACTGGACATGGTGATGGAGTATGATCACACACACACACACACACACACACACATTACATCGAGTGTGTGTATTGTTGCTACTAAACAACAAATGACTGAGACAAGCCTGAGACACTGAGCTCATTCTGTGGATGAACACACACACACACACACACACACACACACACACACACACACACACACACACACACACACAGGCTCAGCTGTGTTTTTTCAGTGCGTTTCCAGAGGATCAAAGGTTTAGAGTCAAACTGCACTCAGAAAATCTTTCACAGATTAAAGTGAATCCGAGTAATTGCAGTGGGACTAAACGTTACGACGGTGTTGGGGCCACATTAAGGAGAACACATGAGGAGGAAACGACTTCAATTTTAGTCTCTTTGACTTTTCTCTGAAACGTTTTCTTTAGATGTGAAAAAAAGGACCTCTCCCTCATTCCCAGCATTTCATCTTTGTTATTTTTTTTAGAAGAATTCCTTCATTTTCCCTTAATGTGGACCTAATCTTCTATTTTAAACGGGCAGTTAAAAATAATGTCGAATGTATAGAAAAAAAGCAAAGCATGCAAAACCAAATAAAGAATAGTACTGTGAAGCCACTAAAGCTTAGTAGGACAAGTCAACAACGGGAGACCATATATCCCAAAGATAATGAGGGACGTGGGAACAGGTGGGGAAAACAGCTACAAACACAAGAAGAAACGCTTACCAAAATAAAACAGGAAGAGACACAACGGAACACAAAAAGACAAAAAGACAAAGGTGAAGACTGAAAAGACAGAAATGAGGGAGGCGGGAAAAAAGCCACAAACCAGACTGAAACCAGGAGCAGAAGCTGAAATACAAACGACACAAACCAGGGCCTGCTGTAAGAAAACAGTCACAGGGACAGCTGAACATTCAGTGCTGCACTTTGTAGACGCTCCCTGCAAACAGTCCAGAGGTGTTAGTGGATATGAGAGGATGGGGTATGAGTTTTCACCCCAGAATTTTAAATTTGTGCATTTATTCCCAAAAAAAGAAGCCATGATGATTTTTTTCTTGTAAGCTTGCTTGTTTTTTTTCATGAAAGTGTCTTTTTTCACAATAATCTGTTGTTTTAAAAAAATAATAATAATAATTTAGCCTTTTTTTCATGTAAATTTCACTTTTTTTCAAAATAAAAGCCACTAAGACTCACATTAACACATTAAAGTTTTGGTGTTTGGGGCTAGGACACAGGCTTATTTTAAAATGAATGTGTGGATGTCAACATGCTGGAGTGCAGAGACGTGAGTCTCTGTTAAATATGTGTCCCTCTCTTTCTGTATCTAAATCAGTCAGACACTCTCATCGCTGATCCAGAGCCTGAAAATTTTTTTTTACACATATTTTAGTCATGAAACATGAAACTTCAGACATGTTGACACTGCTGTGTGATTGAGTGAATGCGTGTTTCTGTGCAGAGGCGTCAGTATGCACGGGTCAATACAGTAGCTCTGAAAACGAATGTCACTCCACTCCTGGCAGACACGTTGATATGGTAAATATTGGAGGAAAGGCAAATGACGCATGTTCTACACCAACAGCCTGGAGAAGTGTGAACTCCACCAAAATGTGTCTGCTTAACCTCAAATGACTTGATCTGTCACACTGGTGGAACGTAAACAGGGACAAAATAGTAAAGGTGACTCTGACCAATGGTACAGACAGCAGATGAGTTTAATAAAAAGGTCATAAAAATGCTTTGTTCATGTAAAAGTTAAAAACATTTCTGGCCCAGTTTGGTCTGATATCCTCGATAAATATGGCTGAAAACATCTGCATCTGTAAAGACATTCCTGCTGTCTAATGTCTGACGGTTTAGTTTACATTAAAAGTTAGAGTTACAGTTACAGTTAGAGTTTAACACAAGATTCATGTTCCACCTACAGGACATTGACTTTATGATTACATATGACTTCGATATACTGCATCAATGAACTTAATACTTGACAAAACATGACAAAAAATGGGTGGGACCAGAGATGGGCAGTAACGCATTACTGTAATCCGATTACTTTTTTCAAGTAACGAGTAAAGTAAGGGATTACTATTGCAAAAACGGTAATTAGATTACCGTTACTTTCCCGTAAGCCTGCAGATCAACAATGGATAATATATTGAGTGCGGCAGATAGTATGAGCGTGCAGCGTTTAAAGCGTGGAAGTACTGACCTTACTTTGAGTTTGATTCCATAAAAAGTGACAAAAACATTAGCGTCCATCGTGCGTGGGAAGAAAACTTCTTTTTGCAGCGAAAAAAACCGCTAAACTTCCGAGCAAGCACCGAGTGCGCTACCACGTAATGGGAAACTCACAGAGAAACTCGCAGATTCTTTAACTGACCGCGGCACACCTGCACCAGGGCAAACCTCCGCCTGCCCCACTCCTGCTTTACAGGTGAAAATAGAGCAACGGGACCGCTGAGTCTTTGACTTTATTTATTTTCTGCTGTTTTACTTGCATCTATTTGAAAGAGTGAGTGTAAGCACAAAAAAATATTTTATTTTATGTGCTGGAATGTGCAGAAAATAGGTTTAAATGTTAAACAAATTTCTTCCAGTCAGAGAATGTTGCATATAATAAAATTTTTGCTTGATGCATAAAGTTAAAAGATTAAAACTAATAAAACAGGTTTTAAAAAGAGACTTTTCCATTTGATTACATTTTGTATGATGGATTATGCAGAAAAAGTAGAATTGGGCTGAAAGATCTATCGCTTTATCACCTCTTCAGGTTGTAAATCGTGTTTTTAAAAAGTAACTAAGTAATTAAGTAATTACTTTTGAAAATAAGTAATCAGTAAAGTACATATATATATATATATAGATAGATAGATAGATAGATAGATAGATAGATAGATAGATAGATAGATAGATAGATAGATAGATAGATAGATAGATAGATATACACACACTAACTACACAAGATCTGTGCTAAGCGTTGCAAATCTGCAAAACAGAATTGTTAACGTATTAATTTTAATTTCAATTCAGGTTTGATTTTTTTTTTGTGCGCAACGCAGATTTTCTGTGCAGAGACCGTGCCAGCAGTGTGCAATTGCGCATGTGCGCAGCTTAGAGGGAACATTGGTGGGACCTGAGATAAACTCCTCTAAACTGCCAGGATGCTGTTGATGAAATACGGTAGGAAATACATTAGATGTTACCCAGGCAACAGGTACAAGTGACCAGCTTCAAAAAGATGTGCAGTGAGCCAGAGCAGACGCCCGCGCTACACTGTTACAGGGCAGGCTCAGGGATGGGCTGTTGTAAAGGCCGAGTGGGTTTTCCATCAGTGCACCAAACAGAACTGGAGATGGTGTCTTAAATGTGGCCATGAGTGATGAGGCTGTGATACTGATACTTGTGTCGGGATGAATATGTAAACGTTAAAGTGGTGGACTGAACAGCGTGAGATGGCAGCGGGATGCATAAGGTGGATCTGAGCTTTCATTTCCTCCAGGCTCTCCTGCCCTCTGTCCAGCTTCACCTGCTGCCAGTGGCTTCCTGCCCACCTTCTGTTGGTGTTTATTTCTAGCTCAGACCTCCTCCCTCCTTTTCTCCTCTGTTCATCTGTCTTCCTTGCCTTTCCTCCCCCTCGTCGCCCCCTCCATCTCCACCTTCACCTCTTCGTAGTTCACATTTTCGATCTCATTCATTTTGTCCCTCTGTCACCAGCCCTTTCTCCCCTCTGTGACCTGTTTTCCATTCTCTCTTTGCTTTCTAACTCCCTGCTCACATTTCTCACTGTCACTCTTTCCTCATTGGCATTTGTTCCACACATTGTTTACCTTCCTCCCCCTGCTGCCATCTTTTTTTTCATTTCTCTATCTCACCTTTGACGCTCTTTTTTCTCCTTCTCCAACTTTATCCTCTGTTACCTCATTGCTTCTGTGTTTCTTCAGTCTGTCCAACCTTGGCCTGGAAATCCTGGACATGGCCCCGGGGAAACTTCTGCTCACCTTCTGATGCAGCACTAAAGCGAGGACAGTAGTACAAAGCTCTATATATACATATACATGTATATGCGCACCAATAGTGAGCAACACTAACTTAAATTAGCCCAAACAATTTAGTCTATTAATCACTAATATCAGCATAGAACCGGCACAGCACAGACTGGAACACAGACTTCAGTTAAAATTTGTTTTATTTATATAGCGCCAAATCACAACAAAAGTCGCCTCAAGGTGCTTTATATTGTACAGTAGATACAGAGAAAAACCCAACACCAATTCTCAACACCAATGAACCCAATTCAGGGAATTTAAAATAGAAAGTAGCTCGTCCACAGAAGGATTGGTAGCTCCCCTTACGATAAGGGTTCAGATCGCGCGAACAGGTGTGGGATTAGAGCTCTGGGTAGCTCCCCAACTGGGTCTAGACTGGGTCTAGAGAGTATTTTAAATTCAGGGAATTTAAAATAGAAAGTAGCTCGTCCACAGAAGGACTGGTAGCTCCCCTTACGATAAGGGTTCAGATCGCGCGAACAGGTGTGAAATGTGTGTGTTTAGTTAGTTTGTTTGTTTGCTTGTTTTAATCAATTTTAAATCATGCTTTTTATTTGCTTTTGTTTCTAATGTCTCTGTAAAGCACTTTGAATCACCTTGTTGTTGAATTGTGCTATACAAATAAATTTGCCTTGCCTTGCCTTGCCAACAATCATATGACCCCCTATGAGCAAGCACTTTGGCGACAGTGGGAAGGAAAAACTCCCTTTTAACAGGAAGAAACCTCCAGCAGAACCAGGCTCAGGGAGGGGCGGCCATCTGCTGCGACCGGTTGGGGTGAGAGAAGGAAAACAGGATAAAAGACATGCTGTGGAAGAGAGACAGAGATTAATAACAGATATGATTCAATGCAGAGAGGTCTATTAATACATAGTGAGTGAGAAAGGTGACTGGAAAGGAAAAACTCAATGCATCATGGGAATCCCCGGCAGCCTACGTCTATTGCAGCATAACTAAGGGAGGATTCAGGGTCACCTGGTCCAGCCCTAACTATATGCTTTAGCAAAAAGGGGAGTTTTAAGCCAAAGCTTGAAAGTAGAGATAGTGATCTGGCATCAAGCTGGCACTTCCGACTGACTGGTGTCATGGCAGAGTGTATTGTCAACCAGATGTGGGCCAGGTCTGGCAATGATGCATTATTTATGCTCCTATTTAACTATTTCAGTTAGAAGACCCAAATGCCATGTTGCAATACTATACTGCTATGGTAGCCAACGTTTCAAATGCATGTTTGACAGGTTTGTGAGTGTACACTTTATCCAAAACCTAGTGAGGGTTTACTCATCTTTGCCAGTGGGTGGCTGTAGCTCAGGCGGTAGAGCAGGTCACCTACTGATCGGAAGGTTAGTGGTTTGATCCAAGGCTTCTCCAGTCTGCATGTTGTGTGTGTGAATGTAGTTAGGAAGCACTCAGTTAAGAGAAAGTGTGTGACTGGGTGAATGTGGCATGTTCTATAGAGTACTTTGAGTAATTTGGGAGAGTTGAAAAATGCTATATATGAATCAGTCCATTCACTGACTAAACAGAGTTTTGTCATGCTACTTTTGCACTATTATGCACATGTTGTTATCACATGGCTTAATTAAGGTACACATTAGGCTGACATCTGGGGCCAGAGCTGAAACTGTTCGGGGCCAGAGCTGAAACTGTTCTGGGCCAGAGCTGAAACTGTTCTCGGCCAGCACAGGGCCAGCAGTGTGTCTGCAACTGACCCGTGGTTGCACACAACTTACACATAGTCCACATACCGCAAAGAATGACGGCCTTTTGGTGGTCCAGATCTGGTTTGCCAGAGGTAATCCACACATGGGCCAGCACAGGACCACCAGTGTGTCTGCAACTGGCCTTGTGCTGGCCCATGTCTGGGCCACATTTGGCAAACCAGATCTGGGCCACCAAAGGGCCATCATTCTTTGCAGTATGTGGGCCATGTGTAAGCACATTGTGTGGGCCATACCAATTTTACTATGTGGGACATTAATAAAGAGAACACAACAATAAATTGGATCTAAACCAGCAGGCTGAGAGTGAAGTGCTCTGTTGGGGTGATACAGTGATTATGAGGTCATGGTCAAGATGGGATTATTATAAGAGCTTGAATGTGAAGAGAAGGATTTTAAATTTGATTCTGCATTTAACAGAGAGCCAGCTAGCTTAGCTACACCGCCTGTGTAGATGGCGTTGTCACATGAACTTTCTCATCATTGTAGCTGTACACGCCAGGCGCTCAGGCGCCAAAGCATGCAGCAATGTTTTATTCTGGTCTCAGAATGGCTCAGTACTTCTGTTTGCTCTCCATCCACCCATTCTCTTCTGCTTAAGGGTCGTGGAGCCCATGCAATCTGCCATATGGTAGCTGTTTGTTCTGCTTACCTGAAATGATTTCTGTCACAGTCACATCTTTTCCTTCGGAGAGACGAATTATAGCAAACAAACTGCATAAAGCACAGGTTTATTTGGCTCACACAATGATCCCTCTTTGTGACTTCTCCTTCCAACTATTTTGACTTCAAAAAGAAAACTACAGAGGATCATTATTGCTGATAGTGTTATCATTACTGTATTATACCTCTCTGTAATAAGTTGTACTGGAGTCGACCTGTGCTGACAGATAAGTGTGATTTGTGTCCCTCACAGGCCACGGTAAGCCCTTTTCCATTTTTCAGAGTTTATATGACAGGAGAGACTTAATACGTCTTTATTCAGTCATGTAGCACAGAGCAGATACCACCCCCACAGCCCTGATTGTTCTCTGTTTCATTTCCAGCCATTAATGGCCCGGGGCCAGACGTTTGAATCTGTATGCACTCAGATTATTTGTAGTGTTTGCACAGCAGTAACACAAAGCCCGCCGATTCTCTGCTCCAACTGAAGACCACAATTACTCAACTGTTAGTCTCACCCACCACTATCAGCAAGGCAACAGAGTCACAGTCAACTTTGTTAGTTTTGTAGTAACAAGAAGGAATCGGTGGTAAAACTAAATTAAATGCTGAGCCATGAAAAAGAAAATAATTAGATTTTATAAACATTCTAAAAGCCTATTTACACAATTGCAGTCTATGTACTTTACAGTGCAACAAGAGGGATGCAGAGGACTTCTGCTTACAGTCAATCAGACAACTAATAACAGCTGTAGTATGAATCTGTCATAATTCAGTGAAATTTGCTGAGCAGCTAACTATTCATCAGGATATCAGAATATTTGGTTATGATTGTCAGGCTCACGTGCAGCCCTGTGTCACATTACAGCTTTATCATGTGGAAGGAGTGGAGCTGCACAACAGTTTAAACATAATTTTGTGTTTTGCAAAAATATTGTACTAAAGTAAAATATGTAATCCTGCTTATACAGTTCCGATTGAAAGTTTAAGACCACTTGAAAAATGGCAAAAAACATAATTTGCATGGTTGGATCTTAACAAGGTTCAAAGTAGAGCTTCAATATGCAACAAGAAGAAATGGGAGTGACACAGAACATTTTTTGAGCATGCAGTTTAATGAAAACAACACTTAAACTACAACAGATTTTACAGCTGATCAAAAGTTTAGGACCACACTGCCAAAAAAAACCCTGTAAACCCCCCAAAACAGAAATCAAAGTTCCAAACATGAACTCAGTAATGAGTAGCTCCACCGTTACTGTTCCCAAAGTTGTTGATGCAAGCATTGTCATGAGGTGAGTGGGAACATTTCTCTAAATGGTGAAGACGGCCGCATGAAGGGCATCTACTGTTTGGAACTGTTGTCCATTTTTGTAAACGTCCCTTGCCATCCATCCCCAAATGTTCTCAATTGAATTTAGTCAGGGGAACAAGCAGGATGGTCCAAAAGAGTGATATTATTGACATGGAAGAAGTCTTTTGTCCTGCGGGCATTGTGTACTGTAGCGTTGTCCTGCTGAAAAACCCAGAGGTTACCACACAGGTGAGGGTCGTGAGGACATGCTCTCTGCAACATCTGGACATAGCCAGGGGCCGTTTGATTCCCCTGCACCTCCTGAAGCTCCATTGTTCCACTGAAGGAAAAAGCACCTGTAAAATGTTCTCATTATGTAAAAATCAAACACATTATTGGATTTTTATTACCCATGTATTGCTGGGCAGCTTGAACTATATTACTGTTATTTATCACAAACAATGATGGTTTAGGCAACAAAGGACTCTTTGACTCTGCTCACATTAGATCTCTGGTTCACTCTTGTTTTATTCACTTTTTACCAAGCTGAGTTCCTCTGTGTCAGGCTCTGAGGTGGAGATTATTATTGGTGCCTTTATTTCATCACATCTGGATTATAGTTAATCACTGTGTTGTCTTTACCAACCTCCCAGGTTGTTCAGAGTGCTCACATTCAGACTTGCTGCCCATCAACCCATCAAGCCCACTTTAAGATTCTGCTATCGACTTTCAGACCTCTGCATGGACAATCACCAGAGTACATCAATGAGCTTTTACATCCAAACCTCCTCAGCAGGTCACTGAGGTCACGTGATCAGTGTCTCAGATCTGTGGATTAAACAGAAAGTGTTATCGAAATGTTTTACTGAATTCTGGGTTTGGCTGAAGGTCTGTGAGCTCTGTCCTCAGATTTGTTGTTACCCTTCAGGAAAAATCATATTTGCAATAAGAGAAATGTTAAAAATGAAGAGACTGGATGTACAGGATCAGAAACACACACATATGCACTCACCACAGAGGCTCAGTGCTGGCTGAGGCTCAAAGGCCTGAACCCACAGGCAAAGAAAGGGGGGGCAGCCCACGATCTGGGCACATGGAGGGTGTGTGTGTGTGTTGCACTGACAGAGAGGAGGGACAGTGCAAGAAGTGGGTGGAGATGAGATCCTGAGGGAGCGCTGAGGTGTGTGTCTGGTGCAGATCCTCTGAAGGCGCTCAGGCTGAGACTCACTCCTGTAACTCTGCATGTTTGTACACTCGTCTTCTTTTTCTCATGAACTTTGCACCAAACTGTGATGGGAGGACGACGGCTGTCGCCGTGCGAGCAAAGGATTTCTTTTAAAGTTTCCGAAGCGTGACGGGAGAGGAGAAAGAGGAATTCCTGGAAAAGACGTCTAACTGGACGTCAGGTAAGGTTTCCACACTGCTTGCTGTTTATTGTGAAGAATAATACCACTATTTAGCACCTCAGTGTCACAAAACAGTAGCCAGGAGGAGCTTTAAACAGGACAGAGGAGCTGAAAACTACATGAAGCTCACATGTGAGAAAAGTTCAGTTTTTGCTTCAGTTTTAAAGCACATGTAGGTTTTCTCCGAGGGCAGCATCTCTCCTTGGGAGGATGTCTGAGGTTTAACACAGAGAATAAATGACACGTTTTAGAAAAGAGATGAAAGTGTGAGTGTGTGAAGTGTGTGATCTGACAGGTTTCGCTCCGAGCGTTTGTATGGGAGGAGAGTGAAGGAGCACATGTCAGCGCATGCAGGCTGACGTCCTGAGCTTCAGCCAAAGTTTCTCGGCCTTGTCTTCATATTTGTCCTCAAGCTGATTTACTGTATGAGCAGTTAAATCAGCCTCTGCAGTGCGCTAATAATTTGATGGTTTTGAAATAAGGGTTAGAAGGCGCTGAGGTGCTCCCGTATCCGCCTGCAGGGTCTGCCTGCAAACTGAGTCATGGTGTTTGAAACCGATGGAGGCGAGATAACCTTTAAGGACAAAAACACATAACTTCTCTAAAAGCACACTTTCCCTTTTGCCCTGAACCTGGCTTGACCTCACAGAGTCTGTGTTGTGTCCAGTTGTAATTTGGCTGCCGTGACCCTGGAGAACAGCTGTATCTCCTTCTTGTTCTTCTTCTTCTTTTGTTCGATGCCTTAGCGGATTTGGAACAGCAGCTTGTCTGCCCGTTCTCTGGTCGGCATGTTTGACTTGGTAAGGATTTTACCCTGGATACACCTGGAGCCAGGCCGGCACATGCTGTATGTTAGCTGGTGATCCTGTCAGAGGTGGAGTAACCAGATGCCACATCTCTGATGGGATGTAATAGATTTACTAGAAATCTAGTAAATGGAGTTTCGTGTTTTTTAGGAGTGGATGTTCTGCTGGTATTTCAAAGCCAAGCGCTCCGTCTGGACCAATGGGTCATTTCTCCAGGGCCATTTAATGACAGCGTTGATAACACGGTTGTAATGACTTGTTGAGATAAAGACGTAGCTGGAAGGGTGGCTGAAACTACCCGCCATAAATGAGAGATGGATGGTTAGCTGGGAGCTATTAGTCCAGCCTGCTGGGCTCTTGATGGGACTGAGCTAATGTCTCACAGAAGATTACACAGGATCAAAAACCAGTGCTGAGAGGGCAAAATGAGGTTACATGCACCCTGAGTCAAACACACACATGCCTACCAGAGCAGCGACACACTTCTCCTCCTCTTCCTCACCGAGTCCGAACGAGCCTGATTGACTGATAGCTGCTGCCTGTTAGCATCCTGTGGAACTTCTGTAAATACAGTGCTGTGAGGCAAGAGTGACCCTGTGTGATTTAAACAGTCCCGCAACCTCACATCACATGACTCATACCTTCACACAGTGGCTTCGTACCTGTTCAGGTGATCTGTTTTGGTAAACGCTGGGTGCAAAGGGGTTAAAAATGTCTCTCACAGCCACTGTAACACACACACACACACACACACACACACACACACACACACACACACACACACACACATATCTGTGACGTGAGAGTTTTTATGAGGGCCTTCAGTGGTGCAGCGCCACATCTCTCACAGATGCTCCACCAGTAAAAGCTTTGATTGTAAAACAGAGCTCGAACAGAGTTTAACAGCAGCATGTAAAAGCTGTGGCTGTCGGGCGTGGGTGGGAGGGGAGCTGCTCCTAAACAAGGAAAAATGTCTTATTTTGATCACAGATGTCGTTAGTCTGCAGACGGAAAAGGACATGAAGGAAAAACGTGTGATTGTGCAACGCTGCAGTAACGTTCAGTTTAAAGGAAAAAAAACAGGTTAGTGTACTTGGGGCAGATTTTTGGCAAATTAAATAAAAGTGCACACAGTCGTGGGGGCTGGTCGAGTGTCAATCACATGATTTTTGAGTCATTAGGACAGCAGATAGCTGAAAAAAACTCTGAAAATTGCAGGTACTGCTATAGTTTAGTCAGACTTTTCTCCAAAGGTTCATTCTGTTCATCTGGACGTAGCGTTTTGTGGGAGAAACGTTTCGTCACTCATCCAAGTGACTTCTTCAGTCTCAGCTGACTGCAGGTTTCCCCAATCCCCAAAACAGTACATGTGCATAATGACTGAAACCAGCCCACTGAAGGAACAATGGGCTGGGAGGTCACCTTCATCATAATTATGCAAATTCTCATGACCATTGATCAACAACCACTGATCAATGACCACTGATCAATGACCACTGATCAATGACCATGAGTACCATTCACAGAGAGTTGGGGAATGGCTGCAATCACAGCACTGTAAGATGGTGAAAGATGTACCCTTAGGCCCCCTCCTCGATTCAGAGATGGTCTTTCCCTTTTCACGTAAATGGCCTCCTTGACTCTCCTGGACAGATGTACAGATGTGTACATCCTGGACAGCCTGCCTTTTGAATGCAAAATAATGCATTCTGGGTAAACTTTGAGGGGTCGTGTTCAGTGGGATAGGTGTCTGAAAAAGGTTCATTTTTACCAACACATGATAGCAGCTGTTATCCATGAACCCTCATTAAGTTGCGAAGGCTCAAAAATAAAAATAAAACCTTCAAAGGCTCCAAACAGTAAAAAGATTTGGAGGTAAAAGTTTGTATGGCTTCATTAAATATGTTAAAGATAGTGTAGGTCAGGTGGGGAAGCTCTGGTTGATTTATCAATCTTTGAACTTCTCTGGCCGTGTCAGCGCACTGTGACCACACGTGTGTGTGTGTACTTGAATAAAGCTCATTTGATTTGGTGGACACACACAGCCCAGTTTGACGTTGCATGATCCTGACCACTAAAACCAGAAAAACCTCTGAAAATGTTAACATTTAATAAACCACCAGTTATAAAACTGAACAGTAGAGCTCAGATTTTCCACATCCAGCCTGTTTAGTGTCTCTCTCACAGAAAACTGTCTCCGCGCAGCAGGCCAGGCCACCTTACTTTGCCCGGTATGGCAGGCCGAGGCTGATGTCCGGACCGCAGCTCTCATCTGCCTTTGGTCACGATCACCTATGACTCAGAACGGTGAGGAGTCCCACGTGTATGCTGAACCGGGGAAGATTGGACGTTTCTCTTTGAAACCCCCTGCTGAGGTTAGCGTCTCTGCTTTTGTTGTAGAGCAGAGCTCAGAGTAAAGGTCGGACACATTTCTGATCAAACCCAGAACATTAAATCATTTCACTCACTCTTTCCTCAACTCCTTATTTCTGACGGACTCTCCGTTTGAGGTTTCACTCACAGATGTCGGTCATCGAGGCCGGGTTAAGTCCTACCACACTGTAACTCACTCAGATATAACCGTTCAGCTAAAGGCCTCCACGCTCCAGCTTCACTCTGGGTGTGAATGGGGTTAGTTTGGAGGCCATGACCTTTCCAGACAGAGGTCACCATTGTAGCCTCACCCTGACGAAATCCAGCATCTGAATTTCAGCTGTGAAAGCTGCTTAAAGGGCTTAACATCTGCTTTTTAAGTTAAACACACCCCAGAAAGGCCCAGACTGCTGATTTTCATCAGATTACTGTGAGGAAGCTGGACTTTCAGCTCAAATAAAAAAACAAGCTGTCCTGCCACGAAGCTCACAGAGTAATGTTACTCTCAGCCTCATTATAAAGTCCCCCTAATAAAGCCCCGAAGCACTAATTTATATATGAGAACAGGTGAATAATTTGGGATGGTGACTGGAGCTGACCGTGCAGGGGTCAGGGGTCACAGTCATTGAGCTCTGCTAACGATCACGCAGGAAAAAAGCTATAAAGCGAGAGCAGAGCTGTGAGGCAGCTTCCATCAAAAAGAAGAAGTCATGGGGGTGGGGAGTCAGTCAGTCATACCTCCGACTGGCAGATGCCCAAGAGCCCGATTTTAATTGGTACCTGGAAGTAGGAGCGCATACAAAAGCAGCTGTCTGTTCTTGTATTTTTTCACTTCATACCTCAACAGCCCTCAAACAGCGGAGCACGTTTCACTTCTCCTGTGAAGGTCCAAAAACACTCTGCAGACCTCTGGCTGTAAAAGAAAAAAGCTGACTGACACTTAACACCATGTAGAGTTTAAAGCCCTCCTAACCTGACACGTGGAGCCATCCTGCACCTGGTTGGTCCCTGAACTTAACCCGAGGTCTTTACAGATCTACGTGATGGAGGGATCTCTGTTCTGGTTTTGTCCTCTGAGGAATAAATCCAGTTGACCAAATGTGTCACACTGACAGAGTCTGCACTGTGTGCTGGTAGAGTCTCGATCAGTCGGACTGTTTCAGGAAACTGAGATGTCTGAATAGCAGAGAGGATGCAGGTGAAAGACAGAATCGCGTGTAAAGACGGGGCATGACTTCATGAGAAAACACAGCGTATGTATGAAAGCACCAATAATGCTGCACGTTACTGAGACAGCAAACAGATAAACTGCAGCTGCACGTGGCCGACAGGGTGGCTGTGGAAGTTCTGCCTTGTTGATAATCACTGATCACTGTGGGGTTGGCTGGTATTCGCTCTTCTTCATAGTCAGTTTCAAGTTCCAACAGGTTTGGCTTCATTGAATCCAACATTACAGTTAGGACTAGCTTTGCAGCGTCTGAGTGTCGGCCTCATTCTGGGCCACAGTCCAAGCTTCTGGAGGTTTATTTAAAGTCATGAGCCAGTGGTCGCTCTGCTGTCTGCTGCTTCATGAATGTAAACGTGAACCAAGCTGCACATTTTCACTTTTCAGAACAGTTAATCAATAATAACCTATGGTTTTTCCCTGATTGTTGGGGTTCTCTCTGCATTACTCTAGGTCTTTACCCACAGAATAACGTACTTTGGTGCAACTGCTGTTGTGATTGAAATAAAACTGAATTGAACTGAAACTGCCAGCCAGAGTCGGCGAGAGCCTTTCCCGTCATCTGTCCATCCACGACTAACAACAATCACTCTCGGCGATGGTCATGTTCGAGATGGCGTTCGTCATTTTTACAGCAGTAGCCTGTGAACTGTGACAGATCCATACCTGGACGATTCCTCTGAAATCACCTCACTAATCTGTCTGAGATGAGCCTGTAGGTGTTTTCGCATCAGAAACTATGAAATGATTGTGTGAGGGACACACACTGTGTATAGATGTTCTGCAAACAGCAGGCATTTCAAATGGCTGCTGACAATTTGCAAACAGTGCACCAATACAGGGATTAGCGGGGATTATAATGGACAACTCTTCAGGATTAATAAGAAGACCTTGAATCCCCTCTGAGGAAACTGGACCTGGCATCGATGTTATTTTAAATGTAACTTATGATTCATGAGACATCTTCTTGTTTCATGTGCTGCGCTCTGATTGCTGTTCTTCATCAATTTTAAAACTCTTTCCATCATTAAGCTGCAACGATGTGCTGCAGAGCTGCACGTGTCACAGAGCATAAAGCGACCTTTCGTCTGAAGGCGAGCAGCTGCTGGAGCACCTCATTGTCAAATTTGACATTTGGGGCTGATTTTGCTCTTAAAGGAGGAGGAAGACATTCTTTACGCTTTGCAGTCATCAGATCTTAGGTGTTTTTTTCACCTTAAAACAAAAATGAGTACTTAATAAAGTGGCAGCGGGCGAAGCCTCCCCATCCATCACGGTCCGGCGCTGCAGCCCAGACTCATTACTGTGTGAGATTGTCCCAGTGTAACGACCCTCTGTTGTTCTTTTTAATGGCTACCAAGGAAATTGAACTCTGCAATTATGCAAATGAAGATGAAAGTCTGAAAGTAAGTTGAGTTTCTGGCAGAGGAAAACATGCCGCCGTGCCTCGGCCCAGACGACTGAGCGCATTAAAGGATAAAAACTTCAAACCGCATTCTTAGTGTTTGTGTGGCTTCAGAAGAAAAAGGCCGCCACGTTACCGGCTCACTGATGTGCAGCTGTGGGCATGCTGGGACACTGGGTGATTAGTGTCAGTAAGTGATTTGTACTCAGCTAATTACTGATTGGTGGCACAGGTGAAATAACGTGAGCCAATCAGGCTTAAGCTTCAGTTTGAACTGTCTCCAGCTTCCTGACTGAGCTTTCGGCTGTGCCGAGTTTGCTCTGCACAGAGCTCAGCTGTTTGTCAATAATAAGAACGATCATTTTTAGCTTTAACACAGCGGTTGCTTTGTGAAGCTTTCACTGATTTCTCATCCTGAATTTGTGCACTTGTCATGGCCTCGTATTTATATGTAAACAAGTACAACATAAATCAGGTAAAAACTGCTGATGGGAACTGTTCTCAGACTTAAATACATGGTTTTGTGTATATTTCTGAACCTGCATCCTGTCGGGGTCTCAGCAGGACAAACCTCCGACCTGCTGAGCCTCTCTGTCCGTTTCCTCCGTGCGCCATTAGCAGATGTCCCACACCTGGACCGAACAGGTCGACTCACCATAACCAACACTGGATCCAGCTTTTAGATACGGGATGGCAGTGATAGGTTTGTCTGAACTTTGTGTCTGTTTAAACTTCCTGGATGAATTAACAAACCTCCACGGGAGCTCTAATATCTAACTTTACTTATGTTAATTGAACACTAGAAATGATCGTAGGTCTGCTTATTATGGGCCTAAAGTCAGCTAAAAAGGCTCCCGTGCTGTGCATGCAGTGAGACTAAAGCTCTATGTGTACCTGGGTTTGTAGTATAAATGGATGATTTAGCTGTTAGAGAAATAAATAAAACACTGTTTTCATTTATGGAAGTGAACCTCAGCTCTGTGAAACACCTACACCTCAGCAACTCCTTTATGTGAAGACTGGGATATTAAATTTCAGGGCCCTCGTCTCTGCTCGCTTTTTTCAGAATGGGGGTGTAATCACTGACAAAAAGCAGGAAGTGGGTTGGTGGGATTAATACACTCACAGAGGGAGCAGGAGGAAGAATAATGCCAGATAGTTTCCAGTGACAAAAGGAAAACCCTGAGATCCTTTCACTCGCTCTGCGTTTCACTGCAGTTTCCTGGAGGAGAAGCTTTTGTACAAACATATGGCCGTAATTATTGTGCTCTTCAGGCTGAAACAATGTGCCCTGCCCTCCTGTTATAAAATACCCTCAGGTTTTCACAGCCAGACTGGCAGCTCTGCGGATCCATGATTCAACTTGTTGCAGGAGTCGTCACACAGGAAACAAACTACTACCTTCACGCTCAGTGAAGTGACTCATGTTCAGCTCCTCGTAGCATGGATGAGTAAGAACATAAGAGCAAAAGGCTTAATTTATAATAAAACTGAACTAGACAGAGCAGGCTGGAGGAGGGTTCCACTTTATGCAGGAAGTCAGACTATAAGAATAAACCATTTTTAGAAACGTATCACTTTTCAAAGCAAAACGAGGCCTGAAAAAGAGAAAAGTGTGACGTATTTCAAGGATGAGGCCTCATGTAGTTTTTTTCTTTCCTTGAACAGATGAGTCAGATTTAATTTTTAATTTAATTTTTAATTTTGAATGAGTCTGAGACGGTCATGATCAGTTCAGGAGGAGATAATCTCCATGTGAGGACACTTTGTTCCTCTCACGCTCCCTCTGCCCAGTATATCTGGATTTTTTTCCAGAGGCCTGTGGCAGTTCTATGAATCCAGATTCAGTGATAAGACCCGCCAGCTTCCTTGTGTCTGATGGTGTGGAGGAAGTCATCTGGTTTCAGGAACTGTTTACTCTGACATGCAGCTGAAACCTTTAACTGAGTTTTCTACAAAATGCCCTCAAAGTGGATCTCTTATTTCTTTCTATGACTTTTCCAAAGCAGCTTTGCATGATTAATAGTTCAAAATAATCCTTCTTTGTGCCCCACAGCTCCTCCTCATTATTAATAAAGCTCTTTCAGCTCTGATTGGCTGCCCCCTGCTAACAGAAGTTTTAAACAGCAGGTAGGTGACGAGACCACATTAGAGAAACCTGCTCTATGTGACATCATCCAGAGCTTGGAGTGATAAAATGAGTGTTTGTATTACAGCACATCATCAGAAACATGTTAAAGTCAGCATGAACCACTGGGACTCAGAGTTTTTTACATGAATGCAAATTATTCCGATTTTAAATCGGCGTGTTGAAAGGTTGCCCAGTTTGAGTTTTAAGAAGTGTTTGTGTCAGTTTAACTGAGCAAACGTTGTTGATCAATTGATTTTTTTTTGCTTTATACTGTGTTGCCAGGAAGTTTACACCTGATAAAATGCGAGGAAATTTAAGATGAAATGAAAAGATTATGCTAAAAATAAAAACCGAGACACAGCAAAGTCGAGAAAAAATAACAAAGATCTTAAAGATTGCTGAAAAAATGTACCAGCATGCACAACTGTGTTGAACTTAGCACTGCAGATAAGATGCACATCAGGCCTCTGTGCTAAAAGTGCTGAACAGAGGCGGCGACCATTAAAGACAGGAAGCTGTCTTTGACCCCATCCAGCTCGCACTGACTGACGGGGCGGGACCAGGATGCAGATGCTGCTCTGTTTGAGCCCTGAGCCATAGGGGTGATGTGGAAATGTAAGCCATGCATTTGTTTGTGCCCCAAAATGAGGTCTGAGGGGGAAGCGCTGAGCTCACTGAACGGACAGTTTGCCATTTCCTGTGCAATGGGGCCGTTTGCTTTCAGAGCAGATCATCTCTCACATTCCTTTAAGTGATTTTCGCTCAAGTTCTGCTAGGATTTTGAATCCACATGGAATTAAATTGTACCTGAGGTGTTCTTACTGATCAAAGAGCTGAGAACTTGTGGTCCTCCTCATGCATTTGCCCTTCTCCCTGACCTGCGCTTCTGTGAAGGATGACATGTATTCCTTCATTTCCTTTGCCTGTAAATTTCAACCAAAAGCACTCCGTGTGTTTTTTAAACCTTAGTCTGTTAGAAATAAGACAGCTTAAATCATCAGCCCAGAATGCACTGCAGATCCAGCGTGCACGCTATCCTTCGCAGGTCAAAATGTATGTTAAACATTTACAGTTTATGGCATCCTAAGGCCCACACAGTGGTCCGTTTATCCAGTGTTTGATAAAACAGAGCACCAGCGCCACTGCAGCCCTCTGAGCAGTGTGTATGAACGCGTGCTGATGAAACAAATCATCCTGATTTGTGAGGTTCATTACAGGCCGGCTCAAAGCTCATTAGATTCAAATGGATTTCATAATGTTTTCCAGTTTCCCAGCGAAGGTCGAATCCATCTTCGTCTCCCTGCTTTGGTCCTTTTTATTTCACCACTAGATGAAGAGGCATTAGATTCCTCCTGTGACTTTTAATGTTCCCAAACTGTGTTCAATACTCTAATATGCAGTAATATCAATATGCAGGTGCAGACTGGCACAGAGCAGACTACAGTCGTACGTAAACTCCTTCAACAAGACGTGTTTATTAATCACTCTTTAATAACTAATTTTTAATAGAATACCTGGCCTACTAGTTTCTCCAAAAAAATGCTAAAATTCAAATCCTATTAGAGGACATGCTTGAACCTAAATCTGCATGATCAGGGAATTCCTGTTTTATGCTCAAAATTCCTCTTTAAAAAACACGTTACTCTACGTCCCCATGGACGTGGTTTAAATTTGTATATCTATTTGTATTTGACTGTCTCTAAGTGCTGCTGTACAAATGGTAAATATAAGACTTATCTTGTTTTATCTTATACTAAAAAATTATATTATATATTTATTTGATAAGATTGCTTTAACCTTGAAATATTCAAACTGGACTAAATGAACATGTAAATGTTTAGATTTGACTGACATGAGGCTGAATCAAACAGCTTTGTCTGAGAACACAACGCTTTGCTTTGATGTGAAGATAAAAAATAATAATATATATAAAGACATTATGCATGTGTATAGTGAGATGTTCAAGGGCCTTTTAATAATAAAGGAGAAATTAAATAGAAAAAACAAACACTGAAGAAGAGTCAGGCACATGACGGGAAATCAGATTCAGGCTTCTCCTTAAAACTTATCATAGAAACTAAAGCAGTGAAACGGGCACGTCTGCTTTCACCTCAGCTGAGCAGGTAACACTTTATAATACTGCTCCGACTAAGGGCTTAATTCTCCTGTAATTTATGTAATTATATTTACTTACAAATAGTTAAAGGTAAGACCAGGGGCGATTCTAGGATCAGAGCTTTGGGGGTGCTGAGCACCCAGAGAGCTGCCCATCCAGGCAAGGTAAACTTTCCTCATCACGATGAGACTTCTTCCCTGTCTCTGTCAGTCCCTGCATCCTTAAATGTCTCCCGTTGTCCCGAGTTCCCTCTGACTGTCCCCTTGGTGCATTTAAACCCCTGGTCCTCCCTGTCCTCGTCCTCTGTTGTCTTCATCTCCATTATCAGTCATCACAATTTTACCATCTCTGTGCAAGTCTGCAAATTTCTTTATTAAATCATAAGATTCTTAAATTCATCAAGTCTCTCTGTGCCTGGGTCCTCGTCACAAAACATGACATCACTGTTTTGTACATTTTAACACAATTTAATCCCCACATTTGTGAAAGAAAAGCAAAACACTTTTTTGGAAAGTCTGTAACAAAACCATCAAATCTGATCAAGGTTATTTAAATGCTGCAAAAGAAGAATGGATTGGAATTTTTAAAAAATACATATACTAATAATTGATGGCATTCATATAGCAGGGCCCTCAAAGCACTTTACAATTCTGGTGGAGGCAGGTACACTTGGTGACAGAAGCGAGGCTGCCATATCGCGCCATCGGCCCCTCACCAGTAGGCGGCAGGTGAAGTGTCTTGCCCAAGGACACAACGACCGAGACTGTCCGAGCCGGGGCTCGAACCGACAACCTTCCGGTTACAAGACGAACTGCCAACTCTTTGAGCCATGATCGCAGTTTCCTAACCTTAATTACTGCGGGATAATAATGAATGATGCTCACTGTGAGTAAAAAGTAAGCTGGGTGCATTTTTTGGACAGAGATTCACTTTTAAAGTGTATTATAATACAATAGAGATACATAAAAATACACTCCAAAAATAGAAGAGTCCTTGAAATGTACAAAATATTATTAAAAAATGTAAAAAAACTGAGACACCTTAGCCTCTGGTACAATGTATACAATGTATGAAAAGATCTTTACTGCAGATACTAATATGGCTCTGCAGATTTTTTCTTTTCTTTTATCCTCTGCCGCCTCAGCTTGAGGTTGGCAAATCTGTCTATCACATTTTGGTGTTCAAGTCTCTCAAGCATCTCTTTCTCAACTGACATCACAGCCAGGTGCTGGAGTCTGCTTTGACCCATGGTCCTTCTCAGCCAGGTATGGAGCTGACTCAAGACACTAAAAGACCTCTCACAGCTCCAGCTGCTAACTGGGTTTGTTAGGACAACCTGAATAACAGTTTTCAGTTTGGGGAAGATCTGATTATCCAGAAGATTGTACAATGTTAACATATCTGGAATGGCACCAGCCTCACTCTTGAGCTTCAAAAAGTCTCTGGCAACCGTGACTTCCTCTGACTTAAGCTCAATATGGTAATGCAGTGCCAGGGCTGACAACCCAGTTTGTTTTGCAGACTGTGTATAGCAGCTTTAATCCGGTTGTTCAGTCTGACGTCACTAGCCGTGTCTGGGTCTAAACTCCGCTGCAGGTCCATATATCAAACGATCACTATGGCATTACTGAGAGTTGAAAAACTGTCTAAAGTCTTTCATCTTTAATAAAATGATCAGCATTCTACTCTACCAGGTGTAACAATTGAGTTTAACATCCAGGCATCCATGAAAATGGAATTTATGACATTTAACGGAGTTAGAAGTTAGCAGGGAGTTAGCTCGCTAGCTTCTATCTAAATACAATATAGCATGTCCTGACTGCGGGGTTTTGGAAACAAATTAAAACGTAGCCTACAGCTCTGTTATCACTTCCAGCATAAATGAAGACAGAAAACTAAACAGCAGTGACGTTTGTAGGGTTACTGAAGTTGGGCTAGCTTGTAGCTTTTCCAACTATTTATTTATAAGTGACTTATGTATGTATGTATGTATATATATGTATATATTGTACTATTCTTAGTTAGCGTATTGTCTGTCTTGTCTTAATGTTGGTTTAAAATGGAGCACTGTAACAAAAAATAATTTCCCCCAGGGATCAATAAAGTATTCTGATTCTGATTCTGATATAAAGATGTGCTACGTGACAGCTAACGACACAGCTATGTTAGCATAATATAAACAAGCTAACTTTTTTTCCACTCTATAAAAGTTAACGTGAGTGTTGTCGGTGGTCAGGAACAAATGTAATCGCATGGCAGGATGCTGTAAAAGGACCAAACTTCAGCCAGGAGAACAACTGAGATAATCCATCCACAATACGAGGTTAGTCATTCATATACTGCTGCATGGGCTGGGCTGTAGTTACATCCTAAGGTTTTAAAAACTGAGCTTAAATAAATGATTAGCGGTAATAAAAGCCTAATAAAAAAGAAGTCCTCTCTCAGTTTACTTTTAACCAAAAGGCAAATAAACAAACCACATGTACATCTAATAAAGGATATAAATATTGAAACACTGATCCAACATTATCCTTTATTGATGGATCATTTGATTTTACACTTTTACCTGAATGTGGCTCCTTTTTTTGAAAAAACTACCTCATATCCATTATGAACCTGGCTGTCTCTCTGTACACAAACAAACACACACACACACAACAGGAGTTATAAGGTTAATGGGCATCCAGTCAGTTAGCTAGTTAGTACCTTGGGTTCAATATCGGCACATATGACAAAATAACCAGTTTCTCTCATTACATTTAAAACAGGACGGTGGTAACAACAGTAGGCTGCGGACAATGTTACGTTTTACATTTTAAATAGGCTGCATACATTTAAATGGGAGCAACAGGACGGTCAAATGTTGCTGATTTTACTACAAAGCAGGACGGATTGTAGGGTAGCAAACATAGTCGGAAAACACGTTTTCAACACTGCAGGTTACCTGGTGTAATATTTTTCAGCTAAAAAGAAACATGGCCTGACTCCTACCTAACTATATAAAGAGTAACTGAAGGTTAAATGCAGCTAACATGTCCTGTTTTAAGCCAGGCACTTACACCTCTGCTCCGCTGCGTCTCAGCCACCATCGCTCTGGCAGCAACGGCGCTAGAGCCCGAGCAGGGGAGAGCTGGAACAAACCACTTTGGGAGGGGGGAGGGGTTATCTATACTTTTGTTGTTAAAATGTTCCATCTCAATTACGTACTGTATGCTTTTTATATTTTTAGTAGTGTGTCCCACAAACAGCAAATATTGTCAAAAAAAAGTAAGAAATCTTTGGGGGTGCTTTGATTCATTTTGGGGGTGCTGAAGCACCCTCAAAAATGGGCTAAAATCGCCCCTGGGTAAGACCATTTAAATAAGGAGGTAATAAGTCAGGTTTTAAGTAAGTAAGTTTTAGCGCTTGCGTAACAATATTTCCCAGTTTTACATTATAAGCACGCTTTTACAGGAAAAGAGACATTTGGACTGTGATTATAAAAATAAAGATGTCCCAAAATGTCCACATTTCCAGGCAGCATAAATATTCTCGGTGGAGAGATCAGCGATCTGTGAGGTGTCCTAAAAAAGTCAAGTCAAACCCTGAAGCAGTGCATCTAAAATGTGCCGGTCACAAAATAGACGTGAGCACCAGAAAAAAATGATGGTGCAGAAAGCCTGGCTAAATTACAAAACACCTTGCCTCTCTTTTGAATTCCAAGCTGTGACGTTGGCGTTTGTAATCTGATCAACTGTCACCATGTGAGTGGAGATAACACCCCTCATACCTGTCACCGTCCAGTGAAAGCTCCAGCGCCAGCCTACCTGGAGACTCGGGACCAAACCATCAGCGCGTCCGGGAGTGCTGTTTTCCTAAACCCACATGAGTGTGAGATCGTGTGAGATACTGGTATTCATAACTTTCTGCCACAATAAGGCATCTTTTGTCTTGCCCTTTTGTGTGTTCAGATTTGTTTAGACAACTGAAACCGAATGGTTGGTGTGAAGGTGTGAAGATATTCTATTTGAAATAGCTTATTTTTGTGGAGGAACCGGAGGTAGAAGGGAGAACTTTTCATACCTCTGATCTTGGAAAAAGGAGTTTGTTCCTTCCAGATTCCTATGATTGGATGAACTGTCAGAGACGCAGTGAGGATGGTGTGGGCATCCTCATTATTTTCCAGATTCCTTGGACACATCAGACTCTTTGTACTCCTCTGAATAAAGGGAGCTTCACTTTTAAAGCAGTTGTGTGATTCATGGTTTTAGGTCATTTGTGAGTTACTTTTAGCTTTTTGTGTCCTGATGGGGTTGATCTTTCTGCCAGCACGCCGTGTACACACCATCAATCAGAGGCTTGGACCACATGGACATGATGAACCACAGGAAAACATTAGCATAGGTAGATATGGCGATTCCAGAGATGCTGAAGAGTTATGCTACAATGCTGATGTATGGAAACATGGATTAGGTTCAGAAGGATATTGTGGGTCATGATTTTGAAAGACAAACTTTAAAGTGTAAGACAACACTGGCAGTGACATCCTTAACTTTTGATGTATGTCTTCATCAGATTTGAGTTTTAGGCCTCTACATCATCACGGGGATGTCTTCATCCTAACCCCCTTAAATTATTTCGTTTGTATAAACAAATTGTGAGCAATACATTGGACAAAATGCTGAATGTAGCAAAAATGGAAAAAATCTTTTGATTTTTTTTGCATGATCATCGTCATCATCATCAGGTTTGGTCCAAGTCCATCTTTTCAGAACATGTTCAGCTGCTGCTGCTGTGACTCATTTATGCAGAAAGTGTAAACAGGTTAAAACCACTGTCTTTCCCTAAGGCTAACCTGGTTTAGAGTCTGAAGTTTCCCAGGAAGTCAAAGAGAAAGTAAAAAAAGGAATTATAACTGCACCATATGCCTCCAACCTCCCAACAGACACTGTAGGTCTGTTACTCAGGTCCGTTATTTCTCGCTGCAGCTGGCGCATGAATTGAATCTGATTAAAAAGCATTGTCTTTCAGAACACCTTATAATAAAAGATGCTGTTAAACTGGAAGAATAAAAGACAAAACACACATGTGAGCTTTGTAGAGTTGGACATGAATGTGGGCTGCAGGTAGTGATTGTTGGTTTTATATGTTTAACTTTTTGATCAGGTCTTCCCTGTAAAAGGTTATGGGTGTAGCAGTTTAATGACTCATGCCTCCACGGATAAGTGCTCTCAGTCTCTGAGCCACCCACCATCACTTACCACTCCTCCACACATCGTTGCAATGACTCAAGGCGATTATTGGGACAACTCTGCGCTGCTGATATTCAGCCTCAGAGAAATGATTAGGGGGTATTTGGGCTGCCAACTCTCTGAAAAAGCTTGTTGGCCTGAAACAATCCAGCGTTTTACTGGTTTTACGTTTTGTCAAGACAAGTTAGGACAAGAGTGAGACGCCTCTCCGCAGCCTCCCCTCGGCTGTTGTGTCAATATGCTTTCTCTGTTGTACTCTTTGTGCTCGAGCTTCAGGGAAGTGATTGGTCTATTTACAAAATAGCTTGGAGTGTACATTTCATGTCTTGTCGTGTGATACTGGCAGCTGTTGTCTCTCCCTAAAGGCTTTTCTTACATGACTTTTATTCTTCTCTTTTCTGTCTTTTTTACAGATGTGAAAATGTTCAAAAAGGGGATTATGATGGCAGCTTCAGGAGCAATCCTTCTTGTTTTTGCCTCAGTCCTCACATGTGTGACAAGATCTGAAGGTAGTTATAGACTGGGAAAAGGCAGTTCTCCTCTGCTGTTTACACACCACCTCTACAACGCTGCCATCAACGAGAACTCAGCCCCGCGGATGTACGTTGAGACGCAGGTGAAGATGGGCATTGAAGTGACAGATCCGCTGTGGGACATCAAGTACAACATCGTCTCAGGTGACGATGACAGCTTCTTCAAAGCAGAGGCAGTCAAAGTCGGAAATTTCTGCTTTCTCAGGATCAAGACGCGCAGCAGCAACTCGGCTCTCCTCAACAGGGAGGTCCGAGACTCGTACACTCTCACTGTGGAGGCAAAGGAAAGCACTTTTGGCTTCGAGGCAATGACGAAGGTCTTCGTCCAGGTGCTTGACACCAACGACTTAAAGCCTCTCTTCTACCCGGCATCGTACAATGTGGCCATCAGGGAGGACGCTCCTCTAAAGTCAAGTGTCACCAAAGTCAGCGCTACAGACGCCGACATTGGGAGCAATGCTGAGTTTTATTATTCATTCACCAGCAGAGCTCATCCGTTTGTTGTTGACCCTTTCACGGGCACGGTGAGCCTCATCAAGAGGCTCAATCACACTCGCGCACAGCGCTACGACCTCACCGTATTAGCAGAGGACAGGACTAAAAAGATATCCGGTGTTCAGAAATTTGGGAATGTCGCCAGGGTCACTGTAAACATACAAAAGATGACCATGGCATCTCCAGTTATCACACCGCCCCCTGAAGCTACAGTGTCTGCAGATGGAAAAATAGATATCAATGTCCATGTGGAGGAAGGAGTTAAGCCAGTGGAATCCCTCAATATCATTGGAGGGGATCCCCACAAGTGGTTTGAGGTAATCCCCTCAGGTGTGCAGGGCAGTGACTTCCAAGTGATCTCTACAAAGAGGATTATCTGGTCTCAGGCTCGTTTTGGGTTGAATCTTTCACTGCAAGCTAAAGACAGGAGCTTGCCAAGTTTCCTCTCTCCAATCACACAAATCCACATTCCAGCCTATCATTACAGCCCACTGGCATTTTTGGAGGACACCTACATTGTGACTCTGAGTGAGTTTTCACCCCCACAGACTCATGTACTTAAGGTTTCTGTCACCTCAGTTCCCTTTAACGTTACCTTTAGTATCAAGAACAATCCAGACACCTCTAACTTTAAGATCAATCCTAAAACTGGGATTATCATAACTACAGGGAAATTTGATTATGAGAGGAAAGATCGATATGAGTTTGATGTAATGGCCAATCACGGTGAAGCTGAAACTCACATCGTGGTGGAGATAACGGATGAAAACGACAACAGCCCAGAGTTCACACAGACATCCTATCAGGCCACGCTGGATGAAAACAGCCCTGTTGGCAGCAGCGTGTTGAAAGTAGCAGCTTCAGACAAAGACAAAGGCAAAAACGGCTTTGTGACTTACGCGATTGCAAATTCAGGCCCTTTGCCTTTTACAATAGATCCATTCACGGGCATCATCTCTACCTCCGAACACTTGGACTATGAACTGATGAAACGGCGGTATCACCTGAGAGTTTGGGCGTCGGACAGCGGCGGCCCCTTCAGTCAGGTCAGCGAAAGCCCTGTGACAATAACTCTGAACAACATCAACGATAACATCCCTCTGTTCGAGCAGGTGGGCTGCAATGTTACTGTACCTCTGGATTTACCTGTGGGACACGAAGTCGCAAAGCTGTCAGCTATTGATTTAGATGAGCTGCAGCAGCTGAGGTATGTCATCGAGTCAGGGAACGAGCTCCAAGTGTTCGGGATCAACTCTGTGACTGGAGTCATTTCCCTGAAACAACCTATCCCTCTGCTGCAGGGTTCATTCACTCTGAGAGTTGTAGCCACCGATGGGAAGCATCACTCTGAAGCATCGGTTGTCAGGGTAACCATTACTAACCGAGGTGAAGATCGAACGCTGCACTGCAAGGAAACTGGCATTGCCAAACAGGTCACTGATAAACTAATCAAGTCAATCAAACCCATTTTAATCAATCAGGAGGAGGACACATTCTCAGATATCCACATCACCAATCGACATTCTCCCAAGTTTGATACAAGCATTCCCAGTTCGATTGATCTCGTCGAGAACCATCCATTAAATTCAACCATTGTTCAGTTCAAAGCAACAGACAACGACTCTGGGTTTAATAGTAAGCTTGTGTACGCCATCTCGAGTGGGAATGAAGATGGCTGTTTCTCCATTGATACGTTCTCTGGTGATCTTCGGCTAGTTTGTCCACTTGACAGAGAGAGAAAGGGGTTCTACATTTTGAACATCACTGTTTATGACTTGGGAATACCGCAAACTTCTGCGTGGAAATTCATTGCCGTTAACATCATGGATGTCAATGACAATCCTCCTGTTTTCGATCAGCCCAGGTACGTGATCCACGTGCCTGAAAACAAAGAGGTGAATTCGATTATTTTTACATGTCGCACAGCAGACCTGGACTCAGATATGAGTGGTAAAGTCCAGTATTCCCTCCTGACAATGACCGACATGTTCAGGATGGATGAATTCACCGGAGAGCTGATTGTGACGGGTAGACTGGATCGAGAAAGCTCACCCAAGCATGATCTCCTGATTGAAGCAAGAGACCAGGCTACAGTCGGCCCTCAGCTGTTCTCCACTGTCAACCTGGTGGTGATTTTGCAGGATATAAATGACAACCCACCCAAATTTGTGCCCAAAGTGCATAAAATAAAAGTTCCAGAAGATGTTCCTGTGGGCACGCTGCTTGTCTGGGTGGACAGCATGGACTTGGATCTGGGCAGTGGAGGCCTTGTCACCTATAACCTCAAAAACACAGAGAGCGGGATCTTCCATCTCGACTCCTCCACCGGCGCCCTCACCCTCGAGAGAGAGCTGGACTTTGAGAGGCGGCCATCTTACAATCTCACAGTCTGGGCAGTCGACCACGGCCTCCCTCGCTCCTTGTCATCGTCATGCTTCGTGGAGATCGAGGTTCTGGATGTCAATGAGAACCTCCACCGGCCGGTGTTCTCAGAGTTCGTCTATGAAGCTCTGGTAAAGGAGGACTCAGCTGTAGGGACATCTGTGGTAACTCTCACGGCTTCAGACAAAGACCTGGGCAGAGACGGGGTTGTCAGGTACCACATCCATGATGGTTCTGGCTTAGGAGTGTTCACCATTGATGAGGAAGCAGGTAACTAACACTTGGTGATTCAATTTTTGTTGTTGTGATGTTTTTATCTAAAAAGTAGAAAAGCAATGTTAGCAATTTTTAGTCAGATGTGAAGCCTGATCTCGCTCTCATAGTTTAGCTTAGCAGAAAGACTGGGAAAAGGCCTTTGTCCTCTCCAAAGGTTGCACCATTAAATCTCACCTGGTAACACACTAGGTTTCCATATAGAAACAAAGTTTAGGAGCTAAGAACCAATCTGACTGAAAGCCAAAGCTAACCACCTGCTAAATAAAGCACTGTTTAGCAGAGTGTGTCTTCAGTGAAGGGTAAAGATTATAGACTAGTTCTCAGTAGAAAGGTCAAAGGTCAGAACCGTTGTGCTCTGTAAACAGTAATTAGCACTGCAGCATAAATTAAACGGCACAAGTGTTGCATGGTAACATTTGTCTTTTCCACCTCTCTGACACGCCTCGTGCTGCATTGAACTTTACAGCTGTATGCTCATGTGCTCACTCTGATAGAACGGGACGTGTACTTGCTTGAAGAAGCAGTTCTTCGTCTGGGGTTGTTAAAGTAGTTTGTATATTTTTCCATCAGCATATCCTTTGCAGAGGATACCCTGCGACCTTGCAGCGTATCACAATGTATTCCATTGGCCTGCTGCTGTACTTAAGACTCAAATAAAATCAGACTGAATGGCGTTCACTGTGACAAAAGAGTTATGCTGAAATATGTCTTTGTCTCCACGTTGCTGCTTCATTATCTCTCACTTGGGGCATCAACATTTAAACAGCCTCTTCAGACCACTGTGCAGAGGAGTACATTTCCATTGTGTTCAGGCCTCTGTGCGGGCCTCTTTTCTAGCGTATTAAGCTAACACAAATATGTCACACATTTTGCTGAACAGGGAATAACTTAAAATTTCACAACCCACGTCTGGGCTCCTTTCCAGATTTTTTTTGAATGCAAAGAGACACCTTAAGCTCAGTGACGGCGCAAGTGGCTGCTAGTTCCTCCCGGGCTGTACAGTGATTAAGCATGAACAGATTAGATGGATAAGTGATTCATTCCTGAGGCAGGGCAGCATGTTTGAAACATGTGAATACCAGTGTAGACAACAATGATTTAACTGTACCGTTGGTGTGTTTAGGTGTGATTCGTATGACAGAGATGCTGGACCGCGAGACGGCGCCTCATTACTGGCTCTCCGTCTACGCCACCGATCTGGGGACTGAGCCTCTGATCACCTGGACTCACGTCTTCATCGAGGTCCTGGACATTAATGACAATGCTCCCGAACTTTCCCAGCCGATGTATTTTGCATCTGTCCCAGAGAACGTGGACACGGTCGAATCCGTCATCAAGGTGTCGGCCACAGATGTGGACACGTCCTCTGAGGGGAAGCTTTCCTTCCAGATGCTGGAATCTCACCGATTGCACTTTGACATCGATCCTAACACAGGTGAATACTCTTCAATGAAAAATATAATCAAAGGAGACCTTGATGAATTTCAACATGTCACAGAAAGTTTTCCTGGCTCAGAAAGGTAAAACAAGGTGATATCATGTGAGTTATCTCAGTCGCAAACTGAGGCACAACATTTTAACACCAAGTTTTGAATGGCAAGCTAACCTGGAGAATTTCTTATCCATCCAGACCTTTTCTTTAACTTGTCCAATTCAAGGCTGCAGCGTCACAGGGCGAGCGGCAGAATACACTCTGGACACTTTGCTAGTCTGTCCCACAGAGAGACACACACACACCTACAGTCAATTTAACCTCAACAGTTTATTTAACGTCAGGGGTGTCCAACTTGAGAGCTACTGTCCTGCAGCTTTTAGATGCATTCCTACTCCACCACTGCTGAATAAAATGGTTGGATTACCTCTTCAGTATGCCATCAATTTTGGCAAAGGCCTGATAACAAGCCATTCATGTGATTCAGGTGTGTCGGAACAAAGACTGGAGTTGGACACCCCTGGTGTATGTCTTTGGACTGTGAGAGGAAGCGTGAGTACATGGAGAAAGGCCAAACTGCCCCCAGCTGTACAAAGAGTGTTTAACCTTAATTATGAGTACTCACCAATAAAAACATGGTCAGTACTCTGAACTCTGTCCTTAAAGTTCCTAAACCTTCATAAGATTGAAAAAATAATTTCCAGACCTAGCACTTATTCCATCCAACAGGTAGACATTGTGTTTTTAATTGCAGCTATAATTATTTTGTTATTGAATTTATTATTAGAATATAGTACAAAAGTACAATTTTCCAGTTTTCCAGCTTTGGCTCACGTCTCCTCCCTCCCACTTAAACATTTCTCACCCCTGAATCATGGTATTGAAGCATTCAGTGAGCAGCATATGTGCAGGCAAAAATACAGGAACTCTGGGATGTAATTGGATCAAGTTGCTCAGCGTCATTCTGGCATTTCACGAGCAGCTCGAGCAGAAAAAGAGACTTCATGCTCTCATTGCAATTGATTTACATCTTGATTCAAACTCCCTTTGTGTGTGCAGGACATCTGGCAGGCCTCTGTTGCAGAGTGTTTTGGTATATCTGTACGTGTTACATTTTGATTCATGGGTGAAAAGCTAACAAGCATATGCATGCTTGCAAATGCAGTGTTGCAAGCATGAGTGCAGTATGTGCTGCGGAAGCTAGGTCTGTCTATACCTATACAACAGGGAGCTCCCTGAGAGTCACTCACAGAGTCAGTCACGTGCGACCTGAAATAAAAACTGAGTTAGCATGACGGGAACAATGAGGAAGCCTAAACATCTCTGCCTTCCTCGCTGACAGTTGAAGCTGAATCACCTGGCGAGGACTTTGAAGTTAAAGCTATTGAGCGCAGCATTAGCTGTGATGCTACCAGCCGCTACCAGCCCTGTCCTCGTCCTCTAACATGCTATTTGTCCACGCCCCGAGGCCAGTGTACCGAGGGATTACAGAGATGTCGCTCAGAGACGGGGCAAAGGTTTGCTGCCAGCTGGAGTGTGTCACATTCAAACAAGTATTTTTCTATAAATGCAGGTGTATTTGGTATCCATTTACTCATGCATAGAAGCACAGGATGAATAGTGTTTTGCTGAAAAGGGGTTATTAAATCTCTGTGAACCTTTTTGTATTCTGAGGCTGCAGGCTGAGGACAGCTGACTGACACTGACCCAAATTCTTGCAGAACTGACCGAAGTTTTATTTTTTTTTATCCCTGTGCTGCAAACTAAAAATAATTAAAGTAAAAAAACTCCTAAAACCTGAAGTTCCTCTAACATCTAGCAGAGGCTCCAGCAGTGATAATAAACGTGCAAAAATAAACGTGCATTATTAGGGCTGTGGTCTCTTTGACTGACGGGTGGCTGGTGACCAGTGTTGCCAACTCCTCAGTAAGGAAAATCGCTATTGGCTGTCCTAAAAGTCGCTAGAAGTTGCCAAATGACGTCATCGCCTAATTTGCATAATTGTTCATGCTAATGTAATTGTAACCTACGGTGTTTTAGAGAGAAATAACATCGTGGAAGAGACAAAGTGAGTAAAAAACGCGTTTTCATGTCAAAAAGTCGTCATAAATAAGTCTCCAATACCACCAGAAAAAGTCGCCAGATTTGTCGCTAGTTGCTTTTTAGAAAAAAAGTCGCTAAGGTGATCTGAAAACTCGCTAAATATAGCGACAAAGTCGCTAAGTTGGCAAGACTGCTGGTGACACAAGTGGCTGTAGCTGCTAGCTGCCTGCTAGGCTTCTCCTCAGCTAGCTGGAGTTCCTGAACTGGACCTGTGGACTAGGGCTGGGTATCGTCACTGATTTCTAGAATCGATTCAATTCCGATTCACAAGGTCCCGAATTGATCCACGATTCGATTTAATTCGATTCGATTTAATTCGATTCGATTCAATTCGATTTGAATCTGGGAAATTTTGACAGTCAGAAATATTATAATTCAGATCAGTACATTTACATATTTTTGTATCTATAAAAAGGAAGCTGACACACGCAAGACTTTATCAAAAGTGTGTGCATCACAGCAGATGCCTTTAAAGGCATCTGCTGTGATGCACAGAAACACAGAAAAACATGAAGGTGATTTTCCTGGCCTGGGATTTTATAAAAATATTCTGCAGTACATCATAAACGAAAGAAATCCATTAATCAATAAATGAACATTACCTCTGAAGTTACAGCGGTTTTATTAGAGACACAGTTAAGTGTTTTGCATTTTGCATAATTTTAAAAAGTTTAAATTTGTTCAGTATTGAACGGCAGAAATTAGGTTTTCTTTTTGGAAGTATATAAAACGGAAAGAAAAAAAACGTCGGCCGACAGCGCTGTAAACAACGGCAGACTTGTGCGTAACAAGCAAGCGAATAATGAAGAAAAACTGTTCTTGAAGTACAGAGAGAGAGAGCTGTGCATCGTGGTCGAAGCAAAACAGTAAAAGTAAGAGTGAATACATGACGATGTTTATGTGAAGCGTAGTTTGGATCTTCTTTTGCTGCTGGTTCGGTCAATATTGTTTGGAGAGACATCAAACTAACAGCTTTAGAATCAGCGCATAAAGGGCGTGAACACAAAGCGCGGACCCGCCGACAGATCAGAATCAGCGAGCTGTCGGCTTTTAGCCCCGACTGTGAGAAAGGCGACATCTGACTGATTCTGATCCGCGGGTTGCGCTGTGTGTGCAGAATCCATGTTCCTGCTCTCATTTACTGTCTTAGCTGTTTGGTGGTTGTTGAAATTTTGTGAGGTTTCACCTGAGATTCTGGCATTTCGGGCAAAATAAATTTATATTAAAAAATCGATTCAGGATTTTAATGAATCGATTTCACGTTATCCAAGCCAGAATCGATTTTAATCGATAAATCGATTATAAAAACCCACCCCTACTGTGGACCACATTTGTGCTGTTGGAGCTCTTGCTAATAGTTTTTACATTAAATCGCAGCTTCCACAGGTCCAGTAAACATCAGAACAAATGCTAAACAGGCTTTTTGACTTCGAGGTCTGCAACTGGTTTTTGTGGTTCACTGAAGTCCAAATCAACAGGAAACCTAGTTGCCAGTTTGTGGCCTCTAGAGCTCTGACCTCAGCTTCTTTCAGCTCATACGGGATGAACTGGACTCGAACTGGGACCTCATCTTCTGCCTTCAGTGGTCACTAACACTCCTGGAGCCATGTCGGAGCACAGGCTGTCATAGCTTAAATCAAACAGACTTTTAGGATGTGCTGACATCCTCTCTGACTTTTACTTGTAGACAGCAAACTGAGCTGTCCTTAAAATCCTTTGACAACAAAGAATCAAAGAAATATCGTGTACTAGCTTATATAGATTAGAAAAACGGCGTAAGCAGAGGGAGATCATGTTACCTGGAACCTGTTCCTCTTTGGAACATGACCCACCTTGTCTTACTGTTAACAAATGAACCTCTTATTAGTAATATGAGGGTGAAACCACTCGTGCCTTGACAAGATGAAAGTGACTCATGACCACAGCGCTGTGTCCGTTTCAGGCGAGAAGAATCGAGGAAGCTTCGTGCTTTAATGCAGAAATGCACATGAAACATTGTCGTGTGTGTTTTGAGAAAAAGCATCTCGTGGAACACTTCATTATGTGTTTGTTTGTTGACAAGGCCAGGCAAGTCAGGAATGTGCCCACTTCATTAGCATTTTGCAACAGCAAATTCCTCAAATGGCTGCAGGCTGTTGATGATTCAAAAAGTGATATGATGCGATTGTGTATTTTATATTCTTGATATACACAAAGCACTCACCAAGATGTATGATATTTTTCTTACTATTAACAAATTTACATGAAAAAGAGTCCAACACCTGAGACCAACTTTTATATGAAATCTGTCTTGGGTAGCACATTCTCAGTCTCAGAGCCTGAGACTGAATTATTACGTCTATCGAGACGGGAACGATACACTGTGTAAAGGAAGGATGCAGCCAAAAGCCCAGCTTTGAAGCCTTAATGTGTTTTGGCCGTTGCCATGTTGGCTTTTTGGAGGCAGGAGTGACTGTATGTGGATGAGAGGTTGGAATGCCAAGGCTCCACCGACCTTGTTATCAAGCTGAATCCACAGACTCAGTGGGAATGTCACACAGACACAGATACCTGCTAATTACCCCTCAGTAACATACAAACAAAAATTCTCAAACTTTTTTCTCATTGGCATTTCTGAAATAGTTCTCAGAAATTTGCGATGTCTGAATTAAAAAGCAAGTGAAACTAGTCCACATTCAAAAAAGAAGAGACGTAAAAATGTGATGTGAATCCTGCGAAAAAGGAATGAACGGCCCCTGACGCAGAAGCAGCTGTTTGTCCTCGTGTGGTTTTGACAGGCGTCCTGGATGGCTGAGTGAAAACAGGCGGTGGGGAGGGACGAGGCTTTAGCCGTGATTCCCACATCTGCACTAATGACAGGAACACACTTTCTAACGTTCCCACCTGTCCCTCCCAGCAGGGCTTGTTTGCTCTGTCATAAAAGGACTCGATGACGCTCAGTGGGGCCTCTTTTGCAGCACTTACGACCCCCTCCTCTGTCTGCAGCTCCCACACCTCTTTTGGTTGGAGACACAGAGACTTGTATTTTCCCAGCCTGTTGCTGTGTGTCTAGGACGCTTCTCCCAGCAGCTGCAGACACTTAAACACGCTGATTCAGCAAACTGTCAGCCGCGGTTTCCCTCGCGGTGTCTGATAATCACCTGTCACACAGTTCAGAGGCCGACTGAGCTCAGGCGGATGCGGCGGAAGCATCTGATTGGCTGTGAGTGACCCCTCCTCCCAGTGATGAGTCAGTGTTGTGCTCTGAGTGTAAGGTGACCCAAATTGCTAATTTCCAACTGTAGAGCAGCTTTGGATGACAAAATAGTGGTTTTGTCTTTCAACAGTAAATTCCACTGGTCCTGTAATGTGACACAGGTGCTTCCCGTATCTCCCAGCCATGCTGAAGGTGATGCCCTCCCCTTATGAGCAGCCGCTCTATGCTTCTGTCTCCTGTTGGTTATTTTGAGTTTATGGGCCTCCAGTTTTTTCCTGTTCTGCCAGCATCAGTACCGACAGCTCCAGTTTCTGTGAGAAAACGATCGAGTCCGGACGCCCCAGCCTTTGCCTGGTGGCAGCGGGATGGGCTCCAGCCCCCGCCCCCACGACATTGAAGTGGAGAGCGGAAGGAAATGGAGGTTTTTTAATGTCTTCTGAAAGTTTATTCTTGATATTAAACAATGCAAAAAAAATGGATGCTGTTTCTTTTTTTAGACAAACAGAAGAAAGTCCTTTGCAAAGCTCCTCGATGCGATCTCTGTCGTGTTGAAGGCGGCTTGTTCTCTGCTTCAGAAGTTTATCACGCGATCCATCGCTCACTCTGTCCCTGTTTGATATCTGTATCAGTCTTTATTCAGGTCGACTTCACCTCAGCACTGCATCACACCGCCATCATCATCATCATCTTTTTTTTAGCTGTTTGTTGTAATTTTTTATAGCGACATAAACAAACATTGAGTGACCCTCAAAAACAAAAACAACAGAAACAACATCAAGAGCTGTAAAATACAATGTGTTTTCTTCTGTTACTACTCAGGGACACCCGCCTCCATTCCCAACCGCCACAACACACACACACACAAAAACTCCCAACTCTGTTTGTTTATGTGTAACCTGCACTCTCACTTCCTGCTAACAGCACCTGTGTTTGGTGTGTGTGTTTGTGTTTGCAGGTGTTATCAGCACTGTCTCAGCTTTGGATCGAGAGGATAAACCGGAGCACAGTATTGAGGTGAGACTCTGATAAACAACATTTTCTCTTCCCATCAGATCGATGCAGAAACAGGAACACAAATCCAGCTCTGCTGTGAATCGCCGACGTTCCCATAAATCAAGAATACACAGCAGTGCTCGCTGCTTTACTGACACGGGTAACGAGCACCAAACGTGACGTCAGTGTGGAAGCTGCTCTTTTTTTAATGCTATAATTTTAGTGATCGTTCAGTCGATCGCTGACCTGTGAGTCAGGAAATAGCACAACCCCCCCACACATAACGATTTTTTCGAGAAAGTTTTCAGACGAACAAATAAAAGTGAAAAAGGTTTTTTTGCCCCGTCCGAATGTGTTGTGATCATTATTATTTATTTATTTCCAATATTTTTTTTTTAAAGGCCAATAGTTCATCTTTTAGTGTGTCTCTGTTGGTTTGTGTTGTTGGCTCATGTTAAATATTTAAGATATATATGGTTAAAAAAATGCATGGCATAAATGAACCGTGTAACTAAGAGTGCATGAGGCTGAGAGTATGAAAACTGGAATTCTTCCTCAGGGAAACAAGCTTTACTTCAGTTGGAAGCTCCACTTTAAAACTTCCACAGAAATGGGAATCAGTGCACAGTCATTACATTTAATTATGTTGTTGTTATGTGGACAATCGGAGGTGTGTAATGAGATAAAAGCAGAAAGAAAAGGCATGTGACTGGTAACATTTAGATGCTGGTTCAGATATTTCAACATCAGAAAATCAAACCACATTTCTGGCTACCGACTAAAAGAAATGTATCTCAGCTGCTTGGAAATTAATCTTCCTTAACTGGTGTGACATTTCAGGACAGACCCAAAGTTTCAGAGATTTGAGCCGTCCATCTGAGACCATTTTTATTTTTTCTGATATTATCTATTCAAATCAGTTTTATGTATAGAGCTCCAAATTAGAACAACAGCCTTCTCAGCCTTCTCCATTTTTTTGTAATGATACTACAGAGAAAACAACAACAGGCAGATAACTCCCCTATGAGCAAGCGCTTTGGCGACAGCGGGAAGGAAAAACTCCCTTTTAACAGGAAGAAACCTCCAACAGAACCAGGCTCAGGGAGGGTCAGACTGGTTGGGTGTGAGGGGAGGAAGGTGGGACAAAGACAAGCTGAGGAACAGAGCCAGAGATGAATAATAACTAATGATTAAATAAGACAGGTGCATGACCACATGGAGAACATCTCCACCCCAACCTCCCCCACTCCTAATAAAGGAAAACTCTTAGCAGCAACACAAAAATACCCCCGCCTCCAGCAATCTTTGTCGTAGCTTTAAAACCCCAAGAAATTCATTTAGTGGTTTAAAATTAAGTCAAAGTAAATATAAAGATCAATCGTGCTTTTATTATTCTGATGTTGACCCTCCAACTCTTTTTCACCTTCAGGTTATCGTGTCGGATAACGGATCTCCGGCTCTGAGCTCCACCGCCACCGTTGTGATCCAGGTTCTAGATGCCAACGACAACCCTCCCAAGTTCATGGAAAAACGTTTTGACGTCAAGCTGCCTGAACGGCGTCACGACGGTGGCAAACAGGAAGTCTGCAGGATACTCGCTCAGGATAACGACGAGGGCCCGAACGCGGCAGTAACCTACAGTCTGCAGGAAAACGTGGACGAGCAGTTTGAAATCGACCCAGTGACGGGCGTGGTCACATCGCACGGCGACTTCTTGCCCGAAAGCTACAATATTCTCACAGTAGGTGCTGCAGAAATTTTCACCACAGCAAGTTTACTTGTCCCGTCAACGTTTCATACGGCTGATGAATCTGAAGCTGTTACAAACCTGTTGTTAACGCAGTGTTTACTCATTGGATGAATTTACTGCATGTATGATTATTTTATCAAGCTCAATTTTTCCGATGTTTTGTGATGCAAACAGATCTGACCAATCAGACCACTGCATTTGGCAATAAGTGCACTCACAATACGGAAATAGTAAAATAATCGTAGGTTACCTCTGCTCCGGCTCAGTCGGCTCTCTGAACGGATTATTACGTTTCCTCAGATGTGTTTCCACCTCTGACATCCTTAAATCAGGACGTCAGGATCTCATCATCACTTTTTTTCACCGTTGTTATTTAAGGATTTTTTTTACACACACTTGCGATTTGTGTCCCAAAAATTAGGAATTTCATGTCTTTTTTATTTTTCAGAATGCGCTCGTTGTGCAACACCTTCAGTCTGTCAGCATCTATGTGTTGATCCTGACTCAGTCAGAGCGCCCCCTAGAGTCAAAATGACATAAGCAGTATGCGATTGTTATTGTATGTGGCACGACTGTTACCATAGTTACCATAGGTAACCAGTGAGTCCAGGCCCTCAGCTGTTAGTTCATCTGACGCGGCGACATGAGTGACGGTGTAATCGTCATTTTTGGTGAATCTGAAGAAAACATCTGGACGTGAGCTGGAAGTGTTTTCAGTTACCTGCTGGACTGGATGTGCAGGTGTGTCACAGCTTCCTGTTTAGTTTCTCTGTTTATTCCAGATTAAAGCTACAGACCAGGGCAGCCCGTCCTATTCATCCACCGCTCGACTCAACATCGAGTGGATCGCCCTCCCGCCTGCCTCTGCGGAACCAATCGTGTTCGTCGAGCCACACATCAACTTTGCTGTCATAGAAACAGACCGCGTCGCTCAGATGGTGGGCGTCATCTTGACGGAGCCGCATCGGGAGAAGTGGTTCGATATCGTGGGTGAGTGGAACCACACACACACTCTGAGGTTTGACCTTTGATGGAAGCCGAGCATCACACAAATGGCTGTAATGACCTTGAAAGTAAGACAAATGATGGGGAGAAGTGCTGCTTGCATTCACGCCTGCAGAGCGCCCACTTCCACAAAGAAAACAAATTAGAGGAATCACCTGCATCAGAGCTGGCTGAGCTCATAGTAATGATTCAGAGTTTCTCTGTCTCCGCTCCTCCCGCTAAACTCTGCGGCCATGGAAATGATATTTGACGTTCGCCATATTTCCACTTAGCCCAGAGTGCTGACTCGGAGAGTCACAGCTAACAGGGTCTCATCATTTTACAATCAATCCTCATGAGTTTCCAGATGAGCTGAAGTAGTGTGATTTTCTTAAGGTCAACCAATATAATGCAGCCCGTGCAGGACGAGAGCACCGGAGGAGGGAAATGTTTAGATGTTGGTGATTTATGTAATTTTCCTAAATGTGCCTGCTCGGCTTCAGCCAGAAGTGCCCCAGAAGTGTGTCGGCTTCACTGAAAGGCCGACATTCCCATGCGACATAACTCGACCCGCATGAGCAGAAAAGTGAGCGAGCGGGTTCATTGCTTGAAAAACTCAGAGTGACAGTCGAACCGAACCTGACTCAAGAGATCCAGTCACGACGTTTATTACTACAGTCATGTTATTGCAATAAAGAAAATTGATGCAGGCGTTTTTTTTACGTGAAAACATTTGATTGATAACTGAGGCATGGTGAACTGGTCCCAGAGCCGTGACCTGTGTTCACTCAGCGAGATGAGAGACCCCGGAGCGAGTCATCTGTGGGATAATGTTTTCAGCTTCTCCCTCTTCTCTTGATCGCCGATGTTCAGGGTTTATTTCATCGATCAATACAAAGATTGCATGAATGATTCCAGCAGGTGGCGAGGTGTCAGCTCCAGTGTTGGCATGGCTTTTATCTCGTGTGTGTGTTTGTCAGATGTTTGTGATGACACTGCAGCTGGATGTCATCACCAGGGGCCAGTGTTAGAGATGGTGTGGGGTCAGGTTTACGTCATCAGTCCTTCAGATGAGCTGCTGCAGTGAGGACAGAAGTCAGAATGTAGAAAGATTTTCCTGGTGATTAAATCAAACAAAGTCTGTGCTTCTCAGTTTTCCCCCTCCTTTTGTGCTGGACTTCCACCAATCAGCAGCTTACTTTCAATTCAGCCTGTGTGTTTTCTGTTTAAAAAATCCCAGGAGTTAGATGTGACTCAGAAGGACAGATTCATCCTCCCTTTTCTGATTCGTCAGTCATGTAATCACTGAATAAACATGTGAAATTATGCTGTTACATACTGACATTTGCCTGGCGGCATCTCAGGCTTCTGTCTGTGCACAAGTGAAAAATCTGCAGTGCTTTCAGAAAACAGGTAGAAAAACTAGCAGCGGATAAATAATGCAAAAGGCCGGCGCTGCCTGAAGAGGGGGAAAGGATGGAGGAGAGGAAAAAAAGGTCTTGGTGTCAGCGGTATCAGCAGGACGTTTCTCTCTGTGAGCAGGACACAGCAGAGCTCCTCTCATCACCTGCCAGATCCCCACTGCAGGGACAACTGGCCTTTCCTCCTCTGCCTCCTCCCTCCTCTCAGGAGGCCGCCACGGACAGCTCTACAGAAATCCATGAGAGGCATGACATCACATTCAAGTGGAAGTCATCGCTGGCTGTTCCCTTTGAGGCTTGCAGGAAAACACATCAGGGTTTTGCCAAGTGCTTCCTGCCAGGCGGGGCGACGCGTGCAGAGAAAGACCGAGCTTCCTCCTGCTCGGCTGGCTGCGCCGAGCTCGGTCTGAGCCAGAGCCCGGGCGTGACCCTGTGCGTCCCAGAGGAGGCGCTCGGGTCTGCTCATTCTCACATTTATTGTGATGGAGGAGCTTGTACACACAAATTCAAATTGTAAGAGTCATTTTGTCTGAAAAAAACTGATAATCTTTATAATCTTCACCCTGTGCCTCCTCCTCCTCCTGTGTTTGCAGGGTTCCATCTTCTTCTCTTATTTTACTGTTTGGCACATGGGTGCTGATATCTGATGGGACTCTCTCAGACAGATATCATCAGGTATTTATTCCTCTGATTTGCCCTCCCCCGATCAGATGTCTATCGCCGTGCTGTGTTAAGGGCCAAGTGGAAACGGCAGCAGTGGGATGTTGGCTAGCAGGCGAGGAATGCAACCCGGCTGTTTGTGGATGGATGTGGCGCCCTGCAGGTTCACTGGGCACTGATCTGAGATCTGGGTCCTGGATTGGGTCCCAGAGGGGTGCATTAGGATGAGGCTCCAGCTTCTGTTCAGACAGAGCAGTTTATAAAATGTTTATCCCGAAAGGTGACATTTAACCCAAGACATGTTTCACTGATCAGACTTAGGAGGAATGAAAAAAGAAAACCACATATGCAGTAAAAATCCAGTCATGTCATGTTAGAGGTTAAAGGTGTGCTCACACAGCTGTTAGCGGCTTATTGTCGATGCTTTTGCAGGATTTAAGTCTGAAATAAATCGTGCACATGTGATTTACTACTTTGCTCCTGATGTGGTTTTAAGCTTTAAGCTACGAGTGTTCATTGTTTTTGGAGTGACAGACGTCATCAGAACAAGCTCAGGTCTTGCTCTGTCCTGCAGGTGAAGACCTGCAGGACAGAGCAGGTCCTGCAGGTGAAGACTTCACCCACATGTTTCTGAGCACAGATGATAATTTGGGCTGAAGTTGATGTGCAGTGTGGGCGGGAGGACGTGTCTGCAGGAGGTTGTTTTACAGCAAGCAGAGCGCTGTGCGCAGAGATGAAGGAAACTGTAGAGCACAAACAGCTCAGCAGTTCTCTGCAGGATCACGTCAGGTACACAAACAGAGACGTTTGCAGCAGTGAGATTACGTTAGTTTAAAGTCTGAATATGAACGTTAATAAAGACGTACAGCCGGCAGAGCGACAGCTTCATTTAGTTACAGTAACTTCGGCAACACGCAGCTCGTTCTGATCTTAAAACATCTGATTTTAATGCGTGTTGATGTTCATGAACGGAGGAACTCCTCACTGATGCCTTTGCTTCAGCGGCCTGCTGCTCACAGTCACGTGTTGGTGAGCTGTTGAGCTTTAACTCTGCCGATAACGACGCTTCTCTCATTGTGTGTTTGCGTGCTCCTGTAAGTCATGAATCTGATTTGCTGTATGTCTGCGGCGCCGCAGGAATGAAGACAGTCCATCTTCGTTTTCTGACCCTCGGCCAGTGACTCGCGGCGCGCAGCAGGAGATGTGAGAAAATGAGCTTTTCCTGGTGGGGTAGCTGACCTGACCCCCTCTGCGGCGGCTCGGCCAGGTCAGGAGAACAAGGAAGCTGGCGGCCGAGTTGAGAAATGAAAACTTCCAGGTTTGTGCCTGGGAACAGTTAGACGGGGAAAGCGCAGCAGGACGTCTGTTGCCGGTCATGTTAACTCTTCCTCCTCGATTCGCCCTGAATAGGCGGTGGCTGCAGCTCTGCCGCAGTGCCCACAGGCAGTCATTACTCAGACATTTGTATGGTGATGTAGGGATGACATATCAACTACCACTGAGGCCCTGCAGGACGTTCAGAAGCAGGCTTACCTGTCCAACACTTCACACCTGAAACACAGGAAAGGAAGACACACAGAGACATTCGCATGTCATGTGTTAAATCTTTGCTTTCTGAACAGAGAGGCAGGGCTCAGACGTAAGAAGTTCAGGTGTTACTCACCAGTCTGACATGCTACCCAGAATGCACGTGTGAAGTTTCAGCGCTGGTTTGTCTCCACTACGTCACAGACGTGAAACTGCTTCAATTCGTTCAGACCGATGGATCCATTGGTCTGAACAAGAGCAGATTTAGTCTTTAGTTTGGTCTTGGAGGGCTGGGGTGGGATTTGGGAGGTCTGCAGTACTAATGAGATATAAGGGCTCAAAATCCTAGAAAAAAAGCTTGGCCTTCCGGCCACTGGCACCTTGCCCTGGTCGACATTCACAGGTTATGTAGACGGAGATAAATTCCTGAGATGAAGCTCTTTTTCTTCTGTGGGTCATTCTTTTCTTAAAGAAGCCTCCAGTGTCCGCAGGGATCATATCATTTTTTTCCCTGGAGACGATCAGTAAAGTGAATTGCTTGACCCGATTATCTATCGATCAGGAACAAACGCCAATGAGAGACTGTGTGTGTGCGATGAAGAAGTAAAAAAGAACAAGAGGACATCAAAGGCTTAGTGCAAAAATAACACTGCACTGCCTCGCTCATCATGTTACACAGTAATATCAGTGTGTGTGTGTGTGCGTGCATGCATGTGAAACGAGGATATCGTAATAAACACCATCTGGCTGAGCAGGCATGAGGCTTACCTTTCTCACGTACATCCACAGAACCTGCTGAGAAAGAGAGACAGAGAAGGGAGGAAGGATAAAAGGGAGGAAGTGTATGAAAAGAGCAATAAACAGATGGTGGGAGGGGCTCAGTGAGCAAATGCACAGGTACATCACTGTATGTGTCATAGTTCAGTGATTTGTGACAAAAAAAGTCAAGAAAACTCATTGGATAACCACGGACAATGGGATTCAGGTGCACAGATTAGAAGGACAAACACGCTAAAGTTTCCTCTTCACCGCAGAGTAACCATCGATGCTACAGCTCATAAGGTTCATACAGAGTTAAACCCTTAAATATCTGGTCTGTGTTCCTCTGTAAAATCAAAAGATAAAGATGGGACTGAAGTGCAGTTTAGTAGCTTTTCACTCCAACTCACAGAATGAGGCCCCAAAAGACATTAATACCAGTGAAGAACTCTGTCGTTAGGCTGAAAAGGGGCAAAATAAAACTCCTGGAGATACTCGAACTGAACGGTGTTGGTGTGAAAGCAGTCCAGTCTGAGAGGAATTTTATTCCCTTCAGCCTATTGTCAATGGCTATGTGTCTGTGACATCGAACACCAGGAGGAAGAGAGATGAAGGTTAATTATAGACGCCCCCTTACTGTTCTCGTGGTGCATGAAAAGATGGAAAGCTGTGATTGGTCACAGCTGTAGTGTGCCATATATCCGTGTCATGTTCCAGCAATAATCAGCTGATTGTGTCCTTTTTACCCTGGGAGGGTGCTGCCATTGCCCGCAGGGTGGATGGGTGGAGGTACACCTACTAAAAGTCTTTTTGATGGGTTTAAAGTTTTCGGACAAGTTTTCTGAAAGTCTTGTGGACACGATATCTCAAGAAATAGGTGACCTAGTGTTTTCAGATTTGGCTGCAGCTCATTAGGTGCAGCAATGCATCAGTTCATTGGTGCTTCCAACCCTGGCTGCTTCAGTTTGCCTGCCAAAGTATCCTGGGGAGAGATTGTGAACCCTGAGTTGTATGTGAGTGTTAGATAGAAAGAACAAAGTGCTTCTGTGAATGAGGCAAGCTTGGAGTGCTGCGGTGGAGTAGAGAAGCACATAAGAACCCTCCTTTAACTGTTTACCGAACCAGAGGTGATACTACAAAGTAATCAACTGGGAATACTTGGAATGGTGTTATTTGAGCAACACATTATCCTTCTAGCTTCGTGATTATGATGAGGAAATGGTTTCACAATCCTATCTTTGTTATAAACAGACACACAGTGTTTCAGCCTCTAATCCTTTATCTGTAAGTAAGACTGAACTCTGTGGATCATATTTCATGCCTCAGACCATGAGCCACTGCAGCACATCCAGCTGTTTTCCGGCGTGGACGCGAGAGCAGACGAACCAGTTTCTGCTCTGTTTGAACTTGAAACAAGCTTCAGTTTAAGCAAACCAAAGGTCACCATCAAAGGGAAGCGATGCATCGGAAAGGTTCACATGTTTAGTATCGAACTGCATGCTGCTCCACAAATCCAACATCTACCGCTGCTGTTGACAGGAAACAAACAGAGATCTCGGACAAGTGGTGCAGACAGGTGAGTGGCTCAGTGGGCCAATAAGAAGGCGTCACAGAGTTGTGCTGTGGACTCTGGTATGAGTCTGTGTGTCCCGCCTTACCAGCGCAAGAGTGTCTGACACACATTTGTTTCAAGTAGAAAGTGACCCGCTCTGCATGCTGCCTCAGTGTGGGTCACATGATGTCATCATAATGGTGATATCATAATGGTTCATAACTGGCTGTATGTGTAATTACATGTAAATGAAAAGCAGCAGCACCAACCCTGAATGCCCCCCCAGAAATTATTGTTAACACAGATTGCAAAGTGAATCTGTGTTAACGATGCCAATAATCGTCACAATCAGCCTAAATGGTAATAACTCAAACCTGTCCCCCTCTCGTCTCTCAGGTGGGGATGAGCAAAAAGACTTTGACATCCAGAAGAACACTGGGAGGCTCTCCATCGCTCGCCAGCTCGATGCGGCCCGGCGCTCCATCTACAACCTGACTGTGCGGGTCACAGATGGGCACCACAGCGCCATCACACAGGTTAGGAACACAAGTGTCTTCTTCTTCACTAATAAACAGATGTTTCAGCGCGCAGATAACAGCAGCACTTAGTGTTGGTGTGTGGACAGAGGAGATGAGATGGTGAATAAAATAAAGGTTGTTCCACTCATTACCAACGGCTGGAGGGCAGAATTCGATTGTTTTTACCTGCCTGTGTTTGAAACAAGTGACGACCTTTGTCTTTTCTGTTTACTGCTATTAGATATTTATATATTTTGATGTTTAGCATCAGGAAATCCTGAGACTAAATCTGCCTCATCGCACTCACATCACACATTTGGAAGCTGTTTGCGAGAAAGAGATAATGAGGCCAGCTAATTATTAGGCTCAGTTAGGCCTGCAAAGTTTTTAGTTTCATTATAATTATAAAAGTATACTGTTAAAAAGTTACACTTCGAAACACATCAGCTCTCAACAACTTCTGCTGAATATCTGTACTGAGGAACCAAAGAAGCCACATTGATCAGCTTACAGAATTCACCCCAAACATCATATGTGGGTGTTTTTGGGGGTTGTCTCCTTGTTACCCCTGGTCTTAATTTCATTAACACCCAGTTTAACAGCCCCCTCTGATACCTGATGCTGTACTTTGTGAGGAACATGACACTTTTGGCTGATACTGAATTAACAGTTTGGGTCAGCCGTTTATTTAAAGGGCCAGTTCGTCTCATTTAGTCTTCTAAAAATAATCCTTGTCTGTTAAGGAGGCACTTCACACAAATGGAGTCTGGGCTGACTCACAGTGACAGTAACTCACAGCTGTTTTTCATTTAATGAGACAAATAAAGGACTGAGACAACGAGCCACTTTTCATGTGAATTTATAGATTTCTGTGTTTGTGAAGCCACAGTTTAAACCACTTGTTTAGTCGAACTTAAACAAATACATCAAAGCGTCCAAACGTCATTTTCTCCCTGTTTCTGACATCAGAGGAAACAAACGACGTGTCTGATGGCAGCACGCTGTGGCAGCAACACATACAAACATCCTACAACTCCATTTGTGTCTTCATTTTCAGTCTCAGGGTTGCTGTAGAATCTAACTCAAGATCCTGCGGGCAGTCACAGATCAGCCGTTTTGAAGCTTGACCTTTCACATTTGATATTGTTCATGCTGAGAATCCATTTTCTCAAACCCTGTGTGTCCCAACTGCAGGTCTACGTCCAGGTGCTGAACATCAATGAGCATCGGCCCGTCTTCCTGGAGCCGCTGTACGAGGTGAGAGAAACGACAGCCCGCTTGCATGTTCTACAAAAAACTGTGCTTTGTTGTGTATCTGACGGACAAACACCAAACCAGTTCCACATCACTGCTTTCCGCTTTCTCCCTTCTCATTCTCCGTTGCCGCCATGCTTTTTTGGCCATGTGCGTATGAAAACAAAGGCACATCTTCTATCGCGATATTTCATTTTCTTATCGTTGCCTAACATTGTACCGGTATTACCATGAACAGTATAATATGGCCCAGCCCTAATGAGAATAGATTCAAGCATACTGGAACCAGTTAGCGTTTGGAGTCCTGATGATGACGTCAGAAAGTGACGTGAACATTTTGAAATGTGTTTAAAATACTTATTCTGTGAGTTTGGATGAAATTTCATCCAATCTGTGGTTTTGGCCCAACAGTGATGGCCCAACTTGCATTTACTTTACATTTTATTTTAGTGTGTTTAAAAAACTCTCACTGCGCTGTTCCTACTGACTAAAATGTCAGGCTTCTCTGGATTCACTCGATAATAGCTGGTTATGAAGTCTCACAGTAAAATGTTTTGGAAGTCCTCTTTCTCTCAGTTGTTTGTCGGTCACAGTAATCAGCCTCCAAATGTTCTCTGTGGGTTTAAGGTGAGGGTTCCTGAGGACACCTCCCCATGGAAGGACATCCTACAGATCAGCGCTCAGGATGGTGACACCAACAGCAAGCTGGTTTACTCCATCCACAGCAGCCTCCACCCGGACAGCACCAAGCTCTTCCACCTGGACCCGAAGAGCGGAGTGCTGGTGATGACGGAGGAGCTGGACTACGAGAAGATCGCCGTTCATACGCTCACCGTCATGGTATTGAAAACTGCTGATTTACTACCACAAACATGTTTATGGAAGAAGAAACTCAGATTGTGTTTTCCATAATGTCCAACAGCGTGAACTTTGAATGCTGATGTTAATTAGAATAATAAGATGAAAAATAATCTCTTCGTCTGATCAGAACAGTAAAGTAAGACTTTTATTTGTCTTTATTCAACCCTTCAGTTTCTTTGTTCCTCCAGCAGTTCATTATCTCCTCGCTCGTCTGCAGGTGCGTGACCAGGGGATACCAGTGAAGAGGAACTTTGCAAAGGTGGTGGTTCACGTGGAGGACTGCAACGACCACTCACCGGCTTTCCTCAGCCCTCGCTATGAGGTCGGTGTCTCTAACCTGGCCCACGCGGGCACCGAGGTCCTCCGGGTCAAGGCCCTAGACAAGGACATGGGAAGCAACGCCCACATCAGCTACTCGCTGCACTCTGGTGAGCAGGCCTCTCTTTTTATTCATGGTGCTCCCTTTTCTCATTTTGAAAGCTGGAAACCTCTGAGTGTCAGGCACTTGAAGTGAAAGGTTTAAGGGCACAGCGATGATATCCGAGAAATCGTCTCTGTGTATTCACAGCTGCAGTTTCCTCCTCTTCGATCTTTTCTTACCTCACAGCTGAAGCCTGCTTTCGGCCTGCTCTGTAGGTTTTTCTCTGATGCTTATCGTGTGTGTTCAGAGCGGTTATGAAAATGCGTGACGGAGCATGGCGCTCGACCCGAGTTGCCGCAGTGGAATCCTTTATGCCTGCTTGCTGTGTTTCAGACAGCAGAGAACATCCATCTTTACAAGTGTTCTGTCTCAGATTCAGCTTTCAACACTTCTTTTTTTCTTTAAAAAAATGGGCAGTGGGCAAGATAAATGTCTCCCAGAGGAGCTTCTGCTTAAATCACTGCAGCAGATCCAAGAAAATCCCTCTTTAATTCAAATTCTTTGAAAATCTTCCTAAAAGTAGATCGTGGAAACAAACAAAGGTAATTTCACATTGAATACTTTAGCTTTTGTTCACCCACCTGTTTTTGAAACAGAGGAGTTTATATGAGAGAAGTGTGTTCAATATCTTGATATCTAGATTGATAACAGTCTTAAATTTGTTAAACCTGAATGGCTTTTCCTTTTTTCCTGAGTTTCTAATAATGATCATTTGGATCTGAGTACATCATGGTCGTCTCAGGCAAACTGTTCCATTTAAGAGGAACAGCCAATCAGAAGAAAACTTTCTTAAAGAGGAAGGGGCTAAAAGATCTTGTTTCAGACATCATTTTGAAAGCTCAGTAATAAAAGGCATGGAGCTGATTTGATTTCTTGGATTGCCAACAATGAAAGGTATTTTTGAGGTATTTTACCAGTGGGATATTTTATTTGTGTCAAACTTCCTTTTCTGTGTCCCTGCAGGTAACATCGACAACGTTTTCAACATAGATCCAGACTTGGGATCCATAAGCGTCTCCAAATCTTTGGATCTGCAGCCTCAGGACCTGTTCCACTTGACTGTGAAGGCCACAGATCAGGGTTTTCCTCAGCGCAGCGACCTCTGCTCTGTCCACATCCACGTCCGGGTCTCTGAACAAACCCCACCCACTTTCCTCTCAGATGATTACCTGACGGAGATCAGCGAGCTGAGCGCTATTGGTACTCCCGTTGTCACCGTGTCAGCCTCAAGCCCAGCTGCGGTGCATTATGAGATAGAAAGCGGTAACCGGAACGGAACATTTTACATCAACTCCTACACGGGGTTGATTTCCACACAGGGGCGCCTCGATTATGAGACCTGCGATTCGTACAAGCTGAGAGTTACAGCTTCCACCACAGCTGGAGCCGTGTCCAGGACGGTCGTTCACATCTACGTGGTCGATGAGAATGATAACGCGCCTGTGTTTGAGCAGAGGGAGTACCAGGGGCAAATAGGTGAGTCCGCTCACATAAACAGCATGGTGATGGGAGAAAGAAACACCCCCCTGGTCATTCGGGCCTCGGATTCAGATCGAGATTCAAATTCCTTGCTGACTTATCAAATCCTTGAACCAGAGGCCCTGAAAGTCTTTAGAATAGACTCGAGTATGGGGACCATCTCCTTAATTTCACTGCTGGACTTTGAAACCAAGGCTGAGTATCACTTCACGGTACAGGTGAAGGACTCAGGGGAGCCATCGCTGTATGCGGCAGAGCCGGCCAAGGTCACTGTTCGCATCCTGGACCTGAATGACTGCCCACCACAATTCACTGCCTCTGTGTATGAGTCATCCATCATCCTCCCAGCTGTCAGAGATGCAGAGGTGGTGTGCATCACAGCTTATGATGCTGACTCAGCAGTGTCATACAGCATCACCGAGGGAAATCTTCATAATGCCTTTTCAATTCACCCCAATACCGGACTCATCACTGTGAACAACGTGTCTGACTTCAGGCCGTTTTATCAGCTGCATGTCAAAGCCTTTGACGGCCTCTACAGAGATTTAGCTATTGTCAACGTAAGCGTAACAAACCTAACGGAGAGTGACCTCAGATTTGAGCACAAAGTCTATTCAGCGAGCGTTTCTGAAAACATAAAGACTGTCAAAACTTTAGCAGCGCTCAAAGTCACAGGATGCTTTTTAAACGAACCTCTTTTATACTCTGTCCTAAACCCAGCAGGCAGGTTCACAATCTGCCCAACAGCAGGCCTACTCGAAACCACAGGAGTCCCTTTTGACCGGGAAGAACAAGACGTTTATGACGTTGTGGTTAAAGTGCAGGACATGAGAACCCCACCGAGAACAGCCATCACCAAGGTCAAGGTTTTCATAGATGATGTCAATGACAACTTGCCACAGTTTTTAAACTTGCCTTTTTCAATGATGATTTCCGAAGACGCGGAACCAGGAGATGTTTTGTATCAAGTGACCGCCATCGACAGAGATCTGGGAGAAAACGGAGCCATTGTGTACAATTTGGAGGAAGACTATGGCCTCTTCAGAATAGATCCAGACATTGGCGACGTGTCCCTTCAAAGACCTCTGGATTTTAATGCCCTGAATAAGTACGTACTAACGGTGTCAGCTATAGATGAGGGCGAGCCCAGTCACAGCATCATGGCTCAGCTCAGCATTCAGGTGAGGAATCGAACCAATCCAGTCTTCCAGACTCTTCTGTATCCGCTAAAAGTCCCTGAAGATGTTCCTCCATTCACCACCATCCTGCACGTCCAGGCGAGGAACCCCGAGGGTTACAGGCTCATCTACAATCTTGAAGAGGAAAACGCTTCAAAACACTTTCACATTGATTTCAAAACTGGTGTGCTGACAGTCACCAACCCCCTCGACTATGAGAGCCAGACCATGCATGTGCTGATAGTCAGAGCTACTGACTCAGTGACCGGAGCTTTCTCAGAGGCCTCAATTGAAATAGAAGTGGAGGATGTCAATGATAATGCCCCGGTTTTCTCTAAGCTAATGCACAATGTGAATATCGCGGAGGGGCTCCCAGTTGACACCTCTGTGATCAAGCTTTCTGCCTCTGATAAAGACTCTGGTAGAAATAAAGATTTGACCTTCCACATGGTGAAAACACACGGAGATGAGAGTGATTTCTTTAAAATAAACTCTCAGACTGGGTTGATTGTTACAAAACAGGTGCTGGATTATGAAAGCAGGAAACATTTTAATTTAAAAATCAAAGCCACAGACAATGGGACCATCCCTCTCAGCAGCGAGACTTTTGTGACTATAAATGTCACCGATGTCAACGATAACCCTCCGGACTTTGACAGCTCCCGGTATAAAGCCACACTTGATGAAATGGCAAAGTGTGGCCACATTGTCATCAAAATCCAAGCTTCAGACCCTGATACTGGTGACCTGAATAACCTCAAGTACAAAATTCTCTCAGGGAATGAAGGCCGGTACTTCAATATAAACGAATCCTCGGGTATCATCTCCTTTTCTAATGTCTGCAGGAGGAATCTCGATCCTCACTATAACCTGACTGTGGCGGTTTCTGATGGCGTGTTTCAGAAAACTGCCCCCGTCAGTATCGATATGATAAACAGCAACAGGCACAATCCATACTTCAAGCAGAGCGTCTATGAAGCAGAGCTGGCCGAAAACGCAGAGGCGGGAACTCGCGTGATCCGGCTAGCTGCAATCGACCCAGATGATGGGCCGTACGGTAGCGTTGACTACACCATCATAAACAAACTTGCTGATGAGAAATTTGCAATCAGCAAAGATGGGCAGATTGTCACAACTCAGCCACTGGACAGAGAAAACCCCTCCCAGAGGGTCATAGCAATCAAAGTCATGGCTAAAGATGGAGGTGGTAAAGTGGCGTTTTGCACTGTCAAGATTATCCTTACAGATGAGAATGATAATGTACCGCAGTTCAAAGCATCTGAATACCAGGTTTCAATCCAGTCGACAGTTAATAAAGGCTCCCCAGTCATTCAAATCATGGCTTATGACGCAGATGATGGCAAAAATGCAGACGTCACCTACCTGGTGGATGAAGCGGAAGAAGTGACCGAAGACATTATTGAGATAAACCCTTTCACCGGAGTTGTGAGTGTCAAAGAGAGCCTTGTGGGCATGGAGAACAAGATCTTCAACTTCAAAGTCAAGGCTCGTGATGGCAGCCTTCCTTTTTATAACTCCACAGTCCCCGTCCAGGTGAAGGTTGTTCCGCCAGAGGTTCCTCTTCCGAAGTTTTCCGAGCCACTTTACACCTTCTCGGCTGCAGAGGACATTCCCATAGGGACTGAAATCGGCGCTGTGAGGGCGGACTCCGACATGCCCCTCATTTACAGCCTGGTGAATGGGAACACCGTTGAAAGCAACAAAGACAAAGTGTTCAGCTTGGACCAGGAAAGTGGAACTTTGTTGTTGCAGAAGAGCATTGACCACGAAAAGACAAAGTGGTACCAGATAGATGTGATTGCCCAGGGGAATCACAACGGGACGGACGTGGCATCTTTGGTTTCTGTCAGCATTCAAGTCCAGGATGTCAACGACAACCAGCCAGTGTTTGATGCAAGTCCATACAGAGCTTTCCTGGCTGAAAACATGCCTGTTGGAACCACTGTTATTCAGGTGAGACACAGGAAGCTTCATTTGATACCCGTCATGGTTTAAGCAAAGTGTGTATAAAAGTCTGAACTGTTATACACACTGAAAAATGCACTATAAACTCGCCCATCCACTCTAGTTACCAGACTGCAGTGTATTATATGTTCTGTCTGAGAAAGGACTGTTTCCTCTGATATCCTTGGGTAAACAGGGAGTTTCCAGCAGGGATTTTCCTTACCTGTTTTTGTAGCAGATCATCATTAGGTTGCTGAGGATGGTCTTACACCCAACGAAGCTGCTTTAGGCGGAAATATTTACCGAAGGTTCAGGAAAGTTAGACTCTGCTTTCAGTGCAACAACTGCATCATTGCATATATAAATATATTCCACACATGTAGCAATTAAAATTTAATGCTATTCTTCCAGCTGCTCTCACAGCGGATTATTTTCAGATTTCATACTATTCATCTTTTTAAACTAGCCCTTTCAATACATTATTGAAAAATGTAAGGGAAACATCACCTGTGATTTTTGGGCGTAGAGCAGACTGAGTAGAAATGGTGTCATTATTGGTTTGCTCTTTCAATAATAGAGTTGAGCAGCCCAAGAGATTTTAAAGCCACTGGAGTCAAGACAAAGCCAAGGCTTTGTTCTCAATTTTTACAGAGGATGACATTTAGGCACGGATGCAAGACTATCACACTTTGGATACCTTGGTTAGCTTACTTCCCCAGGACTTCTACAGTGTGGAAATCCAAATAATACACCATGTGCTGGAGCAACTGCCCCCTCTAAGAAACAACCAGGACAGGAGTTTGTGAGAATCAAAGTTCCTTAAACTGTTCAACACACAAATGAATCCATGATGTGTTTAGGCTGGTTCATAAGTTCAGAGAAAAGCAGTTGGTGCTTCAAATATAACACATACAACATAGTAAACATGGAGTATTTTTCTACTGGCAGTGCCAAAAAATGCACATTAGCATAGATTCAGATACCTGCTAATCAGTGTTCATTACATCCAAATAAAATGCTAGAATTTCACTGTGCACCAAGCCTGGAGCTCAGACAGAGTACAGTAACCTCCCCACAGACATACCATTGGTCAGATAATGTCATTGAAAAGGCTCCAACAGCACAAAAAAATGGTCCAGAGGTCTAGTTCAGGCAGACAGCTAGCTGTTACAACTGCGTGTGTCACCTGTCAGTCAAAGGGGGTGTCCAAATTCATAGGTTGCATGAAGCTGCATTTATACGCCGATTACCTCACAGTGACGCGACGAAGGCTGTCCAAATTTGTAGACTCCGACAAATGCGGCCGACAAATGCGGCCGACAAATGCGTCCTCCTTTTCCCCAGATTTCAGGATGGGTCGGGTGTATCCTTCGTGGCCCAACCTATCCCTGTGCTTTGACGTTTTCAGAAATGTCTGTTACCCACCAGATTGATAGCTAGCCGGCTCACTAGAGCCGTTGAAAACAGCGGACTCCCAGCACATCGTTTTCAAACCCCCACGGTCTTTCGCTACTCAGGTTAACCATGATATACAGGTCACTTAGATAACTTAAAAATGTTATTGTTTGGGTATTTTCTGTGTTTTATTTGTTTCTGAGTAAATCGGTTTGGCTGAGATTAAAGTTATAGTTTTTACACAGCTGAATAAACATCAAACAGAAAACGGATTAAACAGAAGTGTGAGATGGTTGAGAATTTACGCCAGTGTCCTGTTATATTTTAGATAGCAAGGAGCAGACAGCTGAGTTTATTAAACTACACCGAGACAGATCGTGACACAAATCTGAAGGCTACACCGTACAATTTCACAGCTGCTCACTTCTGGGCTACCCGGCCTTCGGAGGACCCAGCCCACATAGACTGCATCCTCCTGAGGCTGGGTCCTCAGGAGAATGCAGCCTATGAATTTGGACACGACTAAAGAGGCCATGCCCCTAATAATGCAGACAGTAAGCCTTAATCCAATTTAATCAGGTCAGTTATAGAATAATTTTCTCCCCGTGTTTTGGTGGGAGAAATTATCTATAGAGAGCATTATAGTTTGAGCATCACACTGTAAACGTGTTTATTCCAACATGGGAGTCTGTGGGACTGACTCTCTGCTGGATCATCTGCTGGATGCCAGAAAAACTGCAGGTTTTGGCACTTCGGGTGTCAGTTTTTTTCAGTTATATCAAAGAAGCTGATTTCGAGTTTACAGAAGCTGTGATGACAGGTAAACTCAGTGCATACCTCTGAAAATGCTGAATTATGGATGTTTCCCTGGTTTTCTGTTTATTTAAGCATTAGCTTAGCTTAGTGAAATCCTGCAGCAGTGTATGAGCTAAAGAAACACCTGGATTCTGCAACAGCATCCCATGTTCAGATACAGTCTCAGCACAACTCTCTGCACGTATCCACCTTTAGGTAACGGCCAACGACCCGGACACAGACACCAACGGTGTGGTGACCTACACCTTGGAGCCGCTGCCCGATGACACTGCGTTGGACATTACTGAGGTGTTCTCCATCGACGGGGAGAGCGGCTGGATCACCACACTGCGAGAGACCGACTGCGAGGCAACCAGGGTGTACAGGTTCAACGTCGTCGCCACTGACCACGGCGGCAACGCAAAACTGTCATCCAGCGTCCTGGTGGAGGTGATGGTGACGGACGAGAACGACAACCCGCCAAAGTTCACAGAGGAAGTGTACCGCGGCTCGGTGGTGGAGAACAGCACTCCCTACGAACCCATTGTCTACATGACGACCACGGACGCTGATGTGTCGTTGGAGAACCGCCTCATCACGTGTTACATCACAGGTGTGTTCATGGGTGTGTGTGTTTGTAAATTTGAGCCTGTTTGTTTTGCTCTTGCGTGTCTGGGCATTACGTTTGTGTGCGTGTGTCAACAGTGTTGTTTTGTCCGTGTTTGCGTGTTTATCAGCGTCCCGTCGAAAGAGTGGCCGCTCTGTTACGAAGACGTTAATGAGGTGAAATGAGTTACGTGTTAATCACCCCCAGCAGAGAGTCAATATTATTGAGCCTCAGATTAATCGCACTGCACTGCCAGCTAACGAGGGGAGAATACCAACAGGTTGCCCTGCAGCTAACAACAAAACAAAGCCTCGAATTAATGCAAATCCTGTTTTCCCCCAGACAGTTAAACCGTTCTAAAGGAGCTCTCTGTCACACTGCGGTTTTCCTAACAGACGAGTATTTGCTTTGGAATAATTTATAATAGAAGGTTTGTCTGATGCTGACATTTGCTCTGCTCTAAGAAGCGAAAACAGAAACAAAGCCTGCCCACCTCTGCTGTGATTGATGAGAGGATTTTACTCCCATCACCACAGGACGATTTTCTATTCTGTTTGTTTTTTCCTCCTATATTTAATTCCTTTAACTTTGCAATTGCACAAACATTCACATTGTTGTTCTGGGGGCTGTTTGAGACGCTTCACGCTGTAAAAATGCTAATCTGGCTCCCAGTGAAGGCAGCAAAAGACATAAAGAACGTCCTGTGTACTGAGGACATGACTTCAGCGTTCTCAGCAGCAGTGCAGACTCTCAGCTTTAGTTCAAGCAGGTTAACTAAATGCTAACTGTTCAAGAGTGACAGAGTTCCTCCCTCTTTATTGTAAAATCATTTTAAATGTTAGGAGTTTTTTCCCCCTGCAGTCTCTCTCATGAACACCTCGAAGAATACCCCATTCCTCTGTGTTGAGATGCTCTCAGGTTGCTTTTGCAGTTTACTTTGGGTAATTATCATCTGTTCTGCTGTGAAGCTGTGCAGAAGTCTGTACACGTCACACTTCATCCTGTTGTTTCTATTAGCAGTGAGATCATCATAAATCACCAGAGAGCCAGCTCCACTGCAGCCATACAGGCCCAGGCCATAACACCGCCTCCGCCATGTTAGACAGAGGATTTGGATGCATGCACTTTTCTCTCCATCATTTTGCTTCATCTTCATCCTGTTTTCATCTGTCCAAAGAGTTTTACCAGTACTAAATAATAAAAATAAAAAATATATAATGAAAAGAATAACGATATAGAGAAAACCTTTCTTCACTTCTGTTTCTTTAAAAAAAGTGACAAAAATATGAGGTAGTGCTGAATTCCTGCCAAAATAGTGCACAGATTATTTTCCAAATACAGAAACAAAAACATCAGAAGATTAATTTAAACTCTTTATTAGTCAGCTGTGTGGAGACCAGTGTTGGGTAAGTTACTTTAAATTAGTAACTTAGTTACATTACTAGTTACTTCTATCAAAAGTAACTCAGTTACTTCAAGTTACTCATTACTTTCAAAGTAACTAGTTATTAGGAAAAAATAACTTTGGTTTTACTCAGAATTCTCTTGTTAATGTGTTGCTTCCGTAACTGGATACCAAGCAAGACTGCCAGTCTTCTAGCTTGCTTACTTGCCACAAGTGCACTGTGCCACCTACCAATAGAAAGGAAAAAATAATGTGCATATTTCCACAAGAGAAATCCCACGCCTGGACCGTCGTTGTCCGCCGCCATGATTCTAGCACAGCGTCATGTGCACTTTTTACATCCAACACAAAAACTGCAGTCGTGGTGCTTTCGATTGTACTCAGAACTCGGGAATTCTGCCTTCTGAATAGGAAGATGTAGGTAACACCAGACTGCATACAGGGCTGGACTGTGACAAAAAATTGGCCCGGGCATTTTGACTACCCACCATTATAGGAAAAATCATAAAGCCTTTGAATGAAAATAAACACTGTTGTGACAGTGATGTACACTGTTTTGATGCTATATATGTATCAATCTAACAATCGTTTGTTGTAAGATTCAGATAATTATTTTTTAAAAGCTAGAAATTTTAAATGAGAATAAGAAAGAAAAGTATTTCTTTGTGCCCCCCTTTCCCTGTTAATGCCCTACATGCCCCCCTGGCAAAACTTTGCTAGACCCGCCCCTGCACAGTTACAAGCTGTCAGCTACATAAAAAAGGATCCTGGTGTTATTTGTCTCTCAGAAACAGTTCATAACTTCCCTTCAACTCATTCATGTCACCTAAAAGGTAAACCTGTTTCTCCATCACCTGTTCAGCTCTGATGATCCAGTAAGGACATCTCCTGGTTTCATCTTCATGTTTCCCTCTCACCAGATAACCAAACCATATCATGACCAGCAGCTTTACAGCTGTGGCTCCAGCAAACATCAGCTGATACTAGAAAGTAATATTAAATAAATTCTAACAACAGCTGACCAAGCTTAAACGTGCTGCTGTTGTTTAGCGCGACATCCGCTGGATAAACAAACAAGAGAGAAAAGCCGATCAGCTGATCACTGATCAGTTTCATGATTGAAGTAGAAACGGGAGAGGGAGGGGAGAGAATGAGAGAAGAAGAGGCAGCAAAGACACAGAATAACTCCAGCTTTGTGTCTTTTTCATTGTAGCTGAAGTCCGGGACAAACTGTTCCTTTTCACCTCAATAAGAAACGCGTAATATTTTCTCTGAATACCAGACGATTCCGTTTTTTACGGGATGGTTGGCAATTAGAAACTCCGTCATGCTAGCTAGTACCCAGTACAAAAAAGTCAGCATAACGAAAATAATCTCCACCTAAACTTGGTTTATGTCTGACCCAGATAGACTGCAGACTCCTCTTGCCTCCCCTTTCCGTCATTCACCTGCTGGCCTCCAACACTTGCTAATGTTACTGAATCTGTGGAAGCTCCACGATAGCCACCACATGAAGTAACGAGTAACGACCCTATCTAAATCCCAGTAACGATTAACGCGTTCCTGGTTTTGGCATAATAACTAGTTACCGTGCTCGTTACCACAATAATAACGTAGTTACTGTCCCAAAACTGGTGGAGACAGAGCAAGGCGGTTGTTTCTCAAATCCATAACATGAAGTCTAACACTTTTATCTTCAGACTAAAACGCTGACCCATAAACATCAGGAAAAAGTTTTCAGAGCAGAGTGTGTCTGTGTTTTTAGGTTCTGTCTGTAAAAGTGTTGCTACTCTCACATTATCATGTATTTAATATTTTGGGGGATTGCTCTGAGTATTTGATGCGTGAGTGGAGGGGATTTTTTTTTTTTGACTGAGTTATAGATACTTAATATTAATGCAGAACATTTAAAAACAACAAGCTGACCCGAAGTGCCTTCAAGTCACAGCAGAGGGTATAAAAATAAACAGGACTCAGATAAAATATATTAAAAAGTTAAACTTAAATGAGAACAACAGATTAAAAATGCAGCAGGACGTATTAGACTGAAGTAAGAGTGAAGACTGAGGTCAAACAGCATAAAAACACGATTAAAATAAAAAGACTGGAAAAGAAATAAAAGGAATCAAATCAGAAATTAAATAAATATTCAAACTTCAGCTACAGGGAGTCAGGAAAGAATTAAAAGTTGATTTTCCTTCACACCAAATTGTAAACAGGGATACACAGGAGGGTCTGACTGATCTGATAAGGTTCAAAATGGGACAGGTTAGTCAAAATTCATCCATGCTGACCATGTCGACCCCTTCCAGAGTGAACCGATGAACATTTATCCAAAAGTTTGAGTCACAAAAGAAAAGATCAGAAGAGAAAAGCTGAATTCACGCTCATTAACGTGATCACACGTCTGATGCTTCAGCAGAATGAAGGACAAAGCAAGCTTTTCTGGTAGAAGCCTAAAGCAACAGTGCTCACGGCTTTCTACCTCTGAGAGCATGACGCCAGGCCTCTCTGCTGTCACTCACGTCCTTCTTGCTCCTGCAGCCGGAGACCCGCTGGGCCAGTTCGCCATCGTGCAGGTGGACGAGGGCCAGTGGGGTTTGATTGTGAAGGAGAGTCTGGACCGAGAGGCCAGAGACAGATACGCCTTGAGAGTCACGGCCACCGATGGCAAGTTTGAGGCTCCCATCAGCGTGGACGTCCATGTGCTGGACATCAATGACAACAGCCCGCTGTGTGAGCAGGTGAGTACAGGTTACTTCAGCTCTGCAGTTAGATGCATGGAAGCCACTCAGAGTGAAAATGGTAAGGGGAAGTGGACGCTGGGCTGTTTTTGAACCTTTATTTTTTAAAGCGTTTGTTTTTCCTTTAAAGGTGCTTCTGGGAATATCTCCACATTAAGAGTAAAGACAAAAGCTGCTGCTTCCTGTACAGGCTGTAAAGCCCCCGAGGCTAATTTATGAAACTGAGCTATTAAAAAAAAGATTAGTCTTGACTTCGTGTAACATTTAATATTAAAGATGGTTTCAGTATAAAGCCAGTATTTCTCCCTGTCTGTTTCCTCACAGTCATTACTAGAGTTTAATGGAGACAGATGCATGAAATGTTCACCATCATAGATCACGTATCATCCAGCAGCCAGGAGAAATATTTCTATCATAATAACATATTGTTTAACTGAAACCAGGTAAATAACATTTGCATGGATAATCTTTACTTAACAGTTAATAAAGTCCTTTTAAGTCTTTATAAGCCAGTTATAAAACTGGCTTTGACACAAAGTCTTCTTAAAACAAGACTTTATGGAGTATTGCATCATAAGCAGTTAATAAGTAAAAAATAATTTATTTATTACACTTGGAAGGTTTGTGGTAGGTTTGTAACATGTATATTAAACAGTTAATTGTGACATAAATCCATCCATCCACCCTCTCCATGTATACATCCATCCATGCATCCACCCATCCATGTATACATCCATCCATGCATCCACCCCCTCCATGTATACATCCATCCATCCATCCATCCATGTATACATCCATCCACCCATCCATGCATCCACCCATCCATGTATACATCCATCCACCCATCCATGCATCCACCCATCCATGTATACATCCATCCACCCATCAACCCATCCATCCATCCATGCATCCACCCATCCACTCATCCACTCACCCATCCATCATGCATACATCCACTTATACATACATCCATTCATCCATCGATGCATCCATCCATCGATACATCCGTCAGTCCGTCTGTCCCTCCCTTCCTCCTTGTGCCATATGTTATGGTGTCAAAGTTCAGATGTAAGTAACAACTTACTTAACGTGACCTTTTTCTCAGCTCTGTAGGTGTGTTTCTGCTGCTTCCTGTTTTTTCTCTTTAATCCAACGCTGAGTAGCTTAACTGAAACCCACCCAGTAAATGCAGGCCTGATTATTGTTATTATCCTCCTGCTGCAGCTCGTGTACAAAGAGGTGGTGATGGAAAACTCGCCCTCCAGCGTGTTTGTGCTCAAGGTTTCAGCTTCCGATCCAGACGTGGGCACTAATGGCCAGATTTCCTACACACTCCACGGGCCAGATGCCGACAAGTTCCACCTGGAACACAGGACAGGTATGATGGTGTCTGTTTGACGTCAGTGCACGGCATCCCTGTCAGCGCGAGTTTGAGGGTGCAATAGCATGAACTGACATCCATCACCTGATATCTTCACCACCTGCTGAGACATCAGTCAATCTTTTGACCCACTCACAGGTCAAAAGCCGCTCTTGTCATATTGTGTGTAAAACTAGAGGTTGATTTTATACTTGAATATAGAAAAGTAACACGTGCATGGATTTCCAAAAGTTCAAAGCTGCTTTAGATTGAAAGTTGATTGTATCATGATGTGAAATTTGGGCACTTACAGCCCCAGACTGTACAGACTGTTCAAATCTTGTCCAAACAATCCTCCTCTAAGTGTCCACCTCGTGTGGATACTTAGATCATTTAAAAAATATATATAATATAATAAAGAAATGAATGTTCTAAGTGGGGCTTTTAAAGTTCAGAAAAGCAAGAACACTACCACAGAAAGTTCTTGGTTGGGCTTGAAGGTAAATCAAAGCTCCTGAACTTCATGGAAGAGTCATTAGAAGAAAAGCTTTCCTCTGGAAGTCTGAACATCAGAAGGATCCCGGTGCCTTCGTGAAACATTTTCAAAAGAAAGTTTTTGTTAGAAAGACGTTTGGAGAACAAAGAGTACAGGATCTATGAAAAGAACTCCTCTCTGTGGGGGTGCATCAGGAAGAAATGGAAAGCCTCCATAAGTGGATGGCTCATAGCACAGCACAGTGATCCTAAACACACCTTAGCATCCACTGCAGACTAAAAAAACACAACGGGCTCAACCCGAGGCCAAGCTGAAGGCATTAGGATTGAAAACCTAGACTTCAAAAGAGGCGCACCATAACGCCGTAAAGCCCATGAAGATGAGAATGTGCCCAAAAATCCTAAAGCAGGAATTCAAAGACTCTCCGTTCCCTGTAAAGTCTTTACAAGCTGTGATACCTGCAGCAAAATAGAATCCAAAATAATCAAAGAGACATCCTCACACCTTCACGGGAGCCAAACTTCAGCAAGGTGTGCATGAAACACTAAAACACCGACGGGGACAAGCTGGTGATGTGTTTAGGTTCCGCTGGAGTTTAGCATCCTGCCATTCACGCGACAAAACACCAAAAAGTTTTAACATTTGACTGAGTAATATAAGTTTATAATACTCGGGCCTAAAACTGTCACCTGTAAATGAGCAGCACCACAGTCACACGATGTTTGTGTCATGGCGATGAATAACGTGTGCGGCCTCTTTAAGCTGCTCGTTAGCGGAGGCCTGTCCTTCGTGGCTGGGGTATTTCCTGAATATTTTATTGCTTATCAAATGTTCATAAAGAACAGGAAATGCAGACACTTTTGTTTAGTGAGGCAAAGCAGTGTGACTTATCTGACTCCATGCAGACCAGTTGGACTTTGTCTTTTTGGAGGGAGTGACTATCAGTTTTAAGCAGGAAACACCATGCTCACCTGCTCACACCTCAAATATTAAAATAACACCTCACAATATTCATCTCAACACGCTACATCTGACCTGAAGATGACTGCTGATACTTTAATTATAAGACATACGTCATCATCTGCATGTGCATCACCAACGTGTGGAGATGTGTTGGCCTTGTTTTGGGGATGTTTGTGTTCCGCGGTTTGATGGTTGTGTGTCGTACACCTGTCCCAGGTGAGCTCTTCACGCTGGCCGTGCTGGACCGTGAGAGGAACGTGGAGTTCAACCTGGTGGCGAAGGCGACGGATGGCGGGGGTCGATCCTGTCAGGCCGACATCCTGCTGATGGTCCAGGACATGAACGACAACCCGCCCCGCTTCTCGTCCAGCCACTATGAGGTCACCGTGTTCGACAACACCACTGTCCGCACGCCGGTCGCTGTGGTGTATGCCAAGGACCCTGACACAGGTGAGCTGCTGCTGCTGAGTTTGACGTGTCGCTGTGGGTGCAGCGAAGGTGGAGTAACTAGACAAACTGAACACGGAGTTGTTTATGTCAGGTCCGAACATGTTGGGACAAACCCTTCATTCTGGTATCAGGTTAAAGCCTGATGCTCAGGCGTGCCTGTGTGTGTGTGTGTGTGTGTGTGTGTGTGTGTGTGTGTGTGTGTGTGTGTGTGTGTGTGTGTGTGTGTGTGGTTTGACTGATCCCAAACATAATAAAGGCAAAGCCGTCCATGAAACACCCACCTGAAGTTCACCTTTGCTGTGTTGTTCCAGCTGTGATGGGAATTATCTGCATCACGTAGCTTTTAACCTTTGACCCCTGCAGCATGAGCACCTCACTCATTTTACATTTTTAGCTTCAGTTATAGCTGACTCTTTCTAAAAACATTGCGCTCTAAAACAAAGAATCCTAATTAATCTGTTTTCATTAGAGTCTGCATTTCAAACCTGAACTTTCACCCTTTAGATTTTTACTGCCACATTTCTGCTTTTAAACATGACATCAGAGCTGCCGCGCTTCCTGCAGTCGGTCGCGTGTCTGCGTGTCCTCATTAATGTGTGAAAATATGTGGGTGTGCCTTAATGACAAAGCAAAACCAAAGGCCACTACAAAAGCAGCTAAAAATAATGTCAGCCATAAAAGCCGTTTAACTTGGCTTTGGTGTCACATTTGGACGTCTGTTATTATTTCATGCAGTGTGGGTAGTCCTGAATTACTGTAAACACTGCCTTTTTTATGTACAGGTGTTGCTTTACCTTTTTAAAATGACAATTAAATCTAGAGAAAACTTTAATAAGACACTTTAATGATAAAAAGTAGTTTTATATGCAGTTTTTGTAGTTATTTTAAGGACAGCCAACGTCTGTGTGAGAGCTCTGATCAGTGTCTGTGGGATGGGGGGTTTCGGGGGATGGAGGGCAAACACGCCTCTGCTTTGATGTGTAATTTGTGAGTGTAGCGGGAAAAGGTTGGACATGAAACGAAAGACGCTTATTTTTCAGAACCAGCTGCAGGCTGATGGCTCGGTGACGTCATCAGAGTTTCTTAAACATTTAAAGTGTGAACGCATATTCATGCATCACTTAAAACTTTAATGGCATTTCTGCATTGACGCTGCTGTTTACGAGTCGCACGCAAAAGTTTGTCACAAAAGTTTCACTGCTTTTTATTTCCAACACGTAAATATAAAAGAAATACAAAATAACATAGTAACATTAGTAATATCTCTGTGTGAACAGTTACACACGTATGAATACAGAAACACTTTTTGCATCTTTAGATTCATCGCAGCCTTAAACTGTAGGCCCACTGGTGTCCATCTCACACAATATTCAGAATACTTTCTGGCAACAAATGAATGAACTTCAGACATCAGCTGTGCTTTTTTCAGCTCTACAAAATCCAAGAGTTACAGAGTTTATCTTGAACACGAGTAAAGACTCTTTCTTTGTTAAACCTTCTATTTGTATTTTTTTTTCCCAAATACCACAAATTTGGTCTTCTTCATGAGGATTTACTTTTGTCAAACCGTTTTTAAATATTATTCATTTCAAAAATCTGTTAATGCTACACTTGTAGGCCGCTTGCTCTAAATCCCGATAAGAAGAGTAAGAAGCAGCCAGTGTTTCACATTGGTTGGTATTATTTGTGCAGAGGTGGAGCTGCGTGTTCACTTCTGTCTTTGTGGTTTCCTTTGTGCTGCTCCTCCTTCCTGTGATTCATGTAAAGCCCGGGGTTTTGTAATCAGCACACGTATCGCTGATGTACCCCAGCCCTCTCTTACTGAGGCGAGCGGCCACACTTTGCTGCAGATTGCCAGTGCAGTCGTAAACACCTTATTAATTAGTTTGAGTGCTGCATGGGTGAAGTCACATTAAAGAAAAGAGCTCGGTTTGTGCAGGTGTGTGTGGTTTTCGATGTGTCATTCAAATGGTGGATCACAGTGGGACTGCACACACACATTAGTTTGTACAAAGGTGGACAGATTCAGACAGGTAGGACACACACAGCCCCAACAGGCTGGCCACGCCTTCAGATGTGCAGCGGCATGTCCTCTTTCTCAGTGCTGACGACTTTCTCACAGATGCCAGTGACTCACACTCATGTTTCCATTTTTTAATGCTTTATTTGCCAGATAAATGGATAAAACCACTTCAGCACGCAGAGAAAAAACTGCAGGCATCAAAACAGAGATGTGGAGTCACATGTGACGGTGAAACTGTGCAGCAGAGCTCGAGCAGCAGACAGAAAATAACCGTAGTTGAAGTGCTAATCCTCTGAAAAACCAACACAAAGTGTTTGACCTTTACCCGTAGTGACATCTTTAGGCTGCTTAGTCTGTTCAGCAGGAGATCAGACAACGAATAAAAAGAGTGAGAAAAATAGAGGCGTTATTTCACGAGCTCTGCGGGAATCTGAATGTTCTTCTTATTGCTCTGGAGTTAGTGGTTAACGAGCCTCCTCATGGGGAGGGTCATTTTTATCATCAGTGGTTTTCATTAGAAACACACATGCTGGGCTTTTCACCCACACACTCCCACTGTAAATGTGTAACTGTGCAGAAACAGTGGGATCTCCTGGATGCTTCGTGTTTTTTCATGTTTACAGCCCGGAGAGTTCAAAGCGTGCGCTGATTATTCTTTCTTTTGATTCTTTTAATTGGCGCTATGTGGAAATCCAGATGTGGCTTAGATAACAGTTTCTTGACTAATTCATATTTTTCTGTTTGGATAAAAGGATCAGTCACACCCAACAAACCAAAGTAATAACCTGACTCTGGATGGCCTCCAGTTACACTCTCGAAACAATTTTGGATAACTCAAAACAAACATGTTGGACTTTCATCTCTGCAAAATCAAAGTCCCGTCATCCGGGGTTTCACAAACTTCCTGAAACACCTTCAGTGGATCCAAAACACCTGAACTCAAGGGGAGAACAGCTTCTGTTCATTGGCTCAGGGCCTCATTTACTGTCAGCCAATCACAGCTGGGATCGGCTGACAGTAAAATGGAGACGTATTTGTTTCTTGATGACCTGAGTATATTTATTTATATAGTTACATTTATTTATATTAACATATTGAGTAAAGCCGTCTGCTTATACAGTCTGTCTCTATAAGAGATTTCACTGCTTTAGTCTTTATGATTCTAACCTGAGCAGGATAAGGTCGCTATTAAAAGTGATGACCTGATGCAGAGAAGCAGGTGAGACATCCTCACACACCTTACCTGTCCGTGTTCCTGTGCTCAGGTATAAACTCCGAGGTGAAGTACTCCCTCCTGTCCGGCGATGACGGCTACTTCTCTCTGGACGAGTTTTCGGGGATCCTACGGCTGGAACGACCTCTGAACCCTGAAACTCCGACCACATTCGAGCTAAAGGTGAAGGCCACCGACCGCGGCCTGCCTCGTCACCTCCACTCTGTTGCCACGGTGACAGTGGATGTGGTCTCTCTGGACGACTACCAGCCCGTCTTCATGAGCTCCGAGTACACCGCCCAGCTCCCAGAGTCCTCGGCGGTCGGGTCGGAGGTGCTGAGCGTGTCTGCGCTCACCAGAGACAGCAGCTCCCCGGATCCCATCGTGTACCGTATCATCTCTGGGAACGAGGATGGCCGCTTCCAGCTGGACTCACGAACAGGTCAGAACAGCTGATTACACGAAACACTCGGCGTTTCATTATTGCGCTTAGGCAATAGTGAATAGTGGAATTGTAAAGCGCTTTGAGGGTATCGAAAAGCGCTATATAAATGCAATCCATTATTATTTTTATTATTATTATTAGGCGTACAGGTACAGGTGAGCTTTACACCTGAGCGGCATTTACCCGGCCCCCCAGAAACAAGCCACATATCAAATAATAATAATAACAACAACAACAACAACAACAATAATAATAGTTGTTATTATTCTTATTATATAGGTCCTTTCAGCTGGAGAAAAGAAAACAGCAGCAGAAATAATGAGTGAGGGTTAGTCAGCTGAAAACAGACAAGCCAAAACAAAGGGCTGAAAGATGCTAAACCAAATATCAGGTGACCACTCGCTAACAGTAAATATAGACACAAAAAGGATTTCAGAATAAAAGCACAAAGAGAAAATGGGACCGTTGGTTGAGATTAATTTATTGTGACAGAGTTTTCTCCACTTTTGTTACTTTACAACAAAACGATATACAACTTTTATTGCTATGGGTGACTAGAGGCTCACTAATTAGCTGAGTATTTAAATTCATGACAACGGTAATATTTCCTCTGCATTAATATTCAGGTAAAGGAAATGCTTTGGGCTCAGTCTGAATTTAAACAGTTTAATCATTTTGGACAAATAATCACAAGGTTTAAGTTTTTCTACCTGCAGATGTTTTTAAAAAGGATTAAGACTGTTGCCTTGGTGCAGAGAGGCTTTATTAATGCTGCAGATGGTGCAGCGAGCGCTCGCGAGCTTCGCCCTCTGCTGGGTTTAACAGTCGGACTGAACTGCAGTGTGGGACTCACAGCTCGTTGCCAATAAATCATTAAAGGCCAGAAGAGGTGCACTCATCTGTTTATTTTGAAAAGCCAAGACAAGACGATCAGAATCTCAGCTAGATGGGATTCACTGAGATTGCAGGTTATTTTTGGTTCGTATGACACTTTAAAGCTGAAAACAGACAAGCCAAAACAAAGGGCTGAAAGATGCTAAACCAAATATCAGGTGACCACTCGCTAACAGTAAATATAGACACAAAAAGGATTTCAGAATAAAAGCACAAAGAGAAAATGGGACCGTTGGTTGAGATTAATTTATTGTGACAGAGTTTTCTCCACTTTTGTTACTTTACAACAAAACGATATACAACTTTTATTGCTATGGGTGACTAGAGGCTCACTAATTAGCTGAGTATTTAAATTCATGACAACGGTAATATTTCCTCTGCATTAATATTCAGGTAAAGGAAATGCTTTGGGCTCAGTCTGAATTTAAACAGTTTAATCATTTTGGACAAATAATCACAAGGTTTAAGTTTTTCTACCTGCAGATGTTTTTAAAAAGGATTAAGACTGTTGCCTTGGTGCAGAGAGGCTTTATTAATGCTGCAGATGGTGCAGCGAGCGCTCGCGAGCTTCGCCCTCTGCTGGGTTTAACAGTCGGACTGAACTGCAGTGTGGGACTCACAGCTCGTTGCCAATAAATCATTAAAGGCCAGAAGAGGTGCACTCATCTGTTTATTTTGAAAAGCCAAGACAAGACGATCAGAATCTCAGCTAGATGGGATTCACTGAGATTGCAGGTTATTTTTGGTTCGTATGACACTTTAAAGCTGAAATGGAAAAGTGTGAAACTGTTGGCTCGGCCTGCACACCAGAGCAAAGAGACCAGCGAGCAGCACCACAGTTCCAGCAGTTTAGCGATTTCACTGATCGATGCAGCCTCTGCAACAACGCAGGTCACTAACTCACATGTCTTTACTTATTCTCAGTTTGAAGCGCTGTCAGCCTGCAGCACACACTCACGCTTGCATGAGTGTGTGACGGTCCTTCATGCAGCTGCTCTCTGGACAGCAGAAATAGTTCTGCGTGTCGTCCCGTTAGGATTGTTTTGTTTTTTTAACAGCCGGCTGACACTAGTTTCATATTTACCCAGCATACAGGATGTGAGAATATGATTGGTCAGCGTAGTTATTTTTAGTTTGGTGAACTTTGAGCTGGTCGATGCTATGTCAGTGAAGAATTCCAGGCGAGCGGGTTGTGTTTGACCTGAATCGTGTGTTTTATGAATGGATCCTTCCCCCTGCAGAAGAGGGAGTGCTGTTTGTGTGTCGGAAGCTCGCACGCCTCCGGCGGGAATCGCCAACAGGAAGAGTTCAGCTTTCTGTCTGAGATGATTCACAAACAGCAGAAGCTCCAGTTTCTCCTGTTTTTCTCAAAGTTAATTTCCAATCAATACTCATCCATCCACAGCACGATTAGAGATGAGTGACTCACTGGCTTGTGGATAATTTATGATTTGAGTTTTTTGATGTCTGCAGAATGATTCAGAATTGAATCAATTATTGATCCTGTGCATCATCCGTAAACATCTCCGAGCATATTGTGGAGTACGCGGTCGTAAATAGTAAATCTCCCTCCGGCCTCTGATCAAATCAGGGGCGATTTTAGCCCATTTTTTAGCCCATTTTTGGGGGTGCTTCAGCATACAGTACATAATTGAGATGGAACATTTTAACAACAAAAGTATAGATAACCCCTCCCCCCTCCCATAGTGGTTTGTTCCAGCTCTCCCCTGCTCGGGCTCTAGCGCCGTTGCTGCCAGAGCGATGGTGGCTGAGACGCAGCGGAGCAGAGGTGGAAGTGTCTGGCTTAAAACAGGACATGTTAGCTGCATTTAACCTTCAGTTACTCTTTATATAGTTAGGTAGGAGTCAGGCCATGTTTCTTTTTAGCTGAAAAATATTACACCAGGTAACCTGCAGTGTTGAAAACGTGTTTTCCGACTATGTTTGCTACCCTACAATCCGTCCTGCTCTGTAGTAAAATCAGCAACATTTGACCGTCCTGTTGCTCCCATTTAAATGTATGCAGCCTATTTAAAATGTAAAACGTAACATTGTCCGCAGCCTACTGTTGTTACCACCGTCCTGTTTTAAATGTAATGAGAGAAACTGGTTATTTTGTCATATGTGCCGATATTGAACCCAAGGTACTAACTAGCTAACTGACTGGATGCCCATTAACCTTATAACTCCTGTTGTGTGTGTGTGTTTGTTTGTGTATAGAGAGACAGCCAGGTTCATAATGGATATGAGGTAGTTTTTTCAAAAAAAGGAGCCACATTCAGGTAAAAGTGTAAAATCAAATGATTCATCAATAAAGGATAATGTTGGATCAGTGTTTCAATATTTATATCCTTTATTAGATGTACATGTGGTTTGTTTATTTGCCTTTTGGTTAAAAGTAAACTGAGATAGGACTTTTTTTATTAGTGATCTTAATAGTATTTTTTAATCTAATTGAATACAATCAATTTGTGTATGATTGTCAGTCCAAAGAGGGAGAGAGGAAAGAGGAGAACATGAGGAGAAAGTACAAGGTCAGGAAGAACCAGGTAAGAAAACAGACAGGGAGTACTAACAGGCACAACAGAAACTGTTAAACTGGCAAAGAAAAACTAATTTTACTCGTACAATCTGGAAGTTGTGTTCTCCCTATGTTAAAGCTGCTATACACAGTCTGCAAAACAAACTGGGTTGTCAGCCCTGGCACTGCATTACCATACTGAGCTTCAGTCAGAGGAAGTCACGGTTACCAAAGACTTTTTGAAGCTCAAGAGTGAGGCTGGTGCCATTCCAGATATGTTAACATTGTACAATCTTCTGGATAATCAGATCTTCCCCGAACTGAAAACTGTTATTCAGGTTGCCCTAACAAACCCAGTTTGCAGCTAGAGCTGTGAGAGGTCTTTTAGTGTCTTGAGTCAGCTCCATACCTGGCTGAGAAGGACCATGGGTCAAAGCAGACTCCAGCACCTGGCTGTGATGTCAGTTGAGAAAGAGATGCTTGAGAGACTTGAACACCAAAATGTGATAGAAAGATTTGCCAACCTCAAGCTGAGGCGACAGAGGATAAAAGACAAGAAAAAATCTGCAGAGCCATAGTAGTATCTGCAGTAAAGATCTTTTCATACATTGTATACATTGTACCAGAGGCTAAGGTGTCTCAGTTTTTTTACATTTTTTAATAATATTTTGTACATTTCAAGGACTCTTCTATTTTTGGAGTGTATTTTTATGTATCTCTATTGTATTATAATACACTAAAAGTGAATCTCTGTCCAAACAAATGCACTCAGCTTACTTTTTACTCACAGTGAGCATCATTCATTATTCTCCCGCAGTAATTAAGGCTAGGAAACTGCGATCGTGGCTCAAAGAGTTGGCAGTTCGTCTTGTAACCGGCAGGTTGTCGGTTCGAGCCCTGGCTCGGACGGTCTCGGTCGTTGTGTCCTTGGGCAAGACACTTCACCTGCCGCCTACTGGTGAGGCCAGAGGGGCCGATGGCGCGATATGGCAGCCTCGCTTCTGTCACCAACTGTAGCTGCCTCCACCAGTGAGTGAATGAATAGTGGAATTGTAAAGCACTTTGAGGGCCCCGCAAAGTGCTATATGAATGCAATCCATTATTAGTATATGTATTTTTTAAAAATTCCAATCCATTCTTCTTTTGCAGCATTTAAATAACCTTGATCAGATTTGATGGTTTTGTTACAGACTTTCCAAAAAAGTGTTTTGCTTTTCTTTCACAAATGTGGGGATTAAATTGTGTTAAAATGTACAAAACAGTGATGTCATGTTTTGTGACGAGGACCCAGGCACAGAGAGACTTGATGAATTTAAGAATCTTATGATTTAATAAAGAAATTTGCAGACTTGCACAGAGATGGTAAAATTGTGATGACTGATAATGGAGATGAAGACAACAGAGGACGAGGACAGGGAGGACCAGGGGTTTAAATGCACCAAGGGGACAGTCAGAGGGAACTCGGGACAACGGGAGACATTTAAGGATACAGGGACTGACAGAGACAGGGAAGAAGTCTCATCGTGACAAGGAAAGTTTACCTTGCCTGGATGGGCAGCTCTCTGGGTGCTCAGCACCCCAAAGCTCTGATCCTAGAATCGCCCCTGGATCAAATGCTGTTTGTCACACACCGGACACACAGCACTTTTTCTCTCTTACTGCAGCTCTGTACTGTGAGCCAGAGCGCACAAATCTCTGCGAGCTGTGTAAGCTCCAGAACCAAAAGACAGCGCCATCACACAAATGAGGAAAACCTCAGTGACGTGTCACTTCACGCTTCTGCTCAGGCAAAAACACAACGTCAAGCTGGAAACAAAAGTCTTCCATGCATCATCGTTTCAGTTATAGGATTTGAGATGAACAGTTTATAGCATCACAGTTTGATTCTTGGGCTGGATTAGAGCAGCTTCACATGAGTCACAGTTCAAAATAATCCTTCTTTTTCTCGCACTGGACCTCAGTTCATCCTCTGTCTGAAACAAGCTGTTTAAGCCCTTGAAGCTGGCTTTGTTCTGATTGGCTGACCATTATAAACAGACAGTCTAACAGCTTCCTCTCTGTGATGTAATCCTAATCTAAAGAGTGTTTAGAGCACTCAGGCTTCCCTGGCAGCATGGGGAGGTGATGGGGGAGAGGGAGGGCTTTGCTGCTCAGGGCCCAGATGATAAGTGAAAGAAAATGGATGAATGGATCTATTGGTCTTTATTTTCTTTATTTTCTTGTACTTTTGTCTTGTTTGCCTGACTTTTAGGATTTCTAGGGCCTCCTCCACCTTCTGATAAATATATGAGTTGACTCTGCCCTCCATGGAGACACTCGTGATCAGCATCTTTTGATGCTTCGTGGCCGAGTTGTTGGGGGGTTGTTGGGACCAGAATGAAGACTCTACTGAGCTTGAAGCTGAGCTTGCTGCTTCCAACAGTGCGAGAAAAGCTGCTGTAGAAAACCCCGATGATCCGAGCTGCCTTTAACCTGATTCCGGATGATCCAAGAATTTTCCAGAGGCTTTAATGTTTAGCAGCGTTTGTCTTTCAGGGCTGTGCTCAGTAATGTGGGTGGAGATCTGAAACCAAGCTTCGAGGCGGGCTGCTCTGTTAGTGTTCCGCACATTTCCTCTTAGACTTTGTCTTTTTTAGTAGTTGTTGGGAAACATTACCATGCACTGAAAGTTAGTTAATGGCACAGAATTGCAGCGGTGACACAAAGGGAGGAAAAAAATAGTAAATCTGCAGAGTAAAAAGTGAAATCGCGGACTTCCTGCCAAGTTTGTAAAATGTGTTTCTGTTACTTCACTGAACGTTACTGATCTTTCACAGGCTGCGAACTTGAGGAATGTGTGAGCTGAAAACGCTCCAAAATCCCTCCTTTGACATTTGCCGGTAATGCGCCATTACGCCCAGAGGTCATTTGTGTCACCAAATCATGTGGGTGAGATCAGAGATGTTAATGAAGAGGGAGACGCACCGTGGCAGCTTCCAGTGAAACGAGTCGTGAATGACAGGACTCGTCAAAAGCAAGCTAGCCTGGACTTGATGTCTTGGCTCTCTGATTATTTTCTTTGAGCCCACACACACCAGCGCACATTAGCGCAGATGTGAATCAACCCGTCAGGAGCTGCTGTCACGCTCTCACATTCTTCATGGTTTTTCTGCTTTTTGCTGTGAATAAAATTCATAATTGTAAAGATTTCATTTTTCACAAAGAAGCTTGGTTTATTTTATTAAAGTCATCAGTTTAAGCTTTTAAATCACGGGTGTCAAACATTTGTCCCGGGGACCAGTGCCGGCCCCTGAGAGGTGCAGCTTTGGTCCCGTGGAGGGTCAGTGTGGATGGAGGGTTGAACTGAAAATGAATTTAGGGTTGAGTCCAAAGAGGGCAAAACTATGACCCACTGGGAGACTAACTGGAATTATAAGAAACCCACAGTGAGGCTGAGAAACACTAAAAAGGTTATCAGGGAAGTGTAAGCAGCTGGGCAGAATGAGACACCGAACACGACACGGGGGAAACAAAAACAGACGCAAAGCACAAGGAACAGCTTTCAAAATAAAACAGGAAGTGAGGTCCGAGATAAAGGATGTGGTGTAGGAGCAGAGTGGGTGTGAGGAGCGTTAAAAATGTGTCCAAACTCCTGGAGTCGGTTGGTCACACAGGGACTAAATACATACAGACTTTGTGGGGCCGCTTGTGGCTCATGGTGCACATTGAATCGTGGGAAGTCGAGCTCACAAAGCAACCTTCTGATTAGCAGGCCGCCTGCTCTGAGCCACCAGATACAACAGATCAACAGTGAGGAGAGTGAGGGCTCCATCCAGGTGATGTGACCCAGTTACCTGCACCACTTAATTAAAATTGAAAGAGATGTAAAAAGGTTGAGTCCAGTTTACTTTATCTGCCTTTTGGCAGCGCCATTAAAAAGGCCTATCATCCCCAGTTTCTGATTGGTCGAAGGGCTTCATCAAAACAGTAATTCTGAAAGAATTCATGTGCTGGTTTCGGTCTTGTACCCACTTGTGAGCGTTTCCCTGTAATGTGTTTGTAACTGCACAGTGTGCGTGCCTCCGCAAACCCTCAGAAATATGAGCAGTGTTTGATCTAATGTACGAGGTGTTCACTTCTCCACTATCAGCTACGATCAGCGCTCTTAAGCAAGGCATTCTGCTTATTGCTTTAACACATTGGCTGCAGAGCTGCTGAGTGGTGATAAAAGCTGTGCAGTGGACTTACTGTCCAGGTGAGAATGCACAGAGGCGTGTCACATGATACCATACACAGAAGGAGGGAAGTTTGTACTGCAGGGAAAGAGGAAGGAAGCGAGGGCACTCTGATTTACTGAGCTCAACTCTTCTCTCCTGTCCCGTGTCTCCTGCTTCTCGAGGCGAGGATGGAATTTTGAGCAAATTTAGCACCAGTGTCGGAGGACGTGATCAAACCAGCCGTTTCCCTTCATGCAGGCCTCGTGACCCTCGTGGCCCCGCTGGATTTTGAGGTTTCCCGGGAGTACTACCTGTCTGTGGAGGGGAGCCGTGGGAAGTCGCCACTCAGTGACATCGCCACGGTCATCATTAACGTGACAGACGTGAACGACAACCCGCCGGTGTTTGGGCGCAGTGACTACAGTGCCGAGGTGTTGGAGGATCTATCACCTGGGCGCCTAGTGATGAAGGTGAGAGGTGTGACTCACACGAGGTCGGTCGTTGTTCTGTATGGAGTCCGCATGCTGGGTTTATGTAGCACATGCTCAAGCTTTTAATTAACAATGTTCCCCAGGTCGTACACAGAGACGCACTGACAGCTTCACAGCTGAGGGGCAATCTGCATGTATTTAGTGCTCATGCAAGCTGATGATCTCATAACACGTGCTAATGTAAAGAAAACAAGTGATGAAAAACATCATTCACACACATTAATAACAGCACGGGAGGAGCACGCACACACATGCAGTTGTTCAGCAGCACGTCAGCGTCATCCTTTCAGGCCAGCAGCAGAGATAACACAGCTCACCGCCTCCCGACGGTCACAGCTGGGCTGCGTGATTCTCTCCTCCTCGTTTTTCTTGTCATTTGTTCCCACGTCGTCAGGCTCACCTTTAAATAACGAGACAGAGGTTCTGGTAGCGGAATGAAAGGATTCGTTAGTTGCAGTCACAGAGGAGGAGAAGTCGGGCGGGACAACTTCAAAACACGGCATTATTCATTTTCAGTCTTTTTTTAATCTATTATCAAGTTTTGACTTTTAATAATAATGTTACAGTCGAACCAACCCAGATTAACTGGATGACTCATTGAAGTTATTATGTTAGAGAGAACAAAAGTATGATAATGATACTGAAGCTGAAGAGGCAAAAATCCAAGTCCAATCTAATCCTCATTTAAATGAAGGTGAGAACGAGTGCGCTGTTGTGAGGAAGATGCACGCTGTGCGGACGCAGCTGCTGAAAGCTTGAGAGGCTGGATGTGAAGAGTCCTCCAGCCAAGGAGCCACATTCAGACCTTCGCACAGAGCTCAGCTCTCCGTGACCTTTGACCCACTCGCAACTCAATTTGTCGGTGTGTCGTGGGGATGTTTTGTGTGACCCCTGACCTCCAAAGAGGTAGGCGCAGTTATTCCTCTCCCGATTTTCATCCTTGCTTTTTCTCCATGTCCAGGTAACTGCCACAGATGAGGATGGCCCAGTCAATAACCTGCTGCGCTACTCGATTGTGAGCGGCGACCTTCTGCAACAGTTCTCCGTCGACGCTCGCAGCGGTGACATCACTGTCCGCACTGCGCTGGACAGAGAGGAGGTGAGCGTGCTCAGGAGCAATGTGAGCTGCGTCGCACTAAAGAAGCAGCAGGTCACGTGAAAACTCTCTCCTCATCTGCAGATCCCTCACTACTCCCTAACGGTGCAGGCAGCAGACGAAGGCAGCCCACCTCTGTCCTCGGCCGTCCTCGTCGCCGTCACCGTCAACGACGTCAACGACAACCCGCCCGTCTTCTCTCAGGTCAACCACAGTCTGCTGCTGCAGGTACAACGACCCGAGCGTCACCCACCCAGGCTGGAAGCCTTTATTCATTTAAAATATTAATGTTATTATTATGCTGACAGATATTCCCCAGATTCCAACTCGTGTTCCTGCTGCTGTTCGAGTTGACCTAGAAAACAAGCTTTAAAATGAGCTGCAATGAGCCCAATACACCACATTTGAGGGGTAATGAGAGAGTCTCACCATGTTCTGTAAATATTCAGACTTTATATTCTCAGGTCAAAGGTTTGCTTCTTAAGTAGTGATTTTAATCTCGGAGAAGTTCTCCGCTGTTTTATCCCTTATGTGTAACTTTCTAAGAAAAACATCCCCATTTTTTTTGTACATTTGTTGTTTTTTGATCCAAGCTCAGTGGTCCATATATTCCCCCGCCTCATGCCCAGGTTTATAATCACTCTGTCACCCTGCAGATATGTAATGTGGCTCTGCAGCTTTAAAAATACACAATCATGACTGCACCACACGCCTGCGTCAGGAAAAAGAGAGTTATGTCGAGGGAAAGAAATACGTGTGTGTACCCAGAACCGGCCAGAATGAATCACCTGTCATTAATAAGCTCGGCTGTCCTCAGGGAGGGCGCCACAGTTACAGTCCTGTGTGACTTTTGACACCTGTGGATAAACACAGACAGAGACAAGCGGTTAAGGCGTCCCCGTAAAGCAGCTGCTCGGCCTAACAAGGTGATAATGGAGACAGATGACCTGATGGCTGCAGGTAATTAAAGAGAGCTCACTACAGGTGACCGTTTATCCACCTGTCAGTACTCTCTGTGACAGGTGGATATATGCTGCTCCGTCATCAGAGCGGTTTCTGAGCTTTCAGGGATCAAAGCGGCAGAAAGACGTCAGCGTTTCGCTCTCACCTGAAACTCCTAATTACGTTGCAAAGTCAAAGCTTTCGCTCCAGTGTGTATTTTTGGATGCTTCATTGGGATGTGGATGCCCACATGCCTGCGTGCGTGGACATGAATTCACGCTGCTGGCAGTCCCATCGCAGCGCCTCACTGACAGTTACTTTTTCCCCTGCCAGCTCGCAAACTTCCATCAAGTCACTGATCCAGGACCGAAACACTGCCAAACCCAGTGTGAGGACAAATCCGGACTCTGGGTTATCGTCCCATCTGCCGACAGCTCCGCAGCCAGCTCTGCCTGATGAAGAAACTCAGAAAGAATGCAGCTTTAAGATAATTGCACGTTCCACCTGCACATTGGTCTTGCTATCATGAAGCTGAGCTTCGTCTCTCCTGCGTCCTGTGAGGCGTGCTGTAGTTGGAAGTTTAAAGGTCCTCTCTCGGAGGTGTTGCACATTTTAGTCCATTAACTCTGATGCATCCTCTCCCAAAGCACGCCGCATGTTTTTAGATTGATAACCTATTTTTCCAGGAAGCTCTGGTTTCTATTAATTCCCTACAATATGAAAATCAGCATGCAAAGCCTCTTAAATTAGTTGAGATAGTAGGTAATCCATCACAGCAAACAGCTGAAGGTCTTCATTATTTTCTGGCACAGTCAGTGGAAACAGGAGGGAGTCACTCTACAAACAGCTTCCATGAAACGACGCCGAAGTGTCTCTGAGCTGTACAGACATGCCAGCTGTTCTTTAAATGACCAGTAAACACGGATGGAGTGCTAAACAGGAAGAGTGTGATCAGTGTGGCTCTGTCCAGCACACATAAGATATTTGACATCCATCCATCCACCCACCACGCTATCAATCCACCAATTCATTCAATCATTCATTTATCCATCCATCTATCCATCCATTCACCCACCAGCAGAGATGGGCAGTAACACGTTACTTGTAACGTGTAATCTGATTACTTTTTTCAGGTAACGAGTAAAGTAAGGGATTACTATTGCAAAAACGGTAATTAGATTACCGTTACTTTCCCGTAGGAACGCTGCGTTACTGCGTTACTAAAACCGTGATTTCTTTTTTGCGAGAACATCTCATGACAGTGACGTAAGCGAGTGCGACGTTCGTGACAAAAGCTGTGTGCAGATCAACAATGGATCATATATCGAATCAGAACCAGAATCAGAAAGGGTTTTATTGCCAAATGTTGAGCGGGTTTACAACATTAGGAAATTGCTTCAGTGCAAACATACTGTTATAAATACTGTTATAAATTAAGCTTAAATAGACATGAAAATAAAAATGAGAATAAGAATTAAAAGTGCTAAGTAGATAGAAGGATAGAAAGATATATACATGATATATACATGTATGAATGCGGGAGAGAGTATGAGCGTGCAGCGTTTAAAGTGTGGAAGCACTGACCTTACTTTGAGTTTGATTCCATAAAAAGTGACAAAAACATTAGCGTCCGTTGTGCGTGGGAAGAAAACTTCTTTTTACAGCGAAAAAAACCCCTAAACTTCCAAGCAAATACCGAGTGCGCAACGACGTAATGGGAAACTCACAGAGAAACTCGCGGATTCTTCCACTGACCGCTGCCGCACACCTGCACCAGAGCACACCTCCGCCTACCCTACTCCTGCTTTACAGGTGAAAATAGAGCAACAGGACCGCTAGTCTTTGACTTTATTTATTTTCTGCTGTGTTTTACTTGCATCTATGTGAAAGAGTGAGTGTAAACACACACAAAAAAATATTTTAGAATTTTTGGAATGTGCAGAAAATAGGTTTAAATATTAAACAAATTTCTTCTAGTCAGAGAATGTTGCAGATAATTTAATTTTTGCTTGATGCATAAAGTTAAAACTAATAAAACAAGTTTTAAAAAGAGACTTTTCCATTTGATTACATTTTGTATGATGAATTATGCAGAAAAAGTAGAATTGGGCTGAAAGATCTATCGCTTTATCACCTATTCAGGTTGCAAATCGTGTTTTTAAAAAGTAACTAAGTAACTAAGTAATTAATTACTTTTGAAAATAAGTAATCAGTAAAGTAACGGGATTACTTTTTGGGGGGAGTAATCTGTAATTAGTTACTGATTACTTTTTTCAAGTAACTTGACCAACACTGCCCACCAGTCACTGAGCCTGAACAGGCCAGTGTGAGTGAAATGGATGTGAGCCGAGTGTGTTTGAGTATAATCAATGCTTCACATGTTCCTGCAGACAGAACATTTCTAACTGTCAGATTAAATCCTGCAGAATGAGCTGGATGACGTTGCAGTGTATCTCCCATCACATGCTTGATGTCATGAAATAGGCAGAGCAACTATACAGGCAGTGTTGCATGTGAATGATTTAACATGAGGTAGAACATACAAAATCTCTGGTTAATGGGAGCTCTGAGGTCGATGTTGGAGCTCTGTGGTGCTGGGATAACGAGAACATCCTTAGAAGCACAAAACTGAATAAAAATGTGTCCCGCAGGAGGGCGAGGCGGTTGGCAGCAGCATCCTCCAGCTGGTGGTGACGGACAAAGACACCCCAAGGAACGGCCCGCCTTTCTCCTTCCACATTGTCAGCGGGAACGAGGACCGCCGTTTCCATGTGGACCAGGGCGGCCTGCTGTCGCTCTCTGCTCCGCTCAGGAAGAAGGTGAAAGCTCACCATCAGCTCAAGATACAGGTGAGAAGCTCTTGTCTTTCTCTCACAAACTCTCACTGCAGGAAAGACATCTTAGAAAGTTTGTCTCAGCTTTGGAAGTGCTGAGCGTCGCTCCCGGCCTCAGCCACTGTGCTGTCCAGAGAGGTGAAGAAAAGTTAGAACAAAGTCGTCTTTATGGTTTTCTGTGGTTCTGAACTGTCAAGACTGACCCTGCACACCCAGTAACGATGACTGAGTTTGAATACAGGAATTATTTAAGCTGGAAAAATGAAAGTCAGAAGAATGACCCTGCTTCAACTCTTCACTATAATCCATTTACAGAAGGGGTTATTCTGAGGGTTCAGGCTGTTTCAGGTTGCAGCTGATGGTGCATATTCGTGTCCTGCACTGTATGGATTTTGTTGGCTGGAACAAATATATTTTGGGATGCTGAGAGATGATACTTTAGTCCAAAATGCTCCATTTTTCATTTTGTTCTTTGCTGTCAGAGGGAGAAAAAAAATAAATCACAGTGGTTGGACAGTGTTTGGTTGATCACAACAAAGAAACAAAAGGATTAATATGAAATGTGAAATACAAATGTTTTTGCTTTGATTGCAAGTGAGAAAAAGGTTTATTAGAAAGCATTAGAGAGGAGGGAGACACACACCTGCACACCTGTAAATGCATAAGGAGAAACAGACATGTTACCTGTCCCAGCTTTTACATTTCAATGATATTTCATAAGAACAAATCAAATCATTTAATTTTTTGTGCTCCACCTTTGCCCAGGTGACAGACAGCGGCCACCCTCCCCTGTCCTCCATCTGCGTGGTCAACATCAATGTCACCGAGGAGAGCAAGTATCCTCCGTCTGTGGTGCCGCTTGAGGTCTCCATCACCACCTCCGGAGGGCTGTTTGCAAACCGGGTTGTCGGCAGGCTCCACGCCTCAGACCAGGATGTGCAGGACGTCCTGACCTACAGCCTGGTCTCGCAGAGTCCCGACGGCAGGAGCTTCTCCGTAGACCAGGCTGACGGCAAAATCTGGGCAGACGAACACCTGGAGGAGGGCTCGTACGCGCTCAATATCAGCGTGAGCGACGGGAAGTTCACCGTCTGGACCGGGGTCAAAGTTCACGTGTGGGTGGCCACTCAGCAAGCGTTGGACTCTGGACTGACTCTGCAGCTGGTCGGGATGTCGCCGGAGGAGTTCCTGGGCGATCACTGGAGAGGCCTCCAGCGCAGCCTGGGACAAGAGCTGGATCTCCCCCGGCAGGAGCTCCACCTGGCCAGCCTACAGCAGCGGCCTGACCCCCGGGCCCTGGAGGCCCTGCTCATCTGGAGGCCTCAGGGCGGCCCCGTTCGGCCCCTGCCCACCAGCAGGCTCGCAGGTGAAAGTGCTGCATGATCACACGTGGTCAGTGAGGTCAGTGTTCAGTATGTGTGCCATCTGACTTGTTGGACTCTTTGGTACAGGAATTATATCGGACATCGAGGACTCTCTAGGCCTCAGCATCCTCAGAGTGAGTCACAACGGCTGTCTGGGCAGCGGATGCCCACCGCGAGGCTGCAGGAACTCCGTGCGGCTGTCGGGAGAGAGGCTGGGCCATTTCACCACCGCCAGAGCTACTTACATCACCCCGCAGCACACCTGGGAGAGCGCCTGCCCCTGCAACCGTACGTCCACCTGTCTGTCTGTACTCAGAGCATATGTACGTATGAGTGAGCTGACAGGGTGCAGCAGCTGTTTCTGACATCTTCTGAAGAGCAGCATGTTTGAATCGTAAAGTTCGGGCCTGCAGGTTTGCAGGATAAGTGTGCTGCAGTAGAGTCATGTGACTGAACACCCACAGAGGGCACAGCGTCCTCCTGGGTTATTCAGCTGTGGTGTACCTGAGCGAACCTGACATGAGGCCGGTTCAGCTCTTTATCGAGTCCTCTGTCACACGTGTAGGACTAGGCTTCTAAGCGAGCTTTCTGTTCGTGGAGGCTGGTGACTTTAAAGTGAACATCGTTGTAGGGTCTCTACCTGGAAAACGATATATACTGCATGCTTACATGCTGTGTTATGATGACGAGTACACTGACCTCCTAACCCCTGACGTCACTCCATATTCAAAGAGCTGCAGAGAAAATGATCTTTTCATGCTTCAGTGTGTGCAGCCGGAATTTCGTCCTTTTCTTCCTGAGATCTGAGGATGAGGAGGGTAAATATTCTCACCAGTGTCAGCCTGTTCTGGTGCATCATGTCGTTCAGGTTAACCTCCCTGCGGTTACACAAGCTGAACTGAGGGAGTAAATCCCCGGATTTCATGAATGGCTGTCAGTATTCCCTCAGCGGGCCACATTGGGATTTGTGCAGGCATTCCTGTATGGATTATAGCTGCAGGGGGTTTTCCTCTGGCTCTTCTTGTCACCAACATGTCTGACTCTACTTTACTTTTTAACCCTCTGCTCTTAAAACCAGTAAAGGCTGAGTTTTGTGCCAGATGTGCCACACTGCAGGTCCAAATGAAACTGCTGCCACGTGTTTCTTCTGCAGCTCAAAATTCACAAGTTCAGTTTAGAAAAAAGGTAAAAATCAGAGTTCCTGGGCTCTGATCGACTTTGGTGTTGTTAGTAAACCTCCCCACAGGCATCATCAAAGTTTAATCTTAGACCAACTAAAAAACAAAAGCAGAAGAGAAATTTGCTCATGGCTCTTATTTGCTCTGGGTTGCCAGACTGGACTCGTGGTTGCCGTCTGTGCCTGACTCTTTGCTCCGTTTTTTTCCTTTTCCAGTAACAACATCAAATAAATTTTCTCTCAGATCAGAGATCACACATTACAGGTTACCACCTCGTTTCATCTGAAGGTGTAAAAACATCAAAAGAGCCGCGCCTTTTAACACAGATTAGGATTATTAAAGATAAGTGGATGCCTAGCTGATTTGGTGAGAACTGCTCTGCAGGTATTTAGTGAGACAAACATAAGATTCCTGATCTCAGAAGCTCGCCGCGGTGGCACCCTCATGGTTGACGCGGTTAAAGTCCGAAAGACAGAATACGTAGAAGTCATCCAAAAATAAAAATCAGATGATTAGCACATTTACTCAGGAGAGGATAAACCAGGCAAACGCCTGGCCAGCTCATTCTTCTGTGTGTGACCTCTGCTTGTGTTTCCTCTGTTTGTGTCTCAGAGTCGGCGCTGAGGTTCGACAGTAGGTCCTACCTGAGGTACCTTCACCGTAAGGACGAGGACAACCAGGACTTCAAACTGTCACTGAGGTTCAAGACGATCGAGAAGCAGGGCGTCATTGTGTCCACCAACAGCAGCACCGGCTGGGGAGCTTTACAGGTATGGATGCATCTGCGGTGCTGTCATCAGAGAGCCGGACATCTTTGGTTTTACAACTGATGTAGTCTTCCTGAGAACACATCAGAGCTCTCACTGTTTCAGAAGTGTGCAATGAACTATGTCTGCCTGATCCTGTTGAACACTGTTGCAGTGTAGGGGTTTGTGTGAGAGGTTACCCAGAATGCACTTCGTTCCAGTTTATTCCGACTCTGAGAGAAGCTCACAGAAAGGCTTGAGTGGCTTCGTTAAATACACTAAAGTCATTGCTGCGGATTAGAGGGGTCACATGACCAGATCAAACCGGGACCTGCGTCATGCGCCTCCTCAGCCAGCGTAGAAGCTTCATGCAGGTCTGCGATTCAGAACCGCTTCTGAAATTCAATCAGGCATTTAGGACATGAGCACATGAAAGTACCTGTCACGCAGAGATACAAGAAAGGAATACCCGATATGCTCTCGATTTGTCGGGAGAACCAGCATGATGGTGAGGAGTTTTATTTCAAAGCAGTGACTAAAGAAAGCTGAACATCTCTACAACAAACTCCACTCTCACGCTGGCCTGCCTCGTCAGCTCACAGAGGTCCGGGACATCGCTGGAATTTCACACCGAAGAAGGCAACGTCGTCTAAAAACAGGCGGACTGACCCAGATTCACCACAGTGAGAAGAACACAGACCAGCAGCTCGGCGGGTATCAGATACTTCACACACACACACGGCGGCCGGCAAACAGGAGCAAATCAAATATCGGTATTTACGATGATGTGAGTGGGGATGAAGTGAAGCACCAGGTCATATCTGTGAATCATAGCTGGAAACTTTCAGGGTAGGTGTAGAAAAGAGGACTCGTATGCAGGACTCCTTTGGGAGAAGACAGTGGATGTATTTACAGTGCGGTAAAGGTGTAACAGTATATAAGTGAAAACACACGTAGTGACTCCTTCCAAACAGTAATCCCGAGTGGCGGTCCAGCTCCCGTGATCTCTCTCTCCGTTTCCCTCCTGGTGGCAAACACACAAACACACACGGAGTAACTAAACAATCCTCAGATCAACGTAAACTGCCACAAAAACCATCCGCGCTGCTCTACCGTGCTTCACACAATGATCCAGCGCTGACCGAAGCTCGATCGCCCTGTTAAGTAGGCAGCCCGGGAGATGGCGGATAATTGGCTACAGCTGGTCGGCTCCGATCAACAACAGGTGCGGCCAGTCTCTGCGCAGGAATGCCGTCACAGCTCGGAGGTAAACAATCCCGTTACGAGAGAGAGAGAGAGAGTGGGAGAGAGGGGAAGGGAGCGACATGCACACAATAACACATGGGCAGGCATCCAGGCGAGGGCTGTCGGACCATGACAGAAACATTTTGGGATGAAAAGCCTCACTCGACGGTCCCCACAGAGACCCGCCTTAAATCAACTCAGCGGCTCTGCTGCTAAATTAGTGTCAAACAACGTTACTAAACATTTGCCAGCTGAGATGCCCAGCTCAGGGGAAACTTCCTGTGAATGAAGGAATCAGAAATCCTTGTTCCGCCAAATGCTGCAGTTTTCTTTCTTTGTGTCTCAGGAGAGCAGCAATAGAGACACACACGTCTTCTTACCTGCTTGACTTTGTAAAAGAGGAAAATGCGAGCACGCTGCTTATCGTGCACGTCTGTGTAGGAACTGTATTTCATCTCGATGTGTGAGTGTGGAGCAGGAATCAGTTCACATCCAGATCACAACAACACTCACCTTGGGTAACTCTACAAATGCAAAAACTGAGCGAGAGGGGCTGCTATTGTGTGTGTGTGTGTGTGTGTGTGTGTGTGTGTGTGTGTGTGTGTGTGTGGATAATAGCAAACACTGAAATACATTTTTGCACGCAGGAATGAATTTTGTTCACTCAAATTTAGCTTTTCTTCGCTAAATTTCTCCTCAAAATGCAACACTTGCACCTGCAAACTTTTTTTTACGTGCGCTCAAATTTTTTTTACGTGCGCTCAGGATAGTGGCACAAAAATATCACCATAAACCTGCAGAGTTTCACAGGCTGTAAGTTTCTGAACTTAAAAAAAGAAAAATCTCCAACATTTATTGCCTCGTTTCGTGGAGCAGTACAGGAAGCTTTATTAAGCTGACTGAAAACAATGAGACCTGAACAGATAACTCATGACCCAAACCTGGTTTGATGATGTTTCCCCTCCTGGGCTTTCCTCCTCTATGAGCTCTCCGGCTCAATATTCACTCGCTCTGATTCTCAGGAAATTTCAAAAGCACCATTCAGCCTTTCCCAGCGTTCTCCCTCCTGGGCTTTGGATCTTGGTCCCTGCCCGCTTCATTATGAGCAGAAATGGCTTCAAAAGGAATTTCTGAGCAGCGAGAGCTCCCTCACCTGGGTTTGGTTCAGAGAAACTTCCTGAACATACGAGGCGCTATTCATACACCTGATTACCCGGGAGGACTGAGCGGACTGTATGAGTGTACTCTTCCACACCTCATCAGTATTCTCTGTCAGCTTTCACACCTGTGGGACAGGAAATGCGTGCTCACCTTCAGACCTGTTTGCTGCCATTAATTTCTTTGCTTCTGCATGCATGCGCTTGGAATCGGCTCCTTTCAAATGAAAATGTGTGAGCATGTGGATGAAAAGCTGCCAGGGTGAGAAGTGTAGAATAGGAAGAGGTGATTTGTCACTCCTGTGTGATGAGGAGTGTCAGTGAACACACTCCATACACAGTTGGTGTTTCTGCAGTGACACAAAATGCCTGAAATGTCAGTTTAGGCTTTTATCGCGGTGAGAGAGCAGCAGGGAATCCTGCTCACAGTCTCATTCAGCAGTCGTCCCTTTGTTTTATTAAATTCCACCAGTGTGGGTCTGCGGCGGGTGAGGCTCTGAGGTTTCTGTTGCTCACTTTGCTCCACAATCAGAGCGGAGGAGGCGATTTACAGAACTGAAGAAAAGGAGAGCTAAGCTGTCTGCGTTCCAACCTGCAGAATGAGCTGGTGGTGGCATTTGATCACTCTGGAGCCTCTTAGACGAGGTGTTTTCTGTCCAGCTGGGAGGAGCCTGGGCCGTGCTCAGGAAACTCTGGGGAGATTATATTTATTTAGGAACAACTGAGAATTGAGAAGGCTGTGATGTAGGGTTAGCAAGCCTACCCCATAAAACCCAAATTCCTACGGAAACATTGAAGAGGCTTGGTTTAGAAGGAGGACCTTCACACTGAAGACTAAGGACTTCATATGGTGAGGAAGCAACAGGACTGAAAATCCTTCTTTAAGGAAGATCAACATCAGTGCATGGGAGGAGGAAAGGCAGGCCACAGAAAACATCCGTGGGGTGTCCCTGGTTTGTGTGTGTCTTTGTCCATTTCATTACAAAGACTCACACACACATGCGTGAGTAAGTAGGTGTAGGGACAGCTGCCCAGAGGAGCTGGATGGAGGTGCCGCCACCCAGCTGTCAGGCACAGAGGGAACTGTTATGAAGGGGGAAACTATTAACAGGGACCAGAACAGTTTCTCTGTCATGCTGTAAACGTGTTTATTTTAACAGTCGGTGGGAGCTCTTGCTTGGATGGTCTTCGTGTGTTTTAGTGTTTGAGCAAATGCTCACGAACACTGAATGGATGATTATTAATTTTCATATTTGGAAAACAGTCGCGTCTCCCTCAGGAGGAGTTTGCAGCTTTTTCTCAGTGCTGCTGAATTTTGATCAGGTGCAGGGCAGACAGTGATGAATATGTCCAATACTCTGAGGACGACATGAGTGAAAATGTAATTACATGTCTCCCAGGTTGAGTCACTATTTATCCCCAAAGAGAGTAAACAAAAGTTAATGCACTTTTATGCTAAATGTGAGAGCATTGCTCCTGATAAACATCGCGTTAGTGACATCAGCTTTTAGCCTCTCAGACTCTTGGCCCGTTTAGCCAGCCTGATTCTGAGCAGTCTGAACTGCTGCCTTTCATCCTCCCAAAATTCTCTCCCAGGTGCTGAAACATCACCTGCAATCTGCAGACTGTTAAAGACCAGCGTTCCTTAAAAACACTGGATTTATATCCAGGATGTGAGGATGCACACTCTCTGTCAAGTAGCTCAATTGGACAGGTATGCAGTTTCCTGGCTGTGCAGCTCTTCTCAAAGCCAAGAGTCAGTCCTGATGCAAGGAGCCTCTTTGAGTTTCATACATACCTCTGTTGTCCCCATCCAAGTGAAGACACGCAGGATCACAAGTGTGAGCAAAGCTGAAATCCAGCCCCGATTCACTCACTTTAATTAACATAGCACCAAATCACAACAGCAGTCATCTCAAGGCACTTTGTATTGTAAGTTAAAGACCTCACAATACTACACAAAACCTCCACAATCAGACCACTCCCTTTCAGCAAGCACTTGGCAACTGTGGGAAGGAAGAACCATACAGGGAAAGGGGTGTGTCCAAGGGTTTTTCCTTTTTTTTTAAATTGGAAACTTCTATTTTAATGTTTGAAGCGCGTCAGATTGCTGAGTTTTCCTTCTTTGGCCTGAGCTCGGCCTTCTCCCTCTCTGTCTCGGTTTGACACCAGCGCTGTAGTTTGCCTGCGTGCAGTCGCAACACACATCACACGCTGCGGGCACTCTCCAGTTTATCAGCAGCACTGACAGGATGTGATATATAGAGGCGTGAAGCACGATGCTGCAGAGCTGAAGTCTCTGAGGAGCGGGATTCGACTTATGCTGCGCTGGTGCTGTAAAAGCCCGAGTGCATCATCTCCCTCACACGGCTGCCATAAATCACACCCAGAGTCACAGGAACGTACATTTAACAGAATAAAGACGAGCAGCACAATTCAGCCCTCAGCTCCCTCCTTCAGCCCCGTGGGCTGTCATTAATCCATGAGAAGAGTCCTGCAGGTCCGGCCCCTCCGATATGAATCACTGCTGAAGCTTTTTACTGCCACAAGAAAGCAGAGAGAACATGCGGCAGCGATAGAGAGCAGTGCAGCATCACCCAGAGGACGGCCTGAACGCTCTAGAGGGCTGCAAATAAAGACAGGAGCACGCCGAAACAGACACAGCAGCTATCAATAATGCCTCCGGTGACCAGCGAGGCCAAAACATCCATGCTCCTTGGAAGTTGGAGTAGCATGGTGTTACATGTAGAAAACATGACCTGGCTTTGGGAACGCTGAGCATACAGAAACTCTGAGAGGACGCTGAGTGCACAGCATGACACAGTGAAGGACCTTTGACCCAATATTTTTGGCATTCATTCAAAATCTGAAACATAAGTCACAGCACGAGCGCCTAAACGAAGGAAGATGAATTTAAAGCATTTTGAGACTTTTTTCTAACAAACTACAAAACACTAAGTGATGGAACCACTGAAACGAATCTGAAAGGAGCATTAAATGTCAGAGCTGCTTCCAAGCAGGATGTCGGTGGTTAAATAATGTTAAATAATGTTGTTTCTTCATTTAACAGTTTCTTCTCCCCAGAAAGAAAGAAAATAACAAGTCAAAGGCTTACACTCAAAAACTGAGTCGGACGTATTCTTCTCTGGTTTTCGTGCATGTGTCTCACTGACCTTTGTCTTCCTCCCTCAGTTGGCCGGCGGAGACCTGCTCTTCAGGTACAGATGTGGAACCACCACCCCTGCCTCACTGCCGATTGGCTCTCATATGGTGTCAGACGGTCGCTGGCACAGCGTCCTGCTGGAGGTCAACTCCTCCTCGCTGAGGCTGACCCTGGACGGGCAGCATCCGGTGTCCGCCTCCTCAGTTGAGCCGTGCCAGATGCTGCGCTCCCATGGAGCGTTGCTCTTTGGTTCTCCTCCAGAGCTCCACCAACAGCCACATAATTTCAGCGGCTGCCTTGAGGGCCTGGAGCTCAATGGGGAGCCAATCAGAACAGGCGACTCGGCGGAATGGAGGGGGTCAGGGAGCAGGAGGGTGTTTGGGGTGTACCAGTGTTGCAGCGGGGGAGGAGCCTGCGACAGCAGCCCTTGCAAGAACGGAGGTGTCTGTGAGGAGGACGCCACGGGGGGTGAGTCGCCAAAAACTAGATTTTATTGAAAGTAAAAAAATAAAACAGAGATTTCGAGATTGTGCACAGAACTTCCTGAAACAGACAAATGTCCACACTTCAGGGCCAAAGTCCCGAGTCCAGCTCAGGGCTCTTACATCATTTAATTTCCTCTCAGCCTCCAGTTTAGCCCGCCAAAATAAAAGCAGGAAAAATGTGCCAAAACATAAGGAAATACCACACAGTGTGTGTTCCTTTATCATAGTTTAATTAGTGTTTTTGTTATGATGACTTAATAAAATTAGATTAAAGCAAACAAACAAACAATGTGAGCTCAGTAACTAAAGTACTAAAGGAGAACAAGTGAAGTACCACAGGAGGAGGAGATGGACCGACGTGCGGATTCAGCAGGAACCCACACCCATTGGAGCTGAGGTTCTCCTCAGGAGGTTCAGCTCCATGTGTCCTCCTCTGCTCCTCCTCTGAGGAGGATTCGAACTTAAAAAAGTTGCTGTTTTTGCCCCTGCAGTCATTTTTATCTCATCACTAGAAGGAAAAAACAAAAATTTAGTGCCTGCAGGTGGTGGAAGTTAAGCTTTTAATGAAGAATCAGCCTCAGTACAGCTGCAGGGCAACGTTCAGTTTGCAACATTTTATGAAACTGTTGAAACAAATATGATTTTTTGTCTGTCCCCATCTCACAGCGTCGTAGCAACAGTCGTCTCAAGGCACTTTATATTGTAAGGTAAACACAACATTAAGGAGAAAACCCCAACAATCAGGTGACCCCATCTGAGAGACCGGTTGGGTAAAAACGAGTGTATCAACATGTCAATCATAGCATAGCCCCACCCTAAATCCTCCCCTGCTTCCTGTCGTTTACAAATCAGGAAAGCTTTATTTTTATGACTCGCAGATTAAGACAAATACAGGTGTATGTGCAGAAGTCAGTTTAGATTGTAGATTAGACACATGATAATGGAAGAGTCGTGATCTCAGCCTGTGTCCTTGATCCCTGCTTCCTCATCCTGGTGGCTTCCCTCTCTGATTCTGGCTGATGAAACATGATTTTTGCTGCCTTCTCAATTCCACGTGCTATTTTCTGCCAGTTATCCGTGGGAGAATAAAGCTTGCACGATTTTTCCCTTTAAACATCAACAAGGTGCTGCACTCTCCAGCCGGACCTTGCTGACCTTTGCTTTGATTATTTCGTGCCTGTAGGGGAGACTCGCTGTGGCTTTGATCAGTTGCTCTTGTCTCAGATGTCTGGGTGTTTTATTTGCTCTGCAGAGCCGCGCTGCAGGTGTGCAGGACTCTTCCACGGCGCCCGATGCGAGCTGACCGACAACCCATGCGCCTCCCAGCCGTGCACCCACGGCAGGGTGTGCATGCCCATGGATCAAGGTTACCTGTGCAACTGCTCGCGTGAGAACCCTGAGGCAAGGTAGGCACATGTCCACACACACACCTCATTCACCGATGCTTTTAACCATCACAGCCACTTTATTAGGTACAGTGGAGCCTGCCTTTGCCGTTCAAATCAATGTAAGCACAGAGTGTATCCTTATTCTTCATAACTTCTTCATCTGGCCCCAGCCCTGAGTGATGGAGATCCATTCCTGTCGCATCATCCTCTTTATAGTGTGCAGGTTTGTGATCATCTACTTGACTTTTAAGGACTGACCAAACTAAAAATGTCCTCAAAGACCAAACAAACAGGCAAAAGTGATAACTACTTAACTCAGACAAAGGGTGGAAACCAAAAAGAGAGACCAAGACTCAAGTGCATGAACTAAGATCCTGCAACAATAATCCAGAAGAGGAAAGAGAAAATTCAACATCAAGGTCCTGAGACCATGGCAACAAGCTCTTTGAGCATTAAAACGTGATTGGCTGATTAGATATTTGCTTTAGAGAGCAGCTGCTGCACATGTGCCACTGTGCAAAAAGCATTGTGTTTTGGGTGATATATGCTCCAGTGATAACAAACTAGTGTTGTCACACAGCAAGTCACTGAAACTAAACTGAAAACTAAACCTTTGTAATGGTCACTTCAGAGTTGGAGACCAGGTCTGCAACCACTCACAGTCAGCCGCCGTCTTCAAAGTGACTTCGGTGCATCGAGACCTTCATTTTTACCCTCGAGTTCAATCAGGTTACACCCAGTCTGCAACCCGCTGAGTCGAACCCCTGATTGCATTGCGACGGGGTGCAGACTGACTGCAACATGTTGGTAAATGTCTGCATTTATAAGTTAGATGATGATTATTTGCAAACCTTCAAATTTGCCAATCTGTCTGAGAGCGACTGCAGTCACACTGCAACTGATCTACTTCTGGGCTTTTTTTTTTTTTTTATAGAGCAGTGAAACTAATAAAAAAAACAACTAAAATTGACATTTTGAGGGTAAACTGAAACTAAAGATATAAACACGAACCAAAAAACCCAGTCTGACACACACAAGCTCACCCCCCCCCCCCCCCCCCCCCCCCCCCCCACAGAGTTACGGCCATATTTGCATCTCCTTCCTTTCATTAAAGCTGCTTCGATCCCCGCGGCTCTGAGCCACCGTCCCTCTTCCAGGTGGGTTTGGTTTAATTCGCTGAATGAAAAATGGCTACTGCTGAATGGTAGTTGCAGGCGGCGTACTTTTGCTTTAGGAAAACATGCAGAGATATTTTATCAAGCTGTCACCAGCGTGTGTGGTGGACAGCAGCACACAACAGGACATTTTATTTAGAGTGTCCAAAGACATTCAGAAACGTTCCTCTGGTCTCCAAAGCAAAGTCTTCCTTCAGATAATAACAGGAAACATGTTTTTCTCTGCAAAGCGCTGCCGGGATACACTCTGAGTGAAGTAAAGCGGGGGACCTGAGCACCGGGGAAATAAACTGAGCTGCGGGCACATTTATGGAAAACAGAGTGCCGGCTTTGTGTGAGTGCTTCCACTCCAGCACTCACCAATCAGATCTGTGCCAGCAGGGTCTCAGGGTGGTGTTTCGTGCCCATGCCAGCTTTGAAGCTTATAGGATCATCACTGATTTAACCTCCACCTCTGTGCTCCTCTCCGCTAATGAGCGCTTGTTCAGACAGGCTTCAGGACCAAAGAGTAACCTCTGGAGTTTGGGCAGTCTCATCAGCAGAGAAGTCCAACTGAGGAGGGACAGGAGCTGCTGTGTGTGCGGCTATCACCGGAATCTTTTATCATTTTTTCATTTCATTTCCAACATAAATTCTTTTTACAAAGTTAAAAACTGTGGACACAGTCACATGAAATTCAGGTCCTTCTGAAACTAAAGCTGATATTTGCTCTGTGAGCTTTTGGGATGTAAAAGATCAGAACAGGACTGAAAATCAGTCCAGAGGTGCCCGAGGAGACGAAACTGAATGTGAGGTGTGCAAAGTTTAAATGAGAGTTTTGGTTCTTTTCACTCACAGTTTGCTGTTTTTTGGAATATTTTAGTTTTCCATCCTCTGAAAGTGCTTTAATGTTCCTCCCTTTAACCTTTTAGGTGCCAAGACACAGGCTGTTCACCCAACGAGTGTCCTCAAGGGTTCGGCTGTAAAGTCACTAATGGTGCCATCTACTGCGAGCCACTGCCTCTGGTCAGTCATGACGACAGACACACATGACCTTAATGTTCTTTCTTCTTCAGTGGCAGCAGATCAAACTTTAATCATTTTCCCGTTCTTCAGGTCAATCCATCGTTTGGATACATGGAGATCATACAGATTGGTGCCGGTGTGCTCGGATTAGTCTTCTTGGTCGGCGTCTTTGTTTGCATCAGGAAACGACATGTTCAGCAGAAGAAGAAAAAACCCATCTGCGTCCAGGACTCCAACGGGTAAGAGTTTTTATTTCTGAAGTTATTCGTCAACATATTCCATCAGATCTTATTAAATCTCTAACGTCAGCTGCTTCACCTGCAGGTACTTACAGTCCAGTCTGGCCAAGAGCCTGAAAGCAAACTCCCAGGAAGTCAACCCCATTGAGATGAGCTCGCTGGTTGGTCCAACCAATGACCTCGACCACACACCGTTCAGATCGCTACGGCCACGCAGCCAGATCGGTTCGTCGGCGGGTGGGTCTCCAAAGACGCAGGGGCCGGTCGTGTGCAGCGTTGCTCCCAACCTTCCTGTCAGGCCGCCATCGAGCTCTGATAACGACTCCATCAGGAAAAACCACTGGGACCTGGACTATGAGGGTGAGTGTTGGTTTGAATTGGGGGACTGGGAGACTTTCTGATGAAACCTCAGCATGCTCTTGGACATCTGATTGTGAGCATTAATAATGAGAATAAAGCAGGACTATCAGCAGCACTCATGCAGCGCAGAATGTCATTAGATCCGACGCTCCTGGGGTTTATCGCAGTGATTCTTCTAGCTCAACACGAATAGACAGAAGGATGACTCCACTAAAATTCAGTTTCGTCTGTGATCCAGACCCTTCAAACATTTTCAAAAACTCCTTCAGGACCTAAAGTGTGCGATGTTTGCAAACTCTTCCGCCGAACAGGTGAACTGTTCTGCGTTTCACAGCTGTGAGCCGCATTTAGACAGCCAAACACTGAGTGCATTAAAAAAAAGGAGGAAGCAGGGCTATGAGATGATCCTGGTATCAGATGGAAGCAAAAGGTCTTTTTGAGCAGCCACCTGTCCCGCCAACTGATGTGATCCATGAACGTTTACCCACAATACACTTTAGGGATTTTAACAGTGCTGCACTTTACATCATGCAGCATGGACATCATGCATCTTTGGTCTGAAGGTGTGTTGGATTTTGTTGATAGAGGAAACAAAAAGACAGCATAAATGTACGAGAGAAGGCGTTTGGACAGGCATGCAGATAACACCGGCATCCTTGCTGTGATCAATCCAGGGAAGCATGGAGTCTGTTTTAAAGAAGACTTGACTTCAGGGCAATAATTAAAGCTCTGACTCTTTAATAAGACGGCGTTGGAGTTTCAAATAATCCGACTGGAAAATCGTTTGGAGAGATGCCATCTAAGTCACAGCAGCATTTTCAGTCCTGACATATAGAAGGTCAGAAGAGACGCTGTAGTCACTCGATGTCGCCGTAAACACGCAGTTAATTGTGATGTGCAGTGCTGCATCATGTGAAACGTGCACTGTCTGTCAGTACACGGCACTGATTAAACTCTGGGAGATGAAACATTCAATGAGGCGACAGGAAGTGATAACATCGGGAAGCGATTTTTCTGTTTCACTGCTGTGATCACGTCACATCTGCCTCCTCACTGTCTCCACGTCTCGTTCTCGTTAGTACTCTTCCTTCAGTTAGCACCTCTCAGGCTCCCTAAATCTCTACAGCTGTCCCGGGGGTTTCTCCGAGCAAACGTTATACGTGCACATTAAACATGAAGCTGTGTTTCCACCAAGCTGCTGAAAAACGAAGTAACAAAAAGCATCCACAATAGACCGCCATGTTAAATGCTATCTACTGCTAGCAAACACTGAACAGCGTTTCATCGGCGACCTGGAGCTCACAGGCAGCAACATTTATGAGCTCTATCAAAATAAAGGACGTTCTCTCCTCGTCCAATCAGCTGCTGTCACTGACGACACTGATGAGCTGCAGTTGTGGTTCAACTTTACCAACACAGCATGAACCCAAAAGTGGTGTTTCCCCGGAAATAAATTCTATTAACAATCATAAAAAAGAACTTAACAATAAATTCCTCAACAACAGTTAAATGTAACTCCTGCACGTTGTTCTGCTTACTGGTTTATATGGAATATAAATAATCATATAAAATAGCTGCTGTGTGGTCCGAGCAGCTCCAGTTTCAGGATTTTATTTGGATGTTATTGATTGCATGGTGCACGGTGGTTAGCACTGTTGCCGCACAGCAAGAAGGTCCTGAGTTCAATTCCACCATCAGGCCGGGGTCTTTCTGTGTGGAGTTTGCATGTTCTCCCCGTGTTTGCGTGGGTTCCCTCCGGGTACTCTGGCTTCCTCCCACCGTCCAAAGACATGCAACTTGTGGGGATAGGTTAATCGGATAATCCAAATTGTCACTAGGTGTGAATGTGCGAATGAATGTGAGTGCGAATGGTTGTCTGTCCCTGTGTGTTGGCCCTGCGACAGACTGGCGACCTGTCCAGGCTGTACCCTGCGTCTCGCCCTATGACAGCTGGGATAGGCTCCAGCGCCCCCCGCGACCCTGGAAAGGATAAGCGGAAGCGAATGGATGGATGTTATTGATTAGCAGGTATCTGTTTCTGAGTGATGTTTGACGACCAGTCTAAGTGGAAATCACATGAAGATGTGATGTGCCAACTTAACCCCACCATCAGTGTCACACAGACTGATATTAGATGATGTTTAATCTGCGCCTGGTTTTAGTTCAGAGAGTCCGCGTTGGTTCTGTCCCGTTTGCACACCTGAGCTCAGGTGTGGAGCTGTCGTTGTCCTCTTCTGATCTTTTTCATGAAGCAGTTTGAGTAATTCAGCCTGTGAACAGCTCAAACAGGTGGCCTTTATTCTACTATGAAAAGGATTTTCATAGTAGTGCAGGTCTTTATTTTCCTGCTTTGTCGCCGTGAGGCTGGCCGATAAGATAACGCTCCTGTGTGAGGCCAACGTCTGCTTCCATGTTTGTCTCCCTCTCCTGCTGTCGTGCTCATCTGTCTGTAAGCGATCCATACCACCGAGCTGTGAGTCCTGCGTCCGTGGTCGTGTTGCTCAGACAGATGAAGAGGCAGATTGGGTGTTTGTCATGCCATCGCTCCTCAGGCAGCACCCGGCTGGCAGGTCGTTCGTCTGTTCAACCTTACGAGCACAGGAAAGGACACGTTTCTGTGTGAGCCGCTTCATTCGTTGTAAGACTTATTGTTAATGGTGACGCCACCCGAGGCTGCCGAGTGACCTCCATATCAAACTCTTCACAGGATGATAACATGATTTCTGAACTGATTCAGGCCTGGCTTTAGAACAAAAGGACTGGCTGTGCATCCGTGAGGGAGGTCTCTGCCTCACCCTTGGAAAAACCTGGAAATTGTTCTAATGATCATCAAACCACGACTTTATGGGCATATACTCAGGTGTCAGAGCTCATCATTAAGGGTGCTGGAGAGGTCATCGAATGTTGTCTTTAAGGGGTAAGAGTCCAGTCTGGTCCTAAAGATGGTCAGCATGTGTTCGCGAGGACTGCTTCAGGTTTAAGCAGCACTAATGTTTGAGTTGATACTTCATTTTAATTCTCCATCAAGATTTTATGCTTGAATGAGGATTAAAGCCGCCACTGCTGGTGTGAACACAGCGCCGTAATCTTCCAAACATCATGAGCTCGCTGCTGATATTTGATGTTTTCATTTGTTTTCTGTGTTTCTGGATAAAATCTCAGTGAAAGTTTCCAGCAACACTGATCTGTAGTTAAATCATGCACACAGTGGTAGATGGCAGCCCATTCAGCCCTGAGATGGGATTACCGCCTTGCCCTTGGTCAGCCTTTCATTTGTGTGATTTGGAAGCCTCACAGAAAGCCTCCAAAGGGGAATTTCATTACTTTTAATGGTCTTTTCAAGGCTGTTTGAATATCAGACTTTACAAAAACAGCTACAGGGAAACTTTTTGTCCCCAGTTCTCGAATCTTTCCAGCTCAGCAGCAGCTAACCCTAAACCAACATGATCTGCCCACTTCAGGCACAAATACCCATGGCGGTGAATTCTAACACCAATTACAATTTTTGCTTTTACACGTCATTTCACTGATTATAAATAAGGCCCAGAGGCTCTGGACTTTCATCACACATGTGTAAAGAAAAATGATGCAACTCCCCAACAGGACTTTAGTCTGAAAACATTTTCAGATAGAAAGCTTCCTCTAATTCTACCTCAGTAGGAAACAGAAAGACAAAGAGGGAGCTTTAAAGTGACCTGCCGTCTAAATACAACATCATTTATTAATTTGTCAGTAAGCATCCTAAATTTCAGAAAGTCATCCGTGTGAACCATCCTGTTTATCTTTATACATACAGACATTGTTTCAGTTTCTACAAATCCCAGGCCCTTTGGAGCAGCTCGTGCTGTTAGCCTGAGCCACCGACTGAACAAAGACTGTTGGTGTGGGTGAACCGTTAAAGATGCTGTCAGGCTTTCATCGCCGAGCTGTGTTTACTTCATCCTCTCATCAGTCACGTCTCTCCTCTCTCACCTTCCATCTGTCCTTTTCATTTCATCTTCCACCCCCTTTCCCCCTCATCTCCTCGGCTTCTCTCCAGCGTTTCCCTTTTGTCTCCTTTGCATTTCCCTCGCTCCTCTTTTGTCTCATTTTGTCTCTGTGTCTACATGTCAAGCAGCCGGGAGTCTGCTTGGTATTCTCAGAGACCAAACTAACAGCAGGAAATCCTCTAAAGTTTGTCTGAGCAAAGTGCCGAACACGTCTGCTCTGTTACTTTGAGATTTGGGGATGAAGGGCAGGAATATGAAGTGATAATCCTCGGGAAGCAACTTTGTTTTCTGCTGAGCCCTCGAGTCTGCGGGGGTCTCTTCTGGGACGTTTTGGGACCATTTCCTCGTGATGATGATGATGATGATGATTAGTGTGTTGGTATCACTGTTCAGAGGTTTTAGGCACAGACTGGCTTTACAGGTTTCCACTTGACTGCAAGGGATGATTTTCTACCTGTTTTCATGACTGTAACTCCTGAGTAAGGATTGACTGTTTTAAGCTATTTAGAAAGCACAAAGGCAGCCCTGTTGAGTTTGTGTTCTTTGATATTTTCTCATTTTTCGTATTGTATGACAGTATGGGCCCAAGCATCTGCTGAAGGCTTCGTCCAGCGAGGCTCAGGAACCCGGGATCAAGAGCCTGTTTGATGGCAGCACTGTCACATCTGACAGTGTGGGCTACTTTAGCTGTCATCAATCAGCTTTCAAATCAATAAACGTGATGTCACGGCGGCTTTGCTGATGTCACTGGTGTCGGGATGATATCACGGCAGCTGTGATGTTGTCACGGCAGCTGTAAAATGTCAGTCATGTTTAGGGGTAAAGGTCAAAGGTCAGGCAAAAGCAAATAAGAGCTGCAACTCTTTAATTCATTATATGATACATTTATACTATTATTATGTGTAAGCAAATTTAATTAATATGTACTCTGTAGTCTATTTCACTGTGTGTATGTGAGTAAGGACACAAGAAAATAATTATTGCATCATATTGATTTTTATTTTTTTTGTATTTTTAGTGTCCCATTTTATGGCTATTTACTTATTATTTTATTTTTTCTAATGAGTTGAGCTCTTTCTGATAAAATGTTAACCTTAATGAACTTTTTTATTAAAATTAATAACATTTTTTTATTATTTATTGTTGAATTAATGATCAAATTCAAGTTACAACTTTTAAAAACTTATCAGTGATTACTGTAAAAATGCAGAGCACATCCAGAGCTACAACAGATTTTTATGGATTTACAGACTTTTAGTTTTTACGGTAATTATTATTATTGATGTTTAATATTAATAATAATAATTATGTGATAATATTATAATTAATAATAAATATGAGGTTTGAGGGCGGTGTTTCGTAGCTGAATTATAGAATGCTTTTTACACATATGACTATGTCTGTGATGCTCTGATGAGTGAACTCCTCTTTGTGGAAGTGACGCCGTGCGTGTGCTCATAACCAGATGTGTGTTCAGAGCGGTGACCTCTGACATGACAGATTAAATGTCACCGAGTCACCGCTAAGGTTACGTAAGCGGCACGTTTTCCTCTCTCCTCACCGACTTCCTGCTTGTTTAATAACTAAAGTCTGAAGCAGCTGCTGCACATGATTAAAAATCCTCCTGACGGTCACTTTTGCTTGGGATGAACAACCTGAAATCACCAAATTAGTATTTCAAGGTTGAGACGTAGCTCGAGATTACAGCGCAGAAAGATGGAGGAGCTAATCTTTAAGGTTGCCCTTGAATTGTTTTAATCTTGGCCATAGATAAGTAAGGAGGATTATTCTACTAAGGAAGTCATTAGACATGTTTCTGGATCAGTCGCCTGCCTCTAAGTGAAATACGGTGACCTGGGGACGCGGAGCTATTCTCACACACACCCACTGAGTGTTTAATATGCAGATTGTTAAAGCTTTTGAAACCCACTTTCAGCCCTGTGTTCAGTGTCAGTAGATGTGGAGAAGTTTCACTTTGATTTCAGCGTAGTAAAGTTCTGACTCCATCCCGGTGGGTGGGGATTTTCAATCCCTCGTTTCCAGCGAGTTGCTGTCGCTGATGATAGACGACATTGCAGTAAATCAAATGTAAGAGCAGGAGTGGCCTGGGTAGTGTTTGCCTGGGACATTTTAGGTGAAAGTTGGAAGTAAGTGATGATTTTCTGAGCTGATTGTTTGAGTGCGAAACCATCAGTAACCAGAGCTCTTCCTCTGCTTCCTGTCCTCAGTCTACCCCGCAGACCCGGACTATTACGGCCGTCCGGCGGTCCAGGATTTCCCTCAGTTTGACATCGTAGAAGACACTTACTCCACCTCCACCATGGACTCCCGCAGGAACTCTAGGTTTGGTGGCTTCCCGTTCCCGCTGGACCGCTGCGACCGCCGTGCACCCCTGCCACCGTGCTACAGCAACCAGAACCTGGATGATTTCCTGGGTCCAGACGGTCTTCCTCTTCCGAGCTCTCAGTGCCCCAACGAGTACACCGCCATCAGCTACTACCCGACCCAGCACACCCGCAGCCTCGACAACGTCACGGGCTACAAGAGACTCAGCATGCGCCTCAGCGTCGCCATGCCCTCATACGCTGAGCAGGCCAGCCCGCCGCCGGCACCGAACCTGAACCAGGCCCAGCCTCAAACCCGAAAAGCACGACAGAACCCACGCAGCTGCGATGGGTCAAGCATGGTGGAGAGTGACTACGGGAGCTGCGAGGAGGTGATGTTTTAAGGTGGTGACATGTGGGCGTGGTCCTCACACGGCAATCAGAAGAGATCAGATCTCTTCGTCGCTCTGTGTGAGATGATCACAGCATGTGGAATGATTCTTCACACACCTCTGATTTGTTAGACTCTTTAAAGTGTTGCAGTCTTGCTGCGCCAGATTAGACAGAGCATCTCAGGATGGCTCGCTCACCTCCGCAGAACAAGTTCAGCACAAGTTCATCTTCTGTTGTTGGGACACCACCCAGGGTGTTCGCTGTCTCGACAGGGCTGTGAAATCATGGACAATATTACCCAGCGGGCTGTGAACTGCTCAGACTTTTGAAAGCTTCAAAGCGGAAAAGTCTGCCTCTCTGCACTCCAAACACACCTCCCACATTTCACCGTTCACACACACTCGTCTGATCAGCCACACAGCTGGAGCTGTGCTGAACACGGACAGCACATCCTGCTGGGTGTGTTCGCTCATATCTGCTCCTAAAAGTGCAGAAACAGGTTTATGGTATGTCTAAGGATTTCAAATCTCAGCGTATTAAAGCACATTTCATACAGGAGAAAGGTGTCGGTGTTTGTTGTTAGCATTCAGAGGGCTGGATCCTCGTTAGAAACATGAAAGCGATTAAAAAAGTGACGTTATTGTGAAGTGGACTTTGTATTTTTAGCTGTAAGAACTCTGTAAACATCTCTTTGTGGATTTCAATGAGTGAATTTGATGACAGTATTTTCCGTGTTTGTGTATCGCTGCCCTGCATGATAAAGGGAACTCTTAAAGTGCAGCAGGAGAGAATCGTCCATGCAGCCATTTTAAATGGATTGAATGAGCAGAGAAGCTCGGAGTGCACGATGCAGCGTTTTTATAAGTGACTGTTAGATAGTGAAGAGTCGATGTTTAGTTTAGTTTTGTCAAATCAAGTTTGACCTTTTCTTTTTCCCAAAGAACTGAGCAGAGACGACTTGTTTCTAATAACACATAGAGTTGGTCAGTTCATTGTCAAACTCCCTCCTGCCAAATTACGTGTGAAGGTTATGATCTGAACTGCAGGAAATTACAGAGGAATATTTGGATGTGAGCAGCTTCAGTTAAAAGCTGAAATAATTGTTAATTGTGACTCACAGACTGGTTGTTTCAGTGTTTCTGCTTAGTTTTCAACTCTGTGGTAGCCGTGGCACTTTGTGAAGATAAAACTCTCAGGGTTCGCACTGTCCTCCTGCTACCTGCTGGTGCACCGACCACTTCTTTGATCCCCAAAACTCCTAAGTGGTCATCCTCAGCCTCTCCTCTCAGCTGTGTGCAGTGTGTCTGTAAGCTCAGGTTTTAAAAACTCAGTGTACCTACAGCACACGGGGAGCTCATGGTGTCCCAGAGACCAAATATTTGAAGGCTTCAGAAAAGGCGAGCTCACTTTGTTGCGACAGCTGGAAGAAGATCCTCATGGATCATTTTATTGGAGCTGAAAGAATCTGGATCTTTTGTTTGATTTCAGGGATGGAAGGACAGAGTAGAGCAGGTTAAACGATGTCCAAGCCTGAAGTTTTTTTCAATGAGCTCCTCCAGGCGGTTTGTGGATTCCAGGACAGAAGATCAGATCTGGGACACTGAGTCGATCTGGCTGCTGTTTGGTCAGTTCATGTTTCTGTAAACGATGAAGTGCCGGCTGAATATGAGCGCTGTGTTTACCGCTGCCTCCAAAACGTGCCAAGGCTGCAGATGTAAAAATCAAAGCCTGCATAAGCGGCGTATGTGGTGAGCTCTCGGAGGCTGGGGAGATAAACAGTGCACGAGAGCAGCACTTGTATCTGGAACACGGCATTTGTAGTAACGTGAAGGCGTTAGCAGACGGTGATTCGGGCAGGGCTGGTTCTTAATGTCCTGACTGTCCAACCTGTCCCATCTGGCACCATAATGTCAAATTGCCAAATCAAAGCACGCACACTCCACATATGATTACATATTACTCCTGCTGAGCTTTGGCTTTTGGAAGAATTCGGGTTGAAACAGAGACATGGCTACCACAGTGTGATTGTCTCATACTTTTGTTTATGTTACGCACAAAAACCAGGGGCAACCTAAGGGCCAGCCGTGACTAAGGCTGAGGATGTGTGTGTAGATGTGTTATGGACATGATCCTTCTCTCACTGGTGGTTCCACTGTGAGCTCTTTCCCTTTGTTTTGAGTCCTTTGTACAAAAGAGATCCCATAATCCACTCGTGTCGTGCTGTACAGTCTGTGCCTGTGTGTTGCTGTGCTGAATATGAATCACTTGAATGTATTGACATGTGTTGTTTGTATTCATTTCATCCATAAAGTTTATTTTTGTACCAATGTGGGCATCCCCATGTTTTGCCCTGATGTTTTTCTCTGAGAGATTTTATTAAGATGCTGTCTGTCCATTTGTTTTCCAATATTGTAAAGAGAATATGAATAAAGATATTATCTTCTGTAAACACCGACCATATCACGCTCTGTTCCGGTCAGAACAGGCCAGGTGGAAAAACAGCCCTCATCAGACAGGATTAGTGTTATCACAGGAATTTGATCTTCACATCTGGAATGCAGCACGATGATAAACTTTTACTGTTAAAACTACTAAAATCTCCCCATTCCTCTTTAACAGGGCAAGTGGTGTCCCCCAGAGGTCTGTTCTAGGACCTTAAACCTGTAGTCAAGTTATCAGTTCAATTATATTTTGTTTAAATAGCAGCAAATTGCAACACCAGTTGTCTTAAGGGACTTTATAATGACTTTATAATGTAGGGTAAAGTCTCAATAATATCCTGATGCATGCTCAATCATCCAGGTAAGGATGATTCTGTTCATCTGGACGTTTTCAGTGGGAGAAACATTTCGTCACTCGTCCAGGTGACTTCTTCAGTCTCAGCTGACTGCAGTTTTCCCCAACCTTATAAACAGTGCTTTTGCACAATGACTAAACTAGCACCACTGAATGAACAATGGGCTGGGAGGTCATTTCCATGATCATCAATATGCAAATTGTCATGACCATTGATCAACAACCACTGATCAAAGACCAACGCTGAGGAACGCTGGTTTGAGCGGGCAGTCAAGGTCATTTACGGGAAAAGGGAAAGACTGAATTGAGGAGGAGGCCTAAGGGTACATCTGTCACCATCTGTCACAATGCTGTGATTGCAGCCATTCCCCAACTCTCTGTGAATGTAACTCATGGACATTGATCAACGGGCTTTGATCAGTGCGAAAACCTAATTGTCTCTCAGCAGTTTGTGAAATACCTGTTCAGTTCAGCTTGAGCCAAGATGACTAAAGCTGGGCATACACTGTGCGATTTGTGGCCCATTTTGAGACATTTTTCAGTCATGCGACCATTTTGGGGATCGGCCTGAGTTTTGCCTTAATCGTGTGTCGTGCATTGTGTAGTATACATGGGGTAATGAGAAGCGATTAACACCTCACAACCAGCTCCCGATCAGCAATTGTACGGTCATAAGAAAATCAAACCTGTTTGAAATCCTGGGTGCCCCTCGTGAGGGTATCGCACTGTTGAAGCAGTGCCATGAGCCGATTTAACGCAACCTCTCACGCTGTGCATGCGCAAACAGAAATGGAAGTGAGAAAGATGGAGTAGCACGGCAGTGCAGCGTGTGATCTGGACACAAGCGATGGAGGCCCAACTTGTAGAACTTTGGCAAGCTCATCCGTGCCTTTTTGATGTGGTCTCACAAAATTATCACGACTGCAACAACCGTGAAAAGAGTTGGATGGATGATTGTAATGACCACGGCAGACCCAACAACATGAACATGCTTTTAAGCATCACTTTATTGCAAACACTATTTAGTCAAAGGAGCTTGCAAAGAAAAGCGTCTGGACTTCTTTAAGTTGCTTGAAGACGTTTCACCTCTCAGAGAGGTACGATGACCTGGATGACTGAGAACCTTCACAGACGCACGCTATTTACACTTTTCTCACGGATGCTGTGCACACTCGGCTGCAGTTCTCCTGCTGCCAGCCACACACATCAATAACAACAACATGATAGGACTCAGTTCAGCCTTTTAACCCAGCGCCTACCCTTAGCGGCACCGCTGTTCACACCCCGCCGCATAATTGCTGCTCGATTGCAGCTGCCTGGTCAATGTTTTTCCTTAGCAGTTTAGCAAAGTTGGTGGTGTGAGTGTGTGTGTCTGTGTGAGTGAAAGACAGAGAGGGAGAGAGAGGGAGAACGAGAGACAGATTTTGTGTTAGAAGATTTTGTAACACTTCATGTTACCACTTCATGTTATTATGCACGCACAGAGTGAGCAATCAGGTCACGTCAGAGCATCAGGCCGTATAGTATGAGACTATGCATTGTGACCTATGAACTTCTAACCCCTGCGATTCAGTTGTACAGTTTGAGCAGGAGCTGAATAACGTGACTAAAAAAATTGCAGTGTAGGCCCAGCTTTAGATAAACAAGATCACTGCACAGGAAGCAGAACTGTCAGTTTCTCTAGTTGAACCTGTGGAGGGATCATGGACTGCCTGCAGTTTGCTTACAAGAAGGTGCTCTTCACAGGTTCACCTACAGGAACCATCGCCCAGCACATCCAATCATATTCCTCGTGGAGGCGTCACACCACACACCAAAGAAGAAAGTGCAACAGGGCTCGCTTTGTGAAGAATTAGAGTAGTTTCCCGGAATGAAAAGTGCATTCATCTAGATTGTTAATGGAGCGTGTTTAAAGACATGAAACGCTGCAAAAACAAGCAGAAGCTGCAATATGATGATGATGAATGATTCCCCACAGACTCAGTCATGTTCCTGAAATGATTAAAGACACGTAGTGAAGAGCAAACGAGATACGAGCACCTTCGTCTGCAGACTGAGGCTGTGAGAGTGTGATGGGACGACAGCACGTTGAGAGATAAATGCAAGACAGCATGTGCATGTTTTAAACTTCCCTTTTAAAACAAATGCTCTTATCTGGCCGAGTCTTGACATTACCTGATAAGGTGTGTCTGTTTTGGGTGAACCTGCTTTCAGCTACTTCCACTTCAAGTTAGTGACTCCTGTTTTCTAAAACTACAGGTGAAACTTCAGCTGATATTGTGTATACTCATTATCCATCCATCCGTCTGTCCATCCGTCCATCCATCATTTAATCTGTCTGTCCATCCATCCATCAGTCCGTCCATCCATCAATCCAACCGTCCATCCATTCATCCAACGTCCGTCTATCCATCCAATGACCATTCATCCAACCATCCTTCTCCAGTCCTGAGCACTCATGAGCTGAGGCGTGTGTTCCGGAGCATTAACACCAGGAAGGCGGCCGGGCCAGATGGAGTGCTGGGCCGGGTGCTAAAAGACTGTGCTGCGGACCTGGCGGACGTCTTCACCTCTATATATAACACCTCGTTGTCCTGTTCACTGGTACCATCCTGTTTCAAAGCAGCAACCATCGTTCCCATCCCAAAACAGTCAAATGTCACATGTCTGAACGATTTCAGACCTGTGGCACTCACCCCCATTCCCGCCAAATGCCTGGAGAGACTGGTCATTAAACACATCAGAGCTGCTTTTCCACCATCCCTGGACTCGCACCAGTTTGCATACAGGGAGAACCGGTCAACCGAGGATGCGATCGCCACAGTGCTGCACACATTACTGAAGCACTTGGAACACAGGAACACCTATGCACGGCTCCTCTTTGTAGACTACAGCTCGGCTTTTAATACCATCCGGCCATACAAACTCCGTCCCAAACTCCACCAACTGGGACTTAACTCCTCTCTGTGCAACTGGATTGTGGACTTCCTCACTAACCGTAGACAGAGTGTCAGAGTGGGTAAGAACACCTCTTCCACCCTTGTGGTCAACACCGGTGCCCCTCAGGGGTGTGTTCTGAGCCCTCTGCTATACACTCTCTTCACCCATGACTGTATTTCCTCCTGCGCGTCCAATCTCATTGTTAAGTTTGCAGATGACACTACAGTGCTCGGACTTATATCCAACAATGATGAGACAAACTATAGGACAGAGGTGCAACAACTAGAGTCATGGTGCCACGACAATAACTTGGTCTTAAACACCAAAAAGACCAAGGAGATCATTGTAGATTTCCGGAAGAGGGGTCATAACAACCATCTGCCTCTCTTCATTGGCAGTGAGGCGGTGGAGAGGGTGAGCAGTTTTAAATTCTTGGGGGTAACTGTGACCAAGGACCTGTCCTGGGGCAACCATATCACCTCAGTTGCACGGAAGGCCCAACAGCGCCTCTACTACCTGAGGAGACTGCGGAGCGCACACATTCCCAGATCTCTGATGTTGAACTTCTACAACTGTGCCATCAGCAGCGTTCTGACGTATGGATTTCTAGTGTGGTTCCCCAGCTGCACCAAGGCCGATCAGCAAGCACTCCAGCGGGTGGTGAAAGAAGCTGGCAGAATTATTGGAACAAGTCTGCCAGAGATCAGTAATATCTTCCCCACTCGCTGTCTGAGGAGGGTGCACAGTATCCTGCGGGACCAACATCACCCTGCGCGCCACCTTTTCCATCTGCTGCCCTCAGGGAGAAGGTACAGGTCTATACAGGCCAGAACATCCAGACTGGCCAACAGCCTGTATCCACAGGGTGTGAGGCTCCTGAACTCTCTGCCCCCCTCTCACGGACAATAACCATATCCAACTTCTTAATAGCAATGAACTGGTCTGCATTGGTGCATCATATCTTTATTCTCTTCCCCCTCCTGCCCCCCCCCCCCCCCCCCCTCTTTCTTAAATAGATAACTATCATATCTGATATCATATCTCACAGTACAATAATATTGAATGGGTTGCATTGTTGTATTTCTGTCATGTTTCTCAGGTCTTTGTCTGAATTTCTACGAACATTATTGCTAAGGATTGTCTTATTGCATTGGAGTCACACTGGGTTAAATATGTACACTTGGGTTTTAAGGGGTATTTATTATTTTCTTCTTTTTTTGGGTTGTATGGAAGCCCCAAACGCAATTTCATTGTTCTTGACAATGACAATAAATAAATACTACTACTTTTTCCAGCCGTCCATCTATCCAACTTTCCATCCATCTGTCAATCCGTCTATCCGTCTGTTCATTTATCCGTGCATCCATCTATCCGTCCATCAGTCTGTCCATCATCCATCTGCCCGTCCGTCCATCCATCATTTAATCCATCTGTTCATCCATTCATCCAACCGTCCATCCATCAATCCAACCTTCCATTCATTCATCCAATGTCTGTCCATCCATCCAACTGTCCATCTATCGTCTATCTGTCTGTCCATCCATTCATCATTCAATCTGTCCACCCATCCATCCATCCATCTGTCAATACGTCTATCCATCCGTCCATTTATCCATCCATCCATTTATCCGTCCATCAGTCTGTCCATCATCCATCTGTCCGTCCGTCTATCCATCATTTAATCCATCTTCTGTCCATCCATCCAACTGTCCATCTATCGTCTATCTGTCTGTCCATCCATCATTCAATCTGTCCATCCATCCATCCATTCGTCAATCCACCCATCCATTCATCTGTCAATTCTTCTATCCGTCCATCCGCCCATCCATCCATCAATCATTCAATCAGTCCATCCATCCATCCATCCATCCATCCATCTGTTATTAAGTCCTTCCACCTGTCAGTCAGTCCATCTGTCCATCTCTCCATCCATCCCTCCATACTCAGGGCAGACTGCACAAATCACAGCAGCTGCATTCTGTGGAAGGTTTTATTTCCGTGGTTAATTCTTTCTACAAAGAGTAATCTTACATTTAACCTCCCCACATCAAGCTGCTCCGTCTGCAGTGCAGCAGAGGCTTTCCCACCAGCTGTTTGATGCCCACAGTTTCCTGATTATGTCATCATCCTGACAGCCTGACATGATCTGACTGATTACAATGATGATGTTTCAGCGCCAAATCACACAGACCCCGAAACACTTGCTAATGACTAAGTATCTCCTCAGCCAACAATTTACCCTGCTTCCTTAGCATAATGAGTGCGATATAATACTTCATATAAGAATATGACTCTCATTATTCCTGGTGAGGAAGGCCACACCCTTCCTGCACAGGACACTGCAGGAAACCTGGGAATAGGCTGATTGTTCCTGAACAGTGCAGCAATGTGAGAGGAGGTAAAAATGCTGAAAATCTGCTGGTTAAAATTTTATATTATACAGTGGGGCAAAAAAGTATTTAGTCAGCCACCGATTGTGCAAGTTCCCCCACTTAAAATGATGACAGAGGTCAGTAATTTGCACCAGAGGTACACTTCAACTGTGAGAGACAGAATGTGAAAAAAAAATCCATGAATTCACATGGTAGGATTTGTAAAGAATTTATTCGTAAATCAGGGTGGAAAATAAGTATTTGGTCACCTCAAACAAGGAAAATCTCTGGCTCTCACAGACCTGTAACGTCTTCTGTAAGAAGCTTTTCTGTCCCCCACTCGTTACCTGTATGAATGGCACCTGTTTGAACTCATCATCTGTATAAAAGACACCTGTCCACAGCCTCAAACAGTCAGACTCCAAACTCCGCCATGGCCAAGACCAAAGAGCTTTCGAAGGACACCAGGAAAAGTATTGTAGACCTGCACCAGACTGGGAAGAGTGAATCTACAATAGGCAAGCAGCTTGGTGTGAAAAAATCAACTGTGGGAGCAATCATCAGAAAATGGAAGACATACAAGACCACTGATAATCTCCCTCGATCTGGTGCTCCACGCAAGATCTCATCCCGTGGGGTCAAAATGATCATGAGAACGGTGAGCAAAGATCCCAGAACCACACGGGGGGACCTGGTGAATGACCTGCAGAGAGCTGGGACCAAAGTAACAAAGGTCACCATCAGTAACACACTACAACGGCAGGGAATCAAATCCCGCAGTGCCAGACGTGTTCCGCTGCTGAAGCCAGTGCATGTCCAGGCCCGTCTGAAGTTTGCCAGAGAGCGCATGGATGATACAGCAGAGGATTGGGAGAATGTCATGTGGTCAGATGAAACCAAAGTAGAACTTTTTGGTATAAACTCAACTCGTCGTGTTTGGAGGAAGAAGAATACTGAGTTGCATCCCAAGAACACCATACCTACTGTGAAGCATGGGGGTGGAAACATCATGCTATGGGGCTGTTTTTCTGCCAAGGGGACAGGACGACTGATCCGTGTTAAGGACAGAATGAATGGGGCCATGTATCGTGAGATTTTGAGCCAAAACCTCCTTCCATCAGTGAGAACTTTGAAGATGAAACGAGGCTGGGTCTTCCAACATGACAATGATCCAAAACACACCGCCCGGGCAACAAAGGATTGGGAGCCAAGCATTTGAAAGTCCTGGAGTGGCCTAGCCAGTCTCCAGACCTCAACCCCATAGAAAATCTGTGGCGGGAGTTGAAAGTCCGTGTTGCTCGGCGACAGCCCCAAAACATCACTGCTCTCAAGAAGATCTGCATGGAGGAATGGGCCAAAATACCAGCTACTGTGTGTGCAAACCTGGTAAAGACCTATAGTAAACGTTTGACCTCTGTTATTGCCAACAAACGTTATGTTACAAAGTATTGAGTTGTATTTTTGTTATTGACCAAATACTTATTTTCCACCCTGATTTACGAATAAATTCTTTACAAATCCTACCATGTGGATTCATGGATTTTTTTTTCACATTCTGTCTCTCACAGTTGAAGTGTACCTCTGGTGCAAATTACCGACCCTTGTCATCATTTTAGGTGGGGGAACTTGCACAATCGGTGGCTGACTAAATACTTTTTTGCCCCACTGTATGTCTTGTAGAAAGACATAACCGGTGGACATATGACCCAGAGCCAGTAAAAATATGTCAGCCAGGTAGGTTAGCCAGCTGCTTCTCTAGTTTCTCAGCTACGAATCACAACTTTGAGCTGGTGAAATACACTGACTGTGGAAGTGTGACGGGCCCGGGCAAGGGGAGGTAACATGTAGAGAGAAGAATGATGGGATTTTGTCAACGATCCACATCACTTCACTTTTCATGGTTAAGTTGGAAAGAAATTCACATATTTGAGCTGCGGTGATCAATAACTCATAAGAAGCATTATTAGAGCATTATTAAAGGACCAGCAACAGCTCTGAATCTTCCTCTGAGCTGGACCGACAGCACTGGAAAAGAGCACAGACACAATCGGTGATAACTTTGTGTTGATACATTCTTACATTTGGTCCCATCAGTTTCTACTGTAGTCACTGAGTTTTTAATTTTTTGTTCCAATTTTTTTTTTAAATGACCAGACAAAAGAGTGATGTCCCGCTAACTCACCGTGAGGAGGAGATGTGCCCTCTCTGCATGGATACATTCAGTCTCTGGACTGAAGTTTCCAAACTAAGTTATTCTTCTTTTCTGTTTTAACTGACGAGAACTCTCCTACAGCAACATGAAACACATCTTCCTAACGTATGTATTTTGGCTGACACTTTTCACAGTACTGAAATAATACTTTGAGCACTGTATAGCTTCCAGTGGTTAACTGAAATACAAATACTGACAAAATAACCATCATGCAATATGGCGGGACGATAGCGAAAGCTAGCTTACACAGCAAAATAAACAGCGCACAGTTCACCTCTTACAGTGAACAATGACGGACTAAAAGTAACACGAGTTTTGTGCATTGTAATAACCTTAAACAGGAGAAATAGTAGTGGGGGGGATAAATGAACATACTTGACACACAGCTTTCGCTTTCACTCGTCTGTATTGAATCCCTCTACTGGAGACTTGAGGTATTACCAATGGATCAACACCTAAAAACCTCAATGAATCGAAGTAATGTAAAGAACAGTGACCAAAGTTCCTCCACAGTGAAGCAACAGACTGGAAACATCACTGAACTTATCATGAGGTGGACTCTTCTCTGCCCGGAGTGAGGTACAAACTCTCTGTCACATGACTGTATGAGCATGTGTGTGGAAACAAAATCATATACACTATACTGCCAAAAGTATTTTATTATTTTATGTATTATTAGAGCTGGGCGATAGAACGATAACGATATGTATCGCGATATAACTTTTACTCGATAGAGAAATTAAGCTATCGCGATAGACCTCGCCGCTCTTGTCCTCTTTAAAAAAAAAAAAAAAAAAGGTCAGCCAATCCAAATTAAGTAGCGCAGAGCCGAACCAATCACAGCCGCAGCGTCACGTCGCGTGACTTGTTACATACAGCACAAGTGCCAAGCCGCACGTGTGTTTGTTTGGGAAGCAGCCAGCGGGTAATGGAGCCAGCGGGTAATGGAGGAAATGAGTGTGCCGACTAGAAAAATCAACCGAGCGTGACCGAAGAGAAAACAGATGATGGTTCCAATGCCGGAGAGACTGTCGAACGGAAGAGCCATAGAAGTTCCGTAGTGTGAAGGTATTTCGGCTATTTCAAGTCTGACAAAAACAGAGTAGCGCGCACTGTAAATTGTGCCGAAAGCAAGTCTGGAAATACAATAAACTGGTGCATGCGTCACACTGTGCGCCACGTTATTGTTTCGGTGAAATGAATTTCTACAATACTGTTACTGTTAATTCTACTCTCTGCAGTGTTTAAATGCTTACACATACACACAGTTACTGTCCCTCCACACATACGACTCGGTTCTGCTTCTATGCCCCAGCTTTGTTTACTTTTTCCCACCGAGGCTTCTAGACTTCTGATTGGCCAACATTTCTGCACGGTTAGGAATCTAGCGCCACCTGCTGCTTTGGCATGTTCATAGCAGCGTTTTCCTTCATTTCTGCCTTAATGTGTGGACGGGATTATTTTTTAAAACGAAAACGGAAAATCTCCGTTTTCAAAAATACCCGTGTACGTGTGGACGTAGCCTCAGTCTCTGACTGGAAGCGCTAATTCGTCATTCGGCTTTTGTCAGACTAAAGTAACTGTTAAAACTGTTTGAAAAGCTAAGCTATACAACAAGGAGAGATTGAGAATTTCCTTTTAGTTCTCAGTTTATTTGATATTGACAAAAGTTAGTCAATTTTGTCTGTTCTTCTGTAAAACAAACTAAGATTTATTTTTAGAATTAATATTTTGTTTCTAAGTGGAATTGACAATTTAGTAGTTTGTTTCGTTTGTTCTATTTTGAAACTTAAACGCTTTAGCGGCTGCCTTTTGTGTAGTTTGCAATATTTGCCTTTATTTATCTGAAAAAGTCTCATGTTCCTTAAGTACATCTACCCTGTTGAATTTATTATGGGAAATAAATATTTAAATAAAAACAAGCTGCTGATTATTTCACATTTTACTTGTGAGCAACGGCACATTTAAATCTTACAAATATAGTTATTTGGCTTATATCGTGATAGATATCGTTATCGCCTGAAATGAAAAAAACATATCGTGATATGAAAAAATCTCATATCGCCCAGCTCTATGTATTATATATTATATTATGAGTATTTGCTTGTCTACCTTCACTTACAGTCTTTATGGCCCATGCTTTGTTCACTGGTGTGAAGTCATGTTGGAATAGGAAGGGACAAACAGGGCAAAGGTGTAAACCCCAGCAGAGCAAACCTGCCATAGTCTGCACACACGCACACGCACACACACGCACACACACACACACACACACACACACACTCAAACTATATTAGACGGTGGCCTGCTGGATTTTAGAATCAAGGATCAAATATATAGGGAGTTCATATTTATGTGCACAGGTGTGTGTGTGTGTGTGTGTGTGTGTGTGTGTGTGTGTGTGTGTGTGTGTTTGGAAAGACATCAAACATCTTCAATTATTTCAGCACCTCGGGTGTCATTCTCATTATCTACGACCAGTGTGAGAGGGTGTGTTTTCTTTTTTTTCTGTCCCGTTTGGATCTTTAGCCATCAGAATTGTTGTCTTAAGGCCAAGAAAGATGCCAAGCGGATTTATTTTACCAAGTGGATCATCATGGCCTTGCCATATTGGTCCATTTGATTGACCTTTATTATAATTATGAATTTATTTTATTTTCAGTTGCTACAAACGGGACAGACATGACTGGGGGATAGGACAGGGAGAAAGAATGAAAGAAAGAGAGGGAGAGAAAGAAAACCAAAGGGAAGAAGAGACGGTGAGAAGGGGGGGAAGAAAGAAAAAAAAAAAAAAAAACACCTGGATCACCTGTATGGAGAAAAAAAAACAGAAGAGAAAGCAAACAACAAAGAGCAACATAATAAAAAAAACTGCACCATCACAATAAACTAGCTAGCAGTAGATAACAGTAGATACTAAATAATAAACGATATTGTGCAGCACGCAAGATAGACAGCGCACAATGTGCTTTGAGGCAGCAGCCAAGAAAGCTGTTTGTCTGTGAACACCCGTGTGTACATCTGTGTGCATACCTGTGTGGATCAGCATGCTTGTATGAGTGGGTGTGTTTTCATGAGCAGCGAGTTGAACAGCTGAGGAGTAACACAAACGTCCCAGAGATACACACACCTGTGCTGCTTTATGGAGCACGTGATGCAGAAAAACATTGATGGCAATGAAGAACAAGTCAGCGCTGGAGTCAGCAGACTTTCACTGAAACGTCTCCACTCAGACATCTGACCTTAGAGATGGACCCCAAAATGACTGCAAGATTCCACTCAGTTGTGAGCAAAACTTCAACCCTGCACAACTCACATATAATAAGCCACAGAAGTAATTTTAAATCGAGCACTATTACTGAATGTTTGTGGAACTGCTTCATTAATCGTTCATTGCTGTTAGTACAGAAAATAAATGATTGCCTTAATCTTCCACCTCCTGAGGCTTTATGGAGTTTTACAGTAAGTTTCAGCCCTTTGTTGTTTACTTGGTGTTGTATTTTCAACCACAGCAGGGGACCGTTCAGCAAGAAAAGGCTCGGAAAGCCCACATCGGAATATAGAGAACAAACCATTTGAGAGCTACACATTTCATTTTAATGCCAGAAAGATCATTGTGTATTTAAAAGTGTCTTTACGACGGCTGCTGCAGGTTTGATATGGGACTGAGAAAGAGCATGTGGTACTCACAAATACAGTGATTACCTGCTGATGCCAGGGTGTGAGGATTCATACCTCAGCTCAGGCAACCTTTTCCAATCCACACGGTGACAGGGTGGGTCAGTGAGTGACCTCCTCCATGGTGACGGATTAAAGAGCCTCTCGGATGAGCGCTTACGACTGACACAGCAACTCTAAAACCTAAACTCAAGTCGAACATTTTTAACGAATAAAAAGTAAATTGTCACCATCCATCTGCCAGTCAAAGAGGCCACACCCCTAATAATGCAAACTTTAAGCCTTAATATAATGAACGATATTTGGAGACCAGAGCAGTTTTTATATCAGGCTGTGAACATGCTCCCTCCTGGGAGTCTATGGGACTGGCTCAGTGCTGCCTCTGCAGGAGGTTTGGGTGCCTCAGGCTTCAGCCGTGGCTGCTGATGCTTGTTTGCAGCTAAATATTTGCTTTCATCACGCAGATGAAACCAGTTCTGTATGATCTGTACGAGTTGTTTTTCTGACCTGAGTGGGCATTCATGAGAAATTTCTCTGCTCTGCAGGCACTCAGAGTGACTCAGCAGATTCATTTTTTTCATTCCTTGACCTGAGAGTAGACTTTACAATTGGCCCAGACATTTGTTGCTTTTCCCCCCGCCTGCTGGTCATCATGCATAAATTCCTTATTTCCAGGAGAGCTTCTGTGCTTCTTCTTGATTGAATTTGGCGAGCGGATGCCTCGGGGTCTGAATAAATGCACCCTGAAATCACTGACAGGAATTTGTGCGTGATGCACTGATGCATAGAAGATGTAAATAAGAAGCAACCGATCCCTGGTTGTATCTCTTTCTCTGTGTTTTTCTTGACATATGAGGCTTTCTGTGCCTCGTACAGCAGAGCGACTCTCGCTCATCAATAATAATGTACAGTATAAAGCATGTTTCAGCTATCATCTCAAAGATGCAGGTGTATTTGCATACATAGATGTGTGCATCAAAAGCACTGAATCACATTATTCACAGTGGAGACTCGGGCACCAACAAAGTGCATGTGAGATGAGGCAGACGAGTATTTGGCCTGTTTGGATGAAAATCCAAAGACTTAGTGAGCGTTATGTTTGATGTGGAAATGAAAGATTCAGATTCTCAGGGCGCCATCTTGTCTTCTCACACCTCAGCCTCCACCCTCTTCTTCCTCTGCTCTTGTTTTGGGGGAAGGCGCATGATCCAGATCTGTCTCCTCATTCAGTCCGTACTGTACTTCATTCAAAAACAGGTGAGCTTCTGTTTTTGCTTCTGGTCCTTTATATTTAGTCTGCACCAGTGTTGGGTGTTACGTGTTACTAAGTAACGCGTTACTGTATTTAACCCTTTACAGCCGATCGGAGCGGGCACGCTCCATTTTGCGTAACTATTTTTAAATCCCGGTAGCTCTGCAACCACGTAAGCTAGCGCAATAATTTTTTTTGCATATGAAACCGGAGGAGTTGTACTTACATCTGATGCCATCAGCTTGTCCTAGGTCACAGTTTCCTTCCACATATAGCTTTGCAAAAACTGCATAAAAATCACTTGCAGCAACAAAAACATGATATTCCAGAAACACGCTTCGCGGATCCGATCAGCTGTTTGTAACACTTCCTACATCCATCAGCGCGAACTATCACATGACCGCATGACCTGCCCGAAACCGGAAGTGACGTCATTTTGCGGAAATGTAGTTTTTTTTACGATCGGGGCCTTATGAGCCTATATTTTTAAAAAGTTATGTTTGAGTTTATGACTTTCTGTGTCGTTTCTGGGATGCTTAGGACTCATATTGCACTGCTGGAAATAGTTTATTTTGATGCATATGCTGTTATTTTGCAAATTTGCACTATAATATTTATTTTCGTTTTTCCTGCAGTGTATAAAAATTGGTGTATTTCAAAAATAAAACTATGAAGACACTCAAAATAAATTTCCTGTGGTGGGAAACTAGTTTGTGCAACTTTTTTGTATTTACAGTTTTGAGGGATGAGCCTCTTAAATTTCTCTAACTAGAAATATATGTTAAAAAAACAAAAACGATTTTCAATTTTTTTGTAGTTTATTGCACTTTTTTGCAATTTATGTAATTACTATGCACCTAATGCAGACATATTATTAAAATTTAGGCTGTAATGGTTGTATTGATGTATAGCAACTTGAAATGCTCCCAAAAATGGCTCCACAGCATGTAAAAATATAATATAAGCTCTGGCGGACTTGGTTCTATGGTAGGTCTTAAAGGGTTAAATTACTTTTCCACTGAAAAAGTAGAGAAACTAATTACTGTTCATTTTTAGGTATTTTAAATACAATTACTTACAATGTACTTGCGTTACATTGTAAAATAACTAAACTCGCTGAAAATCATTATGTAATTTCAATAATTTATCTTCTAAAGGTAAAAATAAACTCTGCCGCTTTAACATCGCTGTAGTGCAGCTGTACGTCATTTCGCGCCAGTTTGCCGCATAGTCGTATTCTACAGCGGAAGATGTCGGACTCGGCTGAAGCGAGGGCCTGTTTTATGAAATATTCCCGTCACTTCACTTTTCTAAAACAAGCAGACAAGAACATTACGGTAATATGTAAGCTATGTCCTGGGGAGAAAAAATTATCGTCCGCTGTCAATAGCACGAGTAATCTCCTGAAGCACCTGACACGGCAGCACAGACAGAGACTTCTGAGTGAGCCATCTTCATCATCCATGGATAACACCGCGGCAACTCCTGCTAAGCAGACGAAACTTGATTTCACTTCAGCAACACAGAAAGTGTCTGAAGGTGAGCTTAAGAAAATGATTGCAGGCTACGTTGTGGAAGAGATGCTACCGCTGCGTACTGTAGAGTCTCCGTCTTTTAGGTGCATATTAAACAAAATACCTGCGTGTGGCAAAAAAGCAGCACTGCATGATCGAAAAACGTTTTCTACTTACTTCGATAAGTGTTATGCTGACATGGAAATGGAGCTTAAAGAGACATTCGAGAGTTTGGAATATATTTCCACGACTGCTGACATTTAGACCAGCCATAACAAAAGTTTTCTCGGAATGACGGCACACTGGATTGATCCTTCTACTTTTGTACGAGGACATGCAGCGCTAGCATGTAAAAGAGTTTGAGGGAGACACACATATGATGTCATCGGCAATGAAATCGAGCAAGTACATTCGGCTTATGGACTGAACTCTAAAGTGACAGCCACCGTGACAGACAACGGGTCCAATTTTATCAAAGCTTTTAGAATGTTCCAAAAATCAGACTCTGATGAGGAATCGGAAGAAGATGAAGAGGTGACATTTACTGATGTCACCTCTTCAGTAAGATCCTCTCCACAGAATCTGAAGGACAGTTTTCTCTCCCTCCACACTTAAGGTGTGCATCACACACACTGAACTTAATTTTTCATGATTTTGAGAAATGGCTTCAAGCAAATGAGGCAAAATTAATCTACAGAAGTGCAACTTCAAAGTGTTCTGCAATGTGGACAAAAGCAAACTGTTCTTCTGTTGGTTGGAGTTGGTAGATAATTTTTTCAAGAAAAAACTCGTAGTACCTGTTTCAACACGATGGAATTCATTTCACGACGCTCTGTCCAGGATCACTGACATTCCCCTTGCTGAATTAAATACTGTCTGCACTCAGTTTGGAATCAAATGCTTCACTGATCGAGAGTATCTGTTCCTAAAGGAGTATTGTATCGTGTTGAAGCCACTCACTGTTGCATTAGACATATTGCAAGGAGAAGAGAACTGCTATTTTGGAATCCTTCTTCCAACTCTGGAGATTCTAATGTCCAGGATGCTGGCACTGCAGGACGAGCTTAAGCTGACAGCATCCCTCCCTGATATCATTGTTAAGGTAATATATATATAGCCTTACCCTAAAATTAATTTTTGTTTTATTTATCATGCTCTTATGTGAAGTGTCTGATGTATTTTTTTCTCATAGGCGATCAAGGTGCGCTTTTCCTCAATGATGGACAATAAAGAAGCTCTCCTGGCTGCAGTCACTTTGCCTAAATTTAAGTTACGCTGGATCAGAGAAGAAGAGAAAAAAGACATGGTTAGGGCAATGCTTACTACAGAGTGCCGTGGGTTGTCTCTTGAAGACCAACAACCTGCTCAAGATCACAAGAACCCTGCTAACTCCACTTATGACTTTTTTTCATTTGAGGAGGACGACTGTACCTACTTTGCTGAAACAGAGGTGATGGAATATTTGAAATCTGCTGGGTCTGAGCTGGGTGGTCTTAGCCAGTTTCTCAGGATTAAGGCCATTTCACTGAGGTACAACACAGCCACACCATCAAGCGCACCAGTCGAAAGGCTTTTTAGCCTCGGCAATCTTGTGCTTACACCCAGAAGAAACAGACTGTCAAGTGAACGCTTTGAGAGACTTACATTAATGAGATACAACAACTTTTTCAAAAACAACACAGCTAAGTAGTACAAAAAATGTTTTGGAAAACACGAGTGCATACAGCATGCAGGAAATATGGTGCTCATTGGTTTGAGGAAGTTTCAGAGGAATTCTGTTTGTTAACCAAAGTTCAGAGTTAACTTCACTTTGATGAATCACATGACATGATTACATACATTATGTATGAATATGTTACTCATTGCATTGAAAATGTAAAAATTTTAATGTTCATTGCGTGAAATATGTCATGTTTAACATTTTTTAAGTTAAGCTTTTTTGTTATTCAGATATGTTGCAGAAAAATATATTTGTTATTCTGGAATTGTGTTTCTTAGCTAAAGAAAGTGTCACGGTTCTGGGTCCGTTGGACCCAGTATTTTGAGTTTATTGTGTTTTGATTTAAGTTTTCATCAGGGATTGTGTTCTTGTTCTCTTGTCGTGTTATGGTGATGATTATGATTTCTATTATTAGAGTTCCATGTTTCTGTTTATCTGGGTTTACGATGTGAGTTTAGTTTCATATGTCATTTCCTGTCTGTCTCTCAGTGTCAGGTCTGCGTCTTGGTGTGGTGTTCTCATTTCCTGTTTTATTGTGAAGGTCTGGGTCTCATGTGAGTGTGTTAAGTTTTACCTTTGTCTCGTCTTGTTGATTATTCCCAGCTGTGTCCACCACCTGTGTGTAATTCCCATGTGGTTCTCTGTGTATTTAAGTCATGTCTTCCTTCATTGTTGTTGCTGGTCCGTCTGTGTATTCCACCCTGCGTCATCTGTGTATCTACCATGTCACATCCGTGTGCTCTCCCTGCTGTCCATCGTCATTCTCCTCTGCTCGTTCTCATTCAGGTTTGTGCTTTGTAGTTTAGTTGTTTCCCAGTATAGTTTAGTTCCAGCTCCATTTGCCGTTTGTATTTACTTTCATGTTCAATAAACCACCTTTACACCTTCACGACTGCCTGCACTTGGATCCTCCTTCATTTCCTCCACACGGCTCACCTCACTCGCCGTGACAGAAAGTTACATTCCTTACTAAAAAATGTAATTATTAAAGAATGTTTTTTTTATAGAATGTAATAAAGATGATTCAGGAAGCAAAAAGGCTAAACTATTTCATGTTAACTCGTATTTTTTTTAAAATTATTTATTATTTAAAGAGTTTAATTTCTATTGTTTGTCCACTCAAGGTTTATGGGGATTTTAATAAGTATTTAGTTAAATTACTTATTGAGTAATTAAGTTACTTTTCAGACACAGTAATTAGATAAGTATTTTAAATACAATATTGATTAAGTAATTAGTAATAGCAGTGGCGGTCCTAGCCTGTTTGGCGCCCTGGGCGAACACTCCCTCTGCCCCCCCCCCCCCCCCCACACACACACACACACACAGACAAAACATATTAAGGATTGTACATTAACATAACACTATTGTACACACACACACACACACACACACACATATGAAGAGAGAGAGAGTATGCATAGAATGCAAACGGCTAACAAACAGCCATCATAATTCATCATACAATGAGAACAGGACAAATCAACAATTGACAATGACTAATTAATATTAAAATCTGTAACATAATGTATTGTTTGCAGTTTAGTCTGTTACTGTTGCTATTTTTACCATTTCTTCTTGGAGCAATTGTAACACACATAATTTCCTTAGGGATTAATAAAGTATTCTGATTCTGATTGTTTCAGGATATATGCCTTTATCCAATGACACATCTGCTTACCTGATAAACGACAGCATTCGCTGTTTAAAGCATGTCTGTCGTAAAGCTGAGTGTTTGTGGAGAAAGACTCGTTTACAGGTTCATCTCTTTCATTTAAAAGACCTTGTAGTTTCTTTTAACGCTTCAATTCGTGATGCAAGGGCTGCTTATTTTTCAAACCTAGTCTCTAGAAGCAGAGGTAACCCTAAGGTTTTATTTGATACAATTAGGGATATTGTTGCTCCGGCTTCTGCTGCTGTCCCTATTTATTTGAATGAAGACTGTGAAAATTTTCTTTCCTTCTTTGTTGAAAAGGTTAGCAATGTAAGGAGCAACATCTCTCCCTCCATGTACCATTTGCCTGTTCCGATTTTACTTAAGTGAGCGACTGTGGCTAAGGGGGTTGGGAAGCGCATCCATAACTGGAAGGTCGCCGGTTCGATCCCCAAGCTCTCTGTCCTGTCGTTGTGTCCTTGGGCAAGACATTTACCACCTACTGGTGTTGGCCGATGGCACGATATGGCAGCCTTGCTTCTGTCAGTCTGCCCCAGGGCAGCTGTGGGTACAACTGTAGCTTGCCTCCACCAGTGTGTGAATGTGAGAGTGAATGAATAGTAGCATTGGGTGCCTTGAAAAGCGCTATATAGATCCAATCCATCATTATTATTATTATTAAGCCTGTCAGATTTGAAAGATTTTCACCTGACCTATCAATGAGATCCTTGATATTTTATCCGGGTCTTTACTTAAAAATGTTTTTAAGTCTATTGGTCCTAGTGTTCTTAAAATTCTTAATGCATCTCTACTCTCTGGTCAGGTCCCTGTTTACTGTAAAAGTGCTGTCATTCACCCACTTTTAAAAAACCTAAACTTGATCCTTCTTTGCTTTCCAGCTACAGACCTATCTCAAAATTGCCTTTTATTGCCAAGATTTTAGAAAAGGTTGTGGCCAAGCAACTCACAGTTGTTCTAGGTGAACATAACATTCTTGATAAATTTCAATCTGGCTTTCGTAAGGCTCACTCTACCGAAACTGCACTTCTTAGAGTGTCTAATGATATTTTGATGATTTATGATGCTGGAGAGTGCACTGTTTTGATGTTGCTGGATCTGACCTCTGCTTTTGACACTGTTGATCATCTTATTTTGTTAGATAGATTAAACCACTGGGTGGGTGTATCTGGTACCGCATTGGAATGGTTTAAATCCTATTTGTCAAATTGATCTTTCTCTGTGGCTACCTCTAAGTTCAGATCCTCCGTCAGCTCTCTTGCCTATGGGGTGCCTCAGGGCTCTGTCTTGGGACCAGTATTGTTTTTGTTGTATTTACTCCCTCTTCTGCAACTTCTTAGCTCTTACTCTGATATTTCATATCATTGTTATGCAGATGATATTCAGTTATATAACTCTTTTAGGCCACCTGATGTTTCTAAGCTCCAAATCCTGCAGTCCTGCTTAGATTCCGTTAGAGATTGGCTGGCTGGTAATTACCTTCAACTAAATGCTGATAAAATGGAAGTCATTATTTTTTGCCCCTGAGAAATTTGTTCCCCTCGTGGTTAAAAATCTAGGCCCTCTTGCTTCTTATATTAAATCATCCATTAGGAATTAGGAACCTTGGTGTTACATTTGATCCAGCTCTGACGCTGGACACACACGTTAAATCTTTGGTTCGCTCTTGTTTTTACCATCTAAGAAATATCGCTAAGCTGAGTCCCATTGTGTCACGTTCCAAAGTGGAAATGATTATTCATGTTTTTGTTTCATCTCGCTTAGACTATTGTAATTCCTGGTTTACTTGCTTAAGTAATGCCTCCCTGGAACGACTGCAGGGTGTTCAGAATGCTGCTGCTAGGCTTCTGACAAAGCATCACAAATACTCCCATGCCACTCCCCTGCTGATTCAGCTCCATTGGCTCCCTGTCAAGTTCAGGGTCCAATTTAAGATCATAATCATGACTTATAGGGCCCTGCACGGTGTAGCTCCAACTTACTTAAGTGATCTTCTTCTTTCTTATCACCCCAGCAGGTCCCTGAGGTCTTGTGACCAGGGGTTGCTGGTTGTCCCGCATACAAGGTTAAAAACAAAAGGTGACAGAGCATTTGTATCAGTGGCTCCCAGACTCTGGAACTCGCTCCCTTTGAGTTTGAGATCTGTGGACTCAGTCATGTCTGTTTTCTGCCTCTGTAAAGCACTTTGTGATTTTATCTTGAAAGGTGCTATATAAATAAAATTTTACTTTACTTTACTGTATCTTTTGCTCGTTTCTCTTCCTCTTCTTTTCTCTTTTTTCTAAACTGTAGTGATGGGTCGGTCGCAAACGAAATGGCTCTTAGAGCCGGGTCTTTGACGTGAACGACACGAGCCGGCTCCTTATCGCGAGCCGTGGGGTTTTTATTCTTTCTCTCACCCTCTCTCTCGCACTTTTTTTCCGCTTCACTCGGCATGCGAGCCTTGTGCTTTACGCTGGGAAGAGGGGGGAGGGGAGGTAGTTACACTCAGTAGCACACGAACAGAGCCAGAGGGAGAGAGAGAAAGAGAGCCAGGGACAACAACGTGACATTAGAAAGGTATAGTAATCATCCACAACTATTTTCAGTTGCAGATGATAAAGGATTCAGAAAGTTTATTCATGCAGGCCCACATGACAGAGAATATGCATCTTCTTTTTGTTTTCATATTATAATTTATATTTAATTGTGTTGTGGTTTGCAGTGTTTTGTGTTGTTTCACTTTAAATTTGTAAAAGGAAAAAGCTGAAAATTTAAGTAGTTAAAAGTTGAAATGTGAATAGTTGGTTTTTGTATTATATGATTTATTTATTACATTTTATGTGGAGTGAATAAATAAAAGTATATTTACGGTGGCCCCTACAGACAAAGCACATACAAGCTCCAAAACACGTACAAACCCCGAAGCACGTACAAACTCCAAAACACGCAAAAACTCCAAAACGCGTAAAAACACAACAGAAGTGCTCCAGGATGCTAGGGGCAGTGTTGAACTTTTGTTACCTAGTGGCTACACAAGCCAGCAAGTACCAACGACCAGATTTGGTGTGTGGTAATAACAGGTAAATGAACTAAATGAACTATATATGAATGCTTGTGTATAAATACACAAACAATACACATATGCTTTCATGCTTTGAATTGTGTAATTTAAGTGATCTAGGTAGCTCTGTTTTGGAAGTTCAGTTCATGCTAGGAAAATGTGTTTTGGAGTTTGTACGTGCTTTTTGGAGTTTGTACGTGTTTTGTCTCTAGGGGTCACCGCATATATATAAATAAAACCACTTTTTTTTTTACATTAGTAATTCCTTTTGTGCATAATTTTATATTATTGTTAATAATAAATTAATTAAAGCAACAAAACAACCTGAAGAGTTCGGACCGTTAGAGAGCCGGCTCTTTTTAGTGAGCCGAACCGAAAGAGCCGGTTCTCTAAAAAGAGCCGGAAATCCCATCACTACTAAACTGAGGACCTGATGGGTTTGAACTTTTCTTGTCCATCTTCCATCGGTTTTAATTTTGCACTCCAGTACAAACACCCATCCTTCAACCCGAGGATCACCACAACATAACCTAATAGACCTACACCTTAGTTCACAGATTCACTTTGTCTAGGGTGCATTTCTGAGATTTCACAGAACCCAGGATTCAAATCATGAATTCATAATGGACTTGGATCTACAGCATCATGAATGGAATGTGCTCTATTTGGAAGCAGCATGGCCCCCCTCCCCTTTCGACGGGTTATGTGTGAGACTTTAAATCATCAAACTGTAAATTTTAAATTGTTATTGATCCCTTTACCCCTAGCCCTAAAGTTTATATTTATTTTCTTACTCTTCTTATATATATTGTTTGTTTACTTGCACTACTGTAACTGGAGCCTCGTCGTCTTGTCTCTCTATGTACTGGACTGTAGCGGAGATGACAATAAAGTTTACTTTGACTTCAGCAGCAAGCAGGTGCACTGAGGGCTCTCGCGCTCACTTTATAGAATTTCAAAAAACCATCGGTCCAAATTATAAGTCTGTATTATAATGTCTGGTGTTTTTGTGTTTGTTGGTTTGCTTTTATTTTGTTTTATTTTGTGAGTTGGTTATTAGATGTAGCTCCAGCCGGTCAGAGAATCCCCCGCCGCCCCGCCCTCTCCTCCCTGCGCCGCAAGCAGCAGGTGCACCTCGCAAACGTCGGGGCAGCATGAGTACGAGTGTGAGTACAAATATAACCTTGGAACAAAATATCATCCAACAATCAGTTTGTTCAGACTCATGTCTGATTGACCGTTTCAAGTCAAAAGGCTTTCTTGTTTCAGGAATGTGGATCTATGATAAATCACACTGCACTTATCACAGGTAGGCACCTTGTTTCCAGGGGTTCTTTTAATTACAGCAGTCTCTTTGAGCCGAACAACACAGACGAATCAGCAACTACTAAGACAGAAGACACAATTTAAATACACTCAGAGAAACACAGGGAGATTACACAGGGACACACCTGGGAGTGATTAACGTGACGAGACCAGGGAGGCAAACTGAAAACACTCACATAAGACCGAGACCTTCACAATAAAACAGGAAACACATACACGTAATGACACAACACACAAACTTAACACAGACTGGGGGACTCAGAACATAGGAACATGAAACGTGAAAAAGGAACACAAAAACCCAGAATAATAATAAACTGAAACATAAACACTGAGTCACAAACTCCGGACCATGACAGGCAAAGCTTCACACAGACACACAGCTCCTCCCCTCACTAACAGCTGAAGTCGTTAACGCTCATAACACCGAACAACCTTTTAGGAGGAAGAAAATGTCCTTTATCAATGACACTGAAGTATCAAACAGTTACATAAATGCTAAGCTGGTCAGTGCACATGTTAGCATTAGCCATTTGACTATTAGTTACACAATAGTTAGCAGTTACAGAAGACGGTCCAGAGCTTGGCAAACTAATCAGAGCAAATAAACAGCGAAACAGTGATAAATCCCTCAACCTCTACAATAATTATATCACTCATAACCAGTGTTGGTCAAGTTACTTGAAAGTAATCAGTAACTAATTACTGATTACTTCCCCCAAAAAGTAATCCTGTTACTTTACTGATTACTTATTTTCAAAAGTAATTAATTACTGAGTTACTTAGTTACTTAGTTACTTTTTAAAAACACGATTTACAACCTGAATAGGTGATAAAGCAATAGATCTGAGAGCCCAATTCTACTTTTTCTGCATAATCCATCATACAAAATGTAATCAAATGGAAAAGTCTCTTTTTAAAACTTGTTTTATTAGTTTTAATATTTTAATTTTATGCAGCAAGCAAAATTTTAATTATATGCAACATTCTTTGACTGGAAGAAATTAGTTTAACATTTAAACCTATTTTCTGCACATTCCAGCACATGAAATAAAATATATTTTTTGTGTTTACACCAGGGGCGATTTTAGCCCATTTTTTAAAAAAATGAATCAAAGCACCCCCAAACATTTCTTACTTTTTTGACAATATTTGCTGTTTGTGGGACACACTACTAAAAATATAAAAAGCATCCAGTACGTAATTGAGATGGAACATTTTAACAACAAAAGTATAGATAACCCCTCCCCCCTCCCAAAGTGGTTTGTTCCAGCTCTCCCCTGCTCTGGCTCTAGCGCCGTTGCTGCCAGAGCGATGGTGGCTGAGACGCAGCGGAGCAGAGGTGGAAGTGTCTGGCTTAAAACAGGACATGTTAGCTGCATTTAACCTTCAGTTACTCTTTATATAGTTAGGTAGGAGTCAGGCCATGTTTCTTTTTAGCTGAAAAATATTACACCAGGTAACCTGCAGTGTTGAAAACGTGTTTTCCGACTGTGTTTGCTACCCTACAATCCGTCCTGCTCTGTAGTAAAATCAGCAACATTTGACCGTCCTGTTGCTCCCATTTAAATGTATGCAGCCTATTTAAAATGTAAAATGTAACATTGTCCGCAGCCTACTGTTGTTACCACCGTCCTGTTTTAAATGTAATGAGAGAAACTGGTTATTTTGTCATATGTGCCGATATTGAACCCAAGGTACTAACTAGCTAACTGACTGGATGCCCATTAACCTTATAACTCCTGTTGTGTGTGTGTGTTTGTTTGTGTATAGAGAGACAACCAGGTTCATAATGGATATGAGGTAGTTTTTTCAAAAAAAGGAGCCACATTCAGGTAAAAGTGTAAAATCAAATGATCCATCAATAAAGGATAATGTTGGATCAGTGTTTCAATATTTATATCCTTTATTAGATGTACATGTGGTTTGGTTATTTGCCTTTTGGTTAAAAGTAAACTGAGAGAGGACTTTTTTTTATTAGTGATCTTAATAGTATTTTTTAATCTAATTGAATACAATCTATTTGTGTATGATTGTCAGTCCAAAGAGGGAGAGAGGAAAGAGGAGAACATGAGGAGAAAGTACAAGGTCAGGAAGAACCAGGTAAGAAAACAGACAGGGAGTACTAACAGGCACAACAGAAACTGTTAAACTGGCAAAGAAAAACTAATTTTACTCGTACAATCTGGAAGTTGTGTTCTCCCTATGTTAAAGCTGCTATACACAGTCTGCAAAACAAACTGGGTTGTCAGCCCTGGCACTGCATTACCATACTGAGCTTCAGTCAGAGGAAGTCACGGTTGCCAGAGACTTTTTGAAGCTCAAGAGTGAGGCTGGTGCCATTCCAGATATGTTAACATTGTACAATCTTCTGGATAATCAGATCTTCCCCGAACTGAAAACTGTTATTCAGGTTGCCCTAACAAACCCAGTTTGCAGCTGGAGCTGTGAGAGGTCTTTTAGTGTCTTGAGTCAGCTCCATACCTGGCTGAGAAGGACCATGGGTCAAAGCAGACTCCAGCACCTGGCTGTGATGTCAGTTGAGAAAGAAATGCTTGAGAGACTTGAACACCAAAATGTGATAGAAAGATTTGCCAACCTCAAGCTGAGGCGGCAGAGGATAAAAGACAAGAAAAAATCTGCAGAGCCATATTAGTATCTGCAGTAAAGATCTTTTCATACATTGTATACATTGTACCAGAGGCTAAGGTGTCTCAGTTTTTTTACATTTTTTAATAATATTTTGTACATTTCAAGGACTCTTCTATTTTTGGAGTGTATTTTTATGTATCTCTATTGTATTATAATACACTAAAAGTGAATCTCTGTCCAAACAAATGCACTCAGCTTACTTTTTACTCACAGTGAGCATCATTCATTATTATCCCGCAGTAATTAAGGTTAGGAAACTGCGATCGTGGCTCAAAGAGTTGGCAGTTCGTCTTGTAACCGAAAGCTTGTCGGTTCGAGCCCTGGCTCGGACAGTCTCGGTCGTTGTGTCCTTGGGCAAGACACTTCACCTGCCGCCTACTGGTGAGGGGCCGATGGCGCGATATGGCAGCCTCGCTTCTGTCACCAACTGTAGCTACCTCCACCAGTGAGTGAATGAATAGTGGAATTGTAAAGCACTTTGAGGGCCCCGCAAAGTGCTATATGAATGCAATCCATTATTAGTATATGTATTTTTTAAAAATTCCAATCCATTCTTCTTTTGCAGCATTTAAATAACCTTGCTCAGATTTGATGGTTTTGTTACAGACTTTTCAAAAAAGTGTTTTGCTTTTCTTTCACAAATGTGGGGATTAAATTGTGTTAAAATGTACAAAACAGTGATGTCATGTTTTGTGACGAGGACCCAGGCACAGAGAGACTTGATGAATTTAAGAATCTTATGATTTAATAAAGAAATTTGCAGACTTGCACAGAGATGGTAAAATTATGATGACTGATAATGGAGATGAAGACAACAGAGGACGAGGACAGGGAGGACCAGGGGTTTAAATGCACCAAGGGGACAGTCAGAGGGAACTCGGGACAACGGGAGACATTTAAGGATGCAGGGACTGACAGAGACAGGGAAGAAGTCTCATCGTGACGAGGAAAGTTTACCTTGCCTGGATGGGCAGCTCTCTGGGTGCTCAGCACCCCCAAAGCTCTGATCCTAGAATCGCCCCTGGTTTACACTCACTCTTTCAAATAGATGCAAGTAAACCACAGCAGAAAATAAATAAAATCAAAGACTAGCGGTCCTGTTGCTCTATTTTCACCTGTAAAGCAGGAGTGGGGTAGGCAGAGGTTTACCCTGGTGCAGATGTGCTGCAGCGGTGAGTTGAAGAATCCATGAGTTTCTCTGTGAATTTCCCATTACGTGGTAGCGCACTCTGTGCTACGTTTTCTTCCCACGCGCGGACACTAATGTTTTTGTCACTTTTTATGGAATCAAACTCAAAGTAAGGTCAGTACTTCCACGCTTTAAACGCTGCACGCTCAAACTCTCTCCCGCACTCGATATATTATCCATTGATGATCTGCACACAGCTGTTGTCACGAACGTGCGACGTTAATGAGACATTCTCGCAAAAAAAATCACGGTTTTAGTAAAGCAGCGTTCCTACGGGAAAGTAACAGTAATCTAATTACCGTTTTTGCAATAGTAATCCCTTACTTTACTCATTACTTGAAAAAAGTAATCGGATTACAGTAACGCATTACAAGTAACACGTTACTGACCATCTCTGCTCATAACATCTCTGACTGGAGCACGTGGCGCTCACACGGATCATTTTGTTAAAGAAGCCACGTACATTTTTTTGCCTTCATACTGTGAATGCTTTCAGAGGCTGTTGAAGTGCACAGGCATGGCTCCAGTTTCACTGTTTCTTCCCTCAGATCTTCATGAGGATTTCACAAGATATCTACATGAAATCTTTGGGAGTGAGAAACATTTAAGCTCTGTTAAAGTTTTTACATCGTCCAGACATGATTCCCTCTGCCTCTGAATTTTTTAATTGTTAACGGGAGGATTTGGTGGAGAGACTGTATAACAAAGAAATCAGCGTATTCTGAGGTGGTCAGGTTGGACTGATTTTAGATGGAGTGACCAGGGATGGAACATAGATCTGAGTAATCCAGTTTTCATCCATGTTTGGCCTTAGCAGCAGCAGCAGCAGCAGCGGGATGATGTGTGAGCATAACAAACCCTCTAAGGAAGACAAATTATTTTTATCTTGTGAACGCAGGATAATTATGGATGGGAATGCATTCTAATCTTCTGCATGACGATAAAACTATAGAGAATATTTTGGTACTTCAGAAGCTCAGCAGCAGATTTTTCATCAAAATCAGGAAATGAGGCCTGTAGCTACATGTTTCACAAACAGCTGTCACCCCAAATCTCCTTTTATACTCCAAAGTTAAATTTGGAACTCTTTGTTCATTTTGGCGACTGTGACAGCTTACAGGAAGTTACAGGACGTGAAGCACCGCCATGACACGGAGCTTCACCCACTCTGTCATTTCTTTGTGAGATTTCTAACTTATAATGTGGGCATTCTTTGCTAAAGGATTTTTAAAAATCAAACATCACTCAGCACATTTAAAGGAGTCATGTTCATCTCCCCTCTGCTATTCGTTCCCCTTCTTATTCAGCATATGGAGATATGACAGATACGGCACAAACTATGTGTGTTTAACAGCCGAGCATCCTGGCCTCATTAAACACACCAAACATGTTTTATTACATTACTGAATGACACAGTATTTGCCATATCAAGAAAAAATGATGGACTCACCTTTCAAAACCTACACAAATCTAAATATGCAAAATAAGTCTGTCTGTAGAAGGAAACCTGACAGAGCACACGCTCAGCCAACTTTTCTCAAATTTGGAGCAAGTGCAACCAAAATAGGAAGCTTACGTGGAGACGGTGTAAGAGGTCAGAACATCAGGACAGAAACTCCAATCAGTATAGCTTAGAATACAAAATGTAGTAGAAACAAAGGAAACACAGACGGGACAGAGCAGGAACCGGTGTTTGAGACACAACTGTCTGAAAGTGGATGACTCAAACACAGAAAAGACAAAAACAAACCAGCACGACGCTAAAGACGAGCAATCGACCGCATGACGCTGGAATTTTTCTCTGACGTCTTTCCAAACAAACAAAGATGACTGAAGATGACTTCCGGTAATGGCGGCAAAGTGAGGAGACCCGTGCTTCGCGAGCTCAGTTGTCTTTTTCGTTAAATACTCTCTGTAAATCCAAAATAGAACTTACATTTTGACATAGTTCGTTTGGGAACATATGAGAACGCTAACATGCCTAAAAAACTGAACAAGGACAAACAAAAAACTACGTCTGAGGCACAAGACGAAAGCGGGGTGGAGGAAGGGCAGAAAGACGCTATGCATGAACACGAACAAGAAAATGCCAGAAATGCCTTCTACCTTGGACCTTTTAAACGCTATTCGATTGTTCAAGCAAGAGTTCCATACTGAAATGGGTGGTATTATGTCAGCAATAGGAGCTGTTCAAGCTGATATACAAAAATGTGGACGAGGCTGAAAAAAGAATCTCCAACGCGGAGGACGAAATCACCTTATTGAAAAATGATATGGAATGCCTTGAAAGACAAGCCAAATTGCTATCTAAAAAGGTGGAAGATTTGGAAGGAAGAGGTCGGCGTAATAACATCCGAATCCTCGGCATCCCTGAGAAAGAAGAAGGTACAGATCCACGTACTTTCATGGAGAAGTTTATATCGGACATTTTGAAAATCCCCCCTCCTGTCCTGGAGAGAGCGCACAGGATAATCACAAGGCAAAGCTCCATTGCAAACCGATCGAGAACTTTTATAATTAAGTGCTTAAGTTACAGAGATCGAGAAGGCATCATGAAAGCCGCTAGGACGACAAAAGAACTGACGTATAAGGACAATAAGATAGCCTTCCTGCCGGACCTGCCTGCAGAGACATATAGACAGCAGCGTCAGTACGATGGTGTGAGGAAGAAGCTGCGGGAGATTGGATTGTGGAAACATCGGATCATTTATCCAGCGAGGCTGCTTTTGACCAACGAGGAACGTACACATGTATTCGATACACCAGTGGACGTGGACGCCTACATTAAGAGCCTCAATCAAGTACAAGATGTTTGATAAGGTATATGATGGTAGATTACTAACTCTGTTCTAACTGTATTTACGAACCATAATGGACAGAACAATTTATTATATTGCCAAAGGGTTGTTATACAATGCTGGGTTAGACATTGGTTGTTTTGTTCTCTTAATAAGAGTTACTAGTAATTTCACTTATTGTGTCAAATGTGTGAGAGTAAAAACTTGACAAGGTGGATTTATTTCTATTGTTATTATCTTTTTTTTTCTTTAGTTAAATTCTTTTAATCAATTGTAATTACTTTAACAACTGTTGCTAAACGCGGGTGAATAGTTCCTCGGTGTAGGGTGGACATGCTCCAAGAAGAGGGCGGAAGTAGTTTTGGGGTTAAGGGATGCCTGTATGTTCTTACACAGGCTGGGGTGTGGGAAGGGTTGCTCTCTCAAATCGGTAAATTCTCAACATGGTACAATACTTTTCTTTTGTGTATATATATGTGTGTATTTATTTAATAGTACAGTTTTAACATAAATGAATATATATGGCAGAAGTCTTGATTGACTGTGTTTCTTGGAACTGCAGAGGTCTGCGTAAGTTAGTAAAAATAAAACAAGTCATTGGTAGGATTAAGAAATTAAAAGCCAAAATTGTGTTCCTACAAGAAACTCATCTGCTAGGCAGTGAGACAAATAGAATGAAACGTAGATGGCCAGGTCAAATCTTTTCAGTGCCTTACTCCTCCAATTCCAGGGGCGTCATGATAATGAATCACAAATCTATACCTTTTCACGTTGAGCATGTGCTTAAGGATTGTAATGGACGTTTTCTAATACTACAAGGTAATCTACTATCTACTAGACTAAATTTAATTAATATTTATGGCCCAAATGAAGATAATCCAAACTTTTATAGCAATTTATTTCTTAAAATTTCAGACTTGCAAGGTAAATGTATAATTGCTGGGGACTTAAATTGTGCTTTGAACCCACAGAAGGATAAATCTTCAGGCATGGGTAATACTCATAATAGAACACGAAAGGTGATCAGACAATTTATGAAGGAGTTAAATTTAATTGATATATGGCGAGATCAAAATCCAACTAATTTACTATATTCTTGCCGGTCAGGTACACACAAAGAATAGATTACTTTTTGGTATCAACTGAGCTGGCTCATTATATAAAAGATTGCCAGTATAAGGAAATAATAATATCTGACCATGCAGCCGTTATTTTGACTTTCATAGAGCCAAAACTGATTAAAACTCTAATTGAATGGAGGTTTCAATTGAAGTGGATGCAGGACAAACAGTTTCCTGAGTATTTAGGCAAGCAAATTAATGAATATTTTGAGCACAATTCAGATCAAACATCGGCAAGTGTGAGATGGGAAGCCTTTAAGGCATACTTAAGAGGGCAAATTATAAGCTATTCTAGTAAGAAAACAAGAGAAAGAAACCAAAGGATAAAATATCTGGAAGAAAAAATAAAAATGTTAGAAGAGATCAGCTTTCAATCAGGTCAAAAATAATGAGCACATTGTAAAAGAATTATTACTATTGAGAACTCAATATAATGAAATGACAAGTGAAAAAGCAGCTGCAAATTTATTGAGATTAAAGCAACAATTCTATGACCAAGGTGAAAAACCCAGCAAACTCCTGGCTTGGCGTATAAAAAAGCAGGAATCTGAAAAGGCAATTACAAAACTTGAAACTTCAAATGGAAATATCATAGTAGACCCATTAGAGATAAATAATGCATTTAAAATGTTTTATGAAACGTTATATAACTCTGAATTCAACAATGCAACTAGAATTCAATCTTTATTTCTAGATAAACTTGATATACCAAAAATTTCAGACAAAGACAAAGAAAATGTTGACAGGCAAATTAATATATATGAAATTATAGAGTCTATAAACTCTCTAAATGCTGGTAAAACAGCTGGCCCAGACGGATTGCCAATTGACCTTTATAAATACTTCAAAGATAAATTAGCACAGCCCCTCTTAGACATGTATATAGAATGTTTTAATACTGGTAATCTTACTGACTCATTAAGGGAATCCCTGATAATATTGCTTCCTAAACCTGGAAAACTAAATAACAAGTGTGAAAATATGCGTCCTATAAGCTTAATTAACACAGACACTAAAATTATTTGTAAAATTCTTGCCAAAAGATTAAAAAGTATTCTTCCAGTTATTATAGGAGATGATCAAAATGGATTTGTTTTTTGTTTTTTGTTTTTTTTTTTTTTTTCCTAAATGACATCAGAAACAGCAGTATGCGACATTACGTGATGGCAGAGCTTCAGTTCATCCTTTGTCATTTTTTTTTTTTTTTTTTTTTTAAATAAATAGGACAGGGGGAATGAATGAGAGAAAGAGGGGGAGAGAAAGAAAGAAAACCAAAGGGGAGAAGAGACTGTGAGAAGGGGGGGGAAGAGAGAGAAAAAAAAAAGAACTCCTGGGTCACCTGTATGGAGAAAAAAAAAAAACAAACAAAAAAAACAAACAGAGGAGACAGCAAACAACAAAGAGCAACATAATAATAGAGAAAACAAAGCACCATCACAATAAACTAGCTAGTCATAGATATCAATATTTACTAAATAATAAACGATATTGTGCAGCACGCAAGATAGACAGCGCACAGTGTGCTTTGAGGCAGCAGCCAAGAAAGCTTTAGTCCGCGTCTGTGAATACCCATGTGTGCATACCTGTGTGGATCAGCATGCTTGCATTCCAAAGGTTTCTCCATGTAATGATCTGCTAGGGAGTGTGGGGGGGCCACAGCCCCGTCCTCCAGAGTGTGAAGCGGGTATGGAGGAGATCAAAACTCCAGACATCCAGAGGCCCCCAGAACACAAGAGACCATGGAAGACCAACAGAGGGGCAGCCGCGCCACTGTTCCAGTAAGAGCTGAGGAGAGTCCCAGATGAGGGCTCGCCCAGCAGCCGCGGAGCAGAAGTCAGGGGGAGTTGCAGTGACGCGCCCGTGAGCTCCGCCGGCCCCCAGCTGCGCCTGAGTGACCGAGCCCCAGGCCGAGAGGCCGGGGGCACCCCACCTCCAAAGGGGCCCGAGCGAGCCCCAGGCCCCAGGCCCCGACAAGCGGCCGCCAAGGAGTGAGCCGGTGTGTACCCGGACGCCCACCCCCAGACACAAAGAACCACCAACACACCGACACCTGAGGGAGTCCGCCACCGGCAGGGGAAGTGGTGGTGGGTGGAGATAGGCCTCCAAACCTTGGAGGGCCTGAGGTGTCCCCAGAGAGGTGGCGTCTGATACCCAACCTGACATATAGACACAGACATACAGGCACACACAGACACAAACATCTATTCCCACCCTCATGCTCTCATGAGAGCAAAATGGATTTGTTAAACATAGACAGGGTTTTCATAATGTAAGATGAGTCCTCAACATTCTTCATAATCAAAGTGAACAGGAAGATACAGCCATTCTTTCGCTTGACGCGGAGAAGGCCTTTGATAGAATTGAACGGTCATATCTCTTTGATGTCATTGTTAGATTTGGGTTTGGTAATTTATTTCTGCATTGGATTAAGCTACTACACTGTCAATCTGTGGCTCAGGTTAAGACAAATGAGATAATTTCTGAACCATTTGACATTAAAAGAGGGTGCCCACAGGGTTCACCTTTATCTCCACTTTTATTCCTTTTAGCTATTGAACCGCTGGCAATAGCTGTTAGAACCAGCGGACAAATACAAGGTGTTAGGATTGGTAGAAAGGAGCATAGAATTGCTTTATTTGCTGATGATGTCATATTATTTTTAAAGCAACTAAAAATTTCTGTGCCCGCTATAAAGGATTTAATAGACCAGTTTGGGGCCTTCTCAGGGTATAAAGTAAATGTAACAAAATCATCATTAATGTTACTTAAACAAGGGTATAATCAAAACGTAAGTCAGAATATATCTGGCTTTACTGTTAATTCTGAACTCACTTATCTAGGCATTAAAATAGTTCCTTCATTAAAAGATGTGGTGGTACTTAACTATAATATAATTCTACAGAAAATTTCCAAAGATTTGGAGCGTTGGATAAGTTTACCACTATCTATTATTGGAAGGATAAGTGTTCTTAAAATGAATGTATTACCTAAACTGTTGTATATGTTTCAAAATGTCCCACTGGCTCCTCCTGCTGGATTGTTTACTAAATTAGCATCATTAGTCAGAGAGTTTATCTGGAACAAGAAGCATCCCCGCATTCGCTTGTCTTTGTTGTATCTTCCCTTTGATACAGGGGGGTTGAAATGCCCCAATTTTTACTGGTACTATCTGGCTATTCAATTAAGGACAATAATGTTTTATTTTGGTGGGGATGGAAGCAAATTCTCTTAAAATGCCATTAAATTTGTACTTATACTCTGCAAAGCCAAAACAGTTAAAGAAAGAAACAAATAATCCTATAGTCCAAAATATGATTGAAGTTTGGTTTACAATTAAAGAAATGATGAATATTAAGAATAATCTCTCTCAGTTTAGTCCTATTTGGGGAAATGCCTTATTTGTACCAGGAAATCTGGACGCAGGGTTCCAGGGTTGGGCAGAAAAAGGTGTTAAGAAAGTGGGTGATCTGTTTTGTGATGGAGTAATGGTTTCATTTGAGGATTTAGTCTCAAAATTTCAAATTAGAAGCTTCATTTCTTCCATGCAAAATCAGTCTCTCAACATTCCCCAGTTAAGTAAGTTAGAGGAGTTAATGGTGAAAAAAGGTGGTAATAAAGGTTTAATTTCAACATTTTATAACTGGATTGTCTCTGCCTCTCCAGATACATCAGTTTCTAAGTTAGAAGCTTGGAGAAAGGACCTAAATATTAATATTTCTGAGGAGACATGGAAGTTAATTTGCTTAAAATCACAAAAACAATCAATTAATAATAACTTAAAGTTATTACAATACAATTGGATCATGCAAACATATGTAACACCAGTGAAATTGAATAAATATAATAACAGAATTCCAGATACATGTTTTAAATGTGGAGAAGCCCGTGGAACATTTTTCCACTGTATATGGGAATGCAGAATTGTCCGTGCATTTTGGCAGGAGGTGATGAACAAAATAAACCAAATTTTGAATAAAAAGATTGCTTTAGATGTAGAAATGTTGCTATTACAAGTGTATTCTAAAAATCTTAAACTAAGAGCCCATCAAATTAAGTTTATGGATTAATGTACATTACAGGCAAAACGTATGATTGCATTAAATTGGAAAACATCAGATCCTCCTGCTATTGGTGCTTGGATAAATTCTTTGGCACAGTGTATGGCAATGGAAACGATAACGTACTTTCTCAAAAACAAGTTAACATATTTTGATGAAATTTGGAAGCCATTTAAAAACTTTATAAAAGAAGTGAACATCGGACAACTCCTGCAGGAGTGTGGATGAGGAGAAAATTGTTTAGTATGTGCTAGCTATTTCTATTGTCTACTTTTTTTTTCTCTCCTTTCTTTTTTGTTTCCTTGAATATGTATAAATGCCACATATTGTACAAATGTATACATATTCTATGTGGGGGTTTTTTTATTTTTATTTTGTTGTAGGTTTGGAAGAGAGCAGGGTGGGGGGTGGGGGAAAAGGGTTCCTATTACAGCAGCATATTATTGGGAAAACAAACCTTTGTATGTTGTTGCAAAAAGCAATAAAATTTATATTTAAAAAAATGACTGAAGATGAGAAGCACATTTCCTGCTCATGTAAGAAGCCGGATGACAATGAATTTGGCCACAGAGCAGGTGCAGCACGGCAGCAGCTGATGTGTTTTTAATGAGTCCATCTTTTTTCTTCCACTTCATCTGAAAAAACATGATTTCATTTTTGGTCTCATCTCTGTGAAGCGAGGTGATTCCATCATTGTTCCCATGTCTAAGATGATTAGTTCAGTCAAATCTGTGGGTGATTAAGTAAAACACTGCATTAGTCCCGCAGATCGTGAAAACCTTCGCCCATCTGTGGGCCACTAATGTTACTCATGCCGTCTTTCTCCTCCTGTCTGTGGCCTGGATATTCACCTCTCTACACTCCCTGGAAGAACAAAAATCAGCTCAGAGTAAAATGGGTCACTTTGTGAATTTAAGATACGAAAAGTTGTGCTCAGACTCAGAGATGAGTGCTGTTGTAAATGACCTGTTGGAGCACCTCCTTACATGAGTCCTTTTCGTGGATCTGTGGTGGTGGTGATGGTGAGTGTGTGTGTGTGTGTGTGTGTGTGTGTGTGTGAGGGGGGGGGGGGGGGGGGGGGGGTTAAGGGATTTATGTTTTCTTGTGCCAATGGGAGAAATTTGCCCTCGGGGCTTCCTGCCACAAACTTTGAGATTTTGGAAGCATCTGGGTTTAGCAAGGAGAGAGATCACGGGGTCAGGGTTCAAATATTCCACTTCAAGAGCATTAACCACACTTCTTCTACCTTCCTGATTTATTTCCTCTTTCTCACAATACAGTACAATAGAAAATAATAGAATGGGCATTTGTTATCATTTAGAACATTAACCATTAGAATGGTTCAAACAGCACAACAGAGGAGACGATGGAGATGCAGCAGGAGAGGAAGGAGAGGAGGCAGGGGAAGAGGGAGGAAAGAGGGGAAGAAGAGATGTGAAATAGTAAAAGAAGAAGAGAGAGGGGAGGGAGGAGGAAAGGGAGGAGGGAGGAGCAGAGGAGACAGTGCTAGAGTTGTCTTCCTCTCCTCAGACGGAGACGTAGAGCGGCTGCGGGCAGGCTGGGCGCTATAAGCGCGCGGAATTGCTGCGCGCGGACAGAGGCGTCTGTGCGCACGTGAGTGTGACAACAGCGGCGCGGAGCTGTGACTGTAACTGAACCGTGAGGCGGGAAAAGTCCTGCGCAGACGCGTCGGCATGCTTCACCCGGACAACCGCACGCCCGAAGGCGGCGTCGCGCGCAGCTCTGACCCCCTCGCGTGACGCTGAATGGACCCGATGCGACTCGTCGACCCCCGGCACCTCCCGCAGCTGATGCCCCTGAAGGACCGGGAGCCCACCGCGGCGACGGGCACCCTGGGGCCCCGCAACTCCACGCCGGCCGCGGGAGGAGAGGCCCCGCAGCACCACGCCGTGCCCTGGGTGGCCACCCTGCTGGCCGGCGTCCTCATCGCGACCATCGTGGTGGATGTTATCGGGAACCTGCTGGTCATCGTCTCCGTGTTCAGGAACAGGAAGCTCAGGAAAGCAGGTACACTTGACCTCCCGGTAGATGCTCGTCAGCAGGATTTCTTTGAGTTTTTGGAACTTTGTGATTCCAGAACAGATGTGACCAGATGTTCGGTTACATCAGTGAATGTCTCTCTAAGAGTCCCCAGCATGAATCGTTTTATTTCTGTTCAATTTTATTGATTTCATTTATTGAACTCTTTTCTGCTTGAATAATACTACTTTTCTTTGCAAGTTGGTTGTTTTATATTTTTGTGCTGCAGGCATTTTCCAAGTTTTCCAAGATAAATAAACTCTAGCTTTGCATTTTGCATGTATTTCTTTTGATTTAAAATCATCTTTTTGTGTCCTTTGTTCTGTTTTATTAGATATTTCAGTCACCTGTGAAGCGCCTATAACCTGCATGAAAAGCTAATAAAGTTTAATTGGCTGATGGATCCAATGATGAGATGAAAGCACTTCTCTTTGCTCCTGTGTTTGTCTGTGAGCACATAGGAATTTAATCATTTGGGAGTTAAAAATGAGTGGATTGATCCATTGGTCCATTTTTCTGAGGGCGATGGCTCAGACATGCTTTCATGTTTGTGTATTTCAGTATGTTTGCGTGATATTTTGATGATATCCTAACTGAGAAATCTTATAAAAACCATAAAACAGTCATAATCGTGCAGTTACTTGGTTATTGTAATAGACCTGCAAGAATATTTAGAGAAATAAAAAGAGTATGTGGTACCCCAGAGTCCTCACAGAAGCCACTCTAACATCAGCCTGACAGGTTGATGAGTTCCTTTAATAGCTCTTTTGTTGTGAAAGTCTTGAAGAGTCTGAAGTTTGGCTCTCAGGCACTGATGAGCTGTTGGCTCGTGCAGAGGATCAAACTCTCCGAGACTCCCCGACACGTTTGAGGTGTGAGAAAAACGAAGCGCTGGCAGCCTGACAGCTGACTCACTGTGATCGATGAGTAAAACTCTGACAGCGACACACACTTCAGAAGCACCTGAGCACCTCCTGCTCATCAAACACATCATCATCACAGGTTCTGATAAAGCACTCACATTCCTTCACTGCACTTTTCAATACTCACATATTTCCCCATGAGTTATTTGGCAGTTTTCACATTCTGGTGATGCATGACGTCCAGCAAGACCTCAGGAGAATTAGTCCAGGCAGGAAAATCAATTCATCGGGGTTTCAGACTTGCTGCACCTGCTCGTAGTCTCTCCTCACAGCAATACGCAGCACAGGTCAGGGTGCTGGAGATCAACACATTTTACACAAACTGCGCCGCGCCGCTGTTTAACCTCCAGAAAAATAAATTATGAAGAAAGTAATGCATACTTTACTTAGTCATTGCAGAAAGTAATTAGATTACTTTTGCAGTAACAGTCTAACACTGAACTTTTTGCTTGTGGCCACATGTCCTGCTGCGTTTGTACGGCTCTGATGTCGTGTTGATGGACTGTTCTTTCAGGCCTGAGCTCAGTTAAATCTCCAGTGTCACATTTTTCTCCCTTGGTGCAAAAAACCAGAAGCAGTCATCACTCCAGTTAAAAAATGTGCATTGTTTTTGTCTGAAATGTGGCATGAAACAGCTCGCTTCATCATTTCCACCATCATTTCTTAATGTCTGGTACTAAAAGGCATTTATCACAGCAGCATTTCTATGGATGAGGCTCCACGTGGACGTCCTCAATCTTTAAAATGTAATCTAAACTAATCAAAACCTGTCTTTGAACCTTCGATCTGCATCGTCTCTCAAGTCGGCCGATTTCGTGATTTCGTTTAGCAGTTTTCATGGTGCTGTTCAAACTGTCAGCTGATCTGAGAGAGCATTACTACCTTTTTGTTAGTATTATCATGGACACCGTATCATTACTACTCGATCACACAGGAAGACTGGAACAGATGAAGAGTTTAGTTTGAGATGGTTGAAGTAACCTGCTGCATCTGAGGTTTTTTTCTCTTTGTTGAAGGATCAGAGTGCTTAAAGTGTGAGCACTGACACTGTAGTGGGTTTACATCCTGCTGAGAAACTCCAGATAACAGAAAGACTTTCTTTTTCCAGTCTTTTTAAAATTCACACGAAGGTTGGTATAATTGCACATTTGAGAAATTATACCTTATAGAAGCTGGTAGATCTATAATATCCACTTTACACTGTATAGCTAATTGATTACAAGATCATTTTGTACCCTCATCTTGTTTTTCTGTACTTCAAATAAGACCTCTGCACTGATCTTCTTCTTTTAGAGAGTTATGATAAAATAATGCGACAAAATGCAGAAAAAGAGAGCGTTGTCTACAGATGTGAGCACACCTGTTAATGAACATCATTAACCCTCCAAACAGAACAAGTGTATCTGCTATGCAGCAAATATGAAAACAAAGAGCTACAGTTCCTCTAGTGTCCAGCAGAGGCAGCAGCAGAGAGTCACTCCCATCTGGTGTTTAAGTCTGACGTCATTAGCTGTTTCTGGGTCCAAACTTTGCTTCAGGTCCCTAAATCAAACGAACACTGCAGCATCACTGAGAGTGAGATCACTGTATAAATTCTTGACTGTTTAAATGATCGGTGTGGCTGCTCTACCAGGTGTAACAGTAAAGTTTAACATCCAAGCATCCATGAAAACAGAATTTCTGAAATTTAACAGAGTTAGAATTTAGCAGGACGTTAGCTCACTAGTTTCCATCTAAAGATGATATACCATGTTCTGACTGAGGGATTTCTGTAAGATTAAAACGTACAGCTCTGTTATCACTTCAGACATAAATGAAGACAGAAAACTAAACAGCAGTGACGTTAGTAGGGTTACTGAAGCTGCACTAGCTGGTATATAATGATGTGCTATGCGGTGGCTAGCTACACAGCTATGTTAGCATAATATAAACAGACCGAAGCTGGAGGATGAACGCTAACTTTTTTCCACTCGATAAAAGTTAACGTGAGTGTTCCCAATGGTTAGGGACAAATGCATTCACATGGCAGGATGCTGTAAAGAGACCAAACTTCAGTCAGGAGAAACAACTGAGATAATTCATCCACAATACGAGGTTAGCCATTAATATACTTCTGCATGGGCTGGGATGTAGTTACATCGTAAGGGTTTAAAAACTGAGCTTTAAAATGAATAGTGGTAATAAAACCCGAGAAAGGTAAACAGTGATTACTGACTTCAAGATACAAATCATTAAAACATGTTAAAAACACAACAGCCTTAATAAACGTAGAGTAGTCTGGACTCGGAAGCAGGATTCATACGTCATCACTTAAAAAACGGATAGACTCCCATGTAAAAATAAACGTATTTACAGCCTGATACACAAACTGTTTTAGTTTCTATAGATAATTTCCCCTTTCATAACACCTGTATGAGGAAGGATGTTTTTAAAATTCCCCTTTTGCATTATTAGGGGTGTGGCCTCTTTTTTACTTACAGGTAAAAGGCAATACAGAAAGCAGTAGCTGCTCCATTCTTGGGCCAATTTAGGCTTTTTTAACAACCAGCATGATAAAAAAAAAATGCTTTATTCTCTCTCTCAAAAGTCAATGTTAGTAATTTTCATTTAAAGACCCTCCCATTTCACATACACCAACATCCAAAAAGTGCCAACCCAAAAGTTGGCTTCATTAACCTCAAGAGTTATTCCTTCTGTCTATCCCTAAAGCTTGCACTCAAACTGAAACTGGGTGTTTCCTCCACCTGGAATTATCTCTGTGAGCTGCTTGTGCCAAATGTTCATTTTAAGTGACCTGTAGTCTGTAAATATTCTGTCTGATCTTTTGATGCATGCTCAATCATCAAGGTAAGGAAGTCCCAAAAGGTTGATTCTGTTCATCTGGACGTTTTTAGTGGGAGAAACGTTTAGTCACTCATCCAAGTGAGTTCTGCAGGTTTCCCCAACCTTATAAACAGTACATTTGCACATTAATAGATTCAAAATTCAAAACGTTTATTGTCATGTGTACAAAGAAAAGCATTTCTCTATGCAATGAAATTCTTTCTCTGCTGTCCACACACAGATGCCTGTTAATATGTACAAATAGAACTAGAACAAATAAAATATAAACAGTATGAATAAATACATACAACAAAAATTGAAACAGATAAATAGATTTATATGCAAAAGAGCTATGAGCTTAATATGCTGGTTTGATATGTAAGATGATGTGATGTGCAAAGGTTATTTTTACTGTTAAAATAGGTCAGTTGTTCAAGAGTCTGATAGCAGTGGCGAAGAAGGAGTTGTTCAGTCGGGATGTTCTGGACACTTCTGCCCTCAGGACAAAGGTTTAGAAGTGTGAACAGTCCGTGTTCGGGGTGTGTGGGGTCTTTGAGGATGGAGTTCAATTCAATTTTATTTATATAGCGCCAAATCACAACAAAAGTCGCCTCAAGGCGCTTCATAGATACAGAGAAAAACCCAACAATCATATGACCCCCTATGAGCAAGCACTTTGGCGACAGTGGGAAGGAAAAACTCCCTTTTAACAGGAAGAAACCTCTGGCAAAACCAGGCTCAGGGAGCGGTGGTTATCTGCTGCGACCGGTTGGGGTGAGAGTCAGCTCTCCTCTGGACTCTGCGATGGTATATGCTCTGCAGAGAGGGCAGCGGGGTGACCTTCTCCGCGGTTGTTATCACTCTCTGCAGGCGTTTGCAGTCCATAGCAGTAGTGCTGCCATACCATGCACTGATGCAGCTGGTCAGTGTGCTCTCCACAATGAAGCTGTAGAACCTGCTGAGGATCTTGGCCAACATACCAAATTTCCTCAGCTTCCTCAAGAAATACAGCCGCTGCTGAGCCTTCTTGACCAGCTGTGTGGTGTTCAGTGTCCAGGTGAGGTCCTCAGTGATGTAGACGCCCAGGCATGTAAAGCTGCTCACCCTCTCCACCTCAAAGCCCCGGATAAACAGCGGCTGGTGAGGTCTTGTGTCCACTATCATCTCTTTTCTTTTATCAGTGTTGAGGGTGAGGTTGTTGTCCTCACACCATGACACCACACCGGCCACCTCTCTCCTATAAGCCACTTCGTCCCCTCCAGTGATGCAACCAATCCCTGCTGTGTTGTCCGCGAACTTCAGTACGGTGTTATCCCTATTGGAGGCGACACAGTTGTGGGTGTACAGGATGTAGAACATGGGACTGAGGACCAACCCTGTGGAACGCCAGTGTTTGTAATAATGCTGGCTGAAGTCCTGTTGCCGATCTTGACGGACTGGGGCCTGCCAGTCAAAAAGTCCTGTAGCCAGTCACAAAAGGTGGGGTGTAGGCTGAGTGTTGCCAGCTTGTGAGTGAGTTTATGTGGGATGACTGTATTGATACTGGGGGCTTTGCATTGCTGAGACAGGCCAAAACCTTTGTCCGTAGTTGCTCTGCTTCCACGTCTGCAATGTTGTTTCGAATTAATGTTTCTGTGGCTGTGATCAGTCCACTAGCGGGATTTGTCTCTGCTTGGGTGAGTTGTCTGTCAGACATATTTTTCACCCACTTGTCCACACTTCTCTGTGTGGCATCCATCTTTCTTCTGGCCGCTGAGAACACTCTCTGTATTTTGCTTGTGTTTCTGATGCTCAGCAAGTCAAACTTTCTTTGTTGCCTGGTCTTAGACTATGTCCACACTATAGATAGATTTGAAAACAGCGTTTTCGTCTGAAAATGCTCCGCGTCCACACTAGCGTTTTCAGTCGTTTTCAGAGTTGTCCGTCCACATTGAAACGGCTGAAAATGCTTACGTTCCAGTACTGCGCATGCAAGAAGAACAAGAAGATTTGGCCTGCCTCATTTCTGTCTGCCATTTATTTACTTTACGGCTCGTTGAAACGTCGCAGCAAAAGGTTGGGGAAAAGCACCAAGCTTTTTAAATGGAAAAACAATGAGGTGGAGTTGTTGCTGCAAGTAACACAAAAGTACAAAGTTGCCAAAGCGCGTGAGAATTAAATGATTTGAAGAAAAGGAACATGTACAAACTGATATTAATCTTTAACAGGGCTGTCATAATTGAAAGCAAACAAAACAACTGCTGTATAATACCCTCCGCTATCTTTGTTTAACCCTCTCAGGCTCAAATTAAACTTTTTGTTGCTAATGCACAACCAAGTCCTGCAGTGGTACTTCTGAGTAAAAAAAACTCATAAAATATGTATGTGGGGTAATCAGGTTGTTAATTTTTAACTGTTGCAAATCGGCAACGCCTGCCTTGAGAGGGTTAATTGGTCACATGACCGCTTCACATGACTGAAATGCATCATCGTTTTAGAAAGTCTGCGTTTTCGAGTGTCCACACTGCGACGGGACAGCTTTGTTTTGAAATGTATGCGTTTTCAAGAGCATTTTCAAAACCATGCGTTTTTCCTTGGGGAAAGCGTCGTCTCAGTGTGGACAGGAGGCCAAAATGGAGAGAAAACAATGCGTTTTCAAACGAAAACGCATTAATGTGGATGTAGCCTTAGACTTTTCACGCTGTGCTAGACGAGCCTTCTCAGTGAATTCGAACACCTTTTGAAAAGTATTCTTATTTAGAAGCATTGTAAGACTTTGTGAAGCTGCCCCTAACTGACCTCACTGCCCATTCCCACATAGCAAGGAGGTCTGGCCCGGATCTGGTATCAAGCCAGCACTGCTGGCTGACTTCTGGCATGATAAGACGTATGTCATCCTGATATGGCCCAGGTAGGCCTGGCATAGATGACACTGTCTATGTGATGGCATGCCATATCTGGCTCGATTGTGGTTTGGGTCATGTGGCCGAGGTTCATAGAAAACAGGTCTTCCCTGGATCTGGCATCAAGCTGGCACTTCTGACTGACCGGTGTCATGGCAGGGTGTATGTCAACCAGATGTGGGCCAGGTCTGGCCATGATGGCACTATTTATGTTCCTATTTTCCTACTTTAGTTAGGAGACCCAAATGCCATGTTGCAATACTATACTGCTATAGTAGCCAGCGTTTCAAATGCAGGTTTGACAGGTTTGTGAATGTATACTTTATCCAAAACCTAGCGATGGTTTACAGTTTACCACTGGGTGGCTGTAGCTCAGGAGGTAGAGCAGGTCACGTGCTAATTGGAAGGTTAGCGGTTCGATCCCTGGTTCCTCCAGTCTGCATGTCAAGAGTGTGAATGTGTGGGAAGCACACAGTTAGGAGAAAGTGTCTGAATGTTGTATAGAGTACTTTGAGTAATCTAGGTACCTAGGAAAGTGTTATATAAGAGTCAATCCATTCACTGTCTGAACAGAGTTTTGTCATGTTACTTTTGCACTGTTTTGCATGTTCTGACAACTGGCAAACATTCCCACCTATGGACAATTTAGAGTTTGCAGTTAACCTACCCCCACTAACTGCATGTCTTTGCACTGTGGGAGGAAGCCCGAGAACCCGGAGAGAACCCACGCACGGGAAGAACATGCAAACTCCACACAGAAAGACCCCGGACTAATGGTGGAATCAAACTCAGTACCTTCTTGCTGTGAGGCAACAGTGCTAACCACCATGCCGCCCTTGTTTGAATTAGTGGGTAAATAAAGACTGGGATGATTATCCAAGATCATTCTTTGTCACCTTCCAGTTAGTCCATAACACTTGATCTCCAGAACATCACCTTGCTGTGGTGAAAAGTTATTAAACCAACACATTCTGTTGATCCCTGAGCCGGGGTTGTAATGATAAAAGTTGGAAATCTGGATGAATTATTCACCTCTGTCATTTATTCTTCTCGCTGCCTCCTCAGATATCTGATCACTCATCCTGTCCTCTCTTATCCCTCCTCTTCCTCCCCTTCCTCCCTTCTCTTCAGTAGCCTCATCTCCTTAATTTTCTTCACGGTTCTTCTCCTGCATGTCCATTTTTCTCCTCTCTCCTGCCTTTCTTGTCCTTTCCACTTGATTCATCCTCTCCAACTTTTCGTCTTTCTCCCTCTCTCCACAGTGTCCTTTTATCCTTCCTTTTCAATGATTCTCCTCTTCATTGCTCTTTTCTTTCCTCCTCCTGTCCCATCAGGTCTCTTATCTCTCAGATTTTCTCCTCTCGACTGCATCCTTCTCTCCTCTCCTGAGGGTAAATGATTCTCCTCTTTTCTCCATTTTTCTGCTCTCCCTCTCCATCTACTCTGATCACTGGTGTTACACTTCATCACCACATCTACACAAGCCCGACAGACTACCTTCATTCCTAACCTGCAAACTCTTCTTTCAGCTGCTCGTGCTGAAAAAGAAGCAGAGATTTTATATGTAAAGTAATTTCCGAGTTGGGCTGCTCTGCTCAGGTCTCAGAGGGACTGTTCAAACATGGGTGGAAGCGCAGTGTATCAGCGTCAAGGGTTACTGGCTGACTGCCCAAACTCTACCTGTTCAGCTCATTTTCTGGCTCTGAAACTGTGCGCTGTGTCCAGCAATCAATTTGATTGAGTCAGACTGTCCTGTTTGATCTCAGGTTCAGAACATCAGCAGAGCTCAAACTTTTCTGAGAACAGTCCCATTGGGCCGGAGCAAACCACACAAAGCTGCTTCATTCATGAATCTCATACATCTGCCCTTCATTAGCACTGCAGACGCAAATGCTCATCTCAAATATTCACGAGTAACAGCTCCAGTACAAAATGCTCTTACTGCAGGAAAAACATGTGGACATATCTGCAAGTTCACTCACAGGTTTCAGAAGAAACTCTCTGACGTGCTTTTTTTATAGGCTAGCCTGGAGGTTAGCCTCACCCTGGATTCATTAGCAAAAACAACTCAATTGGATTTTGCATTATTGCTAAAAAATGCTCTGTGGATAAAAATCTTCAGGATATGTTTGTTCAGGGAGATTAGGCTAACTTTAGCCTGTGGTCACATGACTTCCATGATGCTAAGTTTCATCTCAATAAGCCTCCTACTCTCTGGGATCTGCAAAACCTTTATGAGTCCGGTATTTAATAGACATGCGCACAAATACCATGACCATGCACAGTGTGGGGGTTCAAATCGCCCAGCTTCACCCAGGGTGGAGTGTGCATGAATGAATTGAATTGCGCCCTGTGGAGTTTTACTTTTCTTCACTGAAACACAGTTCAAGGATCTTTACTGCACAGCAAATAAAATATTATTTTTTATGCTCAAGCTAGCAGCGCTTAAGTAGAGTAAATTTGGAATGGAGTCAGGGCTATGCCAGGTTTTCTGCTTCCTTCAGACCTCTAATGTGACCATGAGCTGTGGTCATACAGCTGTGAGGATACAAGGGCCAGAAAAGAATCCTCTAAAAGGTGTCCTGGCTCATCCTCAAAGGCCAGGTGAAGAGCTCTGTCAGAGCCGGTTGACTTGCTGGACACCTCCTTCCCAGATAGCAAAATTGGTATGGCCCGGATCTGGCCCACACAATGTGCTTACAAATGGCTCACAAAGAATGACATCCCTTTGGTGGCCCAGATCTGGTTTGCAAGAGGTGGCCCACAGATGGGCCAGCACAAAGACAGTTGCAGACATACTGGTGGTCCTGTGCTGGCCCATCTGCGGATCACCTCTGGCAAACCTGGTCTGGGCCACCAAAGGGTCGTCATTCTTTGCGGTATGTGGGCCATGTGTAAGTTGCGTGCAGCGACGGGCCAGTTGCAGACAAACTGCTGGCCCTGTGCTGGCCCAGAACAGTTTCAGCTCTGGCCCCACATGTCAGCCTAATGTGTACTTTAATCAAGCCATGTAATAACAACATGTGCCCAAACGTAATAGTGCAAAAGTAACATGACAAAACTCCGGTCAGACAGTCAATGGACTGATTCTTTTATAGCGCTTTTTCACTCTGTCAGATTACTCAAAGAGCTCTATACAACATGCCGCAGTCACACACTTTCTCTAAACTACATGCTTCCTAACTGCATTCATTCACATTCACACTCTTGACATACAAACTGGAGGAGGCAGGGATCAAACCACTAACCTTCTGATCAGTAGGTAAACTGCTCTACCTCCTGAGCTACAGCCACTCTGCGGCAAACCCGTCAAACCTGCATTTGAAACGTTAGCTACTAGAGCAGTATAGTATTACAACATGGCATTTGGGTCTCCTAACTAAAATAGGAAAATAGGAACATAAATATTGCCATCATTGCCAGACCTGGCCCACATCTGGTTGACATACACCCTGCCATGACACTGGTCAGTCAGAAGTGCCAGCTTGATGCCGGATCCAAGGAAGACCTGTTTTCTATGTGGGTTAGTGAGGTGTTTCATGTCCTGCTGGGAGGAACTGGATGTGTCTCCAGTTATTGTGCTTCCAGTCATTGCCTGCATCTTGATTTCTGATCACCCGAGTGGAGGTGGGCTTTTTCTTGTTGCTAGTTTTTGGCTTCTGATCTGGATTTCAAATGCATGTGTCATATCACCTTGGATGTGCATGAGACACAGGAGCCAGACTTGCTGGTGTAATAAAAATTTGTTAAATTTGTAAGAAACAATGATAGGTTCATCTAGCATAAACCTATTGCTGGAATGCCAAGACAATTCTACTACAATGTCAAAAGCAAGACGCAAGTCACTAGAGCTCTTTGTGTTGCTCGTGCACGAGGGAGAGAACCGTGACGAGTGCTGTTCCTGATGCTTGAACCTCAGTCACTCTCAGTTAGCTCCCCCGTAGCACTGCTCTTTATTGTGATTACATGAATATGCATAGTCTCGTTAACATTTGACGTCTTACATAGGCATGTGAACAAAGTACCGTTTGTGTGTATGTGTAGATATGCGTGTGTGTGTGTGTATGTATATGGGCGTGTGTGTCAAGATATGACCCTGTGACTCCCCAAAGCTGGTGCTAGGAGCCCAGCGGTCCACCTAAACAAAGGGCTCTTATACTTAAGCAGATACAGAGTAGGTGTCTTCCCATAGTATAAATCAGAAAGAGAAGGTACGACCTCTCTCATGACCCTAGGATGTGTGTGCATGCTAGAACACTCTGGAAGGCACACAGAGTCTTTGCAGACTGCTAAGGATCAGACCTCCATAATTATGCAATCGATTTTATACCTCTAACCATATATGAGTCTATATTTCTAAGCATAAATGATAATCCAACAATATAAACCTAACAAACAACATTTCATTTGCGTCCTCTTAATATTTTGACAATTTTAGCATTTTATGAGTCACTTAAATGATTTCATAAATGAGTAATCTATATGCCATCTTTTCATGAACTATCTGCACAGGACCACAGTTACTTTAAAAAAATCTGCTCTGAAACAACAGCACAACACTTCATCCTGAAGTCTGTAATACTCAGATATTTAAACATATGTTAATGGTCAGCGTGTGCTCACAGATGGAGTTTGGCCAGTTTTAAGAGTTTTCAGAGTTGGGATGGTGGGAGGATCCTCTGAATCATGACAAGCAAAGCTGAGCAGATGGCTTTTTATATAAATGTATATATATATATATGCTGATGATATACATGCACACTAGAGGCTAAAGTATTTCAAGTATTTAACTATGTTGTCTTTTTTGTGTTTGTCACAGTGAGGAAGAGGTAGTGCAGATCAGCGGAAAGCATTTTAATAAAGTTCAGATTAATAATGTGATTTATGCTCTGCTGAGTTTATCAGACACACAAGTCTTCAGTTCTACAGAAAATGATCATTAAACACAACATGAGGAATTATCGTATTTTTTGGACCATAAGGCTGCCATGGTATAATTCTCAAACACGTACCCTAAAGCAGATGACTCGTAAGCTGGAGAGGAAATGGCGTGTCACAAATTTAGAGAATCATCATTTAGGCTGGAGAAATAGTTTGTTGCTTTATAAGAAAGTCCTCCGCAAAGCCAGAATATCTTACTATTCGTCACTGATTGAAGAAAATAAGAACAACCCCAAGTTTCTCTTCAGCACTGTAGCCAGGCTGACAAAAAGTCAGAGCTCTTTTGAGCCAACCATCCCTTTAACGTTAACTAGTAATGACTTCATGAACTTCTTCACAAATAAAATTTTTATCAATAGAGAAAAAATTACCAGTAATCATCCCACAGATGTAATATTATCTACAGCTACTCTTAGTACAATTGATGTTAAGTTAGACTCTTTTTCTCCAATTGATCTTTCTGAGTTAACTTCAATAATTACTTCCTCCAAACCATCAACGTGTCTTTTAGACCCCATTCCTACAAAACTGCTCAAAGAAGTCCTGCCATTAATTAATTCTTCGATCTTAAATATGATCAACCTGTCTCTAATAATTGGCTATCTACCACAGGCCTTCAAGTTGGCTGTAGTTAAACCTTTACTCAAAAAGCCATCTCTAGACCAGCAGTCTTAGCTAATTATATCTCCAACTTTCCTTTCATATCAAAAATCCTTGAAAGAGTAGTTGTCAAACAGCTAACTGATCATCTGCAGAGGAATGGCTTATTTGAAGAGTTTCAGTCAGGTTTCAGAGCTCATCACAGCACAGAAACAGCTTTAGTGAAGGTTACAAATGATCTTCTTATTGCCTCTGACAGTGGACTCGTCTCTGTGCTTGTCCTGTTAGACCTTAGTGCAGCATTCGATACTGTTGACCATAATATCCTATTAGAGCGATTAGAACATGCTGTAGGTATTACAGGTACTGTGCTGCAGTGGTTTGTATCATATCTATCTATTAGACTCCAGTTTGTACATGTAAATGGAGAGTCCTCTTCACACACTAAGGTTAATTATGGAGTTCCACAGGGTTCAGTGCTAGGACCAATTCTGTTTACACTATACATGCTTCCCTTAGGCAGCATCATTAGAAGACATAGCATACATTTTCACTGCTATGCAGATGACATCCAGCTCTATCTATCTATGAAGTTAGATAACACACCAATTAGTTAAACTGCAGGAATGTCTTAAAGACATAAAGACCTGGATAACCGCTAACCTTCTGCTTCTTAATTCAAATAAAGCTGAGGTTATTGTACTTGGCCCTGAAAATCTTAGAAATATGGTATCTAATAGAGGTTGGAATCACCATACATCCCACGATACGATATTATCACAATACTTAACGCACGATACGATATTATTGCAATTTTTAAAAATATTTTGTGATATTCAGATTCTGTACATAAAGGTAAACTTTATCAATATTCATTTTATCTAATATCAAAGTCTCACACTCAGTCTTTCTCTCATTTCAGTCAGTTTTATTGTTGACAAACTGAACGGTTTGTATTACAGTCTAGACCAAATTAACTGAATGCAACCATCTGGTACAATTATAGCTATTCTGAACTATGAAATTTATGAAAACTATGCAGCCCCTTCAGCAACTGAAGAATTAGAAAGTAAATTAAAACAAAATATAATTTTACATTAAATAAAAAAGTTTTAAACATAATTAAAATAAAACATGTCTTAAATTAAAATAAGTAAACTGTCATGTTTATTGCTGACAAAAAAAAAGTTAAACACATTTGGACAGTGAAGGAATGTCAGGATTCTTGCTCAGAAAAAGGATCAACATGCTGTGAAGTCAGAGCATGTTCCAGTCCACAAAAACTTTTTTTGTAACAAAATATCGATTTCTGCTGTCCCTGTATCGATACATTATTAGCAAACAAAATATCACGATACTACACAGTATCAATTTTTTCCCCCACCCCTAGTATCTAACCAGATTCTTACTCTGGATGGCATTACCTTGGCCTCCAGTAACGCTGTGAGGAACCTTGGAGTCATTTTTGACCAGGATATGTCCTTCAACGCACATATTAAACAAATATGTAAGACTGCATTCTTCCATTTGCGCAACATCTCTTAAGTTAGAAATATCCTGTCTCAGAGTGACGCTGAAAAACTAGTTTATGCATTTATTACTTCCAGGCTGGACTACTGCAATTCATTATTATCAGGATGTCCAAAAAACTCACTGAAAAGCCTTCAGCTAATCCAAAATGCTGCAGCAAGAGTCCTGACAGGGACTAGAAAGAGAGAGCAGATTTCTCCTGTTTTGGCTTCCCTTCATTGGCTTCCTGTTAAATCCAGAATTGAATTCAAAATCCTGCTCCTCACATACAAGGTCTTAAATAATCAGGCCCCATCTTATCTTAATGACCTTATAGTACCATATCACCCTATTAGAGCACTTCGCTCTCGCTCTGCAAAACTACTTGTTGTTCCTAGAGTATTTAAAAGTAGAATGGGAGGGAGAGCCTTCAGTTTTCAGGCCCCTCTTCTGTGGAACCAGCTTCCAGTTTGGATTCGGGAGACAGACATTATCTCTACTTTTAAGATTAGGCTTAAAACTTTCCTTTTTGCTAAAGCATATAGTTAGGGCTGGACCAGGTGACCCTGAATCCTCCCTTAGTTATGCAGCAATAGACATAGGCTGCCGGGGGATTCCCATGATGCATTGAGTTTTTCCTTTCCAGTCACCTTTCTCACTCACTATGTATTAATAGACATCTCTGCATTGAATCATATCTGTTATTAACCTCTGTCTCTCTTCCACAGCATGTCTTTTATCCTGTCTTCCTTCCCTCGCCCCAACCGGTTGCAGCAGATGGCCGCCCCTCCCTGAGCCTGGTTCTGCCAGAGGTTTCTTCCTGTTAAAAGGGAGTTTTTCCTTCCCACTGTCGCCAAAGTGCTTGCTCATAGGGGGTCATATGATTGTTGGGTTTTCTCTGTATCTATGAAGTGCCTTGAGGTGACTTTTGTTGTGATTTGGCGCTATATAAGTAAAATTGAATTGAATTGAATTGAATAAGGCGCACTGGATTATAAGGCGCATTAAGCGAAACAAAATGGTCAATATTAATGACTAACCTCGTATTGTGGATGGATTATCTTGCATTAACTTTTATCGAGTGAAAAAAAGTTAGCATTCATCCTCCAGCTTCACTTTGTTTATGTTATGCTAACATAACTGCGTCGCTAGCGATCACGTAGCACATCATTATATACCAGCTAGTCCAACTTCAGTAACCCTATAAAAGTCAATGCTGTTTAATTTTCTGTCTTCATTTATGTTGGAAGTGATAGCAGAGCTGTACGTTTTAATTTGTTCAGAAATCTCTCAGTCAGAACATGGTATATCATGTTTAGGTGGAAACTAGCAAGCTAACTTCCTGCTAACTTCTAACTCCGTTAAATTTAATAAATTCTGTTTTCATGGATGGTTGGATATTGAACTTAATTGTTACACCTGGTAAAGCAGCACTACTGATCATTTACACAGACAAACTCTCAGTGATGTTGCAGCATTCGTTTGATTTTGGGACCTGAAGCAGACGGAGTTTTGAACCAAGATTACTCCGCGAAGCTCCCGACTACGGTAGCCGTAATGGTACGACAATCCATCAAGCGGTGCGGCTTCATAGCTTAGCATAGTCGTACTAAAACATTTTTTGAGATATTTTTGAGCGCCATGTACCACATAAAATCGGTTCGAGGTCAGTAAGCACAACCAGAATTCATACATAAGGCGCACAGGATTATAAAGCGCACTGTCTATAGTGTGGAAAATACAGTACTGTGTGTTAAAGGAGGTTAGATGTGATCAATTGATTATGGAGCATTCACAGGCCAGCTGTCAGCATGTAAAGGAGTGACTGTGTGCTGCTGTCAGCAGGACTGCTGTCCAATAATCAGTCTTAAACTGGCAGACACAAGCACATGTTTTCACAGGAAATCTTTATGAAATTAAGCATAATTAGCTTGTATTGACTGTTCCCGATAATGAGACAGTCTCATGGGGGTATTTAAAGTGATGGACTTTAAAGCTTCAGTTTCTTAATCTCGTCACAAACATAATGGGAGGAGGCATAGTTAATTCCCATATTTTCCTCTCCTTGCATGAGTTCTGATTCTGGTTACCTGCAGACTGTAACTGCACCCCACCGGTGAGCCTTCACAAAGTCCAGGGTCATACTGAGATCACAGCCTAACCAGTGGACAGGTGTCAGATCACTCACCGTCTCACCGGCTTTCATACAGTACAGAAAACAGAAATAGAACTTTTGATCTGTGCCAGAACCCCTGGGCATATGATAAATAGGCATTTTCCTGTTTTTTTTCCTTTCACAGTAAAAGTTTTTGACATCTATAATGTGCAATTTTTGTATTTAAAAAAGTCTTCAATGACCATATGACCATTTCTTATATAACTGCTCTTGTTTTGATTTTTAGACACAGAAAGTCGATCTGTTTCTTTGTGCACATTCATCCGTCCATCAACCGTCCGACCATTCATCCAACCGTCCATCCATCCATCCATCCATCTTTCCATCCATTCATCCAACCGTCCATCCAACGATCCAACCCTCCATCCATCCAACATCTGTCCAACTCTCCATCCAACCGTCCATCAATCCAACTGTCCATCCATTCATCCAACCATCCGTCCATCCATCCATCCATCCATCCATCCAACCGTCCATCAATCCAACTGTCCATCCATTCATCCAACCACCCGTCCATCCATCCATCCATCCAACTGTCCATCCATCCAATCATTCATCCAACCGTCCATCCATCCAACCGTCCGTCCATTCATCCAACCATCCATCCAACTGTCCATTCATCCAACTGTCCATCCTAGCTGTAAGATTAATGTACTTCACATTTCATGTGTGAAACTGTCTGCTGCGTGTTGTTGGGTGTTCTATAGAAAGGGTTAAAATGTGGTTCCGGGCTCGGAGGGTCAGTGACCGTCAGCATCAGGGTTCACCTGAAGTCTCACATCTGAACAGTTATAGTGTTCAGATGTGAGATGTTCCATAGTAATTTACACATTACAGTTTTTCTCCATTGGTTTGGCTCATTTCTTGAAACAGAAATTACATTCTCAAAACTCTAAGATCATTTGGCAAAACACTCTTACAGTTTAGCACAACACTATAGCTCAACTGCAAAAGCTCATCTCTTCCAAAACTGGTCACTCAGGCTTCAATCTAAATCCCTTTCTCATTTAAACAGTCAGTGTCTCCAAAATGGCAAAGATCCTTCTCAATAGCTTTGGCTCATTTCTCGACACAGATCGGACATTCTCATCATTCTTGGTGCTTTTGTCAAAATAAACCTGGATGGTTGATCACAACAACATGGTCCACCTGCAAAAGCTCATATCTCTCCTAAAACAGTTCACTCATGTGTCAAAACTACATTTCTTTCTAATCTGAATAGTCAGTGCCCCCAAAATGCATCGTCCCTATGGCATTGTGTGAGTACTGCCATACAAAATGTTTAGATGTTTTGTCACTATGGCAGAGGACCAAAAATATACAACAGAAAAGAGTAGCCTCCAAGGTTTGACATCACAGATTGCACTCACACTACCAAGGAAATGATAACCATTTTTTATTCACACACAAAGAAAGTTTCATACATATGTAAAAAGAAAATGTACATTACAGTAGTAAATTGTATGAACACAAAATCAAAAAACAAGGACTTATTCAGTGGTCGCTGTACTCATTCTCCCGCTCTTGTCCACTGTCTTCACCCTCCTGATTATTTACACGCTGTTGTCCGTCTGGCCACAGATTCTCGTCCACATCACAGCAGATACTTTCTCTTGCGATGCAATGAGGGAAGAAACGGCGTGCATGCTGCAACCATCCCCTGCATTGATGGTTGCGGCATGCACGCCCCTGGGACGGCTGATCCTGAGCATGATGCTCTCCACCTCCAAGCAGAAAAAAAACCCTCCTCTATCAGATTGAGGAAAGGAGAGTAAGGTGGTAGGAACCCCATGACCATCCTTGGATGCGTTGCAAACCAGCCCCTAATGAGTGGGCTATGGTGGAAATTGACATTGTCCCACACAATTACATAAATGGGTAGGTGAGGTCCTATGAGACCTCTCTCATTTTCAGGGATAAAATCGGTATAAAGGCGATCCAAGAAGATGAGGAGCTTGTATGTGTTGTATGGGCCAAGACTGGGGATGTGAGTGGCCACATCATTTTCAGAAATGGCAGCACACATAGTTATATTGCCCCCTCGCTGACCTGGGACATCCACTGTGGCCCAGTGGCCAATAATATTACGGTCTTCGGCCCTTGGCCAGGTTGAAGCCAGCTTCATCCACGAACACCAGGATGTGAGGGGTCTCATGTCCTTCCAATGCCATTATTCTCTAAAATAGAGTAAAGACCATAAAATCAGTCATACAGAAGAGTCATATACTACAGTTAGACAATTACATGTTCTCCTCCACAGGTTCAATATACTACAGGCCAGTGATAGGCCTATGAGGAAGTACTGCAGGGGTATTTGATAGAAAGGGGAGTGGGAAATACTGATGACTTACTGAGATGTTACAGTAAAACCTACAGTATTAGATAGATTTGATAAGGATTATAATGAGAATTGTATCTGTCAAGTGTTCCTCTGACTGTGAGGTGTCCACACTTGAAAAAGACCAGACTTTGAATTTCACTCAACTTTATTTAGACCAACTAGTTGGTAGGTAGCAGCAGGTAAAAAACCTTTCAACACAAAAATAAAGAACACTTCATCAACCATTCAGATAAATTACATGCATTACACAAAAGACAGATGAAATAACAAAATACACTTCAGTAAAGCCATTTACCATGTGGTTAACTGTGTTAATTTAACTGTGGTCCTTAAATAAATATACACAATGTGTCTTCTTTGCATTTAACACTTTTTTATAAACAATTGTATTTTAAAGTATACATTTTAGAGTTCACAAACATTTTAATAGAGACTTTAACTAAGGATTTTCTTTACAAAGAATTATTTTCTTTAAATCAAAACCAAACATTTATTCTCTATTTTTACGATCCACCCAAGGATTTGGGGGGTAACTATTTTTAATATTAAGTAACATAAATATGTGGGAACACTAACTGCACAAACAATTTATTCAAACTTAAACATTCTTTTTTGTCAATATAATTTTTTTAACTTAAATGCAGCAACTATTTCCCTAAGGAATCCACCACCAATCCTGGACATCAGTGCTACTCTGGATTTCACCAACGCGGTTTGCGAAGAAGGTCTGGAAACCGTAGCTCTCACGCTGGATTGCACCCAAGACGGTCTGGCTGTCGACGAGGTGGTACCATTTTTTGACCTGGATTCTGCAGTGTCTCTGGAAGTAGGTCTTCAGACGGGCAGCAAAGACTGCGCCACACATCTCTGCTTTAACAGGATCACCTTTGTAGTTGAGAGGCGTCAGTTTGGCTTTGGACTCTACTAGTCTCACAATGACACCATGGCTGCAGCTCCAGTGAAGGTACATCACTGCACCATATGCATGTTCACTGCCATCAGAGAACGTGATGGCACTGGGCTCTGCACAAGGATCTGGTGGAGTCAGGGCTCTAGTGAAATGCAGTTTTTTCAGGTCAGCATACTCTTCCAGAAGCTTTATAGCGTCTTCTCGGAGACCTTCAGACAAGGCTGCGTCCCATGTGTCTTCGAGGCAGTGCTTTACTTTTGCTTCTTGGAAAGCTCTCCTTACCAGGATGGCACCCTTTTGTTTGACGGGAGTCACTAGACCGAGTGGGTCGTATAGGCCGGAGACTTGGCTTAGCAGTTCTCGCCTGGTGAGTGGATCAGGTGTTTGCTCTCTGACTTCTTCTCTGAGCAGGTCTTGACCAAGGCGCATTTTTCTCCTTTTCTTTGAGAAGTTCACTGCAACCATGACATGAAGCTTGTCATCATTGATGGTGTAGCCAAGGCCAAGGGCTTTGTTGTCATCTTCCGTCAGCTGGTTCGGCAGGATCATAGTCTTTGGCTCTGATCGAGGCAACTCTTTCTTCGACTCCTCCCTCCCACTTTGACTGGAGTAGACCCAAGGCTTCATGTAGAATCCTCCAGCTCTCAGGATGTGCTCAATGTTGGCTGTTAGGCGTCTCAGATGGTCGAGGTCATTGTGTGATGTCAGGATGTCATCGACATAAGCATCTTCTTCCAGCACACGTTTCTCCTCTGTGAAGTGACTGAAGGTAGGTAGGTTTGCAGTTTCTCTCATGGCGACTTGGGCTATGCAACCAGCAGGTTTGTCTCCAATGTTGACTCTTGTTATAGCATAGTCTTCTATGTCTGCATCTTCTGTGTCACGCCACAAGAATCTGTGCAAGTGGACTTCTCGATCTTCCAGCCAGACGGAGTTGTACATCTTGCGGACGTCACCAAGGGCGGCGTAGACACCAGCTCGGAACCTCAGCAGGACAGCTCTTATCAGGTTCAGGACATCAGGACCTTTGATGAGGATGTCATTCAGGCTGAGGCCTCTGTACTTCTGGCTGCTGTTCCACACCAACCTCACTGGGGTAGAGACAGAGTGTGGATTTGGCGCAATGAGGTGGCTTATGTACCATACTGGCCCAGTCCAACTCTGCAGGACTTCTTTGGACAGCTTCACTGCAGCTCTGCGGTTTACCATCTCATGAACTTGTGCAGCATAGGCCTTCTTCCATTCAGGTTCTTTAGATAGCTTCATCTCGGTTCTGATAAATGTTGCTTCTACTGCTTTCCTGTTATTTGGCAAGGTTGCTGGATCTTCTACCCATGGGTATTTGGCATGCCAATGTGGTTCACTGCTGTGGTCATCTCCAGTTGAATAAGTCAGGCCGTTCCTCACGATCTCCCTCTCTTCTGCGAGCGTCATTTCTTTACCCCCTGGCTGGCAGCTCCCACAACGACACCCTCCACATCTCGGCTGGCAAGCGGCTCCGATGCTTTCCCACCTCCACCACTTCAGAAAGTCTCTGCTGCTGGTAGCTGTGGTGGATAGAGTCTCAGGGTGATTAGGATGCTGACAGGAAGCTAGGTCTTTAGTGAACTTGAATGCAGCAGCTCTCATTGATCTTGCGAAGTGAGTCTTGGAGGTGTGGGCCATCAAAGTGACTTCCTCAAAGAGGTCTGGATGTGTGCCCCCAATTGTCTTGCCAAGTGGACCGTCCCAGAGAACCAGGTCACCGATGGAACGGATCTTTTGGGGCACCAGCTGGCCTTCTTTATGGCTGATTAGAAGCTGGATCTCTCTGGGTCTGATGAGGTCTTGGAGAGGGATGTCAGGGAAGATCTTCTGTAGCTTTTGAGGTGGAACATGTCTTGTCACTTCAGCAATCTTGTCAAGACCATAGCAAACTAACTGGTGAGGCTTTAAAGTTCCTCTTGAGGTGTTGACACGGATCTTGAGAAGGTAGCGCTTGGTTGCCACAGACACCTTCATACCTCCGATACCCTGGATGACAAGCATGACGTCTTCACTGCGAAGGTTGAGCTTACTTGCAGCTTTATGGGTTATGTAGTTTGTGTCAGATGCTAGATCAATTAGTGTCCCAATTCTCTGCCCATCATTGGCGATGACGTCAAGGAGCATCAGGATCACAGGGTACTCTTTTAGACCAGTCTCCTCCAGTAGACCTCTCTCTGCTGCCATGGAGTTGAAGGCTCGTGATGAGACGTTGCAGAAAGCTTTCCAACACTGCTGCGCTAGCTCTGGCGATAGTTTAGAGATGAACTCTTCTTGAACCTCTGTATACCTCCTCCCCTCAGCTCTCGCCGGACCAGACTTGGGCCTTTGTGATAAGGGTCGTGGCAAGGGACAAAGAAGGTAATGATGCTGGTCTTTGCACTCTGGTTTTCCACACAGGTAAGTAGTCTTTCTGCAGGGTTCATCGTGGATCTCGAGGCATCTCTTGCAGGCTCAAAGTTGCTGCACTGCATCCTCTTTCTCCTGTAACTTTGTGTTGGTTCTAAACCATCTGCAGATGTAGAGCTTTCTCTTGTGCTTTGGGTCCCCACAGATGATGCAGCCTGCTGGATCAGTACTGGATTTAACTGACTTGGTACGGGCGTACTTTACTGGGAACTTTATTCTCTCCTTGGCAGGGTCGATGTCTCTCAGCTGGTCTAACTGCTCGTAGATGGACTCTTGAGATTGGAGGTATGCGAGCAGCTTGTCAAACCGGTTCTGATGAGTCACAGCATTCTTTGGATTAGCAGCGTGGGTAAGCCAGTCTTTCTTTAGGGACTCAGGCAGCTTGCTTTCAATAGACTTTATTACTAAGAGGTTCTTTATGGCATTTGCTTCATCCAGCTCACTCAAATCATAGAGGGCCTTTTCAACTGCGTGGATAAGCTCTATAATTCTTCTAGGCTGGTTGCTACGGACAGGAGGGATAGCTTGAAGCTCCTCAATGATTTCAATGGCGATGGTGGCTTGATTTCCATAGCGGTTCTCGAGGACTCTGAAGATCTCATCGGCCGAGGTGTATGTGGACAGGCGCAGATCTTTGGCCACTTTATCATCGAGGCTATCAAGAAGTTGGAATTTCTTTACTTCCACGGACCCGGTTGGCTCACCTTGCTTTTGCAGAGCCTCCCATTCCTTCCGCCATCTGTAGAACTCACGCTGGCTGCCGGTGAACTTTGGTAAAGCTGTGGCTTTCAGTTTTATGGCTGCGACCGAGGCTGCGTTGCGGACTGTGACAACTGCTTTGTCGGCATCTCTTTTAATCCTCTCTGCTTTGATCAGGACTGCCTTCCCTGACACCAGCTTTGGAAGGCAGGTTTCGAGCTCCATCAGTCGACGATCACAATCTCGCCTCTCAGCAGGTGGAGCCCAGCGGTTCCATGTCTGGTGTGCCTGCTTAGCTTTCTTCACCAGTTCTTCTAGATGGTGGAGCATAAAATCATATGCCTCCAGGGGTGTATCAGGCTGAGTGGATGTGACGTTCTCACACGCCATTTCTGCTGATTTTAGAGCAAGGGTCAGTTCTTTTTCACCATATGATGTCCACAGTGTCTCTCTGATCAGGTGCTTCACCTCCTTCAACTTCTGCTCACATTCTTTCTCCGTTTTTTCGACGTCTGCTCTCTGTTGGCCCATCAGCTCCGGTGTGCCCTCTGCTTCACACTGCGTGATGTAGGCGGCTTCAAGCTCCTCGTTCGCGTCAATCACTTTGGAGCCCTCTGCTGTGAGTCTCTTGAAGGAATCCTGCAGCTCCTCTACAGACATATCCATGTGGGTCCTTATTATATGGTTGGTGAGTCTGGAAAACAGTCTCTTTGCAGTGGTTCGCTCTATTTTCAGCTCTTCGAGTGACTTGGACTCAGCCATGCTGTTTTCTCGGTTGTTGATTGGACAGGCAAACGGCGTGCGATTTCCTCCAGGCCCCCAGGTGGAGTCTTCTCCGTCTTTGTGGTGAGCTTTTGTGGAGTCTTCACTGGTCAAGGCCGGTTTCTCTACTGGCCAGGCCGGTTTTTTACTGTCAAGTGTTCCTCTGACTGTGAGGTGTCCACACTTGAAAAAGACCAGACTTTGAATGTCACTCAACTTTATTTAGACCAACTAGTTGGTAGGTAGCAGCAGGTAAAAAACCTTTCAACACAAAAATAAAGAACATTTCATTAACCATTCAGATAAATTACATGCATTACACAAAAGACAGATGAAATAACAAAATACACTTCAGTAATGCCATTTACCATGTGGTTAACTGTGTTAATTTAACTGTGGTTCTTAAATAAATATACACAATGTGTCTTCTTTGCATTTAACACTTTTTTTTATAAACAATTGTATTTTAAAGTATACATTTTAGAGTTCACAAACATTTTAATAGAGACTTTAACTAAGGATTTTCTTTACAAAGAATTATTTTCTTTAAATCAAAACCAAACATTTATTCTCTATTTTTACGATCCACCCAAGGATTTGGGGGGTAACTATTTTTAATATTAAGTAACATAAATATGTGGGAACACTAAATGGTAAATGGCCTGTATTTATATAGCGCTTTACTAGTCCCTAAGGACCCCAAAGCACTTTACATATCCAGTCATCCACCCATTCACACACAGGTGATGGCAAGCTACATTGTAGCCACAGCCACCCTGGGGCGCACTGACAGAGGCGAGGCTGCCGGACACTGGCGCCACCAGGCCCTCTGACCACCACCAGTAGTCAACGGGTGAAGTGTCTTGCCCAAAGACACAACGACCGAGACTGTCCAAGCCGGGGCTCAAACCGACAACCTTCCGATTACAAGGCGAACTCCCAACTCTTGAGCCACGATCGCCCCACAGTAACTGCACAAACAATTTATTCAAACTTAAACATTCTTTTTTGTCAATATAATTTTTTAAACTTAAATGCAGCAACTATTTCCCTAAGCGTAAAACATTTGCACAACTGAGCTTCCATTGTTCCAAATATATGTGCAGCAAATGTGAGCTCAAGAGCTTACCGATAGCCCGTCTTGTTCAAAGTCTTCCTCACAGTGGAAAAGTGCTTTGTTTGCCGTCCTCTCAGTATGTTGCTCACGGGTCAAATGACTGCTGCATGCATTTTAAGGTCTACTAGGCACGCCCACCCTTGATTGCTCTAATGTGGCTCACCTGGCAGGGCGGCACACACCAGGCCGTGCTTAGTTGTTGATTGCACCCAAGGTCTAATCAGTGGCCATGCGCACGCAGCAGCACCGAACAGGTAGTGGGCAGGAGGAGGAAGAGAGGAATAACAGCCACACCTACTAGGCCAGCGCGACAGTATCATACAGTAAACTGCAGTTTTCTGTTGAAATTGTTGAAGTCAGATGAAGCAAATACTGATTCTGAAAGCAGGTAAAGGAGGTATTGAAACCAAATAAGTGAACTACTGCTTACTGTGATTACAGGTAAGGTTATAATGAGAGACAACCAGTAACTGACTTACATTTGCATACTGGTAGTGCAGCTCCTTCACTCTGTCAGAGTTCCTCTCAAATGGTACCCTGTAGATTTGTTTCATTGTCATCTGATGCTTCTTCAAAACCTGTGATGTCAAACCCAGAGATGCTTATTGTGTTTATATTCTGGAATATATGATTGTCCTGAAGGATGGAATCACGGATCTGTCTCAATGTGATGGCATTATTTGCCATCACCATGTTACAAATCTCTCTTTCCTGTTGTTCATTCATTTTCCTCTGCCACCCACGCGAGGTTGTCGTCCAATCCTACACAAAGAACAGAATACAGTAAGTTACCAGCGTAATTGTATTATTGTTTTACTCACAGTAACTTCACTGCGAAAGGTGTGGATGACGGAGGAGACTGTAGATCGAGGCACATTAGGCTGCACTCGACGACCTGCCTCTGCCATTGTGAGGCCATGGTTTATGACATAGTCTATAATTGTGGCCCGAATTTCATTCGGGACAGCACAGTGTCTTCGCACACCTCGGCCTCTTCCCCCTATTCCTCCACCACGCATTCTCAGTCTTCTCAGTCTTCTCAGTCTCCTCCTCCTCCTCCTCCTCCTCCTCCTCCTCCTCAAAGAAGAACGTCCCCTTGTCCATTTGCTTGGCCTTGTCTATCCATGTTCAGAGATCGGACTGGCTCTGGTCAAGCTCTATATATCTGTGTTTGGCAGCACACAATCATGGAACACACCTGTGTGTGACACTCCCCCTTCGTTAGTCTAGTTTCACCTGACTGTCAATGACTGTCATCAATTTATCAAATATTCAAAGAAATTCATATACGGTATTCATGGTATTATTTTCTTGACAATTGAACAGACAGTTGTGCATGCGAGTACTTATACAATGAAATCATGCTGACATGTTTTGGAGAGAATGATCATTAGACTGAGAATCAACTAATCAGTTTAGATCTACAAGATCTATTCATTTGGAAAATGTGCTAAATGTGGGCTAACTGTATAACTGTAGGCTACTTGTACTTAATCATTTGCAAAGATGCACTGAGACAATTGAGACATGTACTAAGGCATTTGCCATTTGATAAAATGAATGAGAAATGCCATTCTGTTGTGAACATTTGCCAAGAGATTTGGGGGTTTGTCCATGTTATTTTGAGAATGTAATTTCTGTTTCAAGAAATGAGCCAAATCAATGGAGAAAAACTGTAATAAAATAATTCAGCACATGTTGTGAGTTGTTTGGGGTTAAAAGACAGTGATGAAGTTTTTGTATTGAGACCAAATCTGCAGAAACTAAAAGAAAAAAAAAATCAAACAGATGTTTTCAAGAAGTTTGGCCCAGAGTCATTCACATTACAGCAAAGCCATGAAATTAACTTGAAACTCTGTTACAGTTAATTCTTAATGTAGAGCAGTCCCTGTGCTACGTTCAGTTTTCACTCCTCGTCAGGCTGCAGCTCAGATTACATTTTATTATTTAATTATTGTTCTGAATCGGTGAGATTAAGAGCGTCGATAGCTTAGCGTGACTGTTCTGAAATCATCTGCGAGCAAATCCTTGCTTAGAGCTGCTGTGTTGATCAGACAGAGCGTTTGCAGCTGCGCTTTCTGTGCTGAACAGAAACAAAACTGAACGCCTCTACAACCGACTTCCATCACTCAGCATTCGCTTGAGGATGTCAGCTCGAGTACTTTTGTTCCAGCTGCATAAATCAGGCCACGTATGGATTGCTACAGATGTGCTAGCTTTCTCATGGCCCCTCTTTCTGAGCCCGAGTCTGCCGCAGGTTTCTTCCTGTCAAAAGGAAGTTTTTCCTTCCCACTGTTGCCAAGTACAAAATAAAACTGAATCAAATTCCAACATCCAAACAGAGGACTGATGAGATTAATGTGGCTAATGAACACTTGCGTGTGGCAGCAGTCAGCCAACAGTGCTCACAGGATCATCAGGGCCACAGTATTAATCTGTAATGCCATCCATATAAGTTCAGCTTTAGAGCAAAGACATCACACTTTAAATGTATTATTAATAAATGTAATTGTCTTTATTGAGTCAGAGCAGATGTGGATGTCAGGACAGAAGCAGCAGGTGGCAGGAAGCTTAACTAGCCTCTCTTCCTCTCTTACATCGTGTCTCGAGGCTCACCTGATCCTGGCTACCTCCCCCATCTCAGCTCGCCGCTGCCACCTCTCACCTGCCCAAGGATTCAGACGCTCGCTGAGCCGCCAGCACTCATGATTTATTCGATGTAATTTCCTGTAAACTGCTCCGACGCTTTCTTGTCGGGCGTAATTCTGTGTGCTCGTGCTCTCGGTGAGGCAGAGGAGGCAGCTGCTGCTGGAAGCAGAGCCTGACTCTGGAAATAAATTGGTTTTATAAAAAATACCCGCTGTGTTTGTTTGTACCGTGGGAGGAGTTTTAAAGGGGACAGACCTCTGAGACTCTTTCTGTGGATCGGGGAGGTCACTGTTTGGATCCTGTGTGGTTCTTAAGGTGGCAGGAATGCTGGCTGGCTTCTTCCTCTACATCCAGATGTTGGCTCTGTTATTGCCACCCACTTGTAGAGATTTGCAATTTCATTTTGCAGAATAGGCACAAAAAGATGTAGCTATCAGAACAGTTAGTTAGTTAAAGCCATTAGTTTAAACTGATCAATTTAAACTGTTCTCAGTTTTAACCTCAGTGTGGACATGAATGAGTTGTTCAGCACGTTTTGCTGAGCAACTGACTTTAGCTGTGCTGGTTTATCCTCCTGTGCTCTGCATCCTCGCTAACAGCCACTTCACTAATTGCTGAGTCCATTCAATGATCAAAGGCTGAGAAACTTTGGCGTCCACGTGCTTGCAGCACCAAGGATGCTCTGCTGATGCAAAGCTTAAAGGCAGCGAGCATCAGCCTCGATGTAGCTTCAAACAGCACTCTAAACATTGCTCCTCTCCACTTTCCACCAAAGCAAGTTCTTATTAATTCATTTCAGAGAAAGGAGGAGTTCGTTAACACCTCACTCTGAGTCCTTCTTGAGGTAATTAAAATGAATGTGTTTGTTCAGCTGCACTAGTGAAATATACAGTGCATGTCCAGTGGTGATGCATGTTGTGAATGTTAGAGAGCTAATTTCTTGACAGTATGTAGGACAGTGGCAAAATATATTGGAGTGCAGTTACTCGAGTACAGTACTGAAGTTACTGATGTTCTGATGCTTCCTGCCTTTATTCCACCATGTGCCCTTTATTTTTTCCTTTTAGCCAAAGAAATAGCAAAATCATCATCTTATTTTGAACATTTTTTTTCACTGCAAACCAGCTAGCGCTGGTCCTTCATGCCTCGTGCCCTTCAGGCCAGCTGCTCAGGTTCTCAGTCAGCTGCTGGATGATATTTGGCCTCATTACACCACAAATTCAGTGTAATTTTGTGGTAAAGATCATCAAATAACCAGACACTTTAAAATGTGTGTATTTTCTGACAGCAGCATTGGTATCTTGTGCTGGTTGATGAGTTTTTACTCCATCAGTCATAAGACATGCATTTTAGGGTGAATGGTGAGTTCAAGGTAGCTGGAATATTAGCCCAGTGACAGCTGGGACAGGCTTCGCCTGCCTGGTGACTCTGAGCAGTTCACAACATGAATGGATGGATGCTTAGTGAGGCAACAAAATAAAAATGTATCAAGACATTAAAGAATAGAAGAAACTAACTCTTTCCCCTTTACTGACAAGTTTTGACACCTCTTTAAATATCAATAAAGTCGTGTTTTGACGACCATCAGAATAGTTTGTGGGTTTTTCCACAGGCACAGACCACCGTTGCTAACTTCCAATGCACACTCAGTCGTTTTGTTCTATGAGCAGGCCTGAAATATGACAGACACCTCTCAGGCCCGAAAAGAGAAACAACGGTTAGTGTTAGCAGGCTTTCAAAGGGTAAAGAGTTAAACAACAGATGGACAGACAAACGGAAAACTTTTTCAAAGCTGTAGACGGCTGCACTGTTCTTATAATCTGCCCCTGAATATGATCGAGTTTCCAAACACCGCTCTTTAAATATTCCATTGACAGAAAAATATCTTTTACTTACAGTCTGAACCCTGGTTTCTGTCTGGAGCCCAAGGCAGTGTCTCCTGTTTCATTTCAGCAAGGTGACCCGAGATCAAAAAGAGACAGACGCCTCCCTGTGTTCAATATGATGGTTGCTTGATCAACAAACAGGTGTATGCACGATTGATCAGATATGAGTTTTATTTGCTGCGTGACTTTTACAGCACGTGTCGCATGTGCTACTTCAAGGAAACATCACGTGGTAAATGAGGTGCAGAGAGATGCTGTTTGTGAAGCAGCACAGTCACATCTGTGCTTCTTCCTATACAGCGCATTAAAACCCTCAGGTGGAGTCCTGATGACTTCACAGAGGGCTCTTTGAGGGACGAAGCTCGCTCGTGGGGTCGTCTGCCGTTCGTCTCGGTCATTCAGTTACAAACACTGGGACATATGGACAAACACTGGGCAGTTCCCACTCTGCTCCCTCTCCAGAGCTGATGGTCTGATTCGATTTTGGTCCCACCAGCTGCATATGTTTGCATTTCAATGTGGAAAAACCAATATCTCTGAAAGTATCAGAACATCTCAGCAGGTCCAGGAGGCAAAGATCACTACACACTGATAGAAATCTCTGAGCTGATTAGGACACGTTTGTATTAATGAGCAGGCTGATTAGCATTGTGGACTGTGCTTCATTTATCATCTGAGTTGGAGAGTCTCAGTGTTTGTCTTTATCTGATAAAAATCACCAACTACACTGTTAGAAGTCCAGTGTCTTAAAACATTGGGGACTTTTAAAAAGAAAAATGATGGCCGAGGGGCTCTACTCAGTGAAGTAGGCGGGCCTTAAACTGTGTTAGGTAGTTAAGGTCATTGGTTGGTTCCCAATCCATTATTGGATATTGGTCACTGTTGATTAATTGAGTTCTTCTTGTCGTTGTTATAATGGAGGTCAACCAAAGCATTGCTGGTCTTCCTCGGGACCTTGTTCCTTCTGGTCTTCCAACCATGATGTCCTTTTCCAATAACTGTTGTTTTCCTGTGAAAATTAACTGAGTTCTAGCTTCATTATTTGCCCTCCACAGGCATTGTTGGCTTTATTTCTTCCAACATTGATTTGTCGGTCTTTGGGCATCCATGGTACTGATAAAATCTGTCAAGAGTTCCACATTTCTGAAACACGGATTCATTGACTGTCCTGTTTTCTTTTTTCAGCTTTCACAGCTCTAGGTGAGCGTAGAGAAAATAAAACTGTACTATAGATTTGAAGACTTTATCCGGTGACTTCATCATTGCTCTAACATTGCGATATTTCTTTTGATTTCAAATGATTAATTATCGATCCTGGCAGATTAAAGTTCTTGACCTTTTCTTTTTCATCGTTATATATGTGGAAGCTGCCATCTTTGTAGTTTTCAGTCATCAGGATTTTGGTTTAAGACATATGGAGTAGCATCCCCTTGTTCTGGCTTTCTCATTAAACAGTGCTGAGTAGGTTCTTTGTTCTTCGTCTTGGGAGTTGTTTGCTATCAAAGTGGTGTTCTCTGCATATCATAGGTTAATAATAATAATGGATTGGATTTATATAGCACTTTTCAAGGCACCTAAAGCGCTTTACAATGCCACTATTCATTCACTCTCGCATTCACACACTGGTGGAGGCAAGCTATGGTTGTAGCCACAGCTGCCCTGGGGCAAACTGACAGAAGCGAGGCTGCCATATCGCGCCATCGGCCCCTCTGGCCAACGCCAGTAGGCGGTAGGGTAAAGTGTCTTGCCCAAGGACACAACGACCAGGACAGAGAGCCCGGGGATCGAACCGGCGACCTTCCGGTTACAGATACGCTTCCCAACCCCCTGAGCCAGGTTGTCAGTATTTTGTCCTCCAATAAAAAAACCTTTCTTCATTATCCGTACTCAGTCCATACTCAGTCCTGACAGCAGCTTCTTGGTCTTTAACACAATGTTCTTATGAGGTTAATCGAATGGGTACACAGCAAATCCAGCATGTCCAAATTAACACTGTCGGATTTGATTTCAACACTATTAAAGTGTCTATATGGGTCCACACCAGAGAGTGTTAATTTAACTCTTTTTGGAGAGTTGGTACATTAACTCTGATTTAGTGTTAAACACCAAATCTGTCTGGAGTTGATAATTTAACACTTGGTGTTAAGAGTTTATATATTAACTCTCAAAGAGTATTTTAGTTTAACTACGTAAGAGTTATCTTCTAATTCATTCTAAAAAGTGGGAATTTTACTGTTCTGAACTTCTAGAAATTTCTTTTGGAAATAAACATTTACTAAAAAGATGCAATGGTTTTTGAAAAACATTTATTCTGAACTGTGCACCACAATTTCAAAACATTTTCTGAAAGATGTAACAGTATACATGTTCTCACTTTCATTAGAATTTTGTTTATCAAAAGGTCTGACATGGTAAATGCAAATAACAGCATTCTCATCACTTATTTCTTCAATACAATATGCATGTCCTTCATTCATCCCTTTGTGGAACTTCAACGCACTTCTACTCTCCCCCATATTCCATCTTCACAAGCATATCCTGTGCGGAGATTGAATAAAAATTAGTTGACACTAATTAATGGCACAAATAATCCAGTAAACAATTGCAGCACAGTAAAAAAAAAAAAAAAAAGGAATCCTCTTTGAGCCATTACTTGTGTAAAATATTTTCCCAAAAGACAAGGACACAGGCAACAGGTAATACTGAACTAAATGTAAAACCTCAACCTTTTTCATTTTTACCTAAACCGTGTGCACAAAACTCTGGAAGGATCTATGCTAACGTAGAATCCAGTCAGGACGTCTGCTACTGCTGTTTGCTCGTTTTTTTTTTATGGGCGATCGTTTTCAGGCTTCAAGTAGCACCATTATACCAACATTTACATTCTGCACATTGTTTTAGGTGTATTTGACCAAAAGTTTGACTGAAAATTCACATGCAAGCTTTTTTCAAGGCTGTGGTACTTGCCCGCAAACAATACCTTTCAGCTAGCTAAAACAGAATATTATGCTATCACCGAGCAACATGGCTAATGTCTTTCACACAGCTTTGTCTCAACTCCAAAGAGCCACAGAAGGAAAAGCTAATAGAAATAATTGAAACATTGCGGATACAAGCGGCAGAAATGAGCTTCCTCCGAAGGGTGGCTGGCCTCTCCCTTAGAGATAGGGTGAGAAGTTCGGCCATCCGGGAGGGGCTCAGAGTAGAGCAGCTGCTGCTCCACACCGAAAGGAGCCAGCTGAGGTGGTTCGGGCATCTGACAAGGATGCCCCCTGGGCACCTCCTGGGTGAGGTGTTCCAGGCATGTCCCACCGGGAGGAGGCCCCGGGGCAGACCCAGGACACGCTGGAGAGATTATATCTCTCGGCTGGCCTGGGAACGCCTTGGTATTCCCCCGGATAAGCTGGAGGAGGTGGCTGGGGAGAGGGAGGTCTGGGCCTCTTTGCTTAGGCTGCTGCCCCCGCGACCCGGCCCCGGACAAAGCGGATGAAGATGGATGGATGGATGGATGGATGGATGGATGGATGGACTTACCAAGCATGGCAAACAACTCAAATATGTAGAGCAAAATGTTCTGAAACGGCTTCACTTCAGCTTCGATTGGAGCCGTGCTGGGGGCAGAGTCTGTGAATTTAGTCTGTTGGTGTCATAGCCCCTCTAGGAGTTCAGAGTTAAGAGGTCAAGAGTTAATGTTTCCATTGTAACACCTCCAGATTTGACAGAGAAACACTCATTTTTAACACTCGATTTTAACTACTATCATTTTACACCTCAGAGTTACATTAAAAGAATGTGACTCCGCTTAGAGTAAAATTAACTCTACTTTTGCAAGAAGACTATTAACACCAAAACATTTAACACTTTTGAATTTGCTGTGTAGAAAAGCCCACGACCTTTAATGTCCTCCAGAATTTTTGATGGTAAGGTGTGTCACATGATCAATAAATTTTAAAGTAATCATAGTTTCCTGAGGTCACAGACAGAAGGTTCACACATCCAGAGGGTCATACAGCCAGGCTTCTTTTGGAAACTGGAGGTGTCGCCCCCTGCTGGTCATTAGAAAGAATACAGGTTTATCTCTGCGCTTTAGACCAAGTACCTGTTTCTGAGGTGTTCTTCAGTTTTGCATTCATGCACAAGGATCCCAAATATTAGACAGCAGGCAGAAACACATCTGCAAGTCTGCTCCTTTGAGTACTTGTCTTTGTTTCATCATACCGCAGAGCAGCCACATTATTGGAGAGATAATTAAAAATATCTCCAACAGGACGTCCGACATCCTTTTCTCCTCACCTATTACCAAACAACACAGAGCCAGGTAACACAACAGGAGGGGCATTGCAAAGGGCAAACACAGTAATAAAGACAGAGCTTGTGTGGGAGTGTGAGGTTCCAGGTGCAGACATAGACGAGGAGACAGTACTGAACTTGAAACGAAAAGCGAGCCTTTATTTGGGCTGATTAACGTGGCAAACAACAGAAAGCACTGAGGCAAAACTAAACTAGAAGCTGAACTGGGAAAACTAAGATCTGACACTTAACTCAGACAGCAGGGAAAGCGAAGACAGGGTGACAACGATGCACATGATGGAGACTACTATGAACAGGACTCACATAAGTAACATGGACATGACCAGCACAGAGTCCTGAAACCTGGCGTAACATGTGGGAAGTAGAACAGACGACGCAGCGATGAACAAAGGAAGACTGAGGACTTAAATACACACATGAGGTGATCAGGGGAAGTGGAGACACACGAGAACACAGCTGGCTAGAATGAAACATAATGACAATACAGGGGAGAGTAACACTAACTACAATGAACAAAGAACACCAGACTCTTCCAAAATAAAACAGGAAACACAGAGACATAGACATGGCATGAACTTGACAACAAGAGCCATACAGACATGAAACATGACAAGTAGACGCACGGACCAGGGAAAGATGACAAAAGGGACTAAGAAACCAAGGACTAAACTGCAAACTAGAAAACAACTAGATGTGTTACACTAAAACATGGGGATACAAAAATATACATTAGAATAATAATAATAATAATAATAAACTTTATTTATAAAGCACACTTAAAAACCAAGGGTATGCCAAGGTGCTTAACAAGTAACATAGAGAATAGAAGGAACATAATAGAAATAGGACCAAAGCAAGTACTAAGTATGCAAGCAGGTAGCTGTCACTGATACATAGGAAAGCAACAGGTACAGAGCAAACAAGAATTTAAATGAGCATAAAAGTGCATGATATGAAATCATAAAAGAAATATTAACTAGAGGGAAAGGCAAGATTGAATAAGTGGGTTTTTAGTCGTGATTTGAACAGTGCAATGGAATCAGATGCGCGGAGGTCGAGAGGAAGGGTATTCCATAGTACCGGGGCAGCCAGAGCAAACGCACGGTCACCCCGGGACTTCAGTCGAGATCTGGGTTGGGTCAGAAGTATTTGAGTGGCAGATCTAAGTGTTCTAGCAGGAATATGTGATTTGAGAAGTTCACTAAGATAACTTGGCGCTAATTTATTAATAGTTTTGAATGTAAGGAGTAATATTTTAAATTGAATATGGTACTTTATGGGCAGCCAATGCAAGCTAGCTAGAACAGGAGTAATAGGGCAAAATTTCCTGGTACCAGTCAAAAGGCGGGCTGCTGCATTTTGGACTGTTTGCAGTCTAAGAAGAAGAGAAGAGGGAAAACCGTAGTACAAGGAGTTACAATAATCCAACCTGGAGGTCACAAAAGCGTGAATAAGCTTCTCCAGCTCCTCATGCGGAACATAATGCCTAGCCTTAGAGATAAGGCGCAGTTGGTGGAAGCTAGATCTCACTACAGCAGACACTTGCTTATCGAGTTTGAGCGAGCTATCCAGCAGTACACCCAAGTTACTGACATAGTCACAAGAAAAGCTAGCAAAGGAACCCAGGGCAGCACAGAGTTGGGCACAAGGGATTTTACTGTTGAACACCACAATCTCAGTCTTCTTATCATTTAAAACAAGATAATTACTCAGGAACTGTCACGGATTGCCGGGGCAAGCCGTGTGGAATTGTAGAAAGGGACCAAAAGGCGGCAGCTCTGGTGCAGGTGAGTGTTTATTCACAGAGGTAGGTAAGTACAAACAACGGTGGCGACAAAACATGAAACTGGAAACCTAAACTAGGTAAACTAATAAGACAAACCAGAAACGAGGATGCAGGGAGGTCCGGAGAAATACATATGGGAAGACGCAGGGAGACCGAGGGGAAACAACACAGACGAACCAGCAATTACTATGACAGAAGACACAACTTAAATACACTCAGAGAACACAGGGAGATTACATACAGGTGGGAACACAGCTGGGAGTGATCACGTGACGAGAGTAGGGAGACAAACAGAAACACTCACATAAGACGCAGACCTTCACAATAAAACAGGAAACACATACACGCAATGACATAACACACCAACTTAACACAGACTGGGGAACACAGAACATAGGAACATGAACGATGAAACAGAAGAGAATAAACACCCAAGGTAACCAAAACCACAGAATACTAATAAACTAAACAAACACGGAGTCGCAGACTCCGGATCATGACAGGAACCAATCTTTGACCTCCCGCATGCATTCTTGAAAGTAGTGTAGGGACACAGCAAGGTCGTCAGTAAGTTGAAAATAGATCTGTATATCATCGTCGTAACAGTGGAAGGTGATACTGTATTTTTCAAAGATTGCGCCTAGAGGGAGCAAATACAATGAGAAGAGAATAGGGCCTAAAACTGATCCTTGAGGCACACCACAACAGACCGGAGCAGAGGAAGAGGAGAAGGTGCCCAAGTTAACCGAAAAGGACCTGTCAGCAAGATATGATTTAAACCAGTCGAGGGCAGTGCCTCTAATACCCACAGTGTGCTCAAGTCTTAGTAATAAAATGTTATGGTCCACCATATCAAAGGCCGAAGAGAGGTCTAGTAAAACTAGGACCATAGAGCGTCCAGTATCAGTGATTACAAGAATATCATTAAGAACTCTAACCAACGCTGTTTCAGTGCTATGCAATGGCTTAAAGGCAGATTGAAATTTCTCAGCAATATTGTTCGTGTCCAAGTACTCCTGGAGCTGGGAGAGAACTAGTCTCTCCAGGATCTTGGACAAGAACGAAAGCTTAGAGATCGGTCTGTAGTTTGAAAGGTCATTACAGTAAGAGTTTCTTTTTTTAAGAATCGGGTGGACTACAGCATGCTTAAAAACCAAAGGAACAGCCAGCTGTGCCTGAGTGACCGAGCCCCAGGCCGAGAGGCCGGGGGCACCCCACCTCCGAAGTGGCCCGAGCGAGCCCCAGGCTCCAGGCCCCGATGAGCGGCCGCCAAGGAGTGAGCCGGTGTGTACCTGGACGCCCATCCCCAGACACAAAGAACCACCAACGCACCGATATCTGAGGGAGTCCACCACTGGCAGGGGAAGTGGTGGTGGGTGGAGATAGACCTCCAAACCTTGGAGGGCCTGAGATGTCCCCAGAGAGGTGGCGTCTGATACTCAACCTGACATATAGACACAGACATACAGGCACACACAGATACAAACATCCATTCCCACCCTCATGCTCTCATGTGCACTTACTCCACACTCAACCAACGTGGAGACAGACATGAAGAGACGCTGTACACACGATCACACTCCCCAAGCGTACTCTACGAACCGGGTCTAGGTACCCTTGCCCCTGGAGGGGGGAACTGCACCCAGACCCAGGTGGTGTTACCCTTTTCCCTGCGGTGGGGAGAGGCAGTGTGAGTAATGTGAATGTCTAAGTTGTGGGATAAAATTGAGGCAGAGGCAGTGTTTTTAAGCTTATACGTGGGGGTTTATTTTTCCAAAGGAATTTGGACATACATGAATCTAGAGATCTGAACCAATCTTGTGGCGGTTTAGTTGGGATCATTGAGAATAAATAATTTATTTTTGGTAAGACCATCATTTTTATAGCAGCAACCCTTCCCATGAGTGATATGGGTAGACATTTCCACCTAGCCAGATCACCTTCTACCTTCTTTAAAAGTGAGATATGGTTTAATTTAGTTAGATCTGCAAGCTTGGGAGAAACATTAATACCTAAATATTTTATATTTCCCGATTGCAGTGGTGTAGAAGAGGAATTATGGAGGGAGCAATTAATCGGTAGGACTGTAGATTTTGACCAGTTAATTGAGTAATCTGATATTCTTGCAAAAGAGTTTATCAATTCAATCACCCCAGAGATATTGGTTTGTGAGTTTTGGAGAAAAAGTAACACATCATCTGCATAAAGGCTGATTTTATGTTCCACGTTCTTGCATTTTATGCCCTTAATTACTGAATTCTGTCTAAATGCTGCTGCTAGTGGTTCAATAAAAATTGCAAATAGTGAAGGGGAGAGTGGGCATCCCTGCCTGGTGCCCCTCAAGAGACAGAAGCTGGAGGATGTCTGGTCATTTGTTCTGACACAAGCTGTTGGGGAATTATATAATATTTTTAACCAGTTTATGAAAGAGGATCCAAAACCAAATTTGTGTAAAGTTGCAAATAAAAATTTCCAGTTAACTCTGTCAAATGCTTTTTCTGCGTCTAAAGAGAATATTGTAGTTTCTAGGTTTTTACTGTATGAGTAGTCTATCAAATTAAGTAATCTACGTGTATTTGTTGATGAGTGCCTACCTTTTATGAAACCATAAGAATTTTTAAAGACCGAGGCTACGCCGCCACCCCTACCAGTAAGCCTTGGTGAGCTAAAAGCGACACAGTCCGATGGAAGAAGTTTGGTACACATTCACCCAGTGTATATACTATATGTATGTATATATATATATATAATGTTCTTCCTCTACACCCCCCCCCCCCCCCAATTTTTGCACATGTCGAGGAGCGTGTCAGACTACATTTCACTGTGTGTTATACTTGTATAACTATGCATGTGACAAATAAAGAACCTTGAACCTTGAACCTTGGTAAAAGGGATGAACTCACCAGGACGAATCCAGGTTTCAGTCAGGAATAAAGCATCAATCCCATTAGTGGAGAGGAAGTCATTTAAGAGAAAGGTCTTATTGACCAGCGACCTGACATTAAGCAATGCCATCCGTATCCTAGGGACTAAGTCGCCTAGGGTGGTGCGTCATAGGACACTTAGGTTGCTTCGGCAAACGCTGCATTGGAGCGATGTTATCCAAACCCAAGCAGGAAAACATGCCACAGGAATGGCAGGGTAGACTTCGTGGTCGGCCGAGCAGATCCAACGGTGGGTGAGCAACTTAGCATCAGAGCACTCCTGGGAAGGAGGGAAAGAAGACAAAATATCCAGGCTACCCACATGCCAGCTCCTTCTACCGTGTTTCCTATAGCGTTTCTTGTGTAGATTCGGAATAGGTAGGTGGAGGAAGCCGGTCGGAGGGTCCGGTCATGGGGTCCGGTCGGAGGGTCCGGTCAGAGGGTCCGGTTGGAGGGTCCGGTCGGGGCGCGGTGGCGTCACCCAGGTTCCAGCAAGGATCAGGCCGAGAGGAATGAGAGAGTCTTAGATTTAAAAGTGTTTGCCTGTCGTATGTAATCCGTGCACAGCCATTAGATGAGCATACAACTAAAAGGATAAAAAATACAATGCCAAGGTCCATAAAGAGTGTAGAGAGGGTAAAAAGCAGCGAAGCAGATATAGCCGAGGACGGCAAGCCACGTACACCGGCACCATCTTAGCTTTAGATCTCAAACACTGGGCCACATGGCCCAGAACCCTGACACTAATACTTATTGAGTGGCAATTAATGAGGCCGTGTCTGTTCTCGCAGCTGCAGATCTTTGCTAACTTTCCCTCTGTGACCTGCAACAGACACAGAGTCGCCTTCCAGAATACAGAGCGTCGCTGTAATGGGGATGGTGATAAATACTGAATGACGGGAGGAGACGGTGTCATTAAAGCCACCTCCATCGACAGCCCCGCTCTCACTGCACGCTCTGCGATATAAGCTTCGAGCCTGCAAGTCATCTTTTGTAACTGGGAGGTTGAGGATGACACGGCTTGGAGTTTCTGCTTCCACTATCAATCAGAAAACCCAGTCGTCTTTCTTTGTCAAACCGTTCACTGTAAATAACCAAACTGAACTTCCATTTAAAGAAAGCTTGGACCGGAACAGAAAATCTCTTTAGCTTAACTTTGATGCACGACGGTAACCTCGAACCCACTCGCTGTTCAACCTTTCTCTTTGCATGGGGCAGCCAATCAGAAGAAAAGTACGCTTAAAGGAGGGAGGCGCTTAAACAGCGCATTTCAGATACTCTGCCAAACTGAACAAACCACCGCTTCATCAGCGTCGATAAACAGAATAAATAACAGAACAGAAATAGCACTGGGCAGCATTTTCTTCAGCTAAATTGCTGCTTGTGTGAGTGAAGCTACAGGTAGCACTTCCGTGTGTTTGTTTTTGGTCATATGAGCCGGGACGGGATGTGGAAAAGTATTAAATTACTCCCAACCAGCAGCTGGTTTTGGGTGGACGGCTTCAGGAAAAACTTTGGAGAGTAGAAGGCGGCTGATGTGCAGACTAACCCTGCTTCATTACATTTGGGGGTAAACAGTCTGTATGTGAGATAGGAAACTTGGCAGTAATAATAATGCTGCTCAGAGGCAGGACAGTTTAATGCTGGGAGCTTGGTACAATGGCTTCAGCTGTGGGAAAATATAATTGAAATGCAGCACGATTCACTCGGGGCGGCAGGTAAATGTTAAACTCTTAAATCAAGCCCTCAAACTTCATTTCCTCGTGTGGGAGAAAGACCTTTACAGCACATCAGCGAGCCCCAGCTTTCTTATTGTCAGAGAAGTCGGCCGAGCAAGGAGCTGATAAATTGGAATAAAATTTATCAGTTGCAACTGTGGCTCAAAACTGATGTTTATGCCTCTGCTGGAAGCAACAGCCCATTATTAGGAGATTTCTTTTGACAAGTTCTATATGGAAGTGCGCAAGAGCAGCTCGGGACAGCAGTATTAATTTGCCTGAATGATGGTGGAGCCATTAAAGCAGCAGTGATGAGGTTTGGAGAGCCTTATGATGAAACTACTCAGCTTCTGGTTTGTCCCCTAAAACAACTTTGAAAATGAATAATGACAAGTGTCGCACTAGTACTATAAGGTAGTGCACCACTGCCATTGGACATTTTGTACATAACTGATATTCCCCCGTGTCTTTTACACAGTGGAGTTATTTCACAGCCTAGAAAGTAGAGTGGTCTGAAACCCTACAACATGTCGAAAAGACACCACTGGATCATCACTGTCACAGGGCAACAAAGGAAATGTTGGAGAAGTTTGTGGTAGATGGATGAACTTTGTTTTACTTTAATACAAAGAAAACTCCAACGACTACTTGCAGTCTGAGAGCGAAGTGCTCTAATGGGGTGATATGGTACTATAAGGTCATTAAGATAAGATGGGGCCTAATTATATAAGACCTTGTATGTGAGGAGCAGGATTTTAAATTCTGGATTTAACAGGGAGCCAATGAAGGGAAGCCAATATAGGATAAATATTCTTTCTAGTCCCTGCCGGTACTCTCGCTGCAGCATTTTGTATTAACTGAAGGCTTTTCAGGGAGTTTTTAGGACATCCTGATAATAATGAATTACAGTAGTCCAGCCTAGAATCAATAAATGCATTAACTAGTTTGTCAGCGTCACTCTTAGACAGGATATTTCTAATTTTAGAGATACTGCGAAAATGGAAGAAAGCAGTCCTATGATATGATTCAAACCACTGCAGTGCAGTACCCCGTGTTTCAATCTTTGTAGTAAATCTCTTAGTATAGCCCAAACTCAGTCTAAGTACTTCTTACTAATGTAATGCCCAGACCAGACTCAAATGCTTGTGTGATTCCACGTGTGTGTCTGCCACCGCGTCTGAAAAGTAACACTAAGGTGTGTCCACAAGTGTGATGAACGGTAAAATATGATGACGAGTCCTACAGGTATCAGCATGTGATGAGTTGGCAGTGAGAATGCGTCGATCTGACTTATCTAGCTGACGACCTGCCTGAAAGATTTTTGGATTAACTTATTTTATACTGACAGCTTGTCATCCTCCTCTTGCTCTACAGGAAACGCCTTTGTTGTGAGCCTGGCCTTCGCTGACTTGGTGGTTGCTATCTATCCCTACCCGCTGGTGCTCACTGCCATTTTCAACGACGGTTGGATTGCCGGCTACATCCACTGTCAGATCAGTGGCTTCCTCATGGGCCTCAGCGTAATTGGCTCCATCTTTAACATCACGGGCATCGCCATCAACCGCTACTGCTACATCTGCCACAGCCTCAAGTATGACAAGCTCTTCTCCAACAGCAACACCATGTGCTACGTCGTGCTCGTCTGGGCGCTCACCATCCTCGCCATCGTCCCCAACTGGTTTGTGGAGTCGCTGCAGTACGACCCGCGGGTTTACTCCTGCACCTTCGCCCAGTCCGTCAGTTCACTGTACACCATCGCCGTGGTGGTGGTGCACTTCATCTTGCCCATTGGCATTGTCAGCTACTGCTACCTGCGTATCTGGATTCTGGTCATCCAGGTGAGGCGGCGGGTCAAGCCAGACTCGAGACCTAAAATCAAGCCACACGACCTCCGCAACTTCCTCACTATGTTTGTGGTGTTCGTGCTCTTTGCTGTTTGCTGGGCGCCGCTGAACCTGATTGGCCTGGCGGTGGCAGTGGACTCCACGCTGGGCCGTGCCATCCCAGAGTGGCTGTTCACAGCCAGCTACTTCATGGCGTATTTTAACAGCTGCCTCAATGCCGTCGTCTACGGTGTCCTGAACCATAACTTCAGGAAGGAGTACAAGAGGATCGTCCTCATCATCTTCAAGTTCCACTGCTGAGATGGAATACTTGGAAATGCAGAGATTTTTATCTTTAATGACATGAAAGATAGAAAGAACTTTACCCTGACAGGAAAATAAAACAGGACTGATGAAATGGAAAGAAAGCAAATAAAGGTACAGTGGAAGGAGAACAACAAGAGCACTGAGTGGGAGAGAAAAATAGGAGCGCTTTAATAGCTGCAGGAGGAGAGATGAAGAGCAGACAAAGTGAACTAAATGTTGCCACACTGAGAGTTATCAGTGATGCCTTCAGGGAAACAAGGAGACTAAGAATGCAGAGAGCAAGGGAGAGGCCAGAACTTGGGAAGCACTCCTAACTGGGGAATGTGTTTCATCCTGACTTTCTTGGGTAATGAAGTCGTGACTTAATGTTCAGATGAGAGCATAATTCATTGTGTTTAATTAGCAACATAATTAAGTTAAATGTGGGGTCACTGAGTTGAATAGCATCCTCTGTGAATTAGATTCAAGGCAGAGCTCTGACACTGTGATTTTTTTTAAAAGACGTCGACGCTGTTCCTGTTCCTACGAAGTACGAAGATAACGACGAAGATGACAAATCGGCTTTGAGGAGAATGAAGATGCATTATATACTTTTAAAATTGCAAAATCATTTAAGGTGGGACACATTTTTGAACATTAAGGCTGCGAGAGACTCTGTGTGTGCACAACAATGATTGGGATATTTTACTTGTAATATAACTAATCTATGTAAGAAGGTAGCAAACTCTCACTGAGGACAGAGGGGGACGATGGACGACTTGTCCAGTGACTTCAGCTTTGGACTAAGAGTCCCAGTATGAAGCATAAAAGTACTCCATGATATGGGTCTGGTTCCTGCAAGACTGGTCCTAACTAAAACTTGATATTTGTTAAGACCAGCCCAACTTAAACCTAGTCTTAACTAAGGTGTCCATGCGTCTATGACTGCAGAGTGATAGAAATGTTGCAGAGTTCACCTGTTTTTACCAACCAGCTGTTGTGTAATGTAATCCAATAAAAACAGCTGTTTAGTGACTTCATTGTCATTCAGCTCTAATAACGAGCCCCAAAATTTACATGAAGTCTGAAAAGTTGCTGTTCAAGTTAAAAGACAGGAACACTTTTTCAAGTAGCTCATCATAAAACATTAACAGCATCACTTACAAAATCCATCACTTCTAGCAGCCATGGTTTGGGTTTCGTTTCATTTTCCTGCATCACAGAGTTCCCTGCACTCAGCTGGTGGCCGTCATGACATCAATGGAATCATGTGTATGCAAATTTTTACCACTTAGAAGGTGCTCAGGTCACCTGCAAATGGTTTAATCACCAAGTCCTTTTAGAAAGGAGCATTATAAGCAGCTACCTGTGCGTTTGTCTCAAGCCCCGAACCTTGGCTCCACTGCCTTCGACTGCAGCTGGCAGTCCTGGTTCTGCTCAGCTTAGCAGCTCACTTCTCCACCTGTGGCATTTTCTGACTCTACATCTCACAGAGAAGAAGAAAGACTACCATGGACAGCTGCAGTTCAAGGCAGTGAACAACAATACTTTAAAAATGCAAATAAAAAATACTAAAATAAAGTACCCCGTGTATTCGTGGGGTTGTTAGTAACCCATTAAAGTCTTTGTGGGGGAAACACTATGCTGTGCTTTTATACTGATACAGTAATAATTACTCTGACTTCCAGTTCTAGTTGTCGGGCCAAAAGCTGGGAGATGACGCATGGATGACCACACACGCTTAAAGCTCTGAGATCCCAACAAAAAACTCAGTGCAAGGTGGAGTCTGAGAAGTGCCACACCTCACCACATCCACCTGTGTGAGTCGTGCATCCACAGTCTTAGTGCCCAGATTCCTGCAAAAAACACGTGTCAGAAAATGGTGAAACAAACATGTGCAAGAGTGCAAAACATCCCCAGACCTGCTGCCAGGGCACTTAGGAGGCTACAAGCTTTTTTGACTTTGTGAGGCCTGAAAGTTAAAAGTGTCATTAATCAAAATCCACTTTTAATTTAAAGCAGTAAAATGTTCTTTCGCTGTCCTTCTGCTGTTAAGTGTAACTTTGCAATGATGCTTTCAGGACTCAAACATTTAGTTTGACCGGACAGTGTGATGAATATGAAGAGGGGCAGGGGGTACAATATGCTCCAGAGAGGCTGACTCTGAGACTGTCTCCCTTCATTGCATCATCACCTTCCTCTTCCTGAGAATGAGCGGCACAGGTGTGCCACAGCCTCTCTGCACTGCCTGCACGGTGTGTCCGTGTGCAACCCTCTGCAAACACAGACGGAGACAAAAGGATGAAAACACAGTGTCTGTGTACCGCTGTGTCCTCCCACATGACCAAAGCCAGTCTGAGCTCAGCAACCTGAGACTATCAGTGTTCCCTCACAGTCGCATGAGTGCGTCTGCTGTACACACCGAGTCTGAACACAAGCCAAGCATCAGAGAAACAGGCACGAGTGATTAAATCATGGTAACGGTATTCTGAACATGTCACTGTGCTTCATACTGCTGGGGAGCTGAAGATGAATGTTGCATATGTATTAATAAGCTGTGATAATCTGCCTGTGCTTTGGTCCTATTTTAATAAGCTCACTGTGTGTGTGTGTGCGTGCGTGCGTGCGTGCGTGCGTGCGTGCGTGCGTGCGTGCGTGCGTGCGTGCGTGCATGTTTTGGGACCAGTTTATGGGTCCACTGAGGACCCTTCGATGGCACCAGGGACAGCTGTTGGAGGGACAGCGTGTTTGTGTGTGTTTTGTTTGTTTTTTGTGCCAAGATGTTGCCGGTTCAAAGTCAGTCAAGGTCTGAAGTTTAAAGCCAAATGTTCCTGTGTTCACGTCTTGTAAGCGCAGGCAGGTAATATACAGGTAAAACAAGGGCATCTGACAAATAATCTGAACTCACAGGAAATCTTCAATGAGCTGCTGTGAGTCTTCACATCTGTCCAAGAAACAGAGAAAATAAATTGACCAAGAATTAAGTACATTAATTGAAGACCAACAGGAGTTTAGACTAGTTCAACATAACAACGTCTTGTTCTTTTTGACACCACGTAAAAAGAAGCCATCCTCCCCGTCCTCGGTGCAGATCTGGGACCAGTGGGATTTATCATATCTCTGCTGCCTCTGCGTTGCAAGTTTTATTTACTTTATCAACCTCCAAAGATGAATCTAAGATAATAAATAGTAATATGACGGGAAGCAGTTACTCTCAGATGAAGCTGGACTAATCTAACCAGCTTCCACAGACACTTACAGTGAGTCTGAGAGGTGAAGCTAATGTAAAAACCTAAATTCCTTCTAATGACAACCAGCTGGCTGTTGGCAGGACACCCGTGGATCGATGCTGGATCGGATTGGGATCTGAGGAATCTGCAGTTACAGACTCCAACACGACTGTGAATAAAAGAAAGAAGCACAGATGACATAAACGAATAAAGTGGAATTCATCAATACTCATGTTTGGAAGATAGCGCAGCTCGATGAGGACAGCGGCAGGTTTAATTGGCCCACTGAGGGTTTAAAGAAGCACAGTTATTGGCTTTCTTTTTTTTTTTTACCTGAATTACCTGCAGCTGTGTACATCTAAAGACGTATTTCTCTTATTTTTTTGTGCTAAAAATCAATGTAGCTTGCTGTTGTTTGTGTGTTTGGATCAGTTTTAAACAAACAGAATGGATGTGAAGGCCGAGCGGCAGCCGGTTGCTCTGAATGACAATGTTCTGGTTTTCCTTTCTCACGCTGTTTTGCACATTGCCGTGGAGAATGTTTCCTCTGAATGTTTGTAATGTCGATGAAACAAAAGAAACCAAGCAACACCTGAAATCCATGTCTTAATAAAAGAACTTTCAGTGTGAGCCGCTGGCCTCCTCGCTTTATTTCACACAGAAACAGCACGCTCACAGAGACACTGATCCGGTCTATCGTTATGTTCATGAAGGTTTAACTCTGGTTTCCTCACACGCTGCTGCTCTGTCTGCAGCCACCGCACTCATTTTATTATTTCTTCTTCTCTTATAAAGTCAATCTCTCTCTCCTGCTGGTACACCTGTCCACATTTGTGACTGATTACAAGTTCTGCCTCTTTCAAATGAACACATCATATCTCAACTGATAACTCATAGCTAAGTTATTGAGTTGGTAACAACCTCTGTGATTGATCGATGAGTTGGTGCCAGTAACTGATCGCAGTCTGAACAACCTCAGATCCATCTGCTGGTTCCAAACTTTAATTGCTTTAAAATACCGGTCAATATTTAAAAGCTGATGCCGGTCAAATACATACAGGTTACTGAGCGCTCATCAGCAGTTAAAAAGTTGCTGTTGCTGTGGTGACAGACCAAAAGGAAACACTTCCCTCCACATTTCTTTGTGTGATTTCAGTCGAGCCACACTGACAGCTATCTGTCTCTCTGCACTTCAACACGCGGCCCATCACCACATCACCCTGTGTAATCTCAAGTCTGTTGCTGTGGCAACAGGAAGATCAGAAGGGTGACCTGTCAGTTTGGAGGAGCTGTCGCCGTGAGCAACGATGGCAATCAGCCATCACCTCCCCGCCAGGAGGACAGGTGAAGGAAAGAAATCAAAGAGAAGATGGAGAGATAAAAGGAAGTGAGATAAGCAGGAGGAAGTAACAGGGTGAGGTGTGAGTGGAAATAAATGCCGGCAGCACAGGTGAGTCGAAAACAGCAGCCACACCTGTTAGATTCAAATCTGAAGCACAGCAAACTGAGAACCTGAAAACACCTGGAGCACAGCTGGAGCTGATGCAATGTGAGCGAAACTCGAGTTTCCAACAACAGAGATGACGTGTTTCATCAGACCCCTCTCCCCATCCCTGCTTCAGCCGGCTAACGAAGCTCTCATGTTACCTCATAGAGCATTCAAGTTCTCACGATGCCGTCGGCTGTGATCTAAATTTTAATGCACTGACCCCCCGATGCAGAAAGTGCTCCTCAGCTTCACAAGGTTAGATCATTATTGGACTCAGGAGAGGCGCCTGCTGATGAACAGCGAGCAGCTGAAGGATCCTTGCATGCCAGCACACACCCTGAATCAAAACTGACCTCGCTGACAGCCATGTTGCCCAAGTTCAGTTTTACTGGGTTTGAATAAATCAGAAACAGAATGACGGCTGGGTAACGAGGACCTGATCCTCATCAAGGTCTCATGTATGACCGGCGGCTTGAGCTCACACAGAGAACACGTGACCCTGTAAACAACGCATCCTGTACAGGAAATATTTCTTAGATCTATTTATTACAAACACGGCAGTGATTCCTCCATAATTTATCCATCCAGGCATCTCCTTACACTTACACACTTCAGGGTCAAGGTTAGGCTGGAGCCCATGTTAGCTGTCACAGGGCAAGAGGCAGCTATACCTGGACAGGTACCAACCTGTCACAGAGACAGACAGCTATCACACTCACGCCTACAGACAATGAGCATGTTTGTGGACTGTGGGAGGAAGAACTCAGCCAGAGGTGGACGTCAACATGGCACCATTGGGACAGTCACTCAATGTCATCAGACCAGAGTGCTTAATCTGGCTGTCAGTCAGCTGTTCACCTCAGCTGTGGAGCCACTGCCTGTATTTACTCTGTAAAACTCTGTGAAAGGAGTCAAGCACACCAGTGTATGAGTCAGAGCTCTGACCGATCACAGTCATACTCAGGTGAGCTGTTGAGGACATGAAGAACAGTCTAAACACAGTCGTTATCAGGGTGTTTTTGTTCAGCTCCAGCCTTGAGCCCATAGCTGGCGCCGAAGGGATAGCCGCATTATGATGGTGGTTTTCTTTAGTGCGAACAACTCATGAGAATTTCAAACCTGTTCTTAACAGTCCAACACTGGACTCTCAATCTCCCGTTGGAGAGCCGCGAGCTTCTCCATGATGTTATCAAACTTACGCTCCGTGGTCTTGTCATTCTTGTGCTCAAAGAGCAGATTCGGAGAACTCACGACCGCAGTGAACTTCTCCAAGATGTGATCCAATTTGCGCTCAGAGGTCTTATTCTGAGTATTCACAGCAGCCGTAAGCTTCTCCAAGATCTTATCCATGCTGCACTCAATGAACCCATTCTGAGAAGTCACGCCTCGTGCCATTGTTTCAATCCCAGCGGGCAGCCTTGTGGGGGTTTGAACAGCAGGCACACGATTCTCCATTTCTGCCACCCGTCCATCGTGTATCCGGCAGGGAAAGTGCCACCCAGACACTCAGGCTCACCCGAGCCAAGACTTCTTGTTAAGAAAAGGGTGTCAATAGCATTCAGGTACCAGTTGATCAAATCCATAATTCTCTTTTAGGTTTTAGAGAACAGACTGTGAGAGAGTGTTCCAGGGAAAAGTAATTACCATCAGGGTGTATACCTCACCCCTGACGTCGTTGCCCACCTCTCAATTTTAAATACACTTAGTCATTGAGGGCTAGCAGGAGGGACTATGCGCTTACCTGCTGCTCCTTGGCAGGTAGCTCCATGCCCTCCTGGGTTTTAATTACACCTTAGAACACATATGCATCAACACTACAATGAGCGGGTGGAGGGAGGTTTGGAGTCTTCTCCCACTCCCATTCTCTGCGGCCTGCTGGAGCGGGAGGGCTAGTGGGAGGAGTTGGCCGTCCGACTGCGGTCTGGGGTGTGGGGCCTCCCTGCTGCTGCGGAGTCGGGGTGGTCTGCCTCTCCCCACCGCAGGGAAAATGGTAACACCACCTGGGTCTGGGTGCAATTCCCCCCTCCAGGGGCAAGGGTACCTAGACCCGGTTTGTAGAGTACGCTTGGGGAGTGTGATTGTGTGTACAGCGTCTCTTTATGTCTGTCTCCACGTTGGTTGAGTGTGGAGTGAGTGCATATGAGAGCATGAGGGTGGGAATGGATGTTTGTGTCTGTGTGTGCCTGTATGTCTGTGTCTATATGTCAGGTTGGGTATCAGACGCCACCTCTCTGGGGACACCTCAGGCCCTCCAAGGTTTGGAGGCCTATCTCCACCCACCACCACTTCCCCTGCCGGTGGCGGACTCCCTCAGGTGTCGGTGTGTTGGTGGTTCTTTGTGTCTGGGGGTGGGCGTCCGGGTACACACCGGCTCACTCCTTGGCGGCCGCTTGTCGGGGCCTGGGGCCTGGGGCTCGCTCGGGCCCCTTTGGAGGTGGGGTGCCCCCGGCCTCTCGGCCTGGGGCTCGGTCACTCAGGCACAGCTGGGGGCCGGCGGAGCTCACGGGCGCGTCACTGCAACTCCCCCTGGCTTCTGCTCCGCGGCTGCTGGGCGAGCCCTCATCTGGGACTCTCCTCAGCTCTTACTGGAACAGTGGCGCGGCTGCCCCTCTGTTGGTCTTCCATGGTCTCTTGTGTTCTGGGGGCCTCTGGATGTCTGGAGTTTTGATCTCCTCCATACCCGCTTCACACCCTGGAGGACGGGGCTGTGGCCCCCCCACACTCCCTAGCAGATCATTACATGGAGAAACCTTTGGAATGCAAGCATGCTGATCCACACAGGTATGCACACATGGGTATTCACAGACGCGGACTAAAGCTTTCTTGGCTGCTGCCTCAAAGCACACTGTGCGCTGTCTATCTTGCGTGCTGCACAATATCGTTTATTATTTAGTAAATATTGATATCTATGACTAGCTAGTTTATTGTGATGGTGCTTTGTTTTCTCTATTATTATGTTGCTCTTTGTTGTTTGCTGTCTCCTCTGTTTGTTTTTTTTGTTTGTTTTTTTTTTTCTCCATACAGGTGACCCAGGAGTTCTTTTTTTTTTCTCTCTCTTCCCCCCCCCCCTCTCACCGTCTCTTCTCCCCTTTGGTTTTCTTTCTTTCTCTCCCCCTCTTTCTCTCATTCATTCCCCCTGTCCTATTTATAAAAAAAAAAAAAAAAAAAAAAAAAAAAAAATGACAAAGGATGAACTGAAGCTCTGCCATCACGTAATGTCGCATACTGCTGTTTCTGATGTCATTTAAAAAAAAAAAAAAAGGGAAAAGTAATACAAAAAACACGAGACTAGACAAGGAAATAAGAGGCTAAGCAGGGAAGATAAGGGAGAGGAGGAGAGGAGAAAAGTGCAACCGCCTTCGCCAAGAGCCAAATGAGAAAAAACACAACAACCCCCCCCCCAAGCATTCACACCAGGAGAGTTTGGTCAGGTTTAGGAAACCAGTTATGCCCCAGGATGAAGGAAAGATGTGATCTCTCATTTGAGAGATCACATAATATCTGAAAAGGGGGATGAGCCCTTGTCAGATATTAAAACACAAGGATGATCGTTCACATCTTGAGTCTGAAGCTGCAGACATGACTTTAAATGTCCCTCCAGGGCAAATGGCCGCTTGCAGTTATTCTCCTCCACCTTTGGTGTTTCAAGTATGTGGCTGATCTGTGAAAGACCATTAGTGCAAAGGCAGAAGTCCTCACTGACCATCATATTTAAATATGGTGGGGAAACATAGCAGCTTTATGAGTATGCATTAATAAAGATATAATTACACAGTAATAAATGTATATGTACAATATCTTGTTTTTATTTTGAATAATAAACTGTACTTTAAATTGTTTGTCCCCGGTTCTCTAGATGAATCTATGAAAAATACCAAAGCCAACATAATTTGACATGAATAGTATTTTTGCCCAACAAGGTGATTACCAAATGGCTGTTGGCTGAAACTTTGGCACATCTCAGCATGGTGCAATGTGTCCTTAAAAATCTTACAAAACTGGACCAAACTGTGAGGTCTAAAAACTATCTACACAGAACAGTATCTGAAAGTGAGGGGAAAGAAGACAGACATCTCTACTTTGTGTTAATAACACATGTTGACACAGAGTGGTGGCTCAGACTGCCATCTTACCTGTGATCATTCAAACACTCTGGTTAAACAAGCATATCTTTAGTCTCCAGAGTGTTGAAGAAAAGCTGTGAGTTTTACCAACACTGCATGTTAGTGTCTGCATGCCACTTAGGTGAGGTTCAGCTTTAAGCTTTACTGCTGCACACAAACACAAGACAAGTTCTGCAAATCGAAGTGAAGCAGTGGGAGGTGAAAGTTGCTGTGTCAGCAGTTGTGGCTTTTAATTACCAGCTGTTTGCAAAAGGAAATAAGGAACGTGGTCCCTTTGGGCTGAACTGGTGGCAGAAAGTCACCTAATTGTGTTTTTTCATTCAGTCCGGCTGCTAATTGGCTCCATTGTGGCTCCTTTTCAGGATCAATACAAATCTGCTGACCAGTAAGAACCTTAAAGCCAGACATGTCCAGTTTCTGCTCCATAGAGTGAAGTCTGGTGACAGTGGTTAGCATGGAAATGTTAGTATTTCTATTACATAGTATTTTTATGGATGGTTGCAGTCATTCAGGCACTAATTACTAGAGAAAGTCCTGAAACTTATAAAGTGAGTATTACATTTCCTATATGGGGTTCATGCCTTTAACCAGAGCGCTGATGAAGTGAAATGTCGTCCACCGAAGCTGTGGCGCAGCCCTCGGACGGCCCCAAGAGGAAAACGTGTTTCCAATGATGACATGGTGCATATGAAAAAGGCATTTTCTTCAGGGATTTTAGTAATTAGAGACTTTTCTGTTTGGCCTTTTGTCCAGGTGTAAACCATGTTTTAGGTCACTGAAAATGAAGTTTTTATCTTTTTATCTTGCAGCGTCAAATTGATGTCATGAATATCTGAGCTGAGGTTTGTTGTCGCCATGTTGGTGTGACGAGCAGAGGGTAATTCAAACTGAGATTACACCAGTTCACATGTGATTAACAACTTATTGGCCAATGAAGATACTCCGATAATTCCTAAAATAAAAATGCCTTTTTTCATTTTTATACAACAAGTAGCACAAAAACAAGAACATCGACAGATAGTCTGATTAGCCTTACTTAAAATAATGGATCAGGACCCCCTTTAAGCACAGTCATGTCCATCCATGGTAGCTTTGATGGCAGGAAACATGCCCAACAGAAACCTGTGCCGTGGACTCATTGGAGGAACGCGCTCACGTTCATGACCACGAACAGTCTACACGCCAAGCTAAACGCAGGGTGAAGCAGCTCATGCTAAATATCCCAGTCCAGTTAATTTAATTCCATCTCTGGCCAAGCTTCACAGGGAAAACGAGCACCAGCGGACCCTCCCCTCTCCCTCTCATTTGTGTCAATTAGGCGGTGGAAGGATTACTCGGACTGCTTCTGTGGCGCATGTTGAAAAGCATTTGCACCTCGGGGAGCGGAGCACATGAACCAGGCAGAAACGCTCACACAGGCAGCTCCAAGGTTGCCATCTGGCCTCAACTTCAATTCTGCTGAGTGGATAGGCAGCAGAGGCTGATAATAATCTGCCCTTTTTGGACAACTACAGTTACAGCTAACTCCAAACACACTCATGCATTGGTAATATTTAGGGGCTGATGTTCAGTCATACCGACTCTGATGCTCTTACTATGGGGTCATCAACAGAGTTTTAATCATGTGTGCTACGAACAACTTCGTTTTCTACCTCATTTGTCAGGATGTGATGCCAAACGTCCAGTAACAAATCCCTCTAAAAATTTCCGAACCCAGTTCTGGATCGGCTCCAAGAGTTGGCGAGTTTTCAGATCCTTATGAGTCGTCCTGCTAATACGAAGAGACTGAAACGCACGAACTTGGACTTTCAACATCTTTATTCTGAGAAAGTAAAGAGTAAAGAAATGAGTGATTTAGCAAATGAAGGTCTCACACATATGAAGGATGCAGGCCGTCAAGCTGGATGAAGTTTGGAATATTTTACATTTCTTGATGTTTTCATGCTGAAATGCACTCATTTGATCAGCTGCAACCTGACACTTACAACAGAAAAGGAAAATTATAGTTTAGATGAGTATTTACATGTGCAAACATTTACGATGGATGGATATATACACACACAGAACGACTTCCAGCCCTGCATGAGGTGACTTCACAGGTGAAGGGAAACCAGAAGTCTGTTATCTAATGCCACACGGACAAAGACACACGGCAGCACAGATGCTTCACTGTGAGGCGTCGACAACACCTACAAGCCCGCAGTTAAAACTTGCTATATTAGATACATGCAGCTCAAACCTGATGGCGTTTTTTTGTAGCAACCTATCATCGGGCACTAATGCAGCTGTAATATTCACAAGAACATCTGGCACATTTTTAGGGGGTTTTAATCCCTGCACACCTGCCACACTCCTCCCAGAGGATCCCGAGACCCTCACAGGTTCTGCCTCTTGCACCTGTGACCTTGTTGTCAAAGCTCACAGTTTGACCCAAAGCTGAGAGCAAGAAAGCAGCTGTACTGTTTAACAGCTGCTGTGTCATCCTGGTGAGTCTGCTGTGATGAGATACGAACGATCTCCTGGCACTTCGAGGCGTTCCCATCAGAACCGCTATGACCCCTCGACCCAAGCAACAGCGGATTTTTAATTTTTTAAAGCGATTTTAAAACTATATTCAAAGTGAATAAGGCAGAAATCAAAGTGCTAAACAAACATGTTTACTTCTAAACTGGGGGCTGCGTGAAGCGAAGGTGTTTTACAAGGCTCCAAATTGGATGTTAAAAACTGAGGTAGTTTGATTTTTTGACTAAAACACCACAAACAATAATCAGTCAAAAGAATAAATTACCTCTAACCCCCGTACCATCTCCTACCTTCTCCATCATCATTAATCTGTTAGATTGCACTAAAAGGATGGACTTGATAAGACGTGACTGTCAGGTACAAACAGAACATGACACAGCAGTGAAACATCGAGCACCACAGGTTCTCCATGGTCCTTAATCGTAGACATGTCACAGATTTATCCTGAAACAGCTGTGATGTCCAACAGCAGCAGATAAAATGAGATAAAAGTTCAAATGTGCACTAAAATGGTTTCAAATGGCCCGAGTAGGCCTCCATCCACCCGCCGGGAGTCACGCCACTTCATCACTGAACCAAGAAGGTGGATGGCGTCTCGTCGCGCTTGTGTCCGTTGCGGGCAACGATCTCCACGATGGCAATGTAGGTCCCCGTGACGAAGCCGATCAGCCCCACCAGGCTGATGACGAGGTTCTTGACTTTCACCGGCAGCGACAGGCCCTCGCCGTAGAAAACGATGAGCTGCAGCAGGGGTGGGAAGATGAGCGCCAGGAAGCTGCTGCTGACCGAGCCCACCAACGAGATGACGAGGTCCAGCTCTGGGATCAGGATGGCGAGGGCACCTGGGATACGAGAGGAGGAAAGAAGGACACAGTGAACAATAGGGCTGCATGATTTTTTTTGCTTAGAATTGAGATCACGATTCCCTCACGATTTTCTTTTCCAATATAAATATTTCTTGCACTTATTAACCGCACATCAACTTTGTAACAGTTGAGACAGAACATAAAAACAATAAATGTCTCACATTTTGTTGTTGCCGCAAAACGTTGTACTGCTTGTAATTCCGTCTCCACCGTTGCTCGACACTGCGTGTATAGAGCAGGTAGTGCAACATTTTTAAAATAGTTGCGGAACGGCACTGTGTAGCGTTTGTCTAGGATGTTGATCATTCTCCTAAATCCCTCGTTTTGCACAGTGTTGATGGGAGCCATATCTTTGGTCAGGTGATAAGTGATAGCCTCCGTAATTTCTTTGTGCCTGCGGGAGGTCGACGGGTATGGGGAAGCGCTGTATAACATTCCCGTTATTAATGTTTGGGTGGTTGACGGGGACGGATTTTCTCCTGTCACTTTCTTGGCCTTTACAGCTTCGTTATATTGCACTTTATGGTGACGTTTGAGGTGGTTATACAGATTTGTAGTGTTACCTTGCGGTGCTGCTACTATGGCAAAACACAGCTTGCAAATGATATTTTTTTTGACTCTCATCATCTTCTTTGAAGGCAAAAAACTTCCACACGGAGGAATGAGAACCTTTTCTTGGAAATAATTTTACAGTGGGGTTGTCATTCTCACCACCATCAGGAAACGTTTCTTCTGCGCTCATTGTGTTTTCTCCCCTCGGGCAGTTTCACGTGCTCTCCGTTGTTTTTCCCCTGCCAGATGGCTTCTGTATCACGTGGTATAAGGCTCCGCCCTTGTCATTTGTTGAGCAGGAAGCGTGAGCGCTTGTTTTCATGCAGATTATGTCCCGGATCAAAATGCGGTACAATCGTCATCTTTTTTTTTTCCCTTTTAAAAATCGTTGTCATTTGGAAATGAGAGCGCACATAAATATGAATCGAGATCGGGATTTTCTAACGATTAATCGTGCAGCCCTAGTGAACAACATCATCTTTAAAGTGGAACATGACCTCAAACATTTCTAATGAGCTCAGTGCTTCTACAGGAAACAATCCACGGTTCTCTAAAAGGTAATTTTCCTCTGCACACCAAACCCTCTGTGGGATTTCCAAAACACTTTTATTCATGAACGACTGTGAGGCCAAAGGTCAGACTGCGCAGTGATGATGTCACACAGGAGATGTTCCTAACACACCTGGACCAGCAAACATGTCAGACAAAGGAGGATTATTCTCAACTGTGAATCATGCAAAGCTTATCTAACAGACTGATTATTACCACAGAGCTGGAAATGAGAAGAGAAGGTGTGTTTAATGAGCAGTTTCAAACCTGCTGGGTCATGGTGTGGCTGCTCAGGTGAACATTTGTCATACCTAGTGAGCATTGGATCTCAGTGAACGCTTGACTGCCAGACCTTTTGTTTTCGATGATTAAAGAAGAGTGTCCTCATCTTTCCTGATAGCGAGTCTGTTGCCCATTAATTTTTAAATCATGGGCAACGTAAAGTTGGTGCTGAAAAAGGAGAAGTGACGGCTGAGAGATGAAGTGAGGTCGGAGAGTAGCAATAGCCAGAGGGGAAGACAGCAAACCGAGGAGGCGGCGGGAGAGCCTCCCACCATGTGGAGTTTGTTCTCACGTGTTGGTGGAAGCGCCGACCGTGACACTGAAGTCACCGGGGACCTTAAGTGCCTTCACCTGTTGCCGTGGAGATGGGCATAAAGGGCGATGGCCGACCGCGCTCGTACAAAACAAGCGGCCCGCTGACAAGACGTCAAAGCATTTGCCTGAAAATGTTTGCACATGAGCAGGTTCAAGTCACGCTCCTCTCTGTGGCGAGCGCACGGGACAAATCAGCTGATAAAAGATTTTCTCAACCAGAATCGATCGTGCTCAGATCTGTCAGATTAACTTCTGGGGCAATGGCAAAGTTGAGCTTTCACACAACAAGAGCGGAAACCTGTCACCTCTGGGGAACGGCTCCTGAAGCCTGCTCTTCAAACTCCATTTAAAGCTTTGCAGTTTACCGAGTCATCAAATGAGGCAGGAGCTGTGAGGCGAGTGAGGCTTATTAGAGAACATGCTGAGCCTCTCCGGGGAGGAGACGTGGTCCCTGGAGAGGAGGCGTGGATCTTCAAAGTGCCGGAGAGAACACTCTGAGCACGCTAATTTGGTCGTAGCACTTTTAGGGCTTCAGAGACAAAACAAATTTTTTTCTGCCTGGGTTTAAAAAGAGAGAGAGCATGCTACACACTGAAAGATGAAGACTAGGAAGGCTGGGCATCACATCATTGTATACGGATTGTCCATTGTTTAAATGTCCCGGGCAGTCAAAAAGGAGGTAGAGCTGTTGAGAAATGCTAGGAGCTAACTGGGAGCTAACCGTGTCATTCAAAAACATTAACTGTTGCAGTGTTGGCAAAGAGAGGAAGTGACGTAAGATTTGCGCATGCGTGGTACCGATCTGAGTCTACGAATTTGGACAGCCTTTGGCTGTATCCCAATTCAGGGTCTGCAGCCTTAAAGGCCACATTTTAAGGCCGATTACATCACAGCGACGCGACGAAGGCTGTCCCAATTCAAAGGCTGCTCGAAATGCGGCCCTCAAATGAGTCCTTCATTTCCCTGAATTTTAAGGGCGTGGCGGTGTAGACTTCGTGGCCCAACATATCCCAGAATGCATAGCAGCGTGGTGGGTGTGGATAATTTTGCCGGGGAAAAAAAAAAAAAAAAAAAAAAAAACTGTGGATGAGGGGCGCCCGAAGAGTAAACCTTAAGTACTGAATATTATGTCACTTATTTATGTGCAAATGTTTAATAACGAAGAACATTACAACATTCCTGTTGGCCACATGTCGGCAAAGTTATGTGACATTGGTGACGTTTGTACTAACTTGGTTTTAAAGCCTTACTCTAAAACAGCGGTCCCTAACCTTTTTTGCGCCACGGACCGGTTTATGCCCGACAATATTTTCATAGACCGGCCTTTAAGGTGTCGCGGATAAATACAACAAAATAAAACTAGTACCGGTACCGAAAAAAAGAATATTTATTCATAACACGGGTGAAAAGACTCAGGAAAACCGAGTAAACGATAAAAACGATAACAAAATAACGCTGAAAAACAATAAAAACCCTGAAAACTATACATTTCACACTTAAGCCTCAACTCTCGCGGCCCGGTACCAAACGACTCACGGACCGGTACTGGTCTGAGGCCCGGGGGTTGGGAACCGCTGCTTTAAAATATACGCCGTTCAATAGCTGACCTTAATCTTACAGAGAATGATCAAAGCTCATGTAGAAACAAACAAATGAACAAAAGATTCTCTCCTTCATTTCTGTCAAACAAAGCTGTATAAAACGTTTCCAGCTGTTAGCATCATGGTTGCTAGGCAACCTGGGCAGCGCAACGAAGGCTAGACCGTCCCATTTCACAAGCCTCGCACTTCCGGCCTTAGCGGTCTTTAAGTATGCGGCCCTTGTGGACCGTTAAGGCTGCGTACTTTAAGGCTGCAGACCCTGAATTGGGATACAGCCTTTGTTGCGTCGCTGTGACGAAATCGGCCTACAAATGCGGCCTCAGGAGGATGCAGCCCATGAATTTGGACACCCCCTATAGCTTACATTTATTCTGTAAATAAACAGGAAGGTGACATAAGGTTTACAGAGTCAAAGTTCAAAGACGAATCAAATACTACATGATGTTTATGAACACTGTGCAGGAAGGAAGCAATCACCTGACTGATTCTTACATAGTACATCAGGAGGAGCGACAATCATGGGCTCAGTTTACAGAGTTTAAAACAAGGAAGTTATTAATCATCAATCCAAAACAAACATTCAACCAGAGTGGGCAGCCTACCCGTCTGCTGAGGCTTAAAAACATGCACAGCACAGTGTCATGGCATAGACATTAAAAGAAATTCCAGAAAAAGAAAAACAATACAACTGGACCCAGCACTGAACCCTGCAGGAACCCTCCACAGGTGAGAAAAGCAGAGTCAGAGAACCGACTCACAGAGAACATCCTTCCACATAAAACCAAAAACGGAGCAGAGTCACAGATACCAACTATTTTCATTTTAAATGACTCAATAACAACAACAGCCGAGAGAGCATGACAAGTCTCTCCCTTCTGTGCTGACCTCGTCATGCCTTTAACCACACCCCCTCAGGTGTAGAGGTAGGGCTGCAGAGCGTACAGCATCAGTGCATCTCAGTGCCATTACCCTCTGTTCAGACGGCGTCAGTTTGGAGTATGTGGATAACTTTCTATTTAAACCCACCAGCATCAACAGACACTGGGAAGGCCGGGCTGGTTTCACAGCCAGAAGAAAAATGGGGGTGCGGTGGTTTTTAGCCCGTCAGCGGGAGCCTGTGAACTGAGCCAAAAGCTTTTAAATGAGAGATTGACCCCCTACCTTCAGCTGCGTCCAGCAGTGGTGATGCTCCGAGGTGGGATCAGACTTTTGGGAGGGCTTTGGTCTACTTTCTCCACAGGGAGTCAGAGGGTACCGGCGCCACTGGCAAACACTTCCCAGAGAGGAAAGCAAGCCCGTGGCGGCGGCAGGCAGGCGGGCTCTCTGATTGTCTGTCGCTCGGTGGACCGCACCTCATTAAAGATGTCGGGGGGGCTCAGTGTGCTCAGTAACTCCCGGGCCGTTTCACTGGGAATAACCGAAGTCTGCATAAGTTAAAGTTGGCTTTTTTGGCAGAAGACTAAACTCCACAGAGAAAACGGCTCAAACTGTGAAAGCAGTCATTAGCTTAAAGAAGTCTGTGCTGCGTTATCAACGAGCCAGAGCCAAAAAGGTCTCCGCCCATGAGTGCCACTCCAGAGACACACGCTCAGATTGATTTGGCCTCTGGGAGGGAAAAACACAGGTAACACTGCATTGTATACATTGCTCTGGTCAGGCATTTATCCGAGCTGTCTACTGTTTATATTTAATTCCTGCACAGTTGGTGTGGAGCACCCATAATTTCATTGTAAATGCACAATGACAATAAAGGGCTATTCTACTCTACTTTTTATGCATCAGTGGGTACTTTAGCAACACTCTTACTGGATCTCATTCTGAGAGAAAAAAAAAAGTTATATACAGGGAGTGCAGAATTATTAGGCAAATGAGTATTTTGTCCACATCATCCTCTTCATGCATGTTGTCTTACTCCAAGCTTTATAGGCTCGAAAGCCTACTACCAATTAAGCATATTAGGTGATGTGCATCTCTGTAATGAGAAGGGGTGTGGTCTAATGACATCAACACCCTATATCAGGTGTGCATAATTATTAGGCAACTTCCTTTCCTTTGGCAAAATGGGTCAAAAGAAGGACTTGACAGGCTCAGAAAAGTCAGAAATAGTGAGATATCTTGCAGAGGGATGCAGCAGTCTCAAAATTGCAAAGCTTCTGAAGCGTGATCATCGAACAATCAAGCGTTTCATTCAAAATAGTCAACAGGGTCGCAAGAAGCGTGTGGAAAAACCAAGGCGCAAAATAACTGCCCATGAACTGAGAAAAGTCAAGCGTGCAGCTGCCAAGATGCCACTTGCCACCAGTTTGGCCATATTTCAGAGCTGCAACATCACTGGAGTGCCCAAAAGCACAAGGTGTGCAATACTCAGAGACATGGCCAAGGTAAGAAAGGCTGAAAGACGACCACCACTGAACAAGACACACAAGCTGAAATGTCAAGACTGGGCCAAGAAATATCTCAAGACTGATTTTTCTAAGGTTTTATGGACTGATGAAATGAGAGTGAGTCTTGATGGGCCAGATGGATGGGCCCGTGGCTGGATTGGTAAAGGGCAGAGAGCTCCAGTCCGACTCAGACGCCAGCAAGGTGGAGGTGGAGTACTGGTTTGGGCTGGTATCATCATCAAAGATGAGCTTGTGGGGCCTTTTCGGGTTGAGGATGGAGTCAAGCTCAACTCCCAGTCCTACTGCCAGTTTCTGGAAGACACCTTCTTCAAGCAGTGGTACAGGAAGAAGTCTGCATCCTTCAAGAAAAACATGATTTTCATGCAGGACAATGCTCCATCACACGCGTCCAAGTACTCCACAGCGTGGCTGGCAAGAAAGGGTATAAAAGAAGAAAAACTAATGACATGGCCTCCTTGTTCACCTGATCTGAACCCCATTGAGAACCTGTGGTCCATCATCAAATGTGAGATTTACAAGGAGGGAAAACAGTACACCTCTCTGAACAGTGTCTGGGAGGCTGTGGTTGCTGCTGCACGCAATGTTGATGGTGAACAGATCAAAACACTGACAGAATCCATGGATGGCAGGCTTTTGAGTGTCCTTGCAAAGAAAGGTGGCTATATTGGTCGCTGATTTGTTTTTGTTTTGTTTTTGAATGTCAGAAATGTATATTTGTGAATGTGGAGATGTTATATTGGTTTCACTGGTAAAAATAAATAATTGAAATGGGTATATATTTTTTTTTTGTTAAGTTGCCTAATAATTATGCACAGTAATAGTCACCTGCACACAGATATCCCCCTAAAATAGCTCAAACTAAAAACAAACTAAAAATTACTTCCAAAAACATTTTTTGGGTTCATTGAGAACATGGTTGTTCAATAATAAAATTATTCCTCAAAAATACAACTTGCCTAATAATTATGCACTCCCTGTATATTCTGCACGCTACCTTCCTGCAGCAGCTGCACAGTTTGCCTGCTTTGGGTTGAAAACCTTATTTTGGGCTTTTTCCGGAGCCGAGGCCGGCCTTAGTGTGACACCTGGCCCGTGACTGAGCCTCGCTCCTCCTCTTCCTGATTTTCCCAGATGATAACTCTGCCCTGTTTATCCATATTCCATTATCTGCCATTTGAATCCTGGAAAGTCAGGCTGTACATCCTGCTGCTGTTACTTCACCTTTGCCTGTCTCCTTGAAATGACCTTTAGTATCACACGCTAGAAGATGCTCCACAGACGACGGGTTTTCCAACTTTAATATGGGAAAGCTGGCTGCGTGCCTCGAATATGAAAAGGATTGCTTCAGTTCTGCTCGTGGACAACGTCAGAGGAGCTTCTGTACTCCAAAGGAGATGGGTGTTACCAGTGTCACTGCTATCAGCAAGAACAGGAGGCTACGGTTCACACAGACTCTCAAACCTGGACAACAGAAGCTGGAGAATCGTTTCCTGGTCTGACGAGTTTAAAGCATGGATCCATCCTGTCTGTGTCCGTGTTCAGGCTGCTGCTGGTGTGACTCTCAGTACCAGCTGAGCATCATTTAAACTCCACAGCCTGCCTGAGTGCTGCCGCTTCTTCAGTGTTTTTAGCAGGATAACAAAGCCCCGTGTCTCAAAGCTCAGACTGGTTTCTATAACATGACCATGAGTTCACTGCACCCAGACGGCCTCACAGTCACAGATCTCAGCTGTGTAATGATGTCACAATGACGTCATAAAAACCCGGACCAAAATCCTCGAGGCTGAGCTCAGACACCCTTCAGAGGAAGCTCACTTCAGCCCTGTTATATCTTTCTGATGAGCGTGTGTTGCAAAAGTAGATGATGATTAAAACTTGAAATATTTACACCTGTTACAGTCACAAAGACACATTTGCAAACTCTTTGATGCTTTTTCACAGGAAGAGGCAGCGTACCTTAATTTTTTAGGACATGCCCGAAGCCCATCTGAGTAATTGCGACTCCAGCGAGGAATAAAAAGAGTTTTCACTTCAAGAAACATAAGTCTGCTTGAGGAGGGACTCCATCCAGAGATGAGCAAAAGTCTAAACATCTCCTTGCGATTCATTTACAAACTTTTGTCGGAGGGGGTGGATGTGTCCTCGGTAAACTGCTCTTTTAGATTGTACGGGAAATGGTTAGAATTTCCTCAGAAAATAAATGGATTACTTGAGCCTCTGGGAGTCACTGTGAGAGCAATCAAACTGGTCGGCCAGGTGGAGAAAGGATGCACAACCTCACAGTTACTGGTTCAATTTACCGTGGCTCATGGTCGTTTGAAATTACAAAGGTAGAAGGTAACAGAAGCCATCACTGCAGCTCCTCCTCCCCGTGGGCGAGTGGGGACTCATTTAATCTCCGGGGGGGGGGGGGGGGGGGGGGGGGGGGGGTCTCGGAGCTGCAGGGGCTGTAATCAAGTTGGACTGACATGATTATTTCTTTTTATTCAACCACGAAAGCTTCTTTGAGCCATGACTGAGTTACAGACGGAGAAAGCACGATGTGATAAATGAAGTAAAAGTTGTCCGTCTCTCTGCCGCCATGCTACGTCACTGCCACTTTGCTTCAGTTGCAGGGAAACAATTACTTCCTGTTAATGAGAAGCTTTACAGTGTCTGCATCACAGAGAACTGCAGGAGTCACAGAGAGAGCCCTCTCCGTTTAGAAATCACTGAGATTCAGACAAGCACCGGCAGCGAGACAACGTGCTCTCGAGGTAAACAACACCTTCCCCATGCTCTCCGTCCTCAGGTAGACCATCGCCACGTGAATGTCCGTGACCCTGTCGGACGTTTTAGGAGCACTTTGTCTCCCTCGTGGCTCAGACACAACATGAAGGCAGCGCGACAGCTCTTCCTGCGTCTGACACTCAGGGCTCCCTGAAGTCATCACAAACACTTGTTTACTTCTTTAAATGCTATAATCTCACTGCAAACACTCACTGCCTAATTTATCCTGCCATGATGCTCTCAATATTTTCCATTCTGCTCCTTTTTCTACTGACTTAATGCCGGCAATTGCACCCACACCCGTGGTTAAAATATCGCTGTAACTACAGGAAACGCCAGAAGAAGAAAAGCCCAAACGAGCGTGACGCTGGAAGCTGCACGCACATGCTCCTCTTTGTGTTTCTCTCTCGTCTTTCTCTCAAACAGCTGCTGACTTCAGTTATCGGCGTCTGTGACAGTGAACAGGTGAAGAAGAAACGTCCAGCGGTGTGTGCGGTGCTCTGTGCAGCTTTGATGAAGAGCTTGACCCGATTAAAACAGACTTGTTGGAAACATACACCTGAGTGTTTGCTCTAAGCGCAGAGTTGGCCTCGAGCAGCCGCTGGATTTCCTGCCAGAGCAGTTTAATAAGCATCAACCCGGCTGGTTACAGCGAGTGCACGGAGGCGTTCGCCCGCAGCTGCAAACACGACAGTTGTGGGAAACCACTGCTCTGTGGCGTGCAGCTGTGAGGGAGGGGATGATGGATGCGGCTCCATGTATAAATGTGAGCTCTAAGAAGTTCAGTTCAGTTCATTTTTATTTCAAACATATACATTCACCAACATTTTATAATATCATCCCATGCAGTTGTTTGAAAAGGAAAAGTGATGAATCTCAGACAACAGCAGCGGGCAGCAGCGAGAGGAGAGGGAAACGCTCTGATGCGGTCTCACATGATTCCCTCCTGTTCTAAAAGCAGCAGCAGGTTTAACACAGAAACTCTGATTTTAAACTTAACAATCCAGATGTGACACAAGTGCAGACCAGCAGATCAGCAACAGTGCAGTTTATACACAGACACTGAGGACCCTCCTCTTCAGCTCTGTCCTTTTCTCCATTAACTCGTCACCTTCTCGAGGTGCTAGCCTCAGGGCGGGACTGAAACTTCAGCTTCAGACATGGAAAAGTCGTGAATTATTTTTTTTTTAGCTCGTGTCTCATCCCGCAGCGCACAACTGAAAACAAGCATGACAAACAGGAAAGAAATTCACACACACACACACACACACACACACACACACACACACACACACACACACACACACACACACACACACACACACCTCTGTCCTGCCCGGCAAACACAACCTCCGTTAACTGTTATGAGTGAGAGGGCGCCTGACACAGACGCAGAGAGCTGGGGAACCTGCCAAAGCTACCTGTAATCACACTGAAGTGGACTTCCTGTTCACTTGGCTAATCAAAGTGGCCTTTCATGTTCCTTTTTCGTGCAGCACCGGGGTTCTCTCCCAGGCCCACCATGAGTGGCTTTGACACACAGCAGGGGAAAAATCATGGTGTCTAACTCATTTAGATTCACCACAACAAACAGCAAAAATGCCACATTTTGCTCGTATTTCCTGACTGTAGCTCAGGTGGTAGAGCAGGTCAGCTATTAACCGGAAGGTTGGTGGTTCGATCCCAGGCTCCAAGGCCCAAATATCCTTGGGCAAGATACTAACCCCATGTTGCTGTCCGATGCACCCATTGGAGTGTGAATGTGTATAATGTTAGACAGTAAGCACTTCACAGTTTAGAAAAAGTGAATGGGTGTGATTGGGTGAATGAATTAGTTGTATAAAAGCGCTTTGAGTGCTCAGATAGAGTAGAAAAGCGCCATGTAAGTACCAGTGCATTTACTATTCAAGCAAAGACCTTTAAAAAGGCTGAAAAAAATAAAACCAAGTGAAACAGATTCATCACCCCACTCTCTGTAAAACTGACAGACGTGAAAGGAACTTTTACAACATACCTTCCACAGTCAGTAATTTATGCTTTCATCCATCAACTACCGCAGAGATTCTGAGCTGTTCCCAGACCAGCAGAGAGTCTACCACAGGCCTGTTACCAGAAACCAGATGCTGAACCATCAAACATGGCTGTGCACCGCCTGCACGTCAGAGTCCCTCCCCTGCCTCAGATGCTGTAGTGAGCCACCCTAATGAGGAAATTCATTTCAGCCAATTCTAATCCCAGTCTTACTCTTCAGCCTCTACCCAGACCCCTAACCCCAACCCCACAGGTGTGGACTCTGTTGGATCAGGCCTCTGTTCATCTCAGCAGATAGATAAAGTGTCTGCATCATTGCAGACGCCGGGGCAAACCCTCCCATCGCTCATGGATACAATAGGATCCCTCCACCTGCCTCACACACCCGGAACAGAAAAGATTTTTACTGACTAACCCAAGAACTTCATTTGTTTCACTGCAGCCTTCACACTCTGCAAAGCCATGCAATGGGCCCTTTAGCAGGCCTCCGGGCCACATGTATGACACCCCTTATACAGAGTACAACAGGCGATGGGGAGGGAAAACAACCAACACGTGTGGGGTGCCCGAGACGCTGACTGGCTGACCGTCGACGTGCTTATCTGCAGGAAAAACAAATCCACTGCATTTTAATCTAACTCCCTGGACAGAAGCATGAGAAGTGGAGGAGAGGAGGGTGGAAGTGTAGGAGGATGGAGTTGCAGGGCAAGCCTGACCTTCCCCACCCAGCAGGAGGTCTGTGCTAAAGACAGAAATCCTCAGGCTGACCTCTCTACTTGCAGCCCAGCTCTGCTTGCTGTGTCTCTTTTAGCTCAGAGAGCCGATGGTTTGGTTAAAATGTGCGACGTGCAGAATCATTTCTCATGTGTGACCTTTAGGGTCGATTATCAGGTGAAACCTATATTCTCCGATCTCACAGTGGGAGCTCGGTGATGCAGTGATGCAGCTCTATATGGTCAAAAGCATGTGGACGCCTGACCACATGCAGCTTCCATGATTTGGAAAAACAAATGCAAGGAATAGTTTGGGTTAGTGGATAAGTGCTGTGAGCAGGTAGAGTTACACCCCACACTTCCAGAAACAAGCGGAAAGACTCAACGCTTGTGCCGCTCGCTAAAACAAAGTGCTTCCCTTTGGCAGCAACCGGACGCGGTTCACCGTGATATGAAAACCGTTTTACCGTTCATGTCAGCCAACAGGAGGAGGAGAGGGAGGGGTCACCTGATAGCTGGAGTTGAGCGTGACTCAGTCATGCAGTGTGAAGTGGATTTTTCACTGATGTTTAAATATTTATCGGTTTCTCATCTTTGCATAAACTGTATGTGTATTAATGCCGCTTCCTGCATGCTGTGAATAAACCAGCGTGACCTCATTTATAGCCCGGCTTGTCTTTTTCCCTGCGATGGTCTGAAATGTTTCGGCCCAGCAGCACCAGAGACAGGTTGGGTCCTGTCTCAGAGATCGGTGATGATGTGAGGGTGAACACTCTCTGCAAAGAGACGCTGACTGGACTGCCCAAAGCGCTGACCTCAACCCCTTCCAGCACATTTGGGATAAGCTGGAACCCTCCTGGCCTTATCGTCCCGCATCAGGATCTGAGTAATGCTCTTGAAGCCACGTGGGAACACATGCCTGCAGCCGGGTCCCCAAATCTGCTGCACAGCCCGGAGCCAGACGAGTTTAATGCCAGTGTGGCTCTCAGCCATGGACTGCACCTCATTTCCAATTTATCTGAATTTAATTGAGTTAGAAAATTCTCTTTTCACATGGAAGTAATGAAAAAGGACATTTCCATTTCATTTTAAATTCAGTTAATTAACCTCTGAAGACACTTTCACTGCTTTTCCTCTCCACGTGACTACGTTACTTCCTCTAAAAATACACGCTGCTCCATGTCAGATCTTTGACTCAGTTTGTCAGAGTCACAGGTGAGCCGAAACAGGCGCAGGAAGCAAAGGCCAGAGGAATCCGTAAAAGGTGAACGTGTGCACACATCATGTTTGTGAAAGGGTAAAAATACGACAGCCGGCAACACGCAGCACAAAGTCCCAGCGGCACACCACCTCTGTGCCACAGCGCTGTAAGAAACAACAAAGAGAAGAAGAAGAGAAAGCTCACGCGACGTCCACACGTCCTCTCTCGTTCCCATCAACAGCACATGCTAGCTGCTCAGCTGCAGCCTGTGGCAAAGTGACTCAGACAAAGGAAGCACGCTCAGCGCCACGGCGAGTCTCGGCACACACGGCCACGCGGTGAGGGTTAACGAGGAAGCTGGGACTGTTAATGAAGAGGGAAGGTCTGCTTCTGTCACAGCCACACACACACACACAGCTTTTAACACTGATGCTTCAAGTTTAACCATTCATCTGGTCCAGTCTGACATGATTGAGACCCAGGAACTGCTGACTGCTGTCAAACATAAGGCCCGGAGGCCAGAACTGGCAAGGCAAAAGAGTCCAATCTGGCTCACAGCATGGCTTTGGAATACATGGCAAAGGGCGTAAACTTTGGACTTTTATTTGCCTCCGAAATAAAAACTACACCGGAGTAACTGAGCACAAAAAAGTTTTTGTTTTTAAAAGGAACGGAGATGAGATGTAAACAAACAAAAATCTTGTGTTTTACTTTTTAAATAAAGTTTTCTGCATACGTATTTCTTACAGTTGTGCAGTTCCTGCAGCCGCGGTTCTTCATCATGTAGAAAGTCATGCTTTTTCTGAGACTGACAGAAGGGGCGGTTATAGCGCTCGCTCCTCGAGGCTACAGTCCAAATGAAGTGAGCCGGTCTGGCTTACTGAGGATCAGAGTGGACTCTAATGGCTCATTGTGGGAAACAAGTTCCTGCTCAAGGTTAATAAACTAAGCTTCGGTGCAGTCGTTTAAAGAGCCCGCGACCTCTGAAGCGTTTCTACACTATTTAGAACCTCGTATTATTAAAGAAGATGTTTTGTTGCTTTGCAGACGACACTCACAGCTTCTTCCTCAGACTTCAGACATGTTAGAAACCTGTTTTAAGAATGAAAAGTGGAAGCTGAAGCTTACAGTGGTATGTGACGCAGCAGAGTGCCGATGCACATCTTCATCTCCAGTCCCAAAGCAGAGGCTCTTCTTCTCATGTTTGTGGCTTTTTGGCATTTCTAATGTGATCAAACGGCAACAAACGAGATGTGGCCTTCAGGTAATCAATGTGAGACACAGCAACATAACAGCATCGACTGTAAGGAACACGGCCAAGTCGTGTAGCATTCCCACCGCTGCCACTCAGTGGCTCGCTGATCCCCAGCAGCAGTTGCAGCTACGCTGAGTTCCTGCGCTTTCCCGCCATCGCTCTACTAAATTAGAATAGAGTGCTCACTTCAAAAGAAATCTGCCTGCGCTGAAATGAACTGACCTTTCGTGCAGGAGTGCAAGTCAGAGTGACGCTCAGCAGAGTGAGAGGGAGAGTTTGCTCAAGGCCGTCCACTTTTAACTCTAATCTGCCCGAGAGCTCACACGGAAGCACGCGAGACTTGGCTGGCCAGCAGCTCTTAGAGCGCCAAACACTTTTGGCACATCAGTCAAAATCACTTCCTGTGACATTTTCCATCTTTGACCGATCACACTGCAGACAGATGCCTGCAAATGTAAAAACAGCAAAGAGCGAGCGTTTTGAAGACTGAGACGCAAGTCTGAAGGTGACTCATCTCTGCTCTCCTCGAGTATCAAAATTTAAGGCCGACTTTCTTTGTTTTCAAACCGTTTAAACCACTTTAGAAGAGCAATGCAGCACCTCTGTATAATCACACACTACACACATCAGTCACTAAAATACAGAATACAGCAGGAGACAGTCTCAGAGGCATCCTCAGAGCATCTACAGACAACAGCGTGCTGCCCCAGTCTCATCTCGTATTTACATTCAAAAGCTAAAGTAATCTCCTGCTCACACATGTGCACGCAGTAGCAGCACCGTCCCTGCTGCAGTCCCTCCTCCTTTATCACAGCATCCAGCAGAGAATCTCACCGGACGCTCGAGTGTTTTGATTTCTCCTCCTGTTGCTGAGCGTGGCCACACTCATAGGACAAACGAGCTGCAGACAGCCGGTGCGCGCGCACGCCTTTATTAGCTTATCGGGATGTGTGTGCAGAAACCGACAGAGCGAGGCAAATTCCATCTGCGTAATTCAATCAGAGGCAATGAAGTAAATGAAGATCAACAGTGAGGCGTCATTCATGTGGAGAGCAGCGAGGATGACCTGAGAGCAGGAAACAGTATTCATCTTAAACAATCCGATAAAGCGCCCACGTTACAAAGACCTGAGGATCCTCCCATGACCAGCGTTTCCATCAAATTAACATCTCCACATGTGACGCCTCTACAGACAGTGAAGCCTGCTGGATTTATGAGTTACCTGCTGCACTACAGCAGTGATGTTCGTGGATTCTCCATGTGCCGTTCTTCCAGATGTTTAAGTTTCTCTAACAGCAAGCAGGAAGCTCATCTCAGCTGTCACGCATTTTCATTATTTTTTAAATAATGGAGCCTTTTAATGATTCTCTCCCATCATTACAGGAGATGATCATACAACAGGTCAGAGGTCCATTTTTACCTGATACCAGGATCACCTTCTACCCCGATTCCTCCTGGGTACAGTTCTGCAGTACTTTTAGAGTCACCTTTAGAGTCCGTGTGGAGAGCACACCTGAGCATCACACTTTTTTTAACATAACAGACCCAAGAGGGCTCAGTCTTATTGTTGGATGCAGAAACTGTATTTATTGATTACTTTAATGGCCGTTATAAATATGAAAATGATCAGTCTGTACTTCAGTGAAGATTCATCATCATCCAGTGTCCTGATCCTAACCTTGAAGCCGGCAGATGTTGAGCAGCTGATGGAGGAGACCAACAATAAACAGCTGGTAGTTGACGTTAACTACCAGTTAAGCAGCAGGGAGAGAAAGTCTGTTTCTGTGCTTCCAGTCTGTAAGGTCTGTGAAAGGATAAATACACCCCCACTTTCAAGAACTACTCTGCCTTTAATGTAAATATAATGATCCCTCAATAGGTGGAAGTGTGCCCCCTGCTGACTTCAGCGTGACTCAGCAGCGGTGCACACAATCAGGCACGAGCCTGCAACACAGAGAATGAGCGGTCATGGCCAGATGAGAATCGATTGCAATTGGAGGACTACTGTAGCTATAAATAGCCTGGCGGGGCTATTACGGGGAACTGTTGGCTACTGCTGGAAACCCGGAGGAGGGAGAGGATCAGGCGAGGGAACGCATGTGAGACACGTGGCTTCGTTGTCCCTTCACTCGTCACCTCAGAGGGAGACCAGACAGGATGTGTTTATCAGCTAAAGCTGCACCCACAGTTGGTCAGTGCTAAGAATCATCCAATCATAATCCTAAAACAGGCACTCAGATGTCCTGGGCGGTACCGTAACCTTAGAGCAGCCATATTATTGGTCAGATAATGTCATTAAAAGCACAAACGCGTGTCCCAGATGTCCAGTCCAGGGACTCCAGTTAGCTGAGGTGAAGCCTAGCAGACAGCTAGCAACTACAGCCACCTGTGGTGCCATCCACCTGTCAGTCAAAGAGGCCCTGTACAGCTGTTGTGAGGGTGAAATTATCTACAGAGACCAAAACAGTCTGTACCAGCCTGTAAGCATGTTTCTTTTAACACGGGAGTCTATGGGGAGTGGCTCATTGCTGCCTCTGCTGGACACCAGAGGAACTGCAGCCAAACTTTTCCTTGTGAACATTTTTAGATTTTTATTTAGTCCAGGAGTTAAAACAACAACAACAACAACACAAAAGATCCAGAGCTCACAGTCTCAGTGAGCTCCTTGTGTGCAGGTTCATTCACACAACAAGTACAAATGAGTCTTTTTCATGTATGTCTGCTGTTTTTTTAAATCCTCTCTAATTCATTAGAAACACAAACAGGGATGTTCCAGGTACTGTGGACTCTCTGCATCTGTGGAAGTACCTAGAACTGATTAGCCACATAGGGGCTCGAGTCAATAGTTCCACAGGAACCAGAACCAAGTCCAGGTAATCAGCTGAAACGACTGTTACTGACGGGATTAAAGAGCAAAACTCAGCAGCAGCGACCTTCTAATGGGACGCTTCTGTTACTATGTCTAAGAGTAAATTACTCTGCTGCCCCTTTTAGCTCCGCTTTAGATAAAAGCACAAAGACAAGAGAGGAGCAGATTGTACACGTGCTGTTTGCCTCATTACGGCTTGTTAAAGAGCCTCATTTGTCAGCGGGGCCTTGGCTGTGGTGCAGACTCAGTTTTCTTTGCAGAAATAAGCCTAATAAAAATACAATAAAGGAGGCGCCTCACAGAAGTACACTCAGGAGCAGCCACACCGCTCGCTCTGCTCTCCTGCGTCAGTACACACCACTAACACGGGCCAGATTGCTGATGGCAACTCCAAAAGCAGACCTTTCATCTGCTGTTAAAGATACACGACAATTTCACATCAACCTAAAGCCATGCTGCTCTGTGAAGCTCTGCAGTCTGAAGACTACAGAGAACAGAATCAAAGAGGTTGAACACAGAAACAAGCATTCCCACACCAGACCCAGGATGCTCCTCCTGCCTGGATTGGCTCGCCCAGAGTCATCCTGGTCTGATACCTCCTGGGGGAAGAGCTCAGAGGAAGACCTCGCAACCCCAGATGGGGTTTGGTGACAGTCACGACAGTTAAACGGTGAGAAAGGGAAAGTACCAAACTGCTTATAACAGATCGGGGTCTTTGGTCTGGGTTTGTTCTCTAAAGAACAAACGCAGAAATTAGATTTCTTTAAATTGATTCCCTGCACAAGCAGTAGCTGAGATGATGCTGAAAGTGTTTAAAAACCACGACTCTGCTCAGAGCTCACATTAGAAACGCATGAAGGAAAATCTGAGCAGAGGAGTGGAAATCAGCCCATGCTGTGACTCAATGTGCAGAATAAACATACAGCGGATATAGTGGTGGGTCGTGTGATTAGGTAGAGGAAGGGTCCATAGGGGGTCCATGACCCTCTTGGGGACACCTCAAATCTGGGAGTTTCCACCAATTGTCCAGATGCTTTTCTTTCCAAGCTTCTTGGATGACAATGACCTGGATGAGTGAGAACCTTCACGAACATACAGCAGACACTTTAACCCACATGTCTGAGAATTGATGCATAAATAACAGTAAGAGGACGAGTTTCTTTGTAAATCCCGTGACAGCATAAAGTCGATCGTGCGTGCTGACACGCGTGCCATTTATATTCATACATAAGAAGGCTCGGCTCTCGGTCTGAAACACGTTGCAGTTGAGCCTGACATCGTGTGCAGATTTAACAGCCCGCCGCCCGACACACCGCAGACCCGCTCGTACTTACACGTGAAGATGACCATGACAGCACGCAGCAGTAGGTCGATGGCGGTGTCCCACTGATCTGGCACGCAAGCTACCATGGATGGTATGAGGATTTCTGCTGGGACATAGAACTGCAGGGCGAAGGTGATGAAGATCCCGAAGCAGTACAGGAGCTTCACGACCTGGTACATCCTGGAAAATGGGGAGGAAGGAGTGGAAGGAGTCAAGTAATGTGTGGAAAAATGTGACCTATCCCGCTTATTTTTACTCCTAGATTCTCCTAGAGTAGCTTTGCATGACTCATAGTTCAAAATAATGCTATGTTTTAAACAAGCCATTTCGCCTCCCCACTCTTTGAGTGAAGTTTCTTCTGATTGGCTGCCACTCACCTACAGACAGTTTAAAGAGCAGGTAGGTGGAGCTGGAGAGGATTTCCACTCTCACCAAGGCAGAGAAAAACCCTTTGAGGTTGAGTGTTTATTTCCTCAGTGTCCGGCTGGAGAGAGGGGGTAGCTTGTGTGCCCCTGAGCCAGATAAGAGCCATAAAACTGATTTAAAACCTGATGCAGCTGTCACTCTGATCTCAGCATGCTCTGCACTTTTGGAGACTCAGTCAATCCACCACCGCTAGAGCTTGTGGAGCATGTGAGCACAGAGCCAGGAAACTGAAGGAGAAACCAGTAACAGCAGCTCTCACCTGGACTTACTAAAGTAATGTAAACACATTCAGATCCATGGCTTCCTGATTCATTCATCATGCAGTGTCCGCAGGTTTCCTGATGCAAATACAACAAGCTGTGGATGTGAAGCATCAGCTCTGAGTATCTATCTATTAGGGGTGCAACAATACACAAAATTCACGGTTCAGTTCGGTTCAATACTTTGGTGTCATGGTTCGATATTTTTTCGATACAAAAAAAAAAAAAAAAAAAAAATGTTCATGCCTTTTTAATTTGTCATTTATTAAAATTATAAATATATATTTTAACTCAAATGTACAGTTATTAAATTTAATGCTGCTGTTACAACAAAGTAATAAAAAAATAAATATATCTGATTGAGGAATCACTCATCTTTGGAAAAGAGAGTTTATTACAGAGAAATGTCTCTTTCCAAAATAAAAGCTATACTATACGCTTCTTCTGGGCTATATTCTCAGCAGCATATTAAACATATCAGGCACCCATAAGGAGAATCATGTGCTAACGGCTGTCTAAATGACTCGGGTAAAGTTTGTAGCATGCGTGCCTGTTGTTTTTGTCTGCTTCCACTTGTCTTTGCACTACGATGATGTCGGAGTAAATGTGCACGGCCAACACGTTAACGAGTTAACTGCGCTAACACACTAGTTCCCACCAATGTAATTGAGCATTGCGTGGCACATCCAACATACGGTTTTACTTTAGTCCATGATGCGCTTACCTTCAGGGTCATACGTCACATGAAAACCAAAATAGTTCCAAACGCCAGATCTGAATGAGGGTGGGGGAGGTTCAATTTGCCATGTTGCAAGGAGAGCTTAACTTCTGTCTCGCTAGCTTGCCCTGCGTTCAGTGAATCTGCGTTCGACTACTCCGCCTAGGCTGCACTGTCGAGCGCAGATCCACTGAGCACTCAACACAGACAGCATCATCAGAAGGAAAGTTGAAAGTTGAACACTCCAGCTGGCTGGAGTGTTCACACACACACATCTTCAACCTTTCCCTCTCTCTGTCTGTAGTCCCAGCCTGCTTCAAAATGGCCACCATCGTCCCTGTACCCAAATCCTCCACCATCTCCTCATTGAACGACTGGCGACCTGTAGCCCTGACCCCCATCGTAAGCAAATGCTTCGAGAAGCTGGTCAGGGACTTCATCTGCTCTGCACTACCCGACTCACTGGACCCTCTACAGTTTGCATACCGCCACAACAGGTCCACTGATGATGCCATAGCCCTGACACTACACACTGCCCTGTCACACCTGGAGAAGAGAGACACGTATGTGAGAATGCTGTTTGTAGATTACAGCTCAGCATTCAATACCATCGTTCCCTCGAAGCTGGACAGGAAACTGCAGGATCTAGGACTGAGCAGCTCCCTCTGCAGCTGGATCCTTAGCTTCCTGTCTGACAGACGCCAGGTGGTCAGACTGGGCAGCATCACCTCATCCCCCATCACACTGAACACTGGTGCTCCACAGGGGTGTGTACTGAGCCCTCTCCTGTACTCACTCTACACCTACGACTGCATAGCCACTAACAGCTCCAACATCATTGTGAAGTTTGCGGACGACACTACAGTGGTGGGTCTAATCACCAACGGTGATGAGACGGCTTACAGGGAGGAGGTCAGCACCCTGACCCACTGGTGTCAAGACAACCATCTCACCCTCAACGTCGCAAAGACAAAGGAGTTGATAGTGGACTTCCGGAGGTGCAGAGAAGTACACACCCCCATCACCATCAACGGCGCTGCTGTGGAGAGAGTGAGCAGCTTCCGGTTCCTTGGAGTACATCTGGCTGAAGATCTTACGTGGTCAGTACACATAAACAAAACAGTGAAGAAGGCGCAGCAGCACCTCTTCTTTCTCAGGAGACTGAAAAGATTCGGCATGAGCCCCCGCATCCTCAGGACCTTCTATCACTGTGCCATTGAGAGCATCCTCACCACCTGGTATGGCAACAGCACCGCCTACAACTGCAAAGCTCTCCAGCGAGTAGTGCGGTGCTCTGAACGGATAATTGGAGGTGAGCTTCCCTCCCTCCAAGACATCTACAGGAAGCGGTGCCTGAGGAAAGCGGGGAGGATCATCAAGGACTCCAGTCACCCCAGCCATAAACTGTTCAGACTGCTTCCATCAGGAAGGAGGTTCTGCAGCATCCGGTCCCGTACCAGCAGACTGAGAGACAGCTTTTTCCATCAGGCCATCAGACTGCTGAACACGTCATAGACACCTCAGCTTCACTACTGGAACTTCAACATTATGCACTGCACTCCACACTGTATATAAATGCCACTTGTTTTGCACATATTCAACTCTGTATATTTTATTATTATTATTTTTTTTTTTTTTTACTATTTAATTTGTAAAAATGTGTGTATACACACACACACACACACACACACACACACACACACACACACACAGGAAAATATTTAGTATACACATCCAGAAATGCATACACTATTATATATTGTACATATATTTATTAGTTTCAGGTTGGCCATTCTTGTATTTTGCTCGTTTGTGTTGTTGTGTTTGCACATCTCTGTTGCTTGTGGGGCTCGCACACAAGAATTTCACTCGCATGTGCTGTGCCAGTGTGCCTGCACATGTGATGTGACAATAAAAGTGATTTGATTTGATTTGATTTTGATTTGATAAAATAAATTAAAAAATTTTTATTGTTCGATACATATGCGTACCGAACCGAAAGCACTGTATCGAACGGTTCAATATTGATACGAGTATCGTTGCACCCCTACTATCTATGGGTCTAAAACACAGTAAAACAGGTTTTAATATTTTAATGAGACACTGGGTCCCAATCCTGCCACCTTTCTTCTAAACAATGAAGATTTAAGTCTCTTTGCTCTTCGGCACATCACATCTGCTGAGTCTGGACGTACCACACTGTGCTTCAGTTTAGTTTAGGAGGTTTGGACTTGTGTATTGAGACGCACCTGCACCACAAACACACACAATAGTTTGTGTTCCTGGAGGTTTGAGGCAGTGACACACAGTGTTGGGGAGTAACGGAATACATGTACCGCCGTTACGTATTTAAAATACAAAATATGAGTAACTGTATTCCGTTACAGTTACCATTTAAAGAGGTGGTATTCAGAATACAGTTACTTTGTTGAAATAAATGGATTACACTGCGGTACTTTCCTGTTTCATTTTGTCGCGGGTCAGGACTGTTTGGGTTTTGTTTGACAGCTACGTGCTGTTGTTCCAGGCGGCAGCGTTACGGTTGCCATGGTTACAGGGCGACGCTCTCTCTCTCTCTGCGACTGTGTGTTTCCTGGGTGAGAGAGCGCCTTTTCGTTGTTGTTGTTGTGCTAAGCTAATAGGCAGAATGCTACAAGCATAGCTCTAAAGAATGTAGCATCATGGGCAGTGTCTGTGAGCGCGAGGAGGGAGAAAAAGGGGAGTGGAAAGGTACAAGTTGTCATCGAGGAAAAACGGGAGCTGGAAGCATGTAAATATAATAATAACAACCACTTCAGCCAAGAAGAGTGCCTGACGAGCCCAGTTGTAAGTAAGCTATTAAGACTCGACTGTACACCGTGTTCATGTTTTCCTCCGAAAACAATAAGTTCCGTTGGAGCAGTCTTTCGACACCTCTCTCTGTGTCTCGCAAGAAAAGGTGACCCACACAAAGTAAAGCTATTTTTCGGCTACGAGCTGACACGGACCCCGCCGTATTAGTCTGAGGTCCCTTTACTACAGTTCGGAGTCGCGGACCTTCAGTAATAGTAATAAATCACACAGCAATAGTACATTCACGTTGTTGTAAAAAGCATGATAATATATTAAGTAATCCAAAGTATTCAGAATACGTTACTGTCATTGAGTAACGTAACGGAATACGTTACAGAATACATTTTGGGGCATGTATTCTGTATTCTGTAATGGAATACATTTTAAAAGTAACCTTCCCAACACTGGTGACACAACAGGAGGAGATGTGCTTGGGTGGAGTCATCTGAGTGCACAGCTGACTCCACCCATCCTGTGGTGTCTTATGTGATTCTCTGAGTGCTGTAGGACATTAACCAGCACAAATGTTTTTAAACATGCCGACTCGACTCGATTTCTAATCCTGAGCGTTGTGGCGGTATCTCACCAGCAGTTAGGTAGGTTCAGTGTGATGCTGCCGCCGATGTGCTCTCCAAAGCACATGTATCCTATGGTTCCCAGGCTGATGTAGAGGAAGGTGACGATGCCCATGCCCAAATAGAGAACCTGGGTGAACCTCTGTGGCCTCTGCATCTTGTTCTCCAGGGGCAGAACCTGCAGAGAGAAACTCTGTTAGCGGGACATTTCAGTGACACGTGAAGGCTCAGTGGTGTCTGCTCACACTGATGCCCTGAAAGCTCGCCTTTACCAGGAAGCTTTGCTTTTTTATAAACCAGATTTAACTGAATTAAATGGAGCTTTTGGAAAATGTAGCTTATCAGCCAGGCTTCATCATTATAAAGACAAGCTTCTCTGCATGGACAGGAAAAAGGCCAACTCTGAAACACACGTGTCTGCAGGGCAGATGTTAGCGAGAGTCATACGATGCTTTGAAAAATGTCAAAATGAGGCAAATGTTCTTAAATAAACATCAATAAAGTGAAATAATAACATATCAATAATGTATCTGTAATGAGTAATTGTGACATTAACACTGGGTTACACACCGTGTGTGCTTCAATGGTCACCGGTGAGCGGCGGTGGACTTTAAACGCTCTGAAATCGGACGACTGATTTTGACTCACGTTGTGCTTCATACTGTGAATACCTTCCAGCTCTGAGCGTACACAAGAGTGGGTGCAAATCTGGCACTTTAAAAAAAATATATATATATATATTTTTTGGCCTTTTTCTGTCTTCGACAGATACAGAGAAGACTGACCGGAAAGCGGAGGGAAACATGCGGCAAAGGGCCGCGGGTTGGACTCGAACCCGAGCCGGCCGCTCTCAGTCATGCGGCATATGGTCGCCTGCTCATCCAAATATGGCACTTTTTAATTCAAATATGACAGTATTAGAAAATGACTGTGAAGGAGTCACAGCATGAAGGTGAGCCTGGCCTATGTAGCTAACAGGAGACCTTTCATATGTTGACACGAGCCCTCAAAGTTTACCCAGAATGCACTTTATTACTCTGACAGGTGACTCACACTGACACTCGCAGCTGCACAGATTCCAGATCTGTGACACGTGATATCTGCTGCACTGATGAAGACACGATTTTAAAAAATGATTAAAAAGCACCGTCTCTTTGTGCTATATGGGCCTGTAAATCTGAAAATATTTATAGTGATGTCAAAGTTTGTATACCTGCATTAATTGCACAGTCAGTCTTATCACATCTGAGCTTTTATCTTTTAATGTATCGTTTTAAAAACTTGGAACTGCAGTGAACTGTGTTCGATCATCTTGAAATATTGCTTTGAATTGTTTAGGTGAACACGGGGATTTTGACAGTAAAATCATTCACAGACTTTACATTCCACACTCTGTTATTAAAAATGGTCAGTGGGACGTGCTGGTGTAATCCCCCTCTTTCTGGACCCCTGCTGCTCTCCTATCTCCAGCCCCCCCCCCCACAGCAGCGTGATGCATGATGCCTCATTTGCATAAAGAAATCCAACGGTAATGCAGGGGGAGATAACAGTGCCGTTTATAATCCACGTAATCGAGGCACACAGGTGTTTCACATTGATACAGTCATAAAGTTTTCGGCAGCACATGCGTGCATGTGTTACCATCAGCCACTCACTCACCACTCCAATGCCTTCGAAGGCAAAGATGGCCGTTCCGAAGAAGAGAGGGTAGTCTTTAGCTCTGCCAACTTTTGGGAGGTCAGTGGGGTTTGAGATGTTCTGTAGAGAAACAAAACAAAATAGATCCACAGCCAGTTAGAGCTGTTCTTCAACTAATCGCATCCTCGCTACTCTTAACATGATTAGCCGAGAAAAAGCTGCACAATGAAAATGAACTGCTGCAGACTTAAAAATTACAGATGGAGTGAGGTGTTAAATGTTATCTGCACGACAGCCCTGTTCTTCACAACAATACAAATAAGAGAGCATCCGCTCAAAGAGCTCCACGCAAGCAGCTCGGCCAGCTGTGTCAGACACATGCCATTATTTCTGTATCTTTTGGCTCTTATTTTGAAAATTCAAACTCTGGTCTGGGACATGAATGATTCTTTCTCTACTGCGAGATGGAGGGTCACCTAAGCACTAAATGTACTACCTGTGCATGATTTATTATAAAGCATGTGTCTGTGTGCAGGTATCTGCAGAGGAGCACCGAGTTAACCTTCTGTCTGCAAACTTTGACTGGATGATGCATTTCATTAAAAAAGGTCAGCAGGATGAGCCCGAACCCTGAAAACTATCTGAAGTGATTAAAAAAAGTACATTATTATTATTATCATCATCATCATCATCATCATCCTGGTGTTCAAATCAGAGCTCATGCCGAGAGGAAAAAGTCCCACCGAGCAGCAGAAGATCCAGATTGTTTTCAAAGCTGCTAGTGGCCTTTATGCTCTGCTTATCCCCAAATGTGCTGCTCAGATGATCCATCAGCCACAGTCATCTCACAGGGTGCACGCACAACCTTCTCCACCACGCGCTGCTGCAGGGAGCTCTTACTTATCCAGGTAACAAACAAGCTTCTGCTCAATGTCACAACTTAATGAGACCACAGAGGGTGAAAAACGAGGCTACAACCTTGACTGAAGGCAATCGAATCAGAGAGAAACCTGCGGCTCACCGTGAGTGAGTAGTAGTAGATCAGGAACAAACTAGCCGTCATGGCCACATTGGCCCCCAGAGAGAACGGGGCCAGGCACTTCAGGTTGCGGATAAAGACCAGCAGGATGATGGCAGGCAGGAAGCAGAGCATGTATAGGCGGGAGTCAAAGCTCGGGACCAGGACCTGGGTCTGGTTGGTGTAGTTCGTCTGGCAGCTGATGGTGGTGGCGTTGGCAGCTTCTACCACCTGGTGAAGGCAGGTCAGATAAAGAGAGGATGATGCTCATTCTGCTGAAAAGGTCTTAAACACCAAAGGAGTGATTACAACCCAGGACTGGATAGAGATCGTCTGCAGGCTCAAACCAATCAGAGCTAGAGCTCGGGCAGTGTGTGCAGGTTTTCTGAGACATAAAAATCATACGAAATTCTCTCTGTGGAAATAAATAACAGAGCAAATATCATGTGTCTTTCAAAGTAAGAGCATGGGGCTTGTCCACCTGGAAATGGAATGTGTTGTGTTCTCCGAAGGTTGAAAACTGTGGATATTTCAGATCTGTGTTTGTGTTTGTGTCATGTTTCTGCTCAGCTCTTCAACACACGGCTCTGTATTTACTGAGCCGAGTCAGTCTGAATCTCTGAGTAAAATCACCGCCCACCAGATGTTTGACTGCTGCTTCAGCAAAAATGAGCGGACACAAAATACATGCAGGCAGGCGGCACCCCCTAGTGGCTAAAAACTGAACTACACAAACTGAGCCTGTCTTGATCGCCATCATTTCCATCACCTCACACACTCCCTGCTGAAATAAGTGATCGTCTGATTTTCCTCCATATCAGTGTGTTTCATGGTATTCTATTCTCTCAGTAAAGACAAAACCACAGGAGTATGAACCGAACATAATTAAATATTTACTCATGCAAACATCCATAAAATTATTAGATCATGTGTTTACTCTACAGTCAGTCTGTCTGCACTTTCTTTAAACTGAGGCAGGTGGCTGAAGCTCAGCGTGCCTCCTCACGCTTGGCCTGATAGGACAGATTACTTCTGGAGAACATTTTCAGGTTTTCCATGAGTGCAAAACTTTGCAAAAATTTGTTGTAACATGGCACAGCCTTCTGGGTGGCTGACCTGCATGCAGGGGTTTGATCTGGAGTTATTACAGCTTTCCATTTTTTTATTTGAATGTATCTTTAAATCTTTCATTTTCACTTTAGTTTAGCTTCTAGGATACTTTTAAAGTTTCACTTTTAGTTTTTATAACTTTCAGAGTCAGTCTTGTTTTTTTTTTATGAAGAAATGATCCGTACTGATTTATGAAGTTCAGATCAGTTAAACAAAACGAAAACATCTGTGAGGTCACTGAGGTCACACTGGCTGCAGCTCTGTGGTTATCAGCCCAATAAACACCACAGGTGAAAATCACATGGTACAAAAACACCTCACTCTGTAACGCTGACAGGGACAATTAAACTGTGTCTGTGAGTGCATCTGTGAGTTTGTGAATGTCGGTGTGTCTGTCGGTGAGTCTGTGAGTGCATCTGATTATGTGAGTGTGTTGACCTGCTTGACGTTGTCACTGAGGAAGACGAAGTAGACACAGCAGAAGCCCAGCTGTGTGATGATGAGGAACAGGTTGACGGTCCGCCTGGGCGAGACGATGAAACAGTTAAAACACAGAACAGGACGACGTCTCTCTGATCACATCTTTAATTCTTTGAGGTTCACAGGTCTGAAAGAATTTCCTTTCCTTTAAAAAATTTACGTTTTTTGTTATTTGTTTTTTTCTTATGCCTGTGGGACTAAATCTGACATCTTTACATGTTTTACATATTAAAATTAATTTGTTTTCTTGACGTGTCTAAAGAAACACCGAGCAGAACAGGTGAGCGTGTTTCTTACTTTCCCCACTGTGAATGTCGCCTCAGCCACGGCACGTTTTCCATCCCGTACTGCACAGCCTCGCCGTAGGTCAGAGATGGTCGGTTCATCCTGCGGGGGGGGGGGGGGGGGGGGGGGGGTGTCGTCAGTCAGTTTCAGCTGACATGAAGCCAAATAACCAAACTGAAAAATAACCAGCACAGAAAAGTCGCCCTCTGCTGGACATAAAGGTATCCAGGTTTAAAGTACTGGCTTCAAGCCTGGACAAGCCATGTCCATCTTTAATATACAGTTTATAAGTTCACTGCAGTAAACACCGCCTGAACACAAGCTTAAGCTCCAAAGCTTGTGTGAACAAAGCAGTTCATCTGGTGTCCAGCAGAGGCAGCAGTGAGCCAGCTCCCACATGTTTACAGACCGACACAGACACTGGTTTAGTCTCTATAGATGATTTATAACTCAGCTGCTTAAATCGCATTAAGGCTTAAAGCTTGCACGATCAGGAGCGTGGCCTCTCTGACTGACAGGTGGATGGTGACACAGGCAGCTGTAGCTGCTAGCTGTCTGCTAGTGTCACCAGAACTGGACTTCTGGACGTGTTTGTGCTGTTGGAGGCTTTTGGAGCATTTTAATGACATCATTTGACCCATAACATGGCTTCTGCGAGGTTACTGTAGTAACAGAGCAGCTCACAGATACCCTGACTTTGGGACATTTCAGGAGCCCAGAAGCACACGAAATGAGCTAAAAAATGATAAAGCCTGCAGAAACCCTCTGAAGTAAAAACAGATAAACGTTATATATGAAGAGTTAAAAACAATAAAATCCTTAGTAAGGCTTGAACACAGGTGCACATGCCCAACGAGTTGACAAAGAAATAAGAAAATGAAGTTTAGTTTTAACCCTTATTGGGTAACTGCGGTTCTTCCATATCTATGACAGAATCAGAGAAGTGACGACTGACTCGGCAAAAATTAAACCTCTAAAAACAGGAAGGGCCGCAACCACTTCTGTGTCTCCTCAGCTGATGCGTGACGGTGCAGAGGTGTCCGTTCACACTCGCGATCTCCTTGATCCTTTTAATCCCAGCTAATGGATCGCCGTGTGAACTGGGCAAAGGGCGGGCGAGGGGTGGATGGGCAGGTTCACAGTCACAGGTAGTACACTAATTAAAGTCTAATAGTGACTGCACTAATCTGCTGAGCTGCCACGTGTCACCAGCTGTAAAACAGATAAGCCCCGGTACTCTGGGTTTTCGGCCACATGGCTTCACTTATGTAATCCCACTAAAACTGAACCGATGTGGCGATCGCCACGGAGAGGTGGGGCTGATCACAGGTCACGGTGACAGTGTTTGGTAATGTCTGTGACAGCTGATGAGCCTCAAGCAGGAACAACAGCAAACACAACGAAGCCGCTGCAGAGCAAACATGCAAGGACGAGTGTGGTTTTAGTGCAAAGGAGATTAAAATGAGCTGCTGCAAAGGCATGAAGGACTCAGTTCAAACAGAAAGACTCAAAGCAACGAGGACTCGAGCACAGCTTACAGAAACCCAGCCTGACCTCTACAGTTAGTTAAAAATAATAAAATAAAACGTGCAGCTCAGAGACATCGTAAAACAGACAGGATTCATCATCAGCACTGGATTCACTGGATCTGTGCATCAACATACAGCTGATTTCTCAGCAGAGCCACAGACTCAGACCGTTTTGTTCTCATGATACAAGCGTCACATGACACCGGCCCACAAACCCAGTTTAATTTGCTCTTGTGCCTCATGCTACCTCATCTATAAATGAGGTATCTCCAAAAAAAAAACTTTCAAAATAAAAGCTGAAATGTGTGTTTTACTGCATTATTGTGGAAAGTAGAAATCAGTGATTTAGTGATCATTAAAATCTGTTCAGAATCAATTAGGATTCATCTCTTAAGTCTTGACACACTGCCGGTCACACATTAGCTGCTGCAAACATCAGGTGAGTGCGTCAATCGGGCTGGTAGTTATTTTACAGTCTGCTGCTTCCAGGCGTGTGTGCAGTGAAAGAAAAACAGCATTTTCCTGACATTTTACATCTCATTTGAACAAAGAGCCGCTCTGCCCCAACGTAAAGTTATACCGAAGTGACGCACTTATCCTCTCAGCCACGTCCAAACACCGGGACCTTACAGTCTTCCTGCTGAGCCTCCAGCTACTTGCGACCGTGGCTCAGGGGGTTGGGAATCGCATCTGTCACCGGAAGGTCACCGGTAGAGCAGGGCGATATGGCCAAAAATATTTATCACGATATATATTTGAAAATTTGCGATAACGATATAACCGACGATATAATTGATGCGAGACAAAATACAACTCCACAACATTACTAGCGCAAAAAGACAACCTTCCATTTATTTTCACTTAAACAAGAAGCTGGTTTTTATGCTTTATAAAAATGTAACAGTGCAAATGCAAATTCCTTGCTGAAAGTTTAACCAAAAGGCATTTCCAGTAGAAATGGGCTGACATATCCTGAGCATAACCATGTATAATATCCACTGAAGTTAAAAAGAGGTGCTTTGCAACATTAAACTGCAGTGTGCAGTACGCATTTTTCGGACCATAAGGTGCACGGGATTATAAGGCACATTAAGCGAAACAAAGCAGTCAGATAAATCAAACTTTATTAAACTCATTCTTCTTGCTTCCTCCACTTCTGTACCATTGATTCATTAATGTTGAATTCTCTGGCAGCTGCTCTATTCCCATGTTGTTGCAGTATATTAATGACTAACCTCGTATTGTGGATGGATTATCTCAGTTGTTCTCCTGACTGAAGTTTGGTCCGTTTACAGCATCCTGCCATGCGATTGCATTTGTCTCTAACCATGAGGAACCTTAACGTTAACTTTTATAAGTGGAAAAGTGTTAGTGTTCGTCCTCCAGCTTCACTGTTTATGTTATGCTAACATAGCTGTGTCGCTAGCGATCACGTAGCACATCATTATATACCAGCTAGCCCAACTTCAGTAACCCTACAAACGTCACTGCTGTTTAGTTTCCTGTCTTCATTTATGTTGGAAGTGATAGCAGAGCTGTACGTTTGATTTTTTTCAGAAATCTCTCAGTCAGAACATGCAATATCATGCTTAGGTAACTAGCGAAACTAGCGAGCTAACTTCCGCTAGCTTCCTGCTAACTTCTAACTCCGTTAAATGTAATAACTTTTGTTTTCATGGATGCCTGGAAGTTAAACTTTATAGTTACACCTGGTAAAGCAGCAATGCTGATCGTTTTATTAAAGATGAAAGAATTTAGACAGTTTTTAACTCTAAGTGATGCTGCAGTGTTGTTTGACCTGAAGTATACGGAGTTTAGGACCCAGATTACTCCCAGATTTAAGAGCATCTTAGTCCGACAAATACGACAATAACAACGGCCGCTTGCATGTTCTGCAAAAAAATGTGCTTTGTTGTGTATCTGACGGACAAACACCAAACCAGTTCCACATCACGGAAGTTGCACCATTTTTACAAACCAATTCTGGTTCATCAGGGCTTTGGAGCGTGATGTCACGGGGGTGGGCGTGGAAAGGATTTTGGCCCGATCCGCCATTTTGGGGGTCTAAGTAAGAAGCGAAAGCATAGCCATGGTTCGTACTTGCTGTGCGGTCGGCTGCAATGTTCGATCTTACGACCGGCACGGGAATAAGTTTGGATTGTCTTTTTATGCTTTCCCAACCTGGAAGCAACATGAAGGAGCTCATGTATCGGATATTACCAAACGAAGGCGTCTAGCCTGGATAGCAGCCATGAGACGAGCTGATATCAAGTTCTGTTACGTATCCAGATATCAGTTGGTGTGCTCAAGACATTTTCATTCCGGTAAGTTCTAAATATGTTCACATCACACTTTATAGCTGAATAATATCATCGTTGGTGGTCTCAGAAGTTATAGAAATTGCGATCAAACATAGAATGGAGTGACTTGATTGGTTGATGTAAAGACAATAAATGAAATGAGACAGGAAGGACACAAATTGGCGTTAATAATTTACCCGATTATCAATGTGTTAACTTGCATGTACTTTACAATTATGGGCATATAATATGATAACGATATTTTAGCAGTTAAATGATAAATGTGTAACATTAATTATGGTGGGGGGTGAAAAATGGCTATTTCACTCGGTGCACTCCAGCTGACTTACTTTGACGACGTACTCAGAGTTTGGCGGCTTGAAAATAGCCAAATCTTGCACCCAGCCATTTGTAAATTGGATGTGCGCCTCCAGTGACTTGTAATTACGAAACTGGTTCGCTGTGTAAGCGCTTACTCCACAAACAAGATACGTGAAGATATCGGGTAGGACAGTGGCGGTAAGTCGTCTGGGTCTTTACTCCACTGCCGTATTTCAAATGGGTCCAGATTTGCGATGCACTCTATTTTTTTTCAAGTACCGCTGCTTCGCCTCTGGACGCAATCGGTCTCTATACCGTCCGTTTTCTTTTGAGCTGCTTTTAAGCATGTTTCTTGTCGTCGTAGTTCCAACACAGTGTGTTTGTTTTGATTCGTAGACCCCGAAAATGGAGCTGCGCTCCCACAATGCATTGCGGCGTGACGTCAACTCCAAAGCCCTTCTGTTTCACTCAACAATCGGCCATGAGCGTATGAAAACAAAGGCACTGCGCGTTTTACTCCCATTCTATCGCGATATTTCATTTTCCTATCGTTGCCTAACATTATACCGGTATTACCGTGAACGGTATAATATGGCCCAGCCCTAGTCACCGGTTCGATCCCTGGGCTCTCTGTCCTGGTCGTTGTGGCCTTGGGCAAGACACTTTACCCTACCGCCTACTGGTGTTGGCCAGAGGGGCCGATGGCGCGATATGGCAGCCTCGCTTCTGTCAGTCTGCCCCAGGGCAGCTGTGGCTACAACTGTAGCTGCCTCCACCAGTGTGTGAATGTGAGAGTGAATGAATAGTGGTATTGTAAAGCGCTTTGGGTGCCTTAAAAAGCGCTATATAAATCCAATCCATTATTATTATTATTATTATTACTTTGAGAAACATTTAAAAAAAAAAAAAAGAAGCTTTTATTCTGTGTATTATGTGTTCCCATCCGATCCCTGTATCGAGTGTTTGCGTTAGATGAAGAACAGGAGTGAGCTTTTATCTGAATGTGTGTGGGCTGAGGCTGTGTGGATTACGGAGGACGACGGGATGTGAGGAAATCAAACCAGATGATTGTGTTTTTGAGGGCTGAAGAGCGAGAATCGAGATACTCACTTTGCACTGAGGTGGTGGGAACACATCACCAGCAGCTTCATGCAGTGAACCGCGATGATGCCCATGACCAGAAGACTGATGGGTCCGAGCTGCACACAAACACAGACCGAGTTTGTGTGGCGTTTAAAGGCTCAGACTAATTCTGTGTCATGTGACCTTTGCAGGTATGCTTACCACCAGCCCTGCATTCTTGACAGCCAGAGGCAGACCCAGCAGGCCTGTACCAATATTCCCTTTGAGCAGGTGGATCAGAGTCTGGAAAAAACTGCAGCATGAAAAATGAAGTTAGAATCAGACCAGCCAGATCTGCACGTCCTGCATTGGTGTTACGTTCTAAGTCTAGGTGTGTCCTGAACGCAACAAAAATTTGCCCACCACACTCCACCCAAAACAAGAACCCAAACAATAGTATCTTTTAAAATGCTAAGCAGCCATTTATTTGCTTCAGCAGTGAGCAGTGCCAAAAATAACAAACAAAACTCCCTAATGGTCCCTACGCTTTCCTACACAAAATGAAAAACCAAACAAAAGACAATTCACTTACCTAACTCGCTACATGAAAAACAGGAGAAAACTTAATCAACAAAAATGGCGTCTCACGCCTACTAGGCTGCTGCAGTGAACAATATATACAAGGTGGAAAAAAAAATACTCAATTGCTACTTTACAAATCTATTTACAGCTATATACAAAACTAAGATACCAACGCCACAGTGATCACAACCCATGACAAACTGAAACACAGGGCTTAAATACATAGAGGGAGCAATCAGGGAATGGACAACAGGAGGGAAACACAGCTGGGGCAAATCAGAACTGACGAGACAAGGAAGCGTAAACTGAACACACTGAGATAAGACAGACCTTCAAAGTACCACAGGAAACACATAACAGTCACGCCTAACACAAAACACTGACAACATTGGATCGTAACAATTGGACAGTCCGAAGGCATTTTACTCACGAGGTCCCCGCCTGTCCTCCTATCCTCTCGTAGTTGCGTTGGGGTCTGGACGGTCCTGGAGGAGACGGACACAGAGCGTCCAGCTCAGACGGATTTTGGTCGGACAACAAAGCTGAGACGAGAGGCAAAGAGACAAAGACGAAAACCATGTGTTTGACATCACGTGACCCTCTGATGTGTTTACCGCCCTGTCTTATGTCAGTCAGCAGTGTGTAAGCAAGCTTTCCTGCACCGTCACCTTTCACAGTGATGTGACTCCGGTTATATACACACACAGGTGTCATCCACCTCGTCATGTGACCTGACACCTACACTCTCAGTGACAAACTACAGGACCTGAAAGACTTGAAGTTGGAGAAGAAACCCTTCAGATCTGGCCGTGCATGAGGCTCGCTGCACATGACTATAAACACGGTGATAACTGAAGATCACCTGACTGCAATAAGCAGGAAGTCCTGAAGGCACACATTAGGCTCAGTGCTGTGTTTAATAATGTGGCGCTTTAGTACTTGTTCATGACTCTTATTATCCCTTCATGATAAAAACTGGAAGTACTTCCACGTGAGAGCAGAACAGCAGGAAGCTGTGAACTGAGCTGAGACACAGCGCTATAAAACTAACAGTTATAAAAGCGTCTTTAAAGATCTGAGAGCATCGTAACTACGTTCAGAGGAACCCGAGCCTTGCACTCATGAACCTGTCACCAAACACTTCTTATCTTTGCTCTTTATTTGATCTCAGACTAGCAGGTAAACTAAAAATAGCCTCAAAGGGAGGTTTTCAATTATAAATGAAAGTGGACATTATATCACCCCACCCCCACTGTATCTGCAGTCCACACATACATGCTTATTAATGCTAAGCACACACATAAAACTCTATTACTCACACAACACACACACAAGCCCGTTCAGCTATCTTAGTGAGGACCTTCATTAACATAATGCTTTCCCTAGCCCCTTACCCTAACCATCAAAAATGAATGCCTAACCTAATTGTAACCCTGACACTAAAACCACATTTTGAGCCTCAAACAGGCCTTCAAACTTGTGAGGACCGGTGAGTGTGTCCTCACAAGTGACTGTTGGTTCTCACAATTATAGCAGAATGAAGATTTCGGTCCTCACAAAGATAGCTAGACAGGAACACAAACGCACACACGCTGCAGCAGCTGCATGTGTTTAAAGTCTTTAGAAAGTAAAACCCACTTTGTGCTGCTACACTGAGGAACCATCTCTGACTTATCTAAGAACTCAGAACGACTGACGGCAGCACATCAGCGACCAACAGACACCAAACAGACAGGCGGTCACTGCCATCACACTCAAGGATTAAAACAAACTGTAGAGCAACCCACTTTCTTCAGCCTTAAACACGACCTTTAATCTGAAAATACTGATGGGAAGAAAAAAAGCTTGATTCTTTGAATTAACTAATAACTGATGACCAATCAAAATTAACATTGAAGAACATGAAGAACTACTCAGCAATGCAGAGACTGAATCAGACTCTGACGCGTTCCTTTACTGATGATGATAAAGTGACCCTCTCCGACCTTTCAGCTTTTTAAAGGAGGCAAGTTTGATTTTTGGAGGTAAACATTGTACATGTCGTCGCAGCGCATCATCTGCCTCCATCTCCTCCTATCCTTCCTTCCTCCTCTGTCACACCACCCCTCTGCATGTCTTCTTGTTCTCCTCCTGCTTGGCAACTCCATCTTCATCCTCCACCCTCACTCCTCTGCACATGCTCAGACCATCTCACCCTCTCTGACTCTGAGCTGCCTCTCTGATGGACTCGTTTCCGCTGTGTTGCTTTAATCTTTGTACCAGAGGCACAGTTACACTCGTGCCTTCCCGTGCTCCCTCCCTACATGCTAAATAACATGAACGAGTGTAACAATGAAACCACGACATAAGCAACATCAAACTTCAGCCAACAATCTTGTACTCCACATCTACAAACTGAACATGCTCGCTCACAGATCTATGTCGTGACCGCTCATAACGAGCACGTCGTGTCTGGCCGTGACCTCCCACCAAACCAGACGCGAGCCGGCCAACAGACGGATTCTGTAGATGAAGTGAAAGCTGCTTTGATGATTCACCGTCTACCTGCCAGCTGGGATTACACATAATCCCTGTGTGACTGTGGCCCCGGCTCACGTTCGTGCGCCGTATCATTTTTAACCATCGTCCTGACTTTACTACCTTCGCCTCGGCCGTCTACGTCGCTGGACGCCATCATGCTAGGTGGGAAGGTTTGGCAGACAGCCGGGCGTCGTCTCTCCCAGCCTCACGGATCCTAATGCAGTGAGATCAGGGAGTCCAGCGTGGACGCCTGTCCACTGCAAACAGATAAGAGATAAGAAGAGAATGAGATCTGGCAGCAGCAAAACAAAAACAGAGTCAGAAACTGAGCATGCTCACAGGCTGCTGCACGAGTCCCTGAACTGGACCTCTGCACCGTGTTTGCGCTGCTGGAGCCTTCTTAATGACATTATATGACCAATAACACAGCTGCTGTGAGGTTAATCATGCTTACATTAAACAGACTTCATGACCTCCTTCGTACTCGCACAAGGTTTCAAACACACGCTTCGTTGTTTGTGTCTGATGGCTTTCGGAAGAAAAGCCGAAAGAGGTTTTTAGGGGACAATTCTGAGGCTTGACTTCTCCTGGCACTTCCTCTTCAGAGGAGCGTGTTTCCCAGCAGCGGTTCACCAAACGTGGCCAAAGTGTCGCCATCAGGAGCGACTCAGCATTTTTTGTTAGTTTTTTTTTTTACAGCGAGTCATGACACGAGAGGCCTGAACAGCACAGCGCATAGTTTCTGCACTTAAAACAGCATCAGCAGCTCAATGTGGGCTTTTATTTCACTATGTAACAGAAAGGTTCAGTCCTGCAGCATTGCTTCTCGCCTTTGTGCTCCCACACAGCTGCTTTATATTCCAGGCTTCACCCGCAGAACAAAGCAATCAGTTATTAAATATCCCATTTCGAAGGTGCTCATCTTCAAGTACCTTCATAACTGAACTCTCTGGCCTAAAAGCAGTCAGCGTGACATTCAGCTGTTGTTGGGTGATATTTGTAACACTGTGCATACAGCTGATTCAAAGCCTCCTCGGCCGGCTGAGCTGACAAATGAGCGTGTTTTTATTTCACACCAATAATCAAATTGGAAAGTATATAAATTAAAATGTCGCCCAGGTGAGCAGGAAGTGATTTACCTGAGCAGGAAACACTGCTGAGTTATAAAGATTCATTCAGCCATTCTCAGAAACTACGATTAGACGTTACTGATCGAGCTCGTCCTGATGCTTAGGTGTGTCCCGATGCTCTCTCTCTTACACTCTGGTTTAATCTAATGGCCAATGATCATCATCAGCGTGTGTTTGTCAGGTAAATGTGACACGGAGCCTGCTGCTGTGGAACACTGTGTACATTGATGGCTGAGCAACATGAAAATTAGCTCGTTATCTCACGTGTTTATCTCATCTGCAGAGAAGAAGCCTTTATATATTTACCTACAAACAGGAGGAGGTTTAAAGTGCACCTGTGCAGATGTTGACCCCAGCTGCTCTTCAGAAACCGCGCCAGCCGAGTTGGCGTATTTGTCATGTTTATTTACTTTCTGGTATTTTCTTTTTCTTCTGTTTTCGTCCTCTGGGCCTCGCGTTAAAACAGATATGAGCTGCTGTGTGTTTTACTGTGCAGGTAAACCGTGACAGCCCCAGCCCGAGCCCCCCGGTGCTTTAACGGCAGTCAGCGCGATAATCGCATCATTTTAAACTGTCAACGGACACAGACCCGGCGGGCATTCCCGCCATAAACACAATAAACGAGCCCACGGTCCCGCAAAACCGGCTGTGGACGGAGGGTTAGCTGTTAGCCATAGTTAGCTGTGTGCTGCGGTGCCATTTTCGGAGTAAACAACGAGCCGCGGCAGCAGCGGCCAGCCTTACCTCGCAGACACCGCGCGGACTCGGTCCTCCTGGCCTCGTTATCAGCTCTCAGTCCGCCGCAGGCCGCTTTATTTTCGTATCGTGCTCATGGTGGCGAAGCAGCACAGATTGAAGGCAAAGCGGGACTGTGCTCTGTCGGGCTCGACTCTCCAACAGACAGCCAGCGGTGTGGTCACATGACATTGTCGAGAGGGACGGTCGTGGCCTTCGACGTGATCCCGTTGCCATAGATACGGATTATAATGTCGTGGCGGTTGGTAAACCGTTTTATTTTATTTTATTATTTATTGGTTTAATCTTTTTTTCTCAGTTTTCTGTTACCATTTGCGCAGTCCTGTATGTTCACTTCTACACAATAAAATAAATAAATAAGCCACCCAGCACATCAGCTGTTCTCCTTGTTACCATCTGGCAGACGTTACAGGAGTCTGTCTGCCCGGACTACAAGACTTAAAAACAGTTTGACCACCAAGCCATACGACACCTCAACCACAACACTTAAACACACACAACACAGTCCACAGGACGCACTCAGAAGCTACCCTGCAGCTTCACAAGTACTCTGTTTAATCTGCACTGGTCACTCCACTTTATTGTTGATATTCATATTTAAAAAGTCTATTTATTATTTTATTATTTTATTTTATTATATTTTCTTCTACTGTACCGTGCTGCTGAGTGACTGCTGCTCGTCAAACACATTTCATTGCAATGTTGACCCTGTGCTAACGTGCATATGACAAATAAAACTGAAACTGAACTGAAATGAATAAAATCACGAGTTTTACGTGAGCTTATCGAAAGGAATACGATTACGTAGACTAAAACGCTCTGTTCTCATATTCTCAAATCTGCTTTCGGATTCATTGGGCTTTTATTTTGGAAACTCGTTTAAGGATTTAGGTTCGCTTGCTGTGTGCACCGGGGTAGCTAGGACAAGGTAAAGACTATCTCTGAATCGAGGAGCTTTCACAGTCTTACTACGTTATGATTGCAGACTTCTCCAACTCTCTGTAAATGGTACTCATGGCCTCTGATCAATCAGTGGTTGTTAGTCATTGGTCACGACAGTTTGCATATTAATCATCAACTTTTTGGGATTACAATAATGCAGTTTGTTTTTAAATTTTTTTTTATTATTATTAAACTTGTTCAGCTTACTCAACCAACCTATTTAGCCAAGTGAAACTAAAAGTGTACCGTTCATGTTAAAATAAAAATATTTTTGATTAAAGGGTTATTTTATGTATATTAGATATAAACATTGTGAAAACGGTCTTGAAAATCTTGAAAATCTGGTATTCTTAACCCGGATATCCGGTATTTGTTGTGCTAACTGCAGCTAGCTTGCGGCTAAACAGCAGTCCCATCCTGGGAGTATTTGGAGCCGTGTAGTTACGTGGAGGCAAAAGTCTACATCGGTCTGTTCGCCGGGTTAGGACACGTCACTTCAGACATGACTGTAAGGTTTTAGGGGAGATTTATGCAGTTTTGTCGGCGTGAAGTTTAACGTTAGTCCGTAGCTGCTTTCTAAATGTCCGTGCACAGGGTACAGGAGTGTTCTTGTTCTGAAGTAGCTTTAAACCATAACCGGGGGCTCTTGCAGCTGCTCTGCTCGGCTTACTTTGTTGTGAATGTGGTACATGTTTTAGGAAATGAGGTGTGGGGTTCACTTTAACCGGACTTTGATGTGTGTCTGACAGAAGCACGAGTTTGAGGTGGCCATGACGTGTGAGGGATGCTCAGGAGCTGTTACCAGGATCCTGAACAAGATGGGAGGTGAGGCTGATCGTTCAGTTTTATTTATACAGAGTCCTCTCATAGCAGCAGTTAGTTTATACTGGAGTGGAGAGACTCCAGTATAAACGGAGCAATCATACACTTGGCATGTGAGGCTCATGCAGACGGTTATGGTTTTCACCTGACTCTCTGCAATTATTATTGGATTGGGTAATTATCTACATTTTTCCTGGAGCTTTGTAGAAAGTTAAAGCATTTGGAGGATCACCGCCTCACAGTGTTAGCTCTGCTGTCACAGGAGCGATGAGGAGATTAAAGTATTGAGCAGAGTTAGGGCTGCTCGATTATGGCAAAAATGATAATCACGATTATTTTCACTGAAATTGAGATCTTGATTATTTGACGATATTTATTTAACCCTTTAAGACCTACTATAGAACCAAGTCCGCCAGAGCTTATATTATATTTTTACATGCTGTAGTGCCATTTGTGGGAGCATTTCAAGTTGCTATACATCAATACAACTGTTATAGCCCATATTTTAATAATATGTATGCATTAAGTCAGTAATTAATTACATTAATTACATTAGTAATTACATTAATTGCAAAAAAGTGCAATAAACTACAAAAAAATTGAAAATGGGTTTTTTTTACATATATTGGGGAAATTTAAGAGGCTTATTCCTCAAAACGTTAAATACAAAAAAGTTGCAAAAAATAGTTTACAACAACAGGAAATTTATTTTGAGTGTCTTCATAGTTTTATTTTGGAGATACAGCAATTTTTATATACTGCAGGAAAAACAAAAAACAATCCTATGATGCAAATTTGCAAAGAAAACAGCAGGTGCATCAAAATAAACTATTTCCAGCAGTGCAATTCGAGTTCTAAGCATCCCAGAAACTATTCAGAAAAGTCAAACATGACTTATAAAAACACCAGTATAGGCTTTTAAGGCCTACAAGTAAAAAACTACATTTTCCGCGAAAAATGACGTCACTTCCGGTGTCTGTCAGGAAATGGCGGACATGCGATAGTTCGTGTTGACGTCTTTTTCAGTGTGGGAAGTGTTACGAACAGCTGATCGGATCGGCAAAGCCTGTTTCTGGAATATTATGATTTTGTTCTTGCAAGTGCTTTTTATGCAATTTTTGCAAAGCTTTATGTGGAAGGAAACCGTGACCGAGGACAAGCTGATGGCACAAGATGTAAGTACAACTCCTCTGGTTTCATATGCAAAACAAATTATTGCGCTAGCTTACGCGGTTCCAGTTCTACGGGGATTTAAAGGGTTAACAATAACAATGTATTGAATAATGACTTTAAAAAATAATATAAAATAGTGTGCAAATACTGATAACAGTGCAAATGTTTGCAATATAAAAAATAAATGAAAAATGTAAACATCTATGTTTAGTGAACTTTGCAGTGTTGCTCTGTGGTGCAGCTATGACACCGTAGCAAAGTTTACACACTATGTCTACTTGATCCACGTCTGACTCCGCGAACCCATAATGTTTCCACAGCACTGAAGTTTGTTTGTTTTTTTACCTCTCTTTTCAACCAACTGCAGTCACTCTCCTCTCCAAATAACTTCTGCTGAGCTTTCCGAGCTTTCCTCGGGTCCTCTTAACTCATTCACGGCTGGCAGTGAAACACAACAAGACTTGCACCACATTTTTGTCTCACTGCGCAATCCCTTACGTGCGCAAACCCTGCACCTCCTTGCAGGTCTACTTTTACTGCTGGTGGGCTTCAGTTCAACTTACGTTGAATGAGTTAATTAGGGGTGGGTTTTTATAATCGATTTATCGATTAAAATCGATTCTGGCTTGGATAACGTAAAATCGATTCATTAAAATCCTGAATCTATTTTTTAATATAAATTTATTTTGCCCGAAATGCCAGAATCTCAGGTGAGAGATCACAAAATTTCAACAACCACCAAACAGCTAAGACAGTAAATGAGAGCAGGAACACGGATTCTGCACAAAGACGTAAACACACAGCGCGGACCCGCGGATCAGAATCAGTGAGATGTTGCCTTTCTCAGCTGACGGTTGGGGCTGAAAGCCGACAGCTCGCTGATTCTGATCCGCGGGTCCGCGCTGTGTGTTTATGCCCTTTTTGCGCTTATCATAAAGCTGTTAGTTTTATAGTTTATACTGACCGAACCAGCAGCAAAAGAAGATCCAAACTACGCTTCACATAAACATCGTCATGAATTCCCTCTTACTTTTGCTGTTTTGCTTCCACCACCCCATATGGAAAAGATATATATATATAAATCTTATAAAGTTTTTATCTGTCTTTTATGAAACTTGTATGAAAAGCATACAAGAGTGAAAACACATATAAGATCCCTTTAAAAAATTATATAATGAAACTTGTATGTTTTGTATACTTACTAAAAAAATATATGAAAGTAATGAGAAAGTGGCGACTTTCATGAGTAAATCATGTAAGCCTTATATGATTTATATATGATTTACGCATGAAAGTGGCCACTTTCTGCCGTTGTTTACAGCACTGTCGGCCGACGTTTTTTTTTTTTTTTTTCGTTTTAAATACTTCTGAAAAGAAAACCTAATTTCTGCTGTTCAATACTGAACAAATTTAAACTTTTTAAAATTATGCAAAATGCAAAACGCTTAGCCGTGTCTGTAATAAAACCGCTGTAACTTCAGAAGTAATGTTCATATGTTGATTAATGGTTTTCTTTCGTTTTTGATGTACTGCAGAATATTTGTATAAAATCCCAGGCCAGGAAAACCTTCATGTTTTTCTGTGTTTTATCTTCAGCTACTTTGACACAAAGGCATCTGCTGTGATGCTCACACCTTTGGTAAAGTCTTGGAGTGTCAGCTTCCTTTATATAGGTACAAAAATATGTAAATGTACTGATCTGAATTATAATATTTCTGACTGTCAACATTTCACAGATTCAAATCGAATTGAATTGAATTGAATCGATTCTAGAAATCAGTGATGATACCCAGCCCTACTCTTAATTGTTGTGATAGGTGTTCGAAATGCAGAGAGGTGCGCTCGATTTGCCACACGGGGCAGCGCGAGAGTAAAGCACGAGGGAGGGGCTAATAATCGGCTCAGTCATTTTTTTTTTTTTTTTTTAAATGACATCAGAAACAGCAGTATGCGACATTACGTGATGGCAGAGCTTCAGTTCATCCTTTGTCTTTTTTTTCTTTTTTTTTTTCTTTTTTTTTTTTTAAATAAATAGGACAGGGGGAATGAATGAGAGAAAGAGGGGGAGAGAAAGAAAGAAAACCAAAGGGGAGAAGAGACGGTGAGAAGGGGGGGGAAGAGAGAGAAAAAAAAAAAAGAACTCCTGGGTCACCTGTATGGAGAAAAAAAAAAAAACAAACAAAAAAAACAAACAGAGGAGACAGCAAACAACAAAGAGCAACATAATAATAGAGAAAACAAAGCACCATCACAATAAACTAGCTAGTCATAGATATCAATATTTACTAAATAATAAACGATATTGTGCAGCACGCAAGATAGACAGCGCACAGTGTGCTTTGAGGCAGCAGCCAAGAAAGCTTTAGTCCGCGTCTGTGAATACCCATGTGTGCATACCTGTGTGGATCAGCATGCTTGCATTCCAAAGGTTTCTCCATGTAATGATCTGCTAGGGAGTGTGGGGGGGCCACAGCCCCGTCCTCCAGGGTGTGAAGCGGGTATGGAGGAGATCAAAACTCCAGACATCCAGAGGCCCCCAGAACACAAGAGACCATGGAAGACCAACAGAGGGGCAGCCGCGCCACTGTCCCAGTAAGAGCTGAGGAGAGTCCCAGATGAGGGCTCGCCCAGCAGCCGCGGAGCAGAAGTCAGGGGGAGTTGCAGTGACGCGCCCGTGAGCTCCGCCGGCCCCCAGCTGTGCCTGAGTGACCGAGCCCCAGGCCGAGAGGCCGGGGGCACCCCACCTCCAAAGGGGCCCGAGCGAGCCCCAGGCCCCAGGCCCCGACAAGCGGCCGCCAAGGAGTGAGCCGGTGTGTACCCGGACGCCCACCCCCAGACACAAAGAACCACCAACACACCGACACCTGAGGGAGTCCGCCACCGGCAGGGGAAGTGGTGGTGGGTGGAGATAGGCCTCCAAACCTTGGAGGGCCTGAGGTGTCCCCAGAGAGGTGGCGTCTGATACCCAACCTGACATATAGACACAGACATACAGGCACACACAGACACAAACATCCATTCCCACCCTCATGCTCTCATATGCACTCACTCCACACTCAACCAACGTGGAGACAGACATAAAGAGACGCTGTACACACAATCACACTCCCCAAGCGTACTCTACAAACCGGGTCTAGGTACCCTTGCCCCTGGAGGGGGGAATTGCACCCAGACCCAGGTGGTGTTACCCTTTTCCCTGCGGTGGGGAGAGGCAGACCACCCCGACTCCGCAGCAGCAGGGAGGCCCCACACCCCAGACCGCAGTCGGACGGCCAACTCCTCCTACTAGCCCTCCCGCTCCAGCAGGCCGCAGAGAATGGGGGTGGGAGAAGACTCCAAACCTCCCTCCACCCGCTCATTGTAGTGTTGATGCATATGTGTTCTAAGGTGCAATTAAAACCCAGGAGGGCATGGAGCATGGAGCCAGAATCGATTTTAATGATCATTGAAAGCCCAGATCGTAATCGTGATTAAAATTCGATTAATTGAGCAGCCCTAAGCAGAGTCAGGGATATGCTGGGGGGGGGGGTAGATGTGAAGGGAACGTTCAGGGTCACCTGGTCCAGCCCTAACTATATGCTATGAAAGTTTGAAGCCTAATCTTAAAGGTAGAGAGTTTGTGTGTCTCCTGAATCCAAACTGGGAGCAGCTCAGCTACGTGCAGTGATGACATTTAACTCTTTTCCCCAAAAGCAGCCCTTTTTGTGCTGACCCGAGCAGTTTTCCTTACTGCATGTGCCCATCAGAAGTTAGTGAAGGTGGTCTCAGCCTGTGCAGCAACCATTGCAAAAACCAGAAGCATGTTTTGTCCTGTCTGTTACAGAGGATCCAGTTCCTCACGTTCGGCCCACAGGTCCCCTGATGCTGCTGTTTTCCTTTTAGCCTCGTGTGACTCAATGATCCAAGTATCACTTCTGTTTTTACAGCACGTCCTCCCATCAGTGGAAATGCTGACTGTTTTAGGGAGGCAGAGACATCATGTGATTTTGTTTTTATGTTCCTGTTCCCAGATGTGAAGTTTGAAATTGACCTGCCGAAGAAGCTGGTTTGGATCGAGTCTGACAAAGACGTGGATGTTCTGATGACGGCGCTGCAAAAGTCCGGAAAGGAGGTCAAATACAACGGCACGAAGTGAAGGACCTGCACCAGGTGACCCGGAGCGTTTATAGTCCTCGTGTTTTCTGTAGATTGATGTTTATGACGGCCATAAAGTTCCTGTAAATCTGCAGCTTCGTGCTGAGTTTACTGCATGCAGGAACATATCAGGGACACTATCTTCTTCCAGCAGCTCACAGAAACGTTAACAGGAGAGCGCGCTCCATCGGCTGACTTTAACCTTTGTGCACATTTAGAGGATGTTTATCTTCTGCTTGTCTCAGATCCCCCAACACTTCATTCAGAGTCACATCACAATTAATAGAGTTACACTTTTATTTTTTCATATTTTTTTTAATGCAAATGTCTTTTTTTGTCTTGCTTTAGGAAATAATTCTTGCTGCTGCAAACTGAAGATTTAAGATGAAATTCAAGTTAAAGTCTGAGACCCTCAGTGAGTCTGCACCCCCTCCCATCCAGCTGTCACGCACAAACACCCCCCCCCCCCCCCCCCCCCCCACACACACACACACACACACACCCCCACACACACACACGCACACACTTGATGCAGACAGGAAGTGTGCCTCCTCTGACCTCCTGAGTTACAACATCGTCCTCGCACAAACCTGCCGAGCGTAATCATCTCCAAACCTTTACCTTCAGGCTGTAAATGAAAAAAGGAAAAAGCAGCATCTTAGATTTAGTTTCAGCTATGTGATGATGACGATGATGATGACAATAATGATGACGATGATGATGATGACTCCATTTCCTGGGGTGTAAATGATGAAACCTGTTGGCTGTGTTTGCTGAACCTGTTTTATTAAATTAGTTGATTTTATTCATAAAAAGACCATTTGAAGCTTTGCTGTGTGAGGATATTTGGAGCTCTGCACCATGTGGGGGTGAGGGTGGGACCACCTGCTGCACCTCCCCTCTGCTCTTCGACACTACAGTCTATTCTCTGCTGTTTTCATGGTTTTTAGGAATGTAAGGAGCTCTCCTCCTCGCCCGCTGTCTCCATAATGCTCAAATGTCTCAATGCTGGAGAAAATAAATCATTTCTGTCTTCAGTACGTCAGACTTTATTTCCACTTGAGTCTTTTTAGAAAAACACTGTCTACAAAATATTGTCTCTGTTCAGCATACAAATGCAAATATCCTAAAATTATCTTTTTTTAAACTGTAGGTTGTGTAATAGTCTGTACTAACCTTTGACCTCAGATATGCTCTGTCCCACTGCAAGGAAATCTTAAAGGAACAGTGTAAAATTTCACCACCTGCTTGCAGTCAGCTGAATTCTGTTTTCTTCCCCCTCCCTCTCCATTGCATGATCCTAGCTAGAGTGGCCGCTGTAGGACAAACGTGTTAGTGACCAAATAGCTCAAAATTATTAAATTTAGTCTGTGCCCATAAAGCAGGGGTGGGGAACTCCAGGCCTCAAAGGGCCTGTGTCGGCTGATTTAAATGGCTGAATAACCTCCTTAACATGTCTTGAAGTTCTCCAGAGGCCTGGTAATGAACCAATCACTTGATTCTGGTGTGTTTTCACCCAGGGTGAGATCTAAAACCTGCAGGACAGCATCCCTTGAGGCCTGGAGTTCCCCTACCCCTGCTGTAAAGTAAAAGTATTTTTATACAAGTTTTATTTTAACATAGCTGAACAATAAAGCACTAAAAAATGACAGATATGGTCAGTTAAACATACTGCAGTATTTTATGGCTTGGTATGGTCACTCTGGCCGCTGTTCATCATTAGTGAGTGTACTCGGATACAGTGAGTCGGGGGTTTCTGTGGAAGGCTGTCAGTCTGCTTGGACCTTACTGACAGATGCCATCAAACACCTTTAGGATGAACTAGAACACAGATTGTGACTCGGTGCTCTCATCCAGCATCAGTGTCTGAGCTCACAAAGGCTCCTCTTGCTGGGCAAAAATAACAGACACCGAAATCTTATAGAAAGCCTTCACATAGTGGAAGCTGGTACAGGTTAAGGCTCCTGTCAGTGGCCTGGTCTGTAATCACACACTCACATTTAACTGAAGCACCAAATAAATGATTTGTTCTTCCACAAATCCTGTAATGTCGACAAAAAGTGGACCGGCCAGTGAGCAGACCTCTGTCTGCCGAGACTGATTAACTTCAGCTTGTTCTCTCATGTGGGTAAAACCATTGTATTGCAAACGGTTATTGGGGAGGGAGCAACAACAATAATTCTGTTGTTTCTGCAGTAATTGTCTCTGAGCAGGGAACTGAGGAGTGAGCAATCTCCTCTTCCATGACTTTGATGTTCTCTGCAGCATCACAGAAGGACTTTCATCTTGTTTTTAACGCTGCTCAGAGACCTCCACCTTTATCAGAACTTTAATCTGGACCCTCTTATGATTCACGATTGTTTAAGAGGAAAGGAAACTGGTTCATAACGAGAGCCACGGCCTAAGGCGTCACATAAAAACAACAGACAGACAGAATTTGACATGTGTGAAAGCAGACAGTTTGTTGGTTTGCTGACACGTCACCACAGAAGTCACGGTTATATTTGCACTCGCTGTAAACTGAAGGTGGGAAGCCGTTCTTACAACTCAGCCCTTCAGCCAGCAGGGGGAGCGGTGTGGCCACGCTCTTCCGCCTGAGGAGCTCCCGGCCGTGTCAGGGACAGAAGACGAAAAGTGCCTCAGACCACAGAGCAGGTCAAAGAAAGTGCTGAATGAGAAAAGCTGATGGTTAACTCTGGATTCTGTGTGGCCTCGGTGTCTATCACAGACAGATTCTCTCCTGTGCTCAGTCAGGTCAGTCGTATTTATTCAGCCCAACAAGACAAAGATCCAGAAAACAGAAGACAAGCATTAAAACAGACACAGAGGCAGATACGACTGTACACTGATACCACGAACACTCCCTGAGTGTTTGATGTTATTTTTATTTTTTTTATAAAAACCAAGCAGAAGATTTAATTTGAGTCTTTTCTCACTGAAGCATGACGTCTGTGGATCATAATGTCCACAAACATGGACGATGACATCATCGTTAATGGGAGGAGCTCAGAGGAGCCCAGCCCTGCCGGATATCTGTGTGTTAGAGAGATTAGTCCAGTAAGATGAAGAGTGTTCTTACCCGGGCAGCACCCAGGTGAGCAGTGAGGCCTTTACCAGTTCTCTCCAGGACAGCTGGAGCAATTCAAAGGAGACAGCTAAGAATCTCTGACCAGGTAAGACTGGGAGCTGTTCAGAAGCCAGGAAAACAAAATGTCAGCAAACTTGGCCACAGACGACAGTCCGGCTGTGTGTTGCTGGTCCTAAAGTATAGGTGAGGGATGACCTGGATGAAGACAGGTGAGTCTGCTGAAGAGCGGGACCTGGGAGGCCCCACCAGCAGGCGGAGCCCAGAGCAAACCCAGCTCACCTTTACCTGCGGAGCAGTATGAGAACACAGGAAGGCCTCGTACCTCGTCCAGTTTTATTTAATGAATGGGGATGTTAAACATGGATCCTTTTTTATTATCTTCTTCTTCTTAAACTCTGTTGACTGCTTGGTTTCAGGCCTCTTGACTGAACTTTGCCAGTTGTAAGGGAGTTCTTCCCACCATCACCAGGTGATGCTCACAGCGAATCAATCTGATGGAGCTTTGAGGTTGATGTTAATTAGTGCTATGCAAATAAAACTGAACTGAAATGTGAAATATACTTGAAAATGATTGGATGTAGCCTCACAATAATGCTGTCAGCTTTAGCTCAGCGTATGCCATAAACACACACACATACACACACACCTGTCCGCAGGTAAACAGTAACAGGTAATTTATGTGTGTGTGTGTGTCCTATGGTTTGGGCTGAGGTGGGGTTGGGTGTAGTTATTGCTGTCACGTCCTGTCCCGGGCGCCAAAGCAAACAGAAGCATCAGCAGGAGGTTACAGACAGTCGGGGAAATGTGCAGTTTGACAGACGAGAGCAAACAAGCAGTCCGGCCTGTGGCTTCGCATCTCTCTGGGAGTCCCTGCCGTATATTTCCTCCACGTTTGGTGGAAATTCATGTGGACCGTTGCCCAGAATTCATACGCCGGGAAACGTAAAGTACATGGATGTGAGCTAACACCATCCTCCCACAGCACAGCGGAACAGAAACAGGTGGAGGTAGCGACAGCGAGTTATCTGCAGAGGTTTGTGTGTGATGAAGTGAGACAGAGCCAGTATTTTAAAGTGTCAGAAATTGACAATCAGAAATTGACACGAAAAGCTCTTTAATATTTTCACTTAGGAACATCACCTGCATCTTTAAGCTTTGAAAAAAAATGAAAAAAAGAAGAAAGAGTCTGTTTTGCAGCTGTTGCTACAAAATTGTCATTTCATGTCAAACTGTTATTTTTGGATTTTTCATAGATTCAACAAAAGAAATGTGAACAAATGATGAAAACACCGGTTAATAGGGATGTAAGAAAATATCGATACAACGAAATATCGCGATATTTCGCGCAATGATACTGAATTGATATTTAAAATCAGTGTTATCATTTTTTTTAATTGAAAAATGACATGCATTTACTGTTTATTTCTTTTGTATGTTGGAATTCAAACTCCGGCCACTGGTTTGCAGTTTTCACCGCCTTTACTATAACGTAAAAACGAGGTCTCACGATAACTGTAGAAGCGTCTAGTTTGCCAAAAGAACGAAGTAGAACAGTCAGTGGACGTGTGTGATGCTAGCTAACTGATGACTGAAGAGGAGAGGATACAGCCGGCCCCCGCAGCTTTCAAAGCTGATGTGTGGACTTATTTTGGATTTAGGACAAAAGAAGGCAGTAAAGACTATGACAAGAGCTATGCAGTCTGTAAAATCTGCACCGCCAGAGTCAAATATTCCGGTAACACAACAAATTTACGAACACACGTGTCTAGACACCATAGCGACGTAGCGTCAAATGCTAATTTTAAAACGAAACGAGGTGATCCCTCTCAACGGACAATTGAAGAAGTTAACTTTTCGAAACTACCAGCAACTTCAACTGCAACAAAAATAATGCAGTCAGTACTTGTTTTTATTTGCAAAGACATGCGCCCTTTGAGTGTTGTGGAGAATAAAGGATTTCGTAATATGATTAAAACGCTGGAGCCCCGTTACACCGTTCCTTCTCGACAACACATCACGGACATCGCTCTGCCAAAAGTTGTACCAAGAAGTCGAAGCGACAGTGCTGGACTCTCTCAGCTCGGCTGAGACAGTTGCTCTGACATGCGACGCTTGGACTTCGAGAGCCACTGAATCGTACGTAACTGTTACAGCACATCACATAACGGACCAGTGGAACCTTCAGTCTCATGTACTACAAACCCGAGCCATGCATGACAGTCACACAGGTGAGCACATTGCAGCGTTACTAACTGACGCTGAATGGGGATTGAACGCAAAGGACCTTGTAGTTGTTACCGATAATGCACCAAACATGGCTCTCGCGGCTAGACTTGCAGGCATGACGCACATACAATGTTTTGCACACAGTCTGAATCTCGCCTCACAGAAAGCACTGAAAATACAATCCGTGGTGCGACTTCTCGGGAGGATCCGACGTGTAACAGCCTTTTTCAGGCGCAGCACCACAGCCAGCAACCAGTTGAAGCAGAAACAGTGCCTCCTTCAGCTACCAGCTCACAGATTGATCACGGACATAATTACAAGATGGAACAGCTCCTATGATGTGATAGAACGATTTTTAGAACAGCAACCAGCCATCTGTGCAGCTCTGCTTTCTGCAGAAGTTAGGAAGAGTGAAAAAGAAATTTTCACATTAAGTGAGTCTGACATCACATGTGCAGAAGAAGTTGTCAGGGCACTCAAGCCTATGAAGGACGCCACCCTGGTGATGTCAGAGGAGAGTATGCCAACCCTGCTCCTCTTCATGCCAAGCTTGTGATGGGTGCACAAGAAAGTGTTGATGATACACCGATAGTAAGGGACATTAAGACTGCCATAGCAGAAGATCTGGGAAAGAGATATGTAAATGAGAGGGAGACACTATGGATGGCATCAACTGTTGATCCTCGGTTTAAGGACCTGCCCTTCCTGTCTGAAGCAGAGACCAGTGAGACCTATTCCAGACTGTTGGACACTGTGGTGACTGTGTAAAGAAGGAAGAAAATGTAAGTAAATAAATTAATTTATTTGGAAAAATTCAACTGAAGTTATAAGCAAGTGAATAAAGTAAAAAGAAAAAAAAATGCATATTGATGACATTTGTCATCAAATATTAGTGAAAAACAGGGTGAATCTTGGATTTGAATTTTGACTTTCTGACATTAATACTATTTGAATTTAATGTTTTTCAGCAGCAAAAGAATGAGGAGACTGACAAACAGGTGGAGGAAGAGAATGCCACAGAGGAGGCTCATCACCCACATATCAAAGACAACTTTGACTCCATCCCTCGGCCACCCCTAAAGAGACAGAGGACCTCATGTGCATTGGTGGACTTGCTCGGAGCTACGTTTACCTCTACTAGTGACAATACTGCACCAAAATCAGAACATGATGTTGCTGCAGCTGAGATCAAGAGGTATAGAGATGAGACCCCTTTGCCTCTCACAGGAAATCCTCTCAGTTGGTGGAAGGACCATGAACAGGAATACCCTCAGCTATCCAAAGTAGCAAGAAGTTTCCTATGCATTCCTAGAACAAGTGTCTCTGCAGAGAGAGTTTTCTCCTCTGCAGGAGACATAGTAAATGCACAGAGAAGTGTCCTGAGAGCTGACCATGTCGATCAGCTTGTATTCCTGCACAAAAATCTGGAAATTGAAAAATAAACACTGAGAAAACACTACACATGTAAAATCTCTGATATGAGAATGTTTGACATTTTGGTTGAGTCTCATAAGCACTTTTATTTAGATGAGTAAATTCCTTTTTTCAGGTTGTACTAAAAGTGTTCCATTGATGGACACTGCAGAGCTGTACTTTATTTTATTAAGACTTAATTGTAATAGCACTTTACATTTTTTGTTAATGTTTACTTGGATGGATTCTTCAAGCAATTTCATTTTTGATTTATATTTGTTTATGTTAAGGTCACATAAAAAGTACTTTGTTTTGATGCTCCATAGAGCAGTTTTTGGATAAGTATTTTACAATCATAGTACTTAGAAAGACTTCAGTGTTACATGTTTACTTTTTTCATGTTAAAAAATACTTGATATTTCAGTAAAGTAGTTTTTGTTTGTTTATTTGACATGACTTCTAATAAGGCAGATGTGAATTTCTCCATTCATTTTGAACTTAGAGAGTGTTTTTGTTTCAGATGTTTCATGTCAAGCATTAAACAGTTTGGACTGTTTACTGTGAGTTTTCCTAATTAAATTTAGTCCTACTAAACACAAATATCGTCTGGCTTTTAGTATTGCAATATATCGTATCGTCTACCCTGTATTATGATACATATTGTATCGCCAGATTCTTGCCAATACACACACCCCTACCCGTTAAACAACAAAACTAACAAACCAGTGAGCGATGCCACTCAAACCAGGCTCACCCTGGCCGGGTAAGACCCATCAAACAAAACACAGCGTGGAGGAGCACGGAGGAGCACGTGCTGCCTCATCCGTCTCCAAGAAAATCCGCCAATACAACGTCGTGCGATATTTGCGTCTGCCGTGTTTTGGATCGCAGATAAGACAAAGATGAGGGTCCTAGTCTCCTATCTGCATTCCAAAATTAACATAGTCCCCAAATCTGGATCAGGGACCTTGATCAGAATGTGGATTATCTAGAATTCCCGTCATCATCCCAATAAGCTCACGCAAACACAAACACAGTCAGAGAGTGGCAGATTACAGCTGGAAGACAGATAAAAGCAGGAGAAACAGACATGTGTGCATGAAGTGTGTGAGCTTTGATCTGATAGCAGAGAGTAGCCACCACAGACGACGTCTTCAGAGGAGGATTTGCCCATGGCTGCTGATTGTAGCCACAAAATGACGAACACAAGCCTGAGCACGCTCAGTGGCGTAAATGTGAATAACTTGGACAGACATTCAGCAGCAGCTCTTTGTGGCCTCATGCTTCTGCGGAAACATTCTGCAGTTATTATATAAGCTCAGATAGCTCAAACACTCAAACGCATCCACCTTCATGTGTTTTATTTTGAAAAAGAGGACTGTGATTTTACCTGCCAACCACTCAGTTTGGCTGCTTCAGCCCAACCAAACACATCTCATAAAAGCTGCTTTACTTTAGTAGAATTTGATCTGAAGCATCTCAGGATTCATCACATAAAGTCAGAACACTTTATAAAATATGCTACAACCATCATCCAGTGTCCATGGTAGCCTCCTGCCACAGTTACACTGTTAATCTGCATAAAAATGGCTCAAAGACGTTATAATGGTTTACAAACAGAACCAGGTCTGTGCTTGCTAAAAGACTGATTCTAAATCCTCCTGTAGTCTGTAGTCAGTAATTTAACCTGTGATCGCAGAGGAGTTAGGAAAGGTGGCCTCTAAGCCCACTTGTTCTTTTTACTGACGCTCATGCCTGTGTCTGAGTGTCAGGTGTGCCGGTGCCTTCACTCTGAGGAGATACAGATGTGCACAAGTGACCACCCACGAAGTCGACAGGACACCAAACTGAGCCCAGGCGAGAATTCTGCTGCACTCATCTGAGCGTTCTGTCCCTCTGAGCTTCCAGGACATATTGAAACTAAAGTAAAGTAATGAACACAGTCTTAGTTATTTAATTATCTTAATTATGCAATAAAATCTCTCTATCTGAACCATGAATTAAAGCAGCAAAAGCATATAGCAGGAAGAGTATGAGGTAGCAGACTGCTGTGTGCTCACACTTGAAAGCCTTTAAACTTTTACTGCACGCCTCAAATCCAAGCCTCTGATGTGTGTGTGTGTGTGTGTGTGTGTGTGTGTCCGAGGTTTACACGTCACCAAACCGTCTGCTGCAGCCTCAGCTCTGGCTCAGCTGTGCAGGGAGAAATCACCTCATTCCTCACTGACTGTGTCGTTCACATCGTCTGTGATGGATTCAAACCCAGAAGTCTTCTTTTGGGATCTTCACAAGAATTTAAAATGAGTTTAATACAGATTAAAATGGATGGTGCACCATCATACCTGCAGAGGATTTCCTAAACCTGAGCTTAAACTACGCTCTGAGACTTGATCAGCGGGTTTTAGCTGGTTTAAATCCTCGGTTTATATTAAATGTGCAGTAGTAGTATAGTTTGATGTTCTGGATGGATGCTTGAAATGCGACAGAGCATCACGATTTCCTCAAAAACCAAATCAGTCCCACTGCGTCACCAAGCCAAACCAAAACCATGATGGAGGGCTGCAGGCTGTAATTACAGGACAGCCGATGAGCTCAGTGCCTCAGCGCCGGGACTACAGCCCAGGCCTCTACAGGATACGCTGTCGCCCACTGAAGGTGTCCACAACCATCCCCACCCGGCACAAACCAAATAACCTGAAGGGGGAAACGCGAATGCTGGTCCAGGCACACATGCTCAGTCCACACATGCATTTAGATGAAGAAAGGAGTGAAAATATCTGCTTCAACTGGCTTTTCACAGCTGAACTCGGGACGGCAGACTGATCGATTTTACAACATAATGAGACATGAATTTATTGGTGATTTAGACTAAAGAGCAATGCAGGAAGACTGCAGCAAAAACAAACATAACACTGTGAAAGAGTGATGGGTGTAGTTCAAACTTCACTTTAAAGAGCTGTGATTAGCTCGTCTGACAGTTAGCGATCTTCTCATGAGCCATGCTACTGTTAGCAGCTCTTGTTAGGATCTTTCCATGTCTGATTTCCTGATGAAACCGCAGGAGTCACGTCTCCTCCAGGGTCAGAGCGGGGAGCTTGGGTTAACTACTCTACTCTGAGCAGCACGGTTGATCTGATATCCTCATGTTGGTGTTGTTCCCAGATCATCATACTAAATGTTGTTCCAGGATCAACATTGCAAGTGACCAATCAGAATGTTGTGACGTCATACTTTTTCGACTTCGGGAAAAACCGGCGTAAAACAAAAAACTGTACTTAAGCTGCGTGAAACCGCCTCTGTCCGCCGATCAACGGACCCTGACCCTAACCCTAACCGTAACCCTTTAATAAACAGTAAGCAGAATTGATATTGTCCTTGCAACATTGGAATTTCATAAATGCACGAATGGCTTGGTGCGCAAAAGAATAACGTCACAACAATGTGATTGGTCACTTGCAATGTTGAACCTGGAACAACATTTTCATGATGGTCTGGGAACAACACCAACACGAGGATATCAGATCATCCGAGCAGCACAGTGTGTGCAGATGGGCCCACCCCTCCCTGAGGCAGGTTCTGCTGGAGGTTTCTTCCTGTTAAAAGGGAGTTTTTCATTCCCACTGTTGCCAGAGAAAGTGAGAAATGGACCGGAGGACCAAGACAGAAACACTTAAATAGCTCAGTGTAGCATCATTATCAACATTATTATCACTTCGACCTTCAGATCAGTTTATTGACCTTGAAGGAGAGGTCAGAGGTCAAATGTCACACAATATTTTAAATCTTTATTTGGTGCTTTCTATATGCTGATGACACAGCACATGTGTAAGAAGCACAGTTTCTAAGTTATAAGACTTTTTCATCAGTTTCATGAAGCTGACCTTGATGGCCTCGGTGGATGGAAGACAAATTTTCATGACTGTTACAGTCATCGTTACCATGACAACATGACTGTTTCCCTAACCCTACAGATGTTTCATCATCTCAGAGTTTACAGGACAGCGAGGCGGACGCATCACTGCCACAGCGGGCATCGTAAACAATCATTTCATCTTGTGACCGTCAGCATGCTCAGTCTGGAGCAAACATCCAGCCGGCTCACTGTTGTTTTCTTTCAAGGGCACATTTATGAAAATCAAACAGCGTCTCAGGAATCAGGCAGCCTGTAAAAATCTATTTGGGTTTTATTGTGTTTCTCCACATTTCTTCCATTGATCATGGCGCTGTCACGTTTTCTATTTCAAGCTGAGTTTCTGTTTTTTAGCTCAGGGCGCGGCAGCGAGCAGTAAGCGTGTCATTTACACCTCAGAGTTTGTTCATATGAGTAAAAAAAAAAAAAAATCTAAAATGACCCATAATTTATTCTGAGTGTGGGTTTATACTCAATGTTTCTGTTGGTATGGAACAGCAGCAAGAGGAGGAGGAGGAGGCTTGAACCTCCATCAAAGTGAAGAAGCCTCCTGAAGGCTGGCATAGAGCAGCAATCATTTTAAGAGCCTGTGATTTCACAGGAAGAGGTCAAAGAAGAAGCTTTAATGTTTGTTTCTGGGTTTAAAATGTTCTTTTTTAGTTTAAAAACTGACCCCCGACCCCCCAACCCCTCATCAGACTCGAAGAAACACCAGGACCTGCTGCAGCTCTGGTGTTTACAGTCAGGAAAAATCATACATATCATACATTTCATACATTTTGCACTGAACAAAGCTGTAACCAATAAGAGATGCAGCCTGCAGCAGGTACACTGCAGTCTAACGACTTCACAGGTGGAGTCCGGACCTGAAGACTGCCTCAGTTACAGCGGAAGATCCAGGTGGAGGCTGAAGACAGAGCAAGGTTTACTGATGAAAAATCCAAAAAGGAACAGAGTGGTTTCTGTCCTGGTGGTGGACCTTTAACTGGCGCTTTATCCTCTGGAGGATGTTCGACGGTGTGTGTTTTGTGGATGTGGAAAAGCCTAAACCTGTCAGGCCCTCTGTTCTGGTCCCAGTAGAACCACAGTGGGAGGCCGCATCACTTTGACTGTTGTAGGTCGGACCGAGGCTTGCTGGCTGTTGGATTCTGTTGTTCCAAGTGTAGCTGCACAGGGCGGGGTGTCACTGCAGGTCGTTTGCTGGGTCAAATGTGAAGAGGCTGGAATGAAAATGAACACTTCAAAGTCTCAAGCTGTGCTCTCGGCAGGAGAAGGGTGGAGGAGATCAAGTATCTGATGTAGCATCTGTAAATTACATGTTGCAAATTTTGGTAAATCAGGTTGTGCGGTTTAGAGATTCTGCTCCCTGTTGCTCCTTGAGAGGAAATGCAAATGCAGCAGGATCTCTTACCTGTAACTGTCACTGTGCTGTTGCCCTAAACACAGACAGCTGTTGCCCCCCCCCGAAAAGCTGCTGTGTGACTCAATTCAATTTTATTTATATAGCGCCAAATCACAACAACAGTCGCCTAAAGGTGCTTTCTGTTGTACAGTAGATCGTACAATAATAGAATCAGAGAAAACCCAACAATCACATGACCCCCTATGAGCAAGAACTTTGGCGACAGTGGGAAGGAAAAACTCCCTTTTAACAGGAAGAAACCTCCAGCAGAACCAGGCCCAGGGAGGGGCGGCCATCTGCTGCGACCAGTTGGGGTGAGAGAAGGAAGACAGGATAAAGACATGCTGTGGAAGAGAGACAGAGATTAATAGCAGGTATGATTCAATGCAGAGAGTCTATGAACACATAGTGAGTGAGGAAGGTGACTGGAAAGGAAAAACTCAATGCATCATGGGAATCCCCCGGCAGCCTACGTCTATTGCAGCATAACTAAGGGAGGATTCAGGGTCACCTGGTCCTGGTCCACCTGGACTCGGACCTGAATGACAGCAGAACTTTGACCCGAAGGAAGACGAGGCACAAATCCAAAAACAAAGCAGAAGAGGAACACAAAGAAAAGCCTTCAGCTCATCAAGACAGGAAGCAAAAACACGAGAACCGAAAACTACCAACAAGAATCTAGAGCTCAGAAAACCCCAGGACCACCACACCGTGTGACCTTCAGGTCAAATGTGGCGGACACGCTGCTCACAGGCCACCAATCAGGTAACTCTGTCATAAAATGTGAGAAATGTGTGCGCATGTAAATGCCAGTATGCTTTTGCAGTTACGTCCCTGCAAAGACTTTACTCAGACAAAATAAATTATCCTGCAGTGTGATGAACACATCGCACAGCAAAAGAGCAGAGCTCGTTCTGCCATCCCCAAAACATCACCGATATTAAATCACAGGGATTATATAAAAAAATAACACAGCTTTCAGCCAATCACAGACCTCAGATATTTCTGTGTTTCTTTGTTTCACTACGTGGCACACAGATGGGTGTGTTTCCATAATCCTGTTTAATAATGCTGCCACATTACAGGGGCGTTTAAATCCTCACATCTTCAGACCTGCAGAGCTGCCCGTGGATGATTTAGCAGCAGAGGAAAAAATAATGACATGTTTCATCAGACACAGAGAGACGACTGCCACGTTTGCAGAGAGAAGGGAGGGAAGAAAAGAAGAAAAGGTGGGCAGACTGAAGAGTAACAACACCTCCTCCCCTCTTTTCTCTCCATCTGCAGCTGGACTGTGGCTTCCTCGCAGAATGGAAAACGCCACGTTGCATTGCAGGGATTTTCCCTCTCTCCCTCTGATCCAGCTGTTCTTCACATCAGCTCTGGTCTGCATGCTGGGAACAGACAGTAGCAGTCCATCAAACAATGAGACAGAGAAAATGAAGGGCGAGCCGAAGAGCATGAGGCATGCACATGGTTCTTGATTGCTTCTGTCTGTCAGAGGACAGCAGGTGCTGGAAAAGCAGTCCATGAGTCTGAGCTGTGGTGATGCAGATGTTCTACAAATGCCCCAAAGCACTGAAGTCACTGAGTTACAGTTTTATGGGAACAAGACTGAAGCTTTAGTGTAGAGCGAGATCGTGACTATTTAACTCAGGCATAGATGCACATTTACGGAAAAATAAGATTTACTTGCACAGAACTTGGACCCGAGGTTCAAGACCAGACGGAGAAGAACTCAGATAGCTGCAGTCTGTCCAGCAGAGGCAGCAGTGAGTCAGTCCCCATAGACAAACTTTAGAACAATGTTTTTATACTCACCTAGTTTTCAGTTTGCATTATTATGGGCGTGGCCTCTCTGACTGACAGGTGAACAGTGACACAGGTGGCTGTAGCTGCTAGCTGCCTGCTAGGCTTCACCTCAGCTACCTGGAGTCCCTGAACTGGACCTCTGGAGCGTCTTTATGCTGTTGCTCCATTCTGCTTTGGCTTAAACAACCCGGGACACAGAGAGGCTTCCGGTGCAGGTGTACGCCAGCAGCCATCAGTGACCATCACCAACCAGACACGCACTTATAATAATAATAAATACCATATACCCAAATACTGGACAGCTATGGTTAGCACTGTTGCCTGAGTTCTATGTCACATGCATGTTCTCTCCATGTTTGTGTTTCCTCCCACAGCCAAAAGGACTGAATGCATGTACCAGTGGCTGTCTGTGCCAATGGCTGTCTCTCTGTGTTAGCCCTGATTGGTCAAATTGTGTACGTTGCCTCTCGCCCTATGGTAACAGGGATAGGCTCCATCATGAATCAGCTGCTGGGACTGGGAGGGTTATCCTGATCTTATTGCTGCACAAAGTGCAAATGCTCAGCTAATCAATGTGTGCCCATCTTCCATATACAGTCTGTAGGTGGACTACGTCAATCCAGATGTTTAAAGTATTTTGTATTTGATGATTTTCTTCAGAGTTACCAAAATGTTTTTTATGTCTTTGATCTTTCTAACAGTAATAAGTAACGACACAGGTCACGTGTTTCTTCTCGTGTCATCGCTGCTCTCCAGTCTTCATTTATCCTCCAGCCACTGCGTAAGGGTTAACATCACAGACCCGCCCACAGGCGGTGGGGGAGGCTGTGATGGACCAAAGGGGGGGGGCTGTATCCAGGCTGGGACGTCCCATTGGAAATGAGCTGTGCGTAAAGCAGTACTGGAGTTAGATCGTCGGGGTCCCGCACACAGCTGACTTCTCTTCTGGTGTTCTTCTCTGAAAGCTGAAGGTAAGCGCTCTGCCTCCGACTCGTACAGACACATTTACACTTTTAGATGCAGTGAAACGTTTCTGCTGTTAGAGCTCTGTCAGTTGGAGTGACGGCTTTACGCAGAAGGGCTCTGCTTTGACACTTTTCCTCACACACTTATCACAAACACAGATGTCCGTTTTAACTTCAGCACATTCAACAGCTGGTACTTTTTTTCTGTTCCACTTTGTTGAATTTTGCTTTTAAAGGCAGGACTGTGGTCTGAGAGCAGCCACGGCTCCTTTGCCATTACTGCTCAATCACAGCCTGCAGGTGAACGAACTGAGAGCATTCAGACTGTGGAGCTATTGTGTGCCACATCGGCAATAAGAGGAGGGGGGCTGAGGGGGAGGAGGGATTCAGACCCTTTTTAATTGGACACTTTTGTTATTCTGATTCTCGATTTTCTGCTTTCCTCTCTTTGGTGAATTATTGTTTCTGTAAAAAACAATTATGTGGAAAAATGTGTGAAAATACAAAAACAAAGAGAGAAAGAAAATCGGACGAGGAGGAGGTGAAGCTGTGACAGATTCTAGTTTCTCCACAGTTTCCTCCTGACCCCCTCTGTGACCCCCTCCCTGATTACTCTCATGTAAAGGAATGCAGGTTGCCATGGTGATCGGTTACCAGCTGTTTCTTTGAGTTAGTGCTGATCCATGGTGCAGCAGCTGGATTGTCATGGAGCTCCATAAAGATTTTCACAGTTTGGTTAGAACAGCCTGACTGGGCCCATAGAGCCGTGACCCCCACCCCAGATCCACCCAGCAGCCTGAGGATAAACTAGAGAGCTGCACAGCACATATGACCATCATGACTTCAAGAATCCAAAACTTATACTGTGATTTTACGTAAAAGTACAAATCAGTAGTTTAACATTAGTGGCACGTGAGCTCTCATAATGATGATGGCTCTGCCTTTGGTCCCTTTTTGTGGATGGCAACATTTCCTGGGAAGAAAAAAAGGTCAACAGAAGAGACGTTTATGTAATTTTGCACCCAGCAGTTTGTTTTTTGTTGCATGAGGAAAACTGAAAAAATAACTGAAGATCTACAGGAACTCTTTAACCACAGGAACCTTCGTGTAGTCACACCTGAGCTTTACTGGACGATACTTTTCAGATATGCACAGATTAAATGAAACTTTAACTCAAACTGAGTTGAGTTTTTATATCTTTAGAAAATCTTGGGTTATTTCATTGCTCGCTGCTGTCTAAGGAAATGTGCTCAGTCCTTTCTTCTTGTGTCACACTCGGTTACATGTGTCTCAGTAAAATGTCTCCAGTCTCGTTTTGTGTGTTCGTCACACCTGTTGAGGATTTGTCCGAGATTTCTGTGGAAAGGCTGAAGCACAATGTGCCAGCATTAGTATGAGAGAAGTGCAGACACAGCGTCTCTGGCTGCTTAATTGTTGAGGTGGCAGGTCTGGACCGGAGTGGAAGGTGGAGGAGGAGGTGGTGGAGGAGGGGCTGGAGCTGAGGATGCTGTGAAAAGCCAGCTTGGCAATCTCTAGAAAAACACTAATCCCCAGAAAGGAAGGAGGGATTGTGCTACTGTCTGTGCTCAGCGCGGAGAAGAAAAATCTGGAGTTCAATGTGAGGAAGAAGGACGCGAGGAAGGAGACAGAGAAGGAGACATAAAAGTAAAAGAATAAAGAAATATGAGAACACACCAACAGACTAACAAGTCCTGCTGCTTAGAGGGAAAAGTCTCTTCAGAGTTCAGTCTGAGGTGTGACTGATTCATCGGTTTAAAGAAGCACTTCAGTCGAGGCGTGCTGACTTCTCAGTTGAATTTATACAACTTAAATCACCACAGCAGTCACCTCAAGGCGCTCAATATGGTGAGGTAAAGGCCAGACAATAATACAGGGAAAACCCCGGCAATCACACGACCTCCAATGAGGAAACGCTTGGCGAGCGTGGGAAGGAAAAACTCCCTTTAAACAGGAAGAAACCTCTAGCAGAAACAGGCTCAGGGAGGGGCTGCGACTGCCTTGGGATGAGGGAAGGAAGAGCGGAAGTGTGAGAGGGGCTGCTCTGACTGACAGGCTGAGGGACACTGCCATCAGTGAGCGGTACACTCCCTGTCTCTTGGAATTGTTTTGGTTAGCAGAGCAGTCGCCCTCTGGTGGACATTAGAGAAACTGCAAATCAAATCAAATCAAATCACTTTTATTGTCACATCACATGTGCAGGTACATTGGTACAGTACATGTGAGTGAAATTCTTGTGTGCGAGCTTCAAAAGCAACAGAGTTGTGCAAAATACAATAATGTAAACAAGCAAAATACAAGAATGGCTACATCTGAAACTAATACATATATGTACAATATATAATAGTATATGCATTTCTGGATGTGTATACTAAATATTTTTCTACGTGTGTGTGTGTGTACACATATTTTACAAATTAAATAGAGTAAACAATAAATAAAATACCGGTATATAAAAATATACAGAGTTGAGCAGGTGATACAGAGCAGGTGTCAGACCTGAACGCTACCACCATCTTTTATGCTGTCTGAGGTTTTAGCTCAGATTTAGCTTTATAGCCAGGGTAAGCCAGCCAGAAAGACACCTCACCGGAGTTAATGTTAGCTTACTTCCACGGTTATCTAAGGCTAATGTAGATAGCTAACTGATATGAGTGGATCAGGTATTTCAATGTCTGACTTCAGGTCAAGCTACGAGCAACTTTCTGTTGTCTGGTGTTTTATCCAATCAGAGTAAAGCTGTAAGAGTGAACATTAAATCATTAAAAGTTTATTAAAAGTTACATTTGTGTGTGATTACATCTGCTTTATTCTTATCATCTTCCAAAACCTTAAAAAGAATATAAATAATATTGAAGTAAAGGGTCTGTGACCACCATACCGAGCACATAAAGTCAGGATCTCCTGGTTTCCTGCTGTGTGTGTTGGATGAAGTGAAAGCGGCAGCAAATGTAGTTCAGTGTTACAAAAGTGGCCGAGATGAAAGCGAAGAGCGCTTAAAGCCGGCCTGCCCAGTGACGGAGCAGCGTGTTCCCTCTGATCTGTAGATATGAAGATTGGTGATATTATTTTACCTCAAATTACAGCAATCAAAGAGAAGAATATCAAAGATAAAATTATGAAGGGAAGGAGAGAAGGATGAAATAGAGTCAAACAGGTCATGTGGCGAGGGACTCGGGTTACAAACATCCGGACTTTTTCCACTCGAGTTCTCCTTCATTCTTCTCTTTGTGCTCAGCGGTGCAGGTGAATGGGACGCTGTGAAAACTGCTCTTTGTTCAGGCAGGTCGCTGGGAGGTCCCTGTACTCCCTGGAAACCAGATTCATCAGGTGTGAGCTCGGACTGAAGAAAGAAACCGCTGCAGCAGGCTGTGAAGATTAAACCTGAAGTAATGCAAGAATCTGTAATGAAGCAATCCACAAAGAGTTAATGTCAGCAGCTTATATTCAATAAGTGAAGATTTGGTTAATTTAGAGAGATTCTGGTAAGGAAACAGTCCTACTGGTCCAGGTTGCAGTGAGATTTGATGCATATTCAGGAAAAACTACTTACCTCATCCATCCAAAGACATGCAGCCCATCTGTGTGATGAATTAAAAAATCAACGCTTTTTTATGGGATTCTGAAGGTCCTAATGGAAAAGTAACATCTGCTATGGGCCAGGGGTCACGTGGTGGATGTTAAGAGGTCAGAAAAGTGGATGCTCTCCATGTCACCTCATATATCCCTCTAGGACATGTTCTGCTCATTTCCACTGACGAAAACTGGAAACCATCAGTGACTCAGTGACTGCTGCTGCAGATTCTGTTGGGTTTGCAGCATCAGCCACGTCTTCTGTCCTCAATTAAATCTGTAGTGTTGTTGTTTTCATTTCAGCTACTTAGAAAGCAGATTGTTTAAAGTCGTTAAAGTTCGAATCATAATCTTTCTTCTCTGAACCAAACACGAAGGAGGAGTACGGGCTCAGACTGTGGTCATAAATATTTTGTATTTGTAAATAAGACTGCATCGTTGTGAACTGAGCTTTGTGACCTTGTAAACCAAAATATCTGAAAACTTTATAGAGTTGAATGAATTTTATGAAGATGGAGGACAGCGAACACATGTTCGATAAAAGATGAAAGGGTATAGTTGTGGTATACCAATGGTCAGAAATACCATTATTACTTTAGTATTACTTTAACACAAAGTCGCACTGCGCTACAGAAGCGCCGTCGCCATCCTCCATCTTCAAAATGTTTTACCTTTCTGGGACCTGAAGCTCAGTGAAGCGCCCCTCCTACAGTTAAACCCATCTGCTCTCTGATTGGATTATTACATTTGTGATTGACATGACATTGATCAATCAGCTGACAGGAAGAAAAATTCATACTTGCAACTCGAGTTTTATGTGTAGGTTTTTGTAGACAAACTTTAACAAAAAAATTTGTAACTCATCAGTGTGATTTACAAGAAAAAAATCTGAGCCCATAGAGGAGACCCTCCAGTTTTCCTCTAACAGCCTGACTCAGGGTCTGCACTGATCTTTTACTTCCTGTCAGTCCTGTTCACTCGTCACAGACGGCTCAGCAAGGCTTTACGGCACACTCGGATTTCTGCCACCTGTTTGATGGACGGGTCTTTTGGAGCGGGGGTGGGAGACAGTGGTGCCAAAGGTCAAAGGGCAAACGCTGGAAGCCATCACAGAGGAATCTTTCCTTGAGGCGTCCGTCTCGATGGAAGAGAGGTTCTTCTTGTAGAGTTGAAGAAGTTATTGAGAAGCCAGCAGATTGAAGGAAACCGCTGTAGCTCACACTGAGCGAAGACCTTAGAAGCGAGATGATCTGAGGGCCATGCCGAGGCAGGAGAGTCAAAGTTAGGATGCGTCTGTGTTTTGCGTGCATCATGAATGCTGACCTTCCTCGTTCTGTACAGCGTGTGTGTCTGCAGAGCACATCACACACAGAGGAAACCGCTGTTCATTCTCAGTGTTTGCTTTGCACAGCTGTTTGTCTGCAGACGCACTGCGACAGGTTGTTTATCCAGGCCCGCCAACCTGCCCATTATGACACCAAGGAGAAGAAGAAAGAACCTGTGTGAATCTGCTCTCTTTGAAGGCCTGCTGGGAGAGGAGCAGCTGCAGAGGGAAATGTCTGCATCACTGGAAGATCCAGCTTGGGCTGTTTACGCTCGCTTACCCAGCTGAAATCCACTGGTGGGGAGGGAGAAAGGCCCCTTTATGAGCCTCAAGTTTCCCTTTTAGCCTCACCGTGTTTGATTATGTGAGCGGCTTTCCAAATAAAATAATTTGTTTTGCTGTTACATCAGCATGTCCGGCCTCCCCTTTCCCGCCGAGCCAAGCCCAGTGGCTCTCTGGCCAAACGAGAATAAGTAAAAGCGATGGGAACACCACGTCCCTCCAAATCAAACACTCGCTTTCCTGCTTATTTTCTCTTCTTGCTGCGATGACACTCAGCCCAGACACTCTGCTTACGATGTGTCAGAGGCCCTTACTTATGTCCCGTCTGCAGAACATCTTTTTTTCTTTCTTTTCAAAAGGTGCAGAGAAGTGCCTTTGTGCAGGTCATTCTCCGACTGCTGCCAGCTCTTCTGTAATTTTCCACATCTGAGCTGCTTATGACTTCTTAGCCTTCTGAAACAGAGGACACCTCTGTGCCGGTCCTGCCTGGACTCTGAGCTTAGAGCAAACGATCTTTTATAGCTGCAGAAGCAACGAGCAACTCTACACATCAGAATTATTCTCCTTTTCCTAATACGACCCAATCCATGTCAGGATTTGACCCTAAGGGATGCAGTGCTTAACCCCCGTTAGACTTCAGGCCAAAGGAAACAGATTTCATCTTCTGAAACAGAAACAGGAAGTGATATCTGTTAACTCACCCACCAACTTAAAGGTTTTTCAGGCCTCCATCAACAGCAGTGATAATCAGAGCAAGCTCAGGTTCTTAAATAAATCCAGAGGACAGCATCAATTTGAACCACATGGAAACGTTTAAAGAACAAAAGAAAGTTGTTGCTATGATTCCAGACAAGTAGGAAAGCAAAACGATAAGAATTAGAACCATTTTTTCTTTGTGATTTATTTATTAATTAAATATATTTCTTCTGCATGACCAACATGTAATAATAAAAAACTAAACTAAATAAAGAAAGCCCTGCTAAAAGTCCATTTCCCTCTTGGCCAGCTTCAGGAAGCCTACAGACGGGCAGCAGCAGGACTTTGTGACTTTACATGAATGTGTGCACTTATATGCTGATACATTACCACCCTGTATCAGCTGATAGAAACCGGTGGGAGTAGAAGGAAATCTGGTTCCTTAAAGCTGCAAATTTAACCAAAAATCAACGTCTGTCCTTCCTAACGAGCACTGCTGTGAGCATTTGGAGCCGATTGCAGACAAACGCCAATCCCCGGACTCGTGTTTAGCCTGAAGGTTCTTCAAACAGATTTACTCTTTTCTGCATGTGTCGCAAAACGTTGCTCGACTCAGCCTCTTCGTGTCTACAGGCCTCGTGCTTTTCATCAGCCGGGCACGGTGTCAGCTTCAGTGTTTTCACAGTCACGCCATTCAGCTGCAGCTATCTTTGACATGCTGGGAGGTTTAAAGCTGCAGAGGAAGGAGGGATCATTCGTTTTTATTCAACTGTTGTTGGTTTCAAGCTGCTGCACTCTTATCCGAGGCGCAGGAATTCCAAGTATGCACAGCTCTGTTTGCTAAGTCTTATTATCCTTGCTGATCTCACGCAGCCTTTAAACTGTGTCCGCTCAAAACTGCAGATACTGCCTTGTGTTTTGGGGCGAATTCCATTTCTTTTCAAAATCCAGACACAATAACAGAGGGAGGAACTTTGATCTGTATGGTCTGCTCCTTCTCATATGTTTGATCTCACAGATTCTTCCCCTGATGTCTGGGAGAAGCTTGATGGAGGTGCAGGATGAGATAACTAGTAGACTGAGCAGCGCTGCACTCTGTTGCAAACAAAGGAGGCTTTATTCAGTCCTGGAGACATGACACAAAGAGGAGACAGAAGCCGGGATGAGTTTCCAACAGTGGTTCCTTAGAGGAGACACAGAGAGTCTCTTTTCACAGGAAATATGCACTGTCTGTTATCTTTGACACACTCGGGGTGACAGAGCTTACTGCAGCATGTGCAGCACTAACACGCCAGCGTATCAAGCGTATTTTGGTAACTGCACAATGACCTCTCTTCGTGAAGGTGGCAGAAGGTGGTGGCACCGTCACCAGCACCTAATAAAGCTCCCAGCTGGTGTTGTGTTTGGTTCCACCTCTAAATACACACTTTGTCCTTACCAAAGGCGTTGCCACCGCAAACGCACAGACGCCAGCGTGTCGCTCCATAATCGAGCCTCTCTGTCGCTCGGGTGTGAGGACACGAGCAGCAGACACACCTTTAGGTTTCAGCACAGATCCTTCAAAATAAGTTGGTCAACTGATATTTGAATGAGTCCTCCTAAAACTCCAGCGAATCTGTTTCTGCAGGCCTCTCTCACATCCACGTCACCTCATGTCACTCTCAAGTGTTTCACAGGCGGGTGCCAAGTCCTGTCTCACCCTTTAAAAGACCCCAAGTCACATATCAGGGCCCTGTTATCACATATCTGTCATTAGGGTGTAAATGTGTGTTTAGCTGAGCTTAATTGAGGCTGGTCGATCCAAACACTGGCTGGTGCAAACGTTGCCTCAGGCTGCTGTGAGAGAGAGCGCACAAAGACCGGAGCCATTTCCACCCGAAGAGCATGACAACAGGCCAACCCGGCCTCGTACGGGGACCCCGGTTAGCATTCGGTCAGACTCCTGCAGCAGAGCAAACGCCTCTCAGAGGGAGAGATGGTTCTCAGAGCGTCACAGACCATCTGAACCCAGCGTGTCGGGAAACAAAGCAGACAGTGAGCGCTTCTGTTTGGGAATCTGGAGCGCTTCCATCAGCGTCAGAATCGTCCCACAGGCTTCTGTGGTCGTGAGAAGAACTGCAGGGCTCTCTGCCAGAGGCGCCATAGTTTACACTGATTCTAACAAGCGAAAGAAGAAGCAACAAAAACTCTGCTTTACTTTGAGTGAGCACTCACACAAAGCTGCGTACTTAATCAAGTGTCTGTGTGCGTTTTTGTCAGCTCATCATCTCTGTTTGTCTCCACAGACTTTGAAGATGAGGGTGTGGATCGTCTTCCTCCTTTGCCTGGCTGGCCACGCCAGGGCTGCTCCTGTAAGTCACACATGCCTGTAAGAGTGTGTGTGCGTGTGTAGATGTTTACGTCTCGATAGCATCTTCCTTTCTTTGTGTGACCTCTTTTCTTCTTTCCTCTGCTGTGACTTATCGTGTGTGCGTTTCTCTTCGACGTGTGTGTGTGTGTGTGTGTGTGTGTGTGTGTGTTTTCCTGATGGCCAGTTCCTCCCCTGTGAGTGTTTCTCTACTGTGTGTTTGTGTGGACGCACTCACATGACTTCTATGAGCAGCCACAAGCATTTAATAATGTTTAATGTGTGTGTGTGTGTGTGTGTCAGGCTGATGAGGAGCCCATCGTGGAAGAGCCTGGGACTGAGGAGCCAGTTGTTGAGGTGAGTCCAGATGTTGATATTCTTGCCGTCTGTGATCATCGTCCGTCACACAAACAGGAAGCTTCAGTTTCCATAAAACACTCCATAAGGATTCCTCTGTAGCCTTCGTGGATCTGTGAGAAACCCTGGGTGAAAGTCTGCAGAGGAATCCTCTGGCAGCGAGTGTAAGTGTGACCGTGATGTCTGTGGGAAACATTTGCTCTCCCGTATGTCTGACGTATTTTCTGAGCCACGCAGCTGCTCGGAGATGATGCGATCTGCAGCGGAGCTTTAGGGTTCATCCGCAGCGTAGCCGAAGTTCGAGGCGTTTTTCCACTTGTGACTGCAGGAGAGACTGCTTCTGTGAAGAAATCCGTCCAGCAATAAAATCATCAACAAAAACTTGTTGTTTTTTGGTTGCTTTCTAAAAACATGAGCCCAAAGGACACAACGAAGTGTTTTTACAAAGAGCTGACACATGTTTGAGACATGTCAGAAAATAACCAAGATCAGCTTAATGAATCAGTCATCTGTGCTTCTGCTTTTGTTTCTGGGTCGTGACCTTCTTGCCTCGTCAAAGCTTTTAAAAAAAAGCCTGGGAGCTTCTGTTTCGTCCTTGAAGGCGTCTCAGGTTTTAAAGCAAATTCCACCCAAAACCGACACGCAGCGACTGAAGACGTGAAACGTCTGTGCTTTTGCCTTTTCAGGAAAGCGCCATGTCACACACGGCAGCGCCTATTCTTTCAGTTCCATCCGCTCAGGTTTCTTTCCGTGATATTCCAGAAACATTCCTGCAGCAGAGCATAGAGTCTTCATGAGAACGTTTTATGGTTTCCTGCTTCAGAGGTCCAGTGGGACCAAAGATCCCACAGCTGTTAATTTTAGCTGCTCAGGAAGCCATTACTCCACATGTGGCCCCAGCTGTGTGTTATTGTTGAATATTATGGTCTGGCTGCTCCCAGACTCTGTTTGGCCTTCAGGGAGGAACCTTCTTTAGCGGTGATGCTTCAGCTTGTTTTTCCCGTCTTCAGGAAACCAGACGTATTTAGGCGGTTTGGTTTAAGTGGACGTCAGGCAGAAATAGACCCGAACACAGCTCAGACCTCAATCTGAGCGCTTTATGATCTGATCTCTGACCTCTCGTGTCCTTCAGGAGACCGAAGTGGGGGCCAATCCAGTGCAGGTTGAGATCGGAGAGTTTGACGAGGCCATCGACATTATTGAGGATGTTGTCACTGAGAGTAAGTTCACAAACACACTCACTTCCAATCAAAACTTTAATGTCACAGTTAATGTCCTTCTGTCCCCTGATGGGTGGTAACGTGGACATGAAAGATGTTGAGATGCTGAAGTCAAAGCAGATGTTCCTGCAAACCTGCTGTAAACATTAGAATGAAGGATTTGATTTCACAGCATTTGTGGCTGTCTGAGTTTAGCAAAGCCTCAAACTGGCAACTCAAATGGCCGTAATGACAGACTCCCTCGCTCTGTAATTACACATTCCACCCACTTTAAGAGGCAGCTCAGCCTATGAGCTGCACACCCTCACTTAATAATGCACAGCAGGTCAGCTACGAGCCGCTGTGTTCTCACTGCAACAGCTGACAGCAATTTGGTGATTATTTGATGATTTGTATATATTGTGCTGCTCCTTATATCTTAACATATTGTATTGCTAATAGTCTAGTCTGTTTTTGTTTTTGTTTCTATTAATGTTACTGTACTGGAGCAACCGTAACTCTCATACTTTCCCTTAATAAAGTATTCTGATTCTGATTCTGACAACCAAAAAGGACAGAAGAGACGTAAAGAAGGAAAGATGGAAATGCAAAAATGATGCAGATCTGCCTTCTTTATGTCCACTTTAAATAAAAACTACATTTTGTCCCTTGAAGCTAAAACCTACTGTTTCACTTCTGTTTTCTCCACAGATGCCTGTCTGAACTACCACTGCAAGAAGGGCAAAGTGTGTGAGGTGGATGAGAGCAACACTCCCATGTGTGTGTGCCAGGACCCCTCTACCTGCCCACCGGTGGAAGGAGACTTTGAGCATGTGAGTTTAAAATCAGCCCGAGTGTTCCTGACCTGAGTGGTGTGACTGGCATCTGCGGCAGGAGCTGAAGCTGTGCAGCTCTGCGTGTTTCTGCATGAAGAGATTTTGTCCTCTCTGCAAGCAGAAAGAAGAATTTTAGCATTAGGCCAACTGTAATCTGATTGGCCTGCAAGCAAAGCAGAGGAGCCACCGGTGGGCGGAGCTTCTCTATTAGGGCTATCTGGTGTCTGTGACATCACGCAAAGCAAAGAGTAGAAAAAAAAAAAAGAATTCCGAGCTTTTAGTTCAGTTTGTTTCAGGAAAATCATATTTTCAAACTAAAGGGCTGTTTTGGTCAGAAGCACACGTGTGAGGACTCGTCTGTCCCTGCAATGTCACTGCGTTGCAGACTGAGCTCTGCTTTCTCTCCTGCAGATTTGCGGCACTGACAACAAGACCTACGAGTCCTCCTGCCACTTCTTTGCCACCAAGTGCACCCTGGAGGGAACCAAGAAGGGCCACAAGCTGCACCTCGACTACATCGGCTCCTGCAAACGTGAGCTCTCACACTCTGCATGGAACCGTTCAGGCAATGATCCATTATGGCAGGGTATAAAAACACATGATCTGCAGACCATGCAGAGATTTTCCTCTATTCATGAGGACTCAGATTAACAGACTAACACGTTGTGTTCTCTGGATGCAGGTCTTTAGCACAGTCTGAACTTGGCTTCACAGATTTGTCCAGTTAAACAAAGTTTTAAATCAGAAATGGAAACAAACTGTTTGTTTCCATTTCTGATTTAAACGGTCCTGAATCAGCATGCAAGTATTTTAGATGGTATCAGTGAGCATTAAGTAAGCTCACAGCGCGGCTAAGTGGAGTGCCAGAGGTTTCTTCCTGTTAAAAGGGAGTTTTTCCTTCCCACTGTTGCCAAAGTGCTTGCTCATAGGGGGTCATATGATTGTTGGGTTTTTCTCTGTATGTATTAATGTAGGGTCTATCTTACAATATAAAGCACCTTGAGGCGACTGTTGTTGTAATTTGGCGCTATATAAATAAAACTGAATCGAGGAGGACGCTATCTCCTTTAATCTGAGTGGATACAGCAGGAATTGAAGCGCTGAGCCTTCGGGTGGTCTCGAGTGAGTCTGAGTCACTGAGTAAAGGACGGGATGGAGGGCGTGCTGCCTCCACCCTGGTCACACCCAAACGTTAATGTTGGCTTCGGGGAAAAAGCCTCTTTAATCACGTGTAAAGCACTTAATTATTTGAACCTGTTTGCAGCATTTAAACTAATTCTAGAAGATCTGAAGGATGAGCTGCAAACCTCCAATAACGCACAGAAACAAAGATGAAACTGAGATAGGAATTATATCTGTGGATGCATGAGGACAAAAAGGAGTTTGAAGTGGCTCTGCAGTAAAAGGAGTGCAGCTTTTCTGAGATTTCAGGGAGAACCTCTCCTAAATTTATCTGACAACTCGACTGGAATTTTATCTCATCTGGATTTCCAGCTCATGAATTTGGATATTCTTGTATCGCTGCTCCCATCTTTTGTTTCGACATAGTGCATTTTGGTTTCTTCCTGTTTCTGTTTTTTGGTTCGGTGTTGATGGTTCAGACATATCTGAAGTTTAGTTCCCAGTCAGTTCCCCTGCCTCCTCCCCGGCGTGCCAATAGGCTGAGCTCAGGTGTGTCAGAGCACGCTAGTGATTGATGGGTGGGTCTGACTGTGGCTGTGGCTCGGCGGCGTTCAGACGTGTCCCAACACGCGAGCTATAGAACACGATACACAAGCTCAGCGCGAGGAGAAGTGTTTGGGCTCCAGGGTTTAAATGGAGATCACGGCACTGTTCAGTACACCAAAGTACACCTGGGTGTAGCCGTCACTTCTAACCCTGCATCATCAATGTTTGAAACACTCATGCTTTGATTTCCAGCATCACAGACGTTTGTGCAGGTGTAGAGCCCAGCAGTCAGTATGAGTCTGTGTCTGATGGTGCTTTTGTCTTGCAGTCATCGAGCCCTGTCTGGACAGCGAGCTGACAGAGTTCCCGCTGCGTATGAGGGACTGGCTGAAGAACGTTCTGGTGACGCTGTACGAGCGCGACGAGGACAACAACCTGCTGACCGAGAAGCAGAAGCTCAGGGTGAGAACAGACCGGCTTGTTGATCTGTCCTTTATTCTGTTCACAATAAACTGTCATCATTTTAGACGGCAGTCACAGACACAAATGTTTCAGGTTTCATGATGAAACGTAAGTTTAAAGAAGTGTCTTTAAGCACATTTGTGCTTCGAGTGCTTTGAAATGCGGTCGAACAGTTTGAGGATTTAACCTCAGCCTGAGGAAATAAGTAGTAAACCTACAAACATGATAAAACAGAAAAAAGCTTTCAGGCTCTTTATTGTTGCACGTCTGCCACTTCCAACATGACCCGACGTGAACTCCTCCGTCCGACGTTTCAGGTGAAGAAGATCTACGAGAACGAGAAGAGGCTTCAGGCCGGTGATCACTCCCTGGACCTGCTCGCCCACGACTTCGAGAAGAACTACAACATGTACATCTTCCCCGTCCACTGGCAGTTCGGCCAGCTTGACCAGCACCCCGTCGACGGGTATGTAGGGGTCATGGGGAGGGGGAGATGATGCTGCGTCTCACCAACTAAAGGCCAAACTTATCCTTGCTGTCCTGTTTGTTTGCTTCCAGATATCTGACCCACACAGAGCTCGCCCCTCTGCGCGCGCCTCTCATTCCCATGGAGCATTGCACCACCCGCTTCTTTGAGCAGTGCGATGCTGACGCTGACAAATACATCGCCCTGGAGGAGTGGGCCACCTGCTTTGGCCTCAAGGACCGTGAGTACCGAACACCTGACAAATCTAATACGATCCCTCGGACTGTGGGACAGAGTTTTTGGGTGGGTAGGGCGTGACCCGACGAGCTCACTGTTCTGACCGTGTCCTCTCTGTGTTTCTCGTCTTTGTGTTTGCAGAGGATGTGGACAAAGATCTCATCATCTGAGTCGCTCTGACCCGCAGCAGCAGTATGATGTCTCTTATTCGCTACTAACGGGAAAAGGTGCTGATCCCTAAGTTAAACAAACAAATGACAGTAACGGTGCTAATTGCATTTCTATTTTTTATTTCTCAAATAACGGTCTTTCCTACCTATACCACTAAAATCAATTAGAAGAGAGAAATGTGCACAGCCTGTACTAACCCGATGTGTTCACGGATCTTTGGATCGTCCACGTGTGGAACAAAAAGCTCCTGTAAAAAACAAAAGACCTCTGATGTAAATCTACGTGCTGCCAGTGTTGTATTCATGCTGCCATGTGTTCGGGGCTTTAATTGGAGATGGCTTTGAAGTGTTGTGAGCGGACAAAGCTGTAAATTGACAATAAAGTTTGGAAATAAATGCTCCCTCTGCTTGCTTCCTACTAAAATGAGCTGTTTAGTTTTTGCACTCTTTCGGTGGTGGACTCTCTTTTTTTTTTGTCATTTGATGTATTTTGGTTTTTGATCTTATGACTACTGCTACACCAGTACATTGAAAGCAATAAAGAGGATATATTGTTATGACGAGGGGAAAATCTCGCAGGCTGAGAGTTTTTCTCATGTTTCTACTGACGCTGAGAGCCGGAGCGATCTCTTATCCATGAATAAAAAACTATGAAAAGATCTGAACATCTCTGCATGCGTTCGTATCTGCATTTCTTTCTCCCGTTCTCTGGAGCTTTTACTAAAGCCATCTGTTTATGGGCACGTTTTTGGGAGAAGGACGTCCTCTGTGGTGTCTCCTAACTCCACCTTTATCAGCTTTAAATACTCTGATTCCCAATTACACCCCCCTCTTTTTAAAAAAAATTATTTTTTTACAGTCTTCCCTTTGCAGTAAATGCAGTAAATAGTTTAAACTTTTTCACCACCACTATGAGTAGTGTGGAGGATTAGTAGAGTGGAGCAGATCCCAGTCCCTCTGGCGATGAACAACTTTTAGCCAAAACGTTGCAGCGCATGATGCAAATGACCTGAAGCCCTAAGAATCAGAGCTGCCAGCTGTGAAGTGGAAGAAGAAGAAAAACAGACGGTCCAGGATTAGGCACATGCAAAGTCTGTATAAAAAAGATGGCTATAGCAGCTATAGTGGGAGCATTACCGCTTTGACCATACCGCCGTTTCCACCGTCTCCACCATCTCCATCTTGGCGGCAGAAAGACCTGGATGTGATGACATCGTGCATCGTGCTCATTGGCTACTCACCTGTGACTGACAAGTCGTGAGTGAGCGGTTTGATGTCACAGTTAATAAAGTCTGATTAGGATTTTCAAAACAGGCTACATTTTTTTATTCAGTGGGACCCAAAACAGTCTACAGGGGTCACAAAGCTGAAACCACAGCTATCGCTCCCTGGTGGCTTTCATCATGCATCAAAGGTTGGTGCCGAGTATCAGGTAGATATTTTTGGAGAACCACAGAAACAGCTGGATTTTACAATATTTATTCAGTATCTCCAATTTAATCCAGCTGTGGGTTACGTGTGCACCGAAGGCCTTTTTACTGTGATTTCACTCAAAAGTTGTCTTATTTTCTCAAAAACAAACAAAACTTTTTTGAAAGTGTGACTTCTTCAGCTGTAAATATTATTGTTAGACAAGGTGAACGTCTGAAATGATCCAATGATATTGAATCTCCAGACGGAAACCTTCTGATTTAACATTTGCAGGGTTTGTGTTGTATTTTTCCTACAGCTGGTATCATATCAAAGCCACATGAGGACCACAACTTTATTAACAATTATTTGACATAAAAGCTGAAAATGAGACTAAAATTGAGAAATCACTGTGAAAATGCAGACGATTACAGGCCTCTCTTTAGACTGCACTCATTAAAACACAGGAGTGAGCTCGGAGCGTGAGTGCACGACTTGCAGCTGCGTGCCTGCTGACTGTCTGCAAAGCTGCTCGTGGTCCCCCGGGAGACCGGAGAGGGAGAGGTGGTGCACCCGGTTACCGTCTCCACCCGTTCATCCAGACTCCAGCGTCAAGTATGTGAAACAACAGCCTCGCCTCGTCCACAAAGATTCCAGCCCCGCCTCCGAGCCGCAGGGGGAAAAAAGCTGTGAGTACAGCAGCGATTTCATCCAACAGACGAAGGTTTACTGGAAGTTTGAGTCACTGCAGCTGAGGTTAGGCTGGGAGGGGGGAGAGGTAGGTTTGTCCCGTTTTAAACAAGCAGAGAATATGAAGCTCAGTCCTGCAGAGGAAACAATCCTCATTTACACAGAATAAAAGCCCTCTGTGCTGCTGTGAGGCCCTGTGTGCAGTTTAAGGGCACTTTTAACATGAAAAGGACCATAAAACTGACTAAAACAAACTCTGTGCAGCAGCCCATGGTCGTTTGTATTTTTGATATAAATGTCCTGTGTTTGGCTGATGTCACCGCGGGGCTCTGACGTTTGTGCAGCTGTGCAAAAGTCAGTGTGGGTTCGTGGTCAGACGGTGTTTGGAGGCTGCATGTGTAACAGAGTCATAAATAACATTGTTATAATTACACAAAATGTGTTCTAAACCCCCAAACTTCTCCTTTTATACCTGACTTTTAGGACCTCCAAGCCTGTAGTTGTGTTCATTATCAGTTAGAGCCCCTCCTCATTCTTTTCTTCTTCTTTGGTGCAATACTATAAATACAGTGTACCCCTTTTGCCTCTCCCCTTTTTCTACAATTCCCCTGTGGGAGAGGAGCTGGAGTGGGCAAATTATTTACTTGGAGGTCTTTCTTTCTTTTACCTTTTTTATCAGACACAACGCAGAATCACACCGGTTACACTTGGTGCCGCTGACCCGTCACATCGCCAATCCGCGATCCACCCCTCCTCCTTCTGCTGCCGCTGTTTTCCCGCCTCCTCTCTGCAGCTGTGTGCCAGAATCCTGTGCCCTGCGCTTTGACTCACAGGTTTTTATATCGCGTGTGTGATCGATGCCCCGTAATTTGGCTTGCAGGCATCTCTGTCACGTGTGAACTTAAAGGGCAAATACGTAGGTGATCATTTCTGTCACTGTTTCATATTGTTGCCTCAAATTATACAGGCACGGATTGTAATTTTTTTTCTCTATTGATATTGGCTTTTACAGCCTGTTTTAATTGAGAGGAGAAAACAACATTTTATTTTCTATGGTGTTTTGATTCTTTGATGTTTTTTTTTTCTTCTCCCCACATTTCATTGTTTTGTGAAGTTTTGCATAATTGTGTGTGGGGGTTAGGCTCGTTTTTTTTTGCTGTTGAACAGTGATATCTCACTTGGGCCAACATGTTAAGTGAGGAAACTGTGGATAGCGCTTTGCCTGATCTGTTCTCTGCGGGGAGTAATATGACCTTTGGTTTGGGGAGGGGTCATCAGATTGCTCCAAAGTTTTTTGGGAGGGGTAGGCCAGTAGTCCCGGGTATTGGTGCCCACACTGTAGACCAGCCAGTGATGCACTCACCATTAATGCCAGCAGCTAGCTCCACACCAGCTGCTTGCGAACGCCAAACACACACCCAGGCTGTCACTAGTGACATGTTGAGCAGCTTGATCACTGACTTAGCAAAGCAAATTGGGGAAAATATCACATCCTCTCTTAACTCTATGCACCAGCCAGCCCCCACCCAGCCACAGTCTCCCCAGAATGTGCCCTCGAGCTGCAATGACCAGTCCCAGCTGAAGGTTGTTGTTCAGTCAGACACCAAAGCTCCACCATACTTCAAGGGTGACAACACAGATCTATTTCCCATTGGTGAATGGGAGGACATGATGAGATGTTATCTGCACAGAATCAGCTGTGACACAGATGAAGAAATGTTTGCCATATTAATGTCTAGACTAACTGGCAAAGCCAGAGATGTGGTCAAGGTGTCACTTCGTTGCCGCCCTGAGTTGAATCGGAATGATCCTATTACTGCTGTGTTTGACATACTGAGGTCTAACTTCAGCGACTTGACATATTCCAGCCTGCCCATGAAAGATTTCTACAGTACTGTGCCACGTCCAGGTGAGAACGCCATGGATTACTGGATCCGGTTGAACAAGTCTATTGATGCTGCTGATGAGTGTCTCCGCAGGCGCGGCAAGATGGTAGAGGACCCCAGTAGTGAGGTTGTTTCGATGTTCATTAATCACTGTCCTGACCACAGTCTTACGTTGTCTTTTCAACTGAAGGCCCCTGAGGAGTGGACTGCAGCTGAGGTTCAGAGCCGTCTGGACAACTATGTGAGGAAAATGAGACAGTCTAGTGTTTTGTCTCATAATACAGCAAGTCTGTCCATCCCGCATCAGAGCCCTGTCGCTGTTAACAGCCAGTCCCACTCCAGCGGTGCTCAAGCAGTCCCAGTAACACATGAGCCAGCCTCGTATCCTATGCCCTCTGTTCCCTCTGCAGCCACATGTCAGCCTCTCTCTTCTGATGGCATGGTAAGTGTGCAGCAGCCCTCTGCTTGTCCTCCTTTGACTCTACATGTCATGCCCCCATCTTTGCCAGTTTCTGGCCCTCCTCCAGCTGAGCCAGGTGTTCAACAGATGGTAGCACTGTTTGACAAGGTTCTGTCCATGTGCACTGCATCACTAGCCACTGGTCCTAGGTGCCCACAACCCACAGGTCATTCCCATGGGCACCGCAATGCTCATCGTGCTTCGTGCAGAGTGTGTGGCTCACATGAACACACAACCCATGTGCATTGTAGGCTGTACAAGCTATGCCACAGCTGCTTTGACCCTGGACACATGAGGCGTGAATGCCCACAGTTGCACCAGAAACCAAGCGTTTCAGTCCCTCCTCCCACCGATGCTGCTTTAAACTAGCCAGCCCATGTAACGAGAGGGGTAGCATGGGCAGTGTTGATGAAACCCTCAGAAATGCAACAGACCCAGAAGCCATATATGTTAACTGCTGTAGTAGCCTCTCTGATGAGAAGACTGTTATTATGGGTTCACAAAGAGTTGGCAGGGCTAGTGAGTTGTTTTACACTCCAGTGTCGGTCAGTGGCCGGTGTTCCCTGACAAGCATGCTTGATTCAGGAAGTATGTCATGCACACTAAGTGAAGAGGCTGATAGCAAGCTAAGAGCCGCTGGTGTTGCTCTGATTCCGCAGCATGTCCCTGAAAATGTGGTGCTGGTTGGTTGCGGTGGCCTTCTCACACAACCGAAATGCATCTATGATTTGGACATTGAAGTATATGGGACTAGGTTTCTTGTACCAACATTTGTGGTTCCTGGGCAAAAAGATGAGCTCATCGTGGGGAGCAATGTGATCCGGCCCATCATTCAGAAGATGAAGGCTGATACAAAGTACTGGGAGCTTATTAACTCCAATTACACTGGCACTGATTGTGAAGACTTCCTGCAGTTGCTGAGCTGTATCTCACGGTGGTCTGCTCCTGTGTTGCCAGATAAAGTAGGTACAGTCAGGTTGCGGAAGAGTGTCACTCTCCTGCCACAAAAAGAATATGTAGTTTGGGGAAAGCTGCCACCTTCTGCCCTCGTGTCTCCAGGAAGTACTGTCGTTGTGGAACCCACGTCAGCCCGTTCCACTCCAAAGAACATAATGGTGGGGCGCATTATAACACCCATGTGGGGAGATCGTTGGGTCCCTATGAAAGTCCTTAACCCAACAGAGAGCCCTGTGACACTTCGTCGCAATGCTAAGATTGCGGATGTCTTTCCTTGTATTGCTGTGGAGGACCTGCCCATCACTCAAGGTCTCTGCGAGACTCTGACTGACCAGCATACCAGTTTTCCCCCCTCATCAGACTCTGTGCCTGACTCTGCACAGCTACTCAAAGATGCTGGGTTGGCTGACATTGATATTGAGGGCTGTGAAGTGTCAGATGGGTGGAAGAGGAAATTGGTGGAGCTTGTGTTGACTTACCAAGATGTGTTCTCTAGAGACAAACTGGACTGTGGTGAGGTGAAAGACTTTGTCCATCGTATCCACCTCACTGACGACCGCCCTTTCAGGCTTCCCTATCGCAGAGTACCCCCGGCTCACTATCACAAGTTGCGAGAGGTGCTGTCAGACATGGAGATGAAAGGCATCATCAGTAAGTCCACCAGCGAATACGCCTCACCACTGGTAATGGTTTGGAAGAAGTCAGGTGACTTGAGGATATGCACTGACTTCCGCTGGCTCAATGCCAAAACCATTAAGGATGCTCACCCACTGCCCCATCAGGCTGACTGTCTTGCTGCCCTTGGTGGGAATGCTTTCTTCAGCACCATGGACCTCACATCTGGGTTCTACAACGTTCCCCTCCATGAGTCTGACAGACGGTACACTGCTTTCACTACACCTCTTGGCCTGTATGAGTACAACAGACTTCCCCAGGGTCTATGCAACAGCCCAGCATCTTTCATGCGGATGATGCTCAGCATCTTTGGTGATTTGAACTTTTCCAGCCTCCTGTGTTATCTTGATGACCTGCTGGTGTTTGCGCCTTCAGAAGAGGAGGCCCTAAGACATCTTGAGATTGTTTTCTCTCGCCTGAGGACCAGCAATCTGAAGCTGGCGCAGAAAAAATGTCACTTTCTCAGACGCTCTGTGAGGTTTTTGGGTCATGTCGTGGATGCTGGTGGTGTCTCGGTTGATCAGGATAAAGTGAGGGTTATCGCCAATTTTCAGAAGACTGACCTTATGGATGGTGACGGTTGCACCCCTTCTCAGAGGAAAGTGAGATCCTTCCTTGGCATGGTGATGTTTTACCAGCATTTTATTCCAGGGTGCTCTCGTATTGCGAAGCCACTCTTTGCTCTAACTGCCGGTCAGAAGAGGACTAAAGGCTGCCATGGGAGTCGGAAACCTGGAACTTTTCGCAAGCTCACCCCTCAAGATTGGACTCCTGCTTGTGAGAAAGCATTTGAGGGACTCAAAGGTGCACTCCTCAGCTGTGCGGTGCTGGCACATCCTGATTTTGAGAGGCCATTCATCCTTTCAACTGACGCTTCCATGGATGGGCTGGGTGCTGTCTTATCCCAGGTGCCAGCTGGTGAGGAGAGAGCAAGACCTATAGCCTTTGCTAGTAAGTCTCTCAGCCGCAGTCAGGCCAAATACCCAGCACACCGGCTCGAATTTTTGGCTCTGAAGTGGGCTGTGTGCGATAAGTTCAGCCACTGGCTCAAGGGTCATCGGTTCACTGTCTGGACTGATAACAATCCTCTCACATACATTCTGACTAAGCCAAAGCTGGATGCCTGTGAACAGCGTTGGGTCTCTAAGCTTGCACCATACTGCTTTGAGATCAAATATGTTCCTGGAAAGCTGAACATTGTGGCAGACACCCTGAGCAGGGAACCGTTTGTGAGGCCGTTGGCCCAGCGGCTCCTGTCGGAGCCCTACTTTGAGCTGCTAGAGCAAGTCAGTGGTGTGAAAGATGCCAGTGTCCAAGATGCCTTCCGTTTGACCTGTCAACCTCAATCGATACGCAGTGCTCCACCCTCTGCTGTGCTTGATGTGTCTCTGTCAACTGATGACGTGTCTTCTCTCATGTCTTCGCTCTGTGAGTGGGAGTCTGCTTCTCGCCAGCGTGCAACATCCCTCGCTGGTCACCTAACCTCCATCAGTCCACCTGACTGTGATGTTACTCATGCGCTGTCCCGTGCTGATCTCCTGTCTCATCAAACAGGGGATCCTGTGATCTCCAGAGTAGCCCGCTATGTTGAGCGTAAGCGCAGACCCTCCAGACGTGAGCGCTGTCATGAGAACCAACATACGTTGCGGCTCCTGAAACAATGGGATAAGCTCACATTCCTCAATGGTGTCCTCTACAGAGTCGTGAGGGACCCACTGACCAAACACAAGAGATTCCAGTTTGTGGTACCTGACTCCCTAAAACAAGTGGTGCTGTCTGGCATACACGACAATGCTGGTCATCAAGGTCAACCTCGCACACTCTCCTTGGCTCGTCAGCGTTTTTTCTGGTATGATATGGAGAAGGATGTGCGCGGTCATGTGAGAAATTGCCGCAGGTGTGTTCTCAGCAAGACCCCAGAGCCAGCAGCTAGGGCCCCGTTGGAAAGCATTAAGACCTGTGCTCCACTGGAACTTGTGTGCATTGACTTCTGGTCAGCTGAGGACAGCAACAACAAGTCTGTGGATGTCCTTGTGATTACTGACCACTTCACAAAATTAGCACATGCATTCCAATGCCAGGATCAGACAGCTAAGAGAGTCGCTAAAAAGCTCTGGGATGGATTCTTCTGTGTGTATGGCTTCCCTCAGCGCATTCACTCTGACCAGGGAGCTAGTTTTGAGAGTGAGCTGCTTGCAGAGCTTCTGGTTTTGGGTGGCGTTGCCAAATCCCACACTTCACCATACCACCCCATGGGTAATGGTACCACAGAGAGATTTAATCGCACCCTTGGAAACATGTTACGGTCCCTCCCCCCCAGATGTAAGCAGAAATGGCCGCAGATGATACAGTCCATGACGTTTGTGTATAACTGTACGGCACACGAGACCACCGGCTTTGCGCCATTCTACCTGATGTTTGGGAGGGTGCCAAGGTTGCCAGTTGACCTCATGTTTCGGGATGTCCTTCATGATGACACCATTTGTGACTATGATACCTATGTCAAGTCACTGATGGATGACCTGCGCTCTGCCATGCTCCGAGCCCAGGAACACAGCACAATGGAGCAGAGACACCAGTCTGACCAGTACAACAGAAAAGTGAAGGGTCTGCCTCTTTCACTAGGGGACCAGGTGTTGTTGGCAAACAAGGGAGTCAGAGGAAAAAGGAAGCTCTCTGACAAATGGGAACCTGTTGTGTACACGGTAGTTGACTTGGATCCTGCTCTTCACATCTGCCATATGAGAGACAAAGAAGGTCATGAGCGTGTGGTGCATCGCAACCTGCTCCTTCAAGTTAACTTTTTGCCCTTGGACACAACACTGAATGACGATGCTGCACATCCTGCTGTGAGCGTTGTCAGTGGCCCCGCTGAGTCTGACCTGGATGGGTCTGTGACATCTTTTGGGGGCACAGGAGCTGTACCTCCTGCCACCTGGACTGTGGATTCCGTCTCCAGCATTGGCGAGTGTGATGACCGCACACTATCATGGATCCATCAGCAATCTGCCGCTGACCCGGTCGAAGATGGCGTTCATGGGACCCCTCCCATAATGGGTGTTTCTGATCTTGGTGGGCTGGCTGGTGATGGAGCCTCCCCAGGCTCCCCTGCTGCTTTCCCGTCCCACACTTTTCATTCTCTTGAACCCAAAAATGTGGACGTGGATCAAGGACTTACCACACGTTTTGGTAGAATCATTAAACCAGTTCGTCGCTTGATTGAATCAATGGCTCAACTTGAAACACTCCTTGGTGTTGAACCTGTTCAAGCAGCGGTTATTGATGTGTGAATTTGCTTATTTCTGTATGTTTTTAATTGCTATTGTTTTTGGAAAAGAATAATACAGGCACAGAGTTCATTGTATTTTGTCAGTCTGTGCAGTCTGATAGTGACGCCCATAGATATTATGGCCTGTTTTGTGTGGTGTAAATGGCACCTCATTTTGTCTATAGAAAGTCCTGGGATCTTGCTAGGCGCCGAGCAGGTCTCAGGTCTCTTATCCTCCTTGGAGGAAGCTATGTTGCTGATCTAATTCATTGTATATGTGATGTGAATTTGTTTGAGGCCACTGTATCTGTTATTGTGGGTTTATATATTTTTTTTGGTGTACCCTTTAGGATTTTGTGTAATTCTTGGGGGGTGAATGTAACAGAGTCATAAATAACATTGTTATAATTACACAAAATGTGTTCTAAACCCCCAAACTTCTCCTTTTATACCTGACTTTTAGGACCTCCAAGCCTGTAGTTGTGTTCATTATCAGTTAGAGCCCCTCCTCATTCTTTTCTTCTTCTTTGGTGCAATACTATAAATACAGTGTACCCCTTTTGCCTCTCCCCTTTTTCTACAATTCCCCTGTGGGAGAGGAGCTGGAGTGGGCAAATTATTTACTTGGAGGTCTTTCTTTCTTTTACCTTTTTTATCAGACACAACGCAGAATCACACCGGTTACACATGGACGAGCACAGAGCCTCGCAGCTTTAGGCGTTGCTGCTCTGAGCACATCCCAGAGCCCCAAACAGAGGAAAGACGTCCTCTGCTGGTGCTTCCTGATCCTGAGGCTGTGACTGAACAGCTTTCGTTACTCATTTATTCCCAGTAAGTCCTGCTCGCCCCTGGCGTGTGCTGCCACCTGCTGTTAATGCGACAGTTTAGTCTTCCACTTGGGGGGGGGGGGCGTCTATCCCTGCCATATTTATCAAAAAGATTTTATTCATATAAAAATAATTTGGAAAGATGTTTCACTGCATTTTTGACTTCAACATCATGAAGACAGATAATAGAAACAATTCAATTTCACTTCAGTTACAATTTTGGTTTCCAGCATTTATTAAAACTAAACGAGATAAAGCGGCGCTCTTCATTGGACCCGTTGATGGTGTTCATATGACCTCGTGTAAGATTCACGTAAAGGACGAGGAGAGCAGAGCTAACAGGAGGAACAACCTCGTTCACCGTCATGTCAGGGAAGGGGCAAACACATTAAGCCACGTCTCATGTGGTTATCATGAACACAGCCTGAAGTGCTGACCTAAAACAATTTCCCGAATCCTCAGATTTCCAGCACAAAGCTGGCGATCTTTGAAGAAAGCACGGAGAGAAGCCGGTGCTGCAAATAAAAGACGTTTAATTTAAACTTCTTTGAAGGTTAAACTGAGCCCATCCCGAGGTTTGTCTAAACACAAGAAAGTTTTCCTGTGCAGGAAACCAAAGCTTCTGGATTTATATGAAAAACTTTTTAGTAACGAACTTGCTTTTATTCTGAAAATAACTAATCACGGACAAAAATGTTTGAACTTTTGATTTCTTTAAATTCAATCTGAATAAACAAAACAACCCAAAACTGAACCGCTGTGAGAGCAGGGGCGCAGGTGGAGGTAGTGACGGTGGGTGGAGTTTAAATACCCGGGGTCAACACATCCACAGAGAGGCGGAGAAAGTGCAGGAGATGAGTGTCAGGTGTGATTTATGACAGAAAGAGAAGTGTTAAATGTGGAGGTGAGACCTGCTGTGAGGGTTGGAGATGGCGGAGGCTGAGATGTTCAGTGAGCAGTAGACTTGTAGTCAAGACCGCCTAAACCAAGACCAGAGGGTATCGAGACCAAGACAAGACAGACCGAGTCAAGACCAAGACAAAGTCGAGACGAGACCGAGACAAGTCTTTAAACTGCAGCCAGATGCTGCTTCATTTACAGGTGTCAGGCATATCAAAAACATAAATTTATATGTTTTTGAGATGCACTCGCACAGCCCTCCTCACCGCTGTCTACTGTCTCACTCACTTACTGAGAGGACAGACGCACGCTCCACTTGACTGTCGCGTCTCTCACCCTCTGTTTTTCACATAATGATATTATCCTATATCCTCGCATGTGATTGGCCACGATATGGAGGGATTGGAGCATAGCTGAGCCACTGTGTGAGAGCTGAGCAGCGAAAGGAAATCAAGTGAGGAGCCGGCTCTCGCTCAATGGGAGTCGACTCTTCCGATTCACTACAAGCACTCTCTAAGCACGGCTCAGAGCTGATGCTTATGCGCATGACACATTATCGGACGTTACGTTGTGTGTCATGGATACTGTTGACTCCAAATCTCCACGATGTCGATCTGAGACAGCAAGACAGAGACAAGACCGAGGGATCCGAGACCAAGACCACGTAAAAGTGGTCTGGAGACATCCAACTCTAGTGAGCAGGATCAGAGGGTCTGAGCATGTGCGGAGGAGAGAGGGTGGAGCTGCAGGCAGGGGGATGCTTTACTATCAGCAGAGTGTAAAGTAATGATGTCATAGACGTGGAATAATCACAAACAGTCTCACGGTTAATTTTTTTTATTTCAGTATATTATTTGTGACGAGAGGAGAGTTTACTGTCTCTGCAGAAAAACCAAATCAATAAAAACGCTTTGAATGAAAGATGACAGAAAAACGTGAGCAAAGCAAAAACCCAAACGAACAAAAAGGAGAAAATAAGAAATGATCAGTTATTATTCACACTTGTTCTCCGAGCAGGATTCAAACACCCCGTCACATAAACTGAAGACAGAAGGCCGTACTCTATGTGAACTCTGACAATGGCTGCTCTCCACAAACACACAAACAGCTTTAATGTTTCTAATGTTTCAACTCGCTGTGAACTTTACCATCGTAGACGATGTCTACTTCAGTTAAAACAGGAAGTGACCGCACTATCCCTCCGAGCTGCTCGCCGTCCCCTTAAAGTTTGTACAGCCTGACGTGTTTATGTCATGAGCGATGAGCAGAGTCCAGTAAATATTTTATTCTTAGGCAAGCTTATCAGTTTCCTCTGACGTTAAACTAAACCGTCAGCTAACCATCAGAACGAAGCTTCACAGACGCCATCGAGTAAACCAGGGGGCGTCGACAGGCTGGAGACTGATCAGAGCAGAGCAGAGACAGACAGACAGACACACACAAAGTTGTTCTCTGAAATAAAAAAAAAAAAAAAAACACTTTCAGGAAATCCTGGATTGAACTGAATGATTCTGATTGGATGGATAAAACAACGACGAATCAAATCGATCAGGCCGCGGCCAAAGAGTCCCTTCTATTCCCTCATGAGTCTCTAACTTCCTGAAGGCTGCAGGCACAACCAGAGCCGCTGAATCCCACCAGCACTAAGGAAAGGAGCTTCTAAGCGTCCTTTTTCACCTCCTTCGGCAGAGGAGACCTAGGAGACGACTACAAGGCTGATACGTGTCTGCGGCAGAACATAACACGAGAAACTGACCCTAACATAACGGACGTGATGTGGATGTGTGTAAGATGATCCTCTCGTCTCCACAGCAGACCCACGTTAACACCATCCACCATCGCTGTGAAGCAGGCTGAGTGGGAGCGGTCAGACTCGTCACGTTTAACGTCCAGCAAAACCAAACAAATGAGGGATGTCTGAACTGTTGGACCGCAGCCCGAGGCTCCGACTATAATCTGAAGCCTTCCCGTTGGCTGTGATGACTTCTTTACACGAGTTTGTTCCTCACATGTCGGCACTAAACCAGCACCAGCTCTCCTCTGTAATAAGAAACCATCTTCATGGATCAAAGCCACGTTCACGTTCTCTGCAGCAGAACACACCTGATCAACAAAAAGCAGGCGTAACACTCTCTTTAAGAAAACCCCCCCAAAAGTTTGTCAATGAAAGGAAATCGAACCCTGCAATCATCACCTCCCCCCCGCAGTGCTTCACAGATACAAACATTCAGACCATCTGTAGAAAACAAATTCACATTAAGTGCTCAATCCATGATCAGGAAACAGTTTATTCCTCTCCAGTAAGAACACCAGTCTCGTCCTCCTCTGCTGCCTCCTCCTCCTCCTCAGTAAAACCTTTTGTTCCTCTCCTGTCTCCTCTGAAAAACCACAGCTCCCACCACGGCGCACACCACGATCCCCAGCAGGGCACAGAGCAGCAGCAGGAACACCTTCCAGCCGGTGAGAGGCGTGCCGCGGAAGTTTCCGGTGGGATCATCGATGTTGTCTGAGAAGCAGGAAGAACATCCACCATCAGTTTACTCCATCTGGTTTTAACTGTGCTTTTAACTGGAATATTTTAAAAGTCTGAGAAACATCCCTCCCACTTGTAGCCCTGCTGAAACACTCTGAAGCACTTTATTCTAAATAAAGTTTTGGGTATTTGAATCTACCTTTAGGGGATTTGAGGAGGCTGACGCTGGGCTCGATCTTCGTCCAGTCCAGGTTCTCCTCTTCAGCCGTGTGTTCCACCATCAGCTGGTAGAGCTTCATGGAGATGATGTCATGGTTATCTGTGAAGAGTCGGTGAAAACACTTCGAGGTTTAAGAATGCGATTTTAACAATCAGTATTCCTCCTTCGCCGGCAGCTCAGACCTACCCGACAGGTCGCCCGTAGCTGCCGAAGCCCCAAAGAAATATCCCGTGGGAAGACGAACTCCGCCGATGTCGATGCACTCCTTCCACTCGTTCTTGTCGTCCACGTCTACCATCACCTGCCGGGTTACAGAGGGGAGGCAGGACCAAAGGTAAAAACACTGCAAACGCTCCACCTCAAACTGCAGTCGCAGCAGAAACCGAAGGTGCGGCCACTTACCGTCAGTCGCCCTTTGGAGTAGCGGATGGCGAGGTACGTGTCGTGATCACGGTTCCTGATCTCGGCAGAGCAGCCTCCCAGCTCAGACGAGCGGCCGTCTTTCCCGTGGTCGTAACTCACAGAGCCGTTGTTCACCATGGCTGAAATGTACGGGAAAGAGCGCTGGCGGCGGACAGGAAATGATCAGTACACGAGTCCTACACAGGCGTTACACGCTTCGACAAGACCAACAAATACATCACATAAAAACAAAACATGTCCACATGACACATTTGAGGTAATCGGCACAAATCGCGATGGCGGTTGGTTGCGGTTACAGTGATGTTCACTTCCTGCTGAGCGTTTGAGCTCTGGCGAGGGTAAAGGTCTCATTAAACACTCGAGTGCTTTTTCTCTCCTTGCCTCGAGGCCCGAGTTGCCCACTAAGGGCATTCCCAACATTAGCTCTGAAAGCTGTTCAGATTAGGGTTGCGTTCTGTGTCGTCTTCCTGCTTCTTCTGCGTTCATTTTGACCCCACACAAGCAGTTTCTTTTTTATTGCTCCCTCTGTGAAGCATTTCATGACTGTTTTTTAAAAATCAGAGAAAGATTTCAAACACTGACCGGGCTGCAAAGCTCAGATTGTTATCGATTTGGTCTGATCAATACACACACACACACACACACTGTCTAAAACATCAGTATTAGCATCGTAATCCAGTCCAATTTAAGATATATCAAAGACATTTAGTTCTAAAAATGTAATTTACTGTATTTCAGACATTTGCAGACTCTCTATGGCTGTTAACTGTATTTCTATTTAAACCGGGGCCTTTTCTATGTGAGGGACACAGAACAGCGATAAGGTGACACAACAACAAACAAATATTCTGTCACTGATGCTGAAGTGGACCTTTTCTGCTTCTCCTTATGTCCTGTCATATCTTCTTTTCAATATTAAACATGAACAGAGTTCCTAACGATAAGGTCGGTGTATGCACAAGTAATCCCGTGTGATGTCATAGAGGGGAGATGTCATTATAGCCCCACCCCACCCCGGCCAATCAGACTTGAAAAGGAGGACGGCGAATAGGTCTACTTCAACAGGCCTGCAGCGTTTCACAACGAGGAGACAGACTGTGCACTGAGACAGCATGCTGACGGGGAAAACCTGCAGCCACTCACATCTGTCGCATCATCGTTAGAGTAAGTATCTATAAAGACGGCAAGCCCGTGGAAGACGGCGCTGTTGGAAAACACGGGCCCTGCAAAGAAACAAGCTGGTCAGTCACTTCGGCACACATGCACGCACACACACTTACATCCATCCCATGGAGGTCATTGCGGAAGGTATCCAAAAAAATAGCCAGGCCAAGAAACTGATCCTGGTTTCCAAACACAGGGCCTAGGATGGAGGCAGAGATGAGGCGAGACGTGAGCGAGACACTATGTGAGGTCAGCAGTGATGAGATGACAGACACGTATGGAGTGACACACACACACAGGTTTGGATTTACAGCTGTCCTTCTGAGCTGCAACACTTTACATGCTTTTTCCTCCTGACCATGAAGCGGTTAACCGGCGAGAAGGGGCCCGCAGTACCTCAGCCTCACAGAGCTGCATGTAGGGATACGTTTACTCACCGCGAACACGCCGCAAAGCCCGACTCGAACGACTATGCTGGGTTATGTCGTATACAAAGAGAAAGAGCTCCACCTTCAGGGAGGTTAGGCTGCTCAGTATCTACACTTTGCCTTCTTAGGCCTCAGTTTGGTTGCAGCAGAGAATTCTGGGTAAATCCAAACTCTATATGAAGCTCCTTCACACCAGCCGGACCTTCGCAGCGAAGACCCGGTGTTACCTGAGTGCAGCCTGTCCTTCGTGTACCAGAGAGCGATGCCGTCACCGTGGAGATTCTTCTTCCCCGAGCCGTGGATTTTAAACTGCACGTGCATCTCCCAGTCCTTCAGGTAACAAGGCTAACACAGAGACGAGCCGAGGGTTAGACGCTACTGAGTCGAAGCCTACAACTCCTCGTCTCAGCGAGGAGGCTTCAGCCACAGAGAGGGGACATTTTTAACTTTAAATGATTCTCTGTGATCGCGCCTCGCCTCACCACGGTGTTCCAGATGGATCCCTGCTTGCTCCTCTCATCTGGAGTCAGGCGGACGTACGAGCTCGTCACCAAAGTGCTTCCGGAGAAATCCCACTGGCTGGATGGGCTGCTGCCGACACCTGCGGGAAAAACAGGCAAACGCTCAGACACACATGAGCAGGTTAAGCACACAGACTCGCTGCTGTGTCAATACCGTCACACCCGTTTCACACTCAGCAAACATTCACACCTTCTAAAGCTCACTAATAATGTGGCTACACTACACATACCAGCGTGGCTACACTCTTGGATTAAGATGTAATCATAATGTTGTTAAACTTGCATAATGACATTAAAGAGTGTTCAATCTAATCTGGAGGACTCACACCGAGGCACTTTTAAAGCTTCTTTTGAACTCTGTGAGCCACTTACACCATGTGTGAATTTTTTACTCCCATGGTTTGACTCCTGGTTGAACTCTGTAATCAGACATCCTTACACGCTCAACAGGGAGGGTGGAGCTGATTTTGTAGAAGAACTAACTAACATGCGCCTGGTAAACTTGGAAAGGAAAATCAACTGTTTGCTGATGATATGCAGAATTATTTATTTATTTAATCAATCGGTTGCAGCATCACTGCCTGCAGGAGGCGCTGTAGGGGTCAGCTGTAACATGTCTGACTCATGTTAGAGCACTTCATGGGCTCTGGAATCTGTCACCTGAAGGGCAGCTGTGCGCTGAAGCAGTATGATCAGGAGGAACAGCCCGATCTGTCACTGGACCGGTTTGCTAAAATGGTGTGTCTGTGCTGAACACCATGTTTAAACATGTCCGTAAGTGCATGTGGCACCAGGGCGCCCTACGTTGCAGGTCCGTGATTGATTCTGTAATCGTATCACCAGATCTGGGGCGTATGTTCTGGACACTTGGCTGAAGGAAGGAGCTGACCTGTCACCTGATCACTGCCTGGTGCTGAGTTGGATCAGGTGGTGGGGGAGGATGCTCATACCCATATACATAGTCAGGGTGTACTGTGAGCATCTGGCAGAGGTCCTGGTCCTCAGGATGTACAATTCCCAGCGCCAGCAGAACCTCAACAGCATTCTGAAGGACAGCGAGTCTGAGTGGACCATGTTCCTCTCGTACATTGCTGAGGCAGCTGACAGATACTGGCAGGCCAAATGAAGCGTGGCTGCAGGAAAGCCGCTGAAGCAAAAACTCAGATGTGGAGGGAGATCAGCATGAAGCAGCTCTGACAAGCAGTTCGGTGTCTCCTGCTTCTTATAAAGGACACTGCTACTCTGAGCACTCAAAGCACCTGTCATCTTACACCTGCCCACCAGAAGATCGATCCTGCCTGAGAATAAATCTGCACATGAACCTGAGTGACCACAGACTGGTGTGTGTGTGTGTGAGTGTGTGTGAGAGAGAGATACTGTACACACGTGAACATGCTCAGATCCAGTAAATATCAGCAGACTTTCTTCAGTGAAGTCCGAATTATTCGATTAAAAGCAGCCTCAGACATGCAGAACGATTTTAGTATTCACCGAGACGATCTTCGATTTATTCCCGTTTCTGTGAATATTAATATTTTCATGCGATGAAGCAGACATGCTAGGATATGTCTCGCAGTGCGCCATTACACAAATATGTAGGACTGATTTTCTTCACTTGCGCAAATCTCTAACCTTAGCGATGCGAAGAAACTAGTTCATGCTGACTGCAGCCTATCACTTAATAATCTCTGTGTAGCTTCCTGATACAAGTGAGTCATATTTGGTGTGTTTTCCTGTCAGGAACTATCGATCTTCCAGCTCCCCACCAGCGAATGTTTTGGGCCTTTTAACCCCGCAGGAGGACACTCTGCCACACGGTCTTTAAAAGCCCGTAAACATTCAGTGTAAGATGAGTGTACATGCAGGCGGCTCGGAGCCTCCGCTGGGCCCGAGAAGCCGCGGAGACGTCCCCGATTCTGCGGGTTAGCTCCCGGGCTAACGCCCCTACCTTGGTACGGCTTCGTTAACGAGTGCTCCCGCTTCAGGTGCTCCGCGTTTCCGTCCGTGATGTCACAGCAGACCAGAGAGAGCTCCAGCAGCACGAAGAGCAACGCTGAGCCCCGAAACGCTCTGCAGCCTCCCATTTTACCCGAACAGCACCGAGAGAAACTCTCACCGCCAAGCTTCTTCCTCTAAACGCCATAAACTGGTCCGTCCGCTGTTCTCATCCGGACTGAAACAACAAAATGCCACATTTATAATCACCCCGACGATTGTTCGGCGTCATTCTCCATCCTTTGAAATTTGCACTCATTAAATATAAAACCAAACAGGTACAAAGGCTTTGATTGGTGAGATACAATAAAATATAATGACGAAGATGAAACGTTAAGCTGTCCGCGTTCCCATACGGAAGGCTTTTGTAGACGGTAAAGATTTTGCTAGCCAATCAGAAACGAGCACATCGCAATTTAAGCCAATCAGCGATGAAGTTGTTTTTCTATTACTCGTACACTAGATGGAGACAGACTGCCGGAATTTAATTACAGACTACGGTCATGTGAAGGTTTGTATTCTTCAGTCAGGCTGAAAACAATGACGATTTTAGCTTTACAGAGAAGAACAGAGTTGTAGTTTTAGTGCGTTTCCATTACACTCTGTCAAACCACTGGTTGTAATTAACAATATCAGTCAAATCTGGAATAAGTTTCCCCCTGTGCCCCTCATGGAAACTTTACTCTATAAGATAAGATAAGATAAGATAAGATAACCTTTATTAGTCCCACACGTGGGAAATTTGTTTTGTCACAGCAGGAGTGGACAGTGCAAAAGTTATGAGGCAAAAATTAGAATACAATAAGAATAAATACAGTACACAACTGTACAGAATAGAATAAAATAAAATACTATATACAGTAGAATAAAATAAAATAAATATACAATAAGATAAAAATAGAATACAAATACAAATACTATATACAACTGAGTAAAAATACAACGATGACAGAAAGGATTATTGCACTTAGTATTATTGCATATGTATGGATGTGTGTGCTTGATCAGTTAAAGTCTTTATTATGGAGTCTGACAGCAGTGGGGAGGAAAGACCTGCGAAATCTCTCCATCCCACACCGTGGGTGCCGCAGTCTCTCTAAGTATAATGTATTTAATGAAACCATGCAAATGTTACATTCATACTGTGAATATTTACACGCACTCCAACTACATACAGATGATAGGTACGTGAAATTTTCAGTTCTGAAGAACACATTTAAGATAAGATAAGAACTTTATTTATCCTGAGGGAAATTCTTTTGTCATGAACATGCTCACTGCGGCAGGAGGAAAGAAAAGAAAAAAATGAGTGCACATGAATAGAATAGAATAAAATACTATACAATAAACTAAAATACAATAAAATAAAATAAAAATAACATACCTATCAATACAAGTGACATACGTCGCGCAATGAATAAAATAGTGTAGCAGCATATAATGGGAGAATGAGACAAACATTCAATCAATAACAAACAGATGAATAATAGTAAAAGACACATTACATTAATATTAATCCTAATTCATCTACAGATGACTCTGACTTACCTACACTTTTAAAAAACTACAACCAAATGATTTTTACTGCAAGAGTCCCAGTCTGAAGACTAAAGCTGGTTTGTGTTCTCTGAGCAGCTGTGATCATCAGTGTGATGGATCCATCAGGGTCTGAATACACTGCAGCAGCTTCATGTCTGTGATGTAGTGGAGCAGAAGCCAGCGTTATGTTTAATCTGTTTCAGATAATTCACTGCAGGAACCTTCACAAAGTGGATTCTGGGTAAACCTTCAGGGCTCACATCAGCAGGTGGGATAGGTGAGAAAAGGTGAGAGCAGAAGAAAGTTCTCAAAGATCAGGAGCATCTTTTAGCAGTGACTCCTTCTGGATCATAATCATATACCAGTGCAGGAATTTATTTCCACCGAGGAAAAAAAATTAAACAAACAAGCTCAAAAACATGATAATTCATTTGTTTGAAAAGTAATCAGAATGTAGGTGCACCAGTATTTAGCTTTTTGACAAAGTAACTAGTAATCTGTAGCCTATTACATTTGAAAGTAACAATCCCCATGCAGCAACATGCACCATTTAAGGAGAGGAATCCAGCAGCTCTCTAACAGTTAGAGAGCTGCTGTACAGCTTACTACTCTGTGAAAACTTACCTGTGTGTTTGCAGACCTGAGTCCTGTGCTTACCTGCTCGTCTCCTCCTTCCTCTCAGGACACCTGTTGGTGATTGTTCATTGTGACCTGCCTTACCCCGTCTCACCCTGCCTGCCTTCACTTGCTCACCTGCTTGGAAACTTGGAAGTCTTTCTTGGAGAAAATGAGGAGAAACTCACCTGCTGCGAGGAGACTCGACCTGAGTATGAAAGCTTTAAATCTCTTGACTGTGTCCTGCGTTTGAATCTTTTTGTGTTTGAATAGAAACCTCGGCTATATTTGACATGAACATGTACCAGAGTAACAGCACATATATGACCAGAAATTAGGAGGAGAATAAGATCACAGCATATACAGACAACTGAAGAAAACAGAAAAGGGCAACACCATCAAATCAAAAACGCCCGTCATCTGAGTGCACGTCTGCCTGAGTCACCCATAAGCAGAGCATCTCATAATGTGAGACCAAACTCGATTAAACGAGGAGTCCAGCTTCAGAGTTTTCTGTCTGGCTCTCTCTCCACCTCCATCAGACCATAAATGCCACGGCAGCTCCTCTGCTGCTTGGTGACTCACCGGTTTGTCAAAAAACATTGAAGCTGGTGTTTAACAGCACTCTGCCCCCGTTTATATTGGACTGAAACAATGTGGGGAGCAGGCATACCCCGTGGAGGAATAGGATTTCAACAGGTCACGTCTGAACGTTCCAGCTCAACTGTAAGCCAAAAAAACACAGTTTCCCATCAGCGTTTAGAGGTTCCACACCATCAGCCAAAACGTTTTGGGCTGTTGCTGAGTGTGTGGAGCTTTTCTGCACATCAGTATTGCACAAGCAACACACCTGCACACAACAAAAGTCAGCAATTCCCCATCAGTCAGACACAACCAGCACCTCACTGACTGTTTAAAGAAATGTGGCTGCCAGAGAGGGCGCAGACCAGGGGTCCCCAATCCCAGTCCACGAGGGCCGGTGTCCTGCAGGTTTTAGATGTGTCCTTGATCCATCACAGCTGATTTAAATGGATAAATTACCTTCTTAACATGTCTTGAAGTTCTCCAGAGGCCTAGTAAAGAACTAATCCTGTGATTCAGGTGTGTTGACCCAGGGTGAGATCTAAAACCTGCAGGACACCGGGATTGGGGGCCCCTGGCGTAGACTGTACCCGCTGTCAGCACAGACACTGACAGACATTTGGAAAGGAACGATCTTGGTTTTCACCCTGAATTCAGGACTTTGGTAATTTATTTATTTTTTTCTGAATGATCTCAGGTGTAAAAATCTACATGAAGGTTTTCTGTGTATGAATGTCACATGACCTCAGAGGTTAAATCTCTGAGGAATGCAAGCATCAGTCTGGAGGTATCACTTCTCCAGACAGCAGCGGGGATGCTGATTATTACTTCACCTTCATTTCTCATCATACTCCCATCGCTGTGGAAGACGCGGTGACCTGGAAATCCTCTGGCATGCTGCCAGAAACAGAACGGAGTCTGCTCAGTCTCGTTCTGTACTCGTCTCTCCTCTGTGTCAGTCTTTTCTGTTTGCACACACGCTTGCTGCCAGTCAAACAGTTGAGTCGAAGCGTTCCTCTTTTTTCCTCTGACTTTAATCCGAGTGCTAATTTCTGCACTGCAGCATCCTCTGGGACTGGACGCTCCCCTTTCCCATCTTGTGCAGATTGGGGGATTTCATTGGCGACCTTCTGGTCACAAGCTGGCATCTGAGCCCCGAGGCCACGGCTGCTCGCTGTGTTTCTCTGTGAAATGACCCTCTCATGTTGTTTGGCTTCCTCGTCTGATTTGGACCATTCTACATCTGTCTAAACTGCATCAGATCGGCCTGTTCTGAAGTAGATTACACGGAGCCAGATGGCTTTGTGGTTCAGTGGCGTGCCCTTGTGAAGTGAACGAGCGAGGAGCAGCGGCGGGGAGGAAGAGGAGGGCGCTGAATCAAAACAGGAAAACAGCTCAAATATTTATGGAAAACACATTTTTACATGCCGCTGATTTCCATGTTTCACTCTCCGTGTTAAACTTTAGCACACTGCTCCCTTCATTCAAGATCTCACACATCCGTTTCCACAGATCGGTGATGAAATAGAGGGCAGTGTAAAAACTGGTAATATATTCCTGTCACCCCGAGATCAAACACAATTACTCTGATTCATTTTAAAAATCCTGCAGTTCCAAGTTAACGAGCAAACGGGTGCATTGCTGAGTGATTTGGGTGGACTGACCCTTTAGATTACCCGGGGGCAGAAAGAAAAACATGAAAAATATGATTTCCCACAACAGATTATTAAAACAATCATTTGAACAATAATCTAGTTTATTTCTGGTCTGTGGATTCAGCCTCTCCTACAAACCAGGATCAAAGTGAAGATCTTGTGTCCAACATTATAACATGAAAAGTAATGAATGGACTTTAAAACTCATATGTTAGTGCACAGACACACAGCAAGCAGGTGAAACAGATCAAACGAATCACCCTCTAAGTTTCCTGTTTCCAGCTCTGAGCAGCTTCACCTTCTGCAGACGAGGACGAGCCTGAAGCAGAGGCGGAGCGGACACGACTGTGTTAAAGTGTCTGAGGAGCAAAGTGATCATAAGTTTCCTGCACACATGAATTCAGTTTTGCTCTTTGGTTATCTCTGGACTCCTGATGTCTCAGACCACAGCTGTACACATCTGTAGCTCACGTGTAAACCGTGTAAGTAATGGGAGCAGAGCTGTCGCAGCAGTCCTCTGAAGGCCAAAGGCAAGTCTCTGCAGCCCGTGTCAGTACGCTGACTTACGAAAAGCATCGTTCGGAGCCAGAGGCTGAGAGGATGGTGTGGACGTGACAGGACCACAGAGCGGCAGGGCGGGGTCACTCTGGAATTTATACGTCCACGCTTTATCTACGTGATGAAACTGTTCACCTTCAGACATCGTCAGGCTGGGTCTGGAGGATCCAGTCTGTCATTTAAAATCACAGACATGTCTTTTTTTAGAGTAAACCTCAGTGGTTGGTAAGTGTTACCTGTGGCCACCGTGCAGGTCAGCTGATCCAGGAGATGCTTGCAGGGATTGCACCGCTAAAAATGGTTCACAGCTCAGCAAGTAAACTCAAACCTCAGTGTGTTTATGTGACCGAGGCCATGGGCCCACTGTTTTTACAACTATTTGCTTTTTTCTGGTTTTTTGGTTTGAACTGTGCTTCGTCTCTCGACTGTATCTGCCATCCTACAGTACATGCTACCGGGGTGTTTCTGCTTACATCTCAGGTTACTCCAAACTATTTAAGATCCAGATAAGAGATAAGAGTCTACATACAGCTCAGGGTCCTGCGGTCCAGGTGGAGCTGCTACAGGTCTGTCCAGGCTGTAAACCACCCGCAAAGGTCAGCCGAACGGCTCAGAGCTCCATCGTTTCTTTCTTACTTTCACGAAGAAATACAATAGACATGTGGATTAAACCTGGTTTAGCTGGTTAACAAAGATTTCACACGCACGTTTCAGTTAACAGTGTGGTGAAGGTAAAGTTTTTAGTTTGACCAAAAATGCATAAAGGCCGAACGGCTCAGAGCTCCATCGTTTCTTTCTTACTTTCACGAAGAAATACAATAGACATGTGGATTAAACCTGGTTTAGCTGGTTAACAAAGATTTCACACGCACGTTTCAGTTAACAGTGTGGTGAAGGTAAAGTTTTTAGTTTGACCAAAAATGCATAAAGTTATCAGAACTTTTTCCTTGATTGGAAAACATGCAGGTATGATGTGATGCTAAATTTTCAAAATAAAAGCATGCACATAAAATATACACAATAAAAAGCTATTAAAATAGTGCCTGCAGTGAAGACAAAGAGACATAGAGTGTCATTTGTGTTTTGTATTGTGTGTGTGTTGTGTTTGTTTGTTTTTTGTCTCTCTGTATGGACAGACTGCAAATCAATTTTCCACTGGGGACATGAAAGTTACCATTGACATTGAAATCTATTGAAAAAAAAAAAAAGACACAGACACTATAGAAAAGTTAAATTAGCTTTCCTTAAAGAAATACTGACTGCTGTTTTTAGCTCAAACTCTAGAGGTGCAGCTGCTGTAGATTTGACTACATTCCAGCTGTTTTTCTCAGTTTGGTCAGTATCTGCAGGTCAGCTGCAAACTGACTTTTCCTTATGAGTGAACATTTTCACACAAAAATGTGTTTCATAGGTTACTACGTTATTATCTAATAGTTCACATCAAATGTGGTCCACGAATGTAAAGTGAGAGCAAGCAGTCTTCGCGTCCTTCATGCTACAACAAACCTGAAGAGTGTGGCAGACTCTTCTAGATTTCTAGACGATCACCAATGCTCCACTTGGAGAGCTGATGTTAGAGCACGCTGAAGCTGTTCTGGACACTTGTGCAGGCTTTGCCTTTGACGGTCACCTGCCTGCCCGTCTCCGTCTCTCAATGCATCAAATCTAAAGTGCAAATACATCAAAACCATCTGAACTCAGCAATGGAGCGAGAAATAAAATATGGTTTACATATCTAGGCCTCCTGAGAGGGCAGTAACTTGGAAAAAAAGCTGACACTGAGCTCTGAACATGTCTCCAGTCAAATCTCATAATTATATAATTACAAATCAAATTTAGCTTTAAATGCCAGCAGCTTCCTCCAAACGCACCACAGACTCATTCACTAAACTTTATAATCGACTCATATTCATTTTGCATTAAAAAACCCACACTGGCTCTTTAATGTCATCCCCATTTCCCTTTAAAATCATCTGAGACCGAGAATTGGAAATCATTAGTGCATGGCCTGATTGCAGCATAATCTCTAATCATGACTGAGGTGACGGTCTAATTTTACCCACCGACACGCAGTCCCCAGATTTGGAGCTAAAAACCACATCTAAGTCAGATTTGGGATGAAAGTGTGAGGAATGAGACATACAGAGGTGATTCCTTCAAAGACCGCGTGCAAAAATAAAACTCATTGTTGCACATTTCTATTTACTTCTATTGTTTTTATCTCTTCAGCACCTTCCATGTCTGCAGTGCTCCACTGTTCATCTGTGCAGCTTAGATAACGCTTTTGCTTGGACCGAATGAAATGATCGAAATCCCTGCGACCAGCGATCCCTGACACACAGACATACGCACAAACACACACACTCTGAACCTAAGGCCAGCATTGTCCAGTGATGCCCTCTGCTGCACTGAGATAGCGTTCACTGTTTAACTGTCAGCGTCTGATGGATGACTGCACACGTATAAACTGGAGCATTACACCAGAAAAGGTCAAATGCCAAACACTGTAAACAGCGGTTACATAAAGTTTAGTGTCAGTTATTCCAAACGAGAGCTCTCATAAAGCTGGCTGTCACCAAACTCTCCAAATTTAGTGTGTGTGGTGATGGTTCTGGAGGTTAAAAGAAAGCATCGCTGTTAACAAACAGCTCGATGACATTAATTGGGACAGTTAATACTTTTATTCTTACTTCTTCATGTACCTGGTTACGTTAAAGTCACTGTTTCAGTGCTGAGTACCTCATTTTAAATTAACATACAGGGAGACAGATGATCTGACAAGCCTAGGCTGTGCAATTGAGAGACACACCAAGGTAACAGGAAACAGCTGAAGCTAATCAAGCTTACAAAAACAGGGGAAGTAAACCTAAGACTACCAAAATAAAAAAGGAAGTCACTAGCTAAACATAGAGATGGGCTGTATCCCAATTCACTGTCTGCACGCTTGAAGTACGCATTTTAAGTGTGTGGATAATTTTGCCGCAAAATACGGCAGAAGAAGAGTGAACTGTCAAAAGTAAGTACTGAATATGACGTCACTCATTTATGTGCAAATGTTTAATAATGAAGAGCAGTTGTCAGCCACCTCCTGTACATGGATGACATCAAGCTGTATGCCAAGAGTGAACGAGACATCGATTCACTGATCCACACTACCAGGCTATACAGCAATGACATTGGAATGTCGTTCGGACTGGAGAAGTGTAGTTGGATGGTAACAAAGAGAGGGAAGGTAGTCAGAACTGAGGGGATTGAACTACCAGAAGGCAACATTGCAGACATAGAGGACAGTTACAAGTACCTGGGGATCCTGCAGGCGAATGGGAACCATGAAGAGGCCGCTAGAAAAGCTGCAACCACCAAGTACCTGCAGAGGGTCAGGCAAGTCCTGAGGAGTCAGCTGAACAGTAAGAACAAGATCCGGGCCATCAACACGTACGCCCTGCCCGTGATCAGGTATCCTGCTGGGGTAATAGGCTGGCCAAAGGAGGAGATAGAAGCCACTGACATAAAGACAAGAAAGCTCCTTACCATGCATGGAGGGTTTCACCCCAAGTCCAGCACCCTGAGGCTGTACGCTAAGCGGAAGGAAGGGGGCCGGGGACTGGTGAGTGTCAGCACCACAGTCCAGGATGAGACAATGAACATCCAAGAATACATTGGGAAGATGGCCCCAACTGACCGAGTGCTCAGTGAATACCTCAGGCAGCAGAAACCCAAGAAAGAGGAGGGAGACGAGGAACCATCATGGAAGGACAGGCCTCTGCACGGTATGTACCACCGGCAGATAGAGGAGGTGGCTGATATCCAGAAATCCTACCAGTGGCTGGACAAAGCTGGACTGAAAGACAGCACAGAGGCACTAATCATGGCAGCACAGGAACAAGCTCTGAGCAAAAGATCCATAGAGGCTGGGGTTTATCACACCAGGCAAGACCCAAGGTGCAGGCTGTGTAAAGATGCCCCAGAGACAATCCAGCACATAACAGCAGGGTGCAAGATGCTAGCAGGCAAGGCATACATGGAACGCCATAACCAAGTGGCTGGCATAGTGTACAGGAACATCTGTGCCGAGTATAACCTGGAAGTCCCGAGGTCAAAATGGGAGATGCCCCCAAGGGTGGTGGAGAATGACCGAGCTAAGATCCTGTGGGACTTCCAGATACAGACGGACAAAATGGTGGTGGCTAACCAACCAGACATAGTGGTAGTAGACAAACAGAAGAAGACGGCCGTAGTGATCGATGTAGCGGTTCCGAATGACAGCAATATCAGGAAGAAGGAACACGAGAAGCTGGAGAAATACCAAGGGCTCAGAGAAGAGATCGAGAGGAAGTGGAGGGTGAAGGTAACGGTGGTCCCCGTGGTAATCGGAGCACTAGGTGCGGTGACTCCCAAGCTAGACGAGTGGCTCCAGCAGATCCCGGGAATAACATCGGAGATCTCTGTCCAGAAGAGCGCAGTCCTGGGAACAGCTAAGATACTGCGCAGGAACCTCAAGCTCCCAGGCCTCTGGTAGAGGACCCGAGCTTGAAGGACAAACCGCCCGCAGGGGTGTGCTGGGTGTGCTGGGTGTTTGTTTTTAATATAAAAAAAAAAAAAACACCCAGCATTAATATATATATATATATATATATATATATATAAAAAAAAACACCCAGCACGCCCCTGCGGGCGGTTTATCCTTCAAGCTCGGGTCCTCACCAGAGGCCTGGGACTTGAGGCATTAGCTGTTCCCAGGACTGCGCTCTTCTGGACAGAGATCTCCGATGTTTTTCCAGAGCCACTTGGGAGTCACCGCACCTAAATTACCACGGGGACCACCGTTACCTTCACCCTCCCTCGAGCTCTTCTCTGAGCCCTTGGTATTTCTCCAGCTTCTCGTGTTCCTTCCTGATATTGTCCCATTGGGAACCGCTACATCGATCACTACGGCCGTCTTCTTCTGTTTGTCTACCACCAGTTGGTTCACCACCAGTCTGTATCTGGAAGTCCCACAGGATCTTAGCTCGGTCATTCTCCACCACCCTTGGGGGCATCTCCCATTTTGACCTAGGTTTAGGAATACTCGGCACAGATGTTCCTGTACACTATGCCGGCCACTTGGTTATGGCGTTCCATGTATGCCTTGCCTGCTAGCATCTTGCACCCTGCTGTTATGTGCTGGATAGTCTCTAACATCTTACACAGCCTGCCTGGTGTGATGAGCCAGCCTCTATGGATCTTGTACTTGTTCTTGTGCTGCCATGATTAGTGCTTCCGTGCTGTCTGCCGGTGGTACATACCGTGCAGGGGCCTGTCCTTCCATGATGGTTCCTCGTCTCCCTCCTCTTTCTTGGGTTTCTGCTGCCTGAGGTATTCACTGAGCACTCGGTCAGTTGGGGCCATCTTCCCAATGTATTCTTGGATATATATATATATATATATATATATATATATATATATATATATATATATATATATATATATATATATATATATATATATATATATATGAGTTTATCTGAAGTATGTCACATTTCTCTGTTTGTTGTGCACTAAATGCCCAGATCGGTCTGCATATAATCAAGTGTTCACATGCAGTGATGAGAGGATGCCTCTAACAACACATTACCATCAAAGAACAGGACAGGTGAACCAGTTTCTCAGCATGACTAAATGACATCACAATGAAGAGTTTTATCTGAGTCCTCAGAGCAGAGCTGATTGATCTGCAGCTTCTGACAGACAGACAGCAGCTGCTCTCTCTGATACTGCCTCTGGTGTCTCGCCCTTTTCTTTTTTAACCTGCGGCTCTGTGTGTCAATAAAGAATGACTCACCTGGGCTCCCAGAAGACACGATAAACCCTCTAATCTTTCAGCGTGCTCTCTCACTTGTTTTTATGAAGATTCAGTGCAATTAAAATCAGCCTATGCAGATCCAATTTAAAGTCCGGTGTCTGTAGTCATGATGACGGGATCAAATGTACACTGTATGCTGCCTTTATCAATAAAATCTAACTTTGAAGCACCTTTCATCTATCCATCCATCCATCCATCCATCCATCCATCCATCCAGTCATCCATCATCCATCCATCCATCCATCATCCATCCATCAGTCATCCATCCATCATCCATCCATCCATCATCCATCCATCAGTCATCCATCCATCATCCATCCATCCATCCATCCATCCATCCATCCATCCATCCATCCATCCATCCATCAGTCAATGCATCCATCCATCCATCCATCCATCCATCCATCCATCCATCTATTCATCCGTCTGTCTGTCCATCCGCCCATCCATCCATCCATTCGTCCATCATCTATCCATCCATCCATTCATCCATCCATCCATCCATCCATGCATCCATCCATGCATCCATCATCCATCCATCTGTCCGTATGTCCATTCGTCCATCCATCCATTTGTCCATCATCTATCCGTCTGTCCATCCGTCCATCCATCCGTCCATCCATCCAGTGGATAAAATCATGCATTGCTGGATTACAGTTTTTCTCCATTGGTTTGGCTCATTTCTTGAAACAGAACATGGACAAACCTCCAAACCTCTTGGCAAATGTTCACAACAGAATGGCATTTCTCATTCATTTTATCAAATGGCAAATGCCTTAGTACATGTCTCAATTGTCTCAGTGCATCTTTGCAAATGATTAAGTACAAGTAGCCTACAGTTATACAGTTAGCCCACATTTAGCACATTTTCCAAATGAATAGATCTTGTAGATCTAAACTGATTAGTTGATTCTCAGTCTAATGATCATTCTCTCCAAAACATGTCAGCATGATTTCATTGTATAAGTACTCGCATGCACAACTGTCTGTTCAATTGTCAAAATTGGTCAAGAAAATAATACCATGAATACCATATATGAATTTCTTTGAATATTTGATAAATTGATGACAGTCAGGTGAAACTAGACTAACGAAGGGGGAGTGTCACACACAGGTGTGTTCCATGATTGTGTGCTGCCAAACATAGATATATAGAGCTTGACCAGAGCCAGTCCGATCTCTGAACATGGATAGACAAGGCCAAGCAAACGGACAAGGGGACGTTCTTCCTTGAGGAGGAGGAGGAGAAGACTGAGAAGACTGAGAATGCGTGGTGGAGGAATAGGGGGAAGAGGCCGAGGTGCGCGAAGACACTGTGCTGTCCCGAATGAAATTCGGGCCACAATTATAGACCACGTCATAAACCATGGCCTCACAATGGCAGAGGCAGGTCGTCGAGTGCAGCCTAATGTGCCTCGATCTACAGTCTCCTCCGTCATCCACACCTTTCGCAGTGAAGTTACTGTGAGTAAAACAATAATACAATTACACTGGTAACTTACTGTATTCCACGACAACCTCGCATGGGTGGCAGAGGAAAACTGCTCATTGAACAACAGGAAAGAGAGATTTGTAACATGGTAATGGCAAATAATGCCATCACATTGAGACAGATCCGTGATTCCATCCTTCAGGACAATCATATATTCCAGAATATAAACACAATAAGCATCTCCGGGTTTGACATCACAGGTTTTGAAGAAGCATCAGATGACAATGAAACAAATCTACAGGGTACCATTTGAGAGGAACTCTGACAGAGTGAAGGAGCTCTGACAGAGTGAAGGAGCTGCGCTACCAGTATGCAAATGTAAGTCAGTTACTGGTTGTCTCTCATTATAACCTTACCTGTAATCACAGTAAGCAGTAGTTCACTTATTTGGTTTCAATACCTCCTTTACCTGCTTTCAGAATCAGTATTTGCTTCATCTGACTTCAACAATTTCAACAGAAAACTGCAGTTTACTGTATGATACAATTCTCATTATAATCCTTATCAAATCTATCTAATACTGTAGGTTTTACTGTAACATCTCAGTAAGTCATCAGTATTTCCCACTCCCCTTTCTATCAAATACCCCTGCAGTACTTCCTCATAGGCCTATCACTGGCCTGTAGTATTTTGAACCTGTGGGGGAGAACATGTAATTGTCTAACTGTAGTATATGACTCTTCTGTATGACTGATTTTATGTTCTTTACTCTATTTTAGAGAATAATGGCATTGGAAGGACATGAGACCCCTCACATCCTGGTGTTCGTGGATGAAGCTGGCTTCAACCTGGCCAAGGGCCGAAGACCGTAATATTATTGGCCACTGGGCCACAGTGGATGTCCCAGGTCAGCGAGGGGGCAATATAACTATGTGTGCTGCCATTTCTGAAAATGGTGTGGCCACTCACATCCCCAGTCTTGGCCCATACAACACATACAAGCTCCTCATCTTCTTGGATCGCCTTTATACCGATTTTATCCCTGAAAATGAGAGAGGTCTCATAGGACCTCACCTACCCATTTATGTAATTGTGTGGGACAATGTCAATTTCCACCATAGCCCACTCATTAGGGGCTGGTTTGCAACGCATCCAAGGATGGTCATGGGGTTCCTACCACCTTACTCTCCTTTCCTCAATCCGATAGAGGAGTTTTTTTTTCTGCTTGGAGGTGGAGAGCATCATGCCCAGGATCAGCCGTCCCAGGGGCGTGCATGCCGCAACCATCAATGCAGGGGATGGTTGCGGCATGCACGCCATTTCTTCCCTCGTTGCATCGCAAGAGAAAGTATCCGCTGTGATGTGGACGAGAATCTGTGGCCAGACGGACAACAGCGTGTAAATAATCAGGAGGGTGAAGACAGTGGACAAGAGCGGGAGAATGAGTACAGCGACCACTGAATAAGTCCTTGTTTTTTGATTTTGTGTTCATACAATTTACTACTGTAATGTACATTTTCTTTTTACATATGTATGAAACTTTCTTTGCGTGTGAATAAAAAATGGTTATCATTTCCTTGGTAGTGTGAGTGCAATCTGTGATGTCAAACCTTGGAGGCTACTCTTTTCTGTTGTATATTGTTGCCATAGTGACAAAACATCTAAACATTTTGTATGGCAGTACTCACACAATACCAAAGGGATGATGCATTTTGGGGGCACTGACCATTCAGATTAGAAAGAAATGTAGTTTTGACACATGAGGGAACTGTTTTAGGGGAAATATGAGCTTTTGCAGGTGGACCATGTTGTTGTGATCAACCATCCAGGTTTATTTTGACAAAAGCACCAAGAATGATGAGGATGTCCGATCTGTGTCGAGAAATGAGCCAAAGCTATTGAGAAGTCGTCTGGGGCTGGGCGCTCATGTATGTACTGGCTCACTCCTGGTTGCCGATTGGCGGGGCCTGGCTCCTGTGGCCCAGCTGGGCCCCTTCCGGGGGGTGGGGTGCCCTCAGGCCTCTGGCCTCTGGGCCTGAAACTCGGTCCTCTCTGGCACAGCTGGCTGCTGGCAGAGCCCGCGGGCACGCCACTGCAACCCCCTCTGGCCTCTGCTCCGTAGCTGCTGGGTGACCTCTCGTTTGGGGCTCTACTCAGCTCTTCCCAGGAGGGTGGCATGGTTCCCCCCCTTTTGGTGGTCCTCCTCGGGTCCTCGTACTCTGGGGCCTCTGGATGTCTGGGGCCTGGATCTCCTCCATACCTGCTTCATGCCCTGGGGGACGGGGCTATGGCTCCCCACACTCCCTAGCAGATCATTACATGGAGAAATCTTTGGAAAACAAGCATGCTGATCCACACAGGTATGCACACAGGTGTACACACAGGTGTTCACAGACGCGGACTACAGCTTTCTTGGCTGCTGCCTCAAAGCACATTGTGCGCTGTCTATCTTGCGTGCTGCACAATATCGTTGTCATGGATCGCTGTGTGGCAAGCAGGAGGAGGACCCAAATGCATAACTCACAGACACGGGGATGAACTCGAGAAACACAGCTTTAATGCTGGCACGGCAGAACACAGGAAATACAAAACTAAACTGGGGAAAAGTAAACTAACACTCGCAGGTAGACACAGGAAGATCCACACAACATGAGGGAGAACGCGACGCCGAACAGAGGGAGACGCAGACAGAAATACACAGAGGGTTAACGAGGAAAGTGGGAACACACGGGGAACACACGGGGAACATACGGGGAACACACGGGGAACACAGCTGACACAGATAACCATAACGAGACAGGGCGGGGTGAACATAACACTGACGGGAGACAGGCAGAGTCAAACAGGAAGTACAGAGGTTCAAACAGGAGGAGAGAGAGCACGGGGAAAAACACAGACATAACGGGCTGAGGAAGACATGGAATAAAACACGAGGGCTCACAGTTACACAGGGGCACACAGGAGGTAACCAAATAAGGAACATCTTAACAGAAGAACCTAGGAACCAAGGCATGACTAGGGGATGAAATACAAAACATACAAAAACCGAGAATACCGGGCCCACATGGCCCGGGTCCATGACATCACCCCCCCCCCTTAAGGGCTGGCACCCGACAGCCCAAACCCAGGAACCAAAACACAAGCAAAACAGAAAACACCCCACCCAGGGCGGGAGGCGGGGGACCAGGACCGAGGGACCAGAACAGGAAACAAAAACGAACAACAGAAAACACAGGAGCACAAGACCATAGTTCAAATAAAGTTCAGGGGGCCGACCCAGAGCCCACCGGCACAAAAGTTCACGGGTCACACGGTCGGGGGGCCGAGCTGGTCCGGAGGCCGGCCGTGCACAAGGCAACGGCGGCGACGAAGGAGCAGACTGAGCAGTTCAGGGGGCCGACCGCGCAGAAGGCAGCGGCGGCGGCGAAGGAGGCGGAGCAGTTCAGGGGGCCGGCCGCGCGGAAGGCAGCGGCGGCGGCGAAGGAGGCGGAGCAGTTCAGGGGGCCGGCCGCGCGGAAGGCAGCGGCGGCTCTCCAGTGTCAGGCGTACTGGCCGAGGCCCGGTGGGCACAGGACCAGACAAGGCAGGACCAGACGAGGCAGGACCAGACGAGGCATAGGCTGAAGCTGGACCAGGAGGAGCAGAAGCCGAAGACTCTGAGGCTGGGCCAGGCGAGGACGAAGACTCTGAGGCTGGGCCAGGCGAGGACGAAGACTCTGAGGCTGGGCCAGGCGGAGCTGCAGAGGCTGATGGAGGCTGAACGGGCCCCTCGGACCCTCCAGCGGAGACAGGAGGCTGAACGGGCCCCTCGGACCCTCCAGCGGAGACAGGAGGCTGAACGGGCCCCTCGGACCCTCCAGCGGAGACAGGAGGCTGAACGGGCCCCTCGGACCCTCCAGCGGAGACAGGAGGCTGAACGGGCCCCTCGGACCCTCCAGCGGAGACAGGAGGCTGAACGGGCCCCTCGGACCCTCCAGCGGAGACAGGAGGCTGAACGGGCCCCTCGGACCCTCCAGCGGAGACGAGGAGGTGCTGGCCGGGCTGAGCAGAGCCGCCAGCGGAGACGAGGAGCGGGAGGGGTCCTCCTGAACCCCCAGCGGAGACGGATGCAGAGCCAGCGGGTGCGGGGACCTCTGGCACCTCGGGCGCTGACTGTAGCGGCACAGGGCACACAGCCGGCTTAGGATGCAACGGCTGGGGCTGTGTAGGGCAAACAGTCAGTTTAAAGTGTGTCAGCACCGCGTAATCCTCAGCTGGCAAAGAAGGCTCACAAAGGCTTCCAGCTGAGGTGGGCAGTGACTGAACGGGTTGCTGGACTAAGCACTGAGCTGGTGACAGAGACAATAACTGAGCTGACAAACTAACAGGCAATGAGGCAAAGGACTGAGGCGGTAACGGAGCGGATGACTGAGCAGACTGTGGAGCTGATGGCTGCGCTAAAGACAGGGGTGCATGTCGCAGTGATGGCGAAACAGCAGGTAGTGGAACCGATGACTGAACAGGAGATGGAGCTGCTAACTGTGCTAAAGCCTGGACTGGTGACAAAACAAGAAACTGCGTAAACAACTGAGCTACAGACTGTGTTATGGATAGTAAAGCCAGTTGAAGTGGTAGTTGCGTTTGTGGTTGAGCAGGTGTCTGACTCTGGGTTGCTCTCCTTCTGGGAACAGGAACAGGTGCTAGGCCTGGCTGAACACCAGCCATCCCCACCCGAGAAACAGATACGGGTGCAGGGACGAGCTGGGCTCTGGCTGCCTTTACCCTGGGGGCCGGTGTAGGAGCAGGAGCTAGCTGGACCTCTGTCGCTCCCACCCGAGGAACTGAGACGGATGCAGGAGTCGGCATGGTCACGGCTGACCTCACCCGGGGAACCGGAACAGGCACAGGCAATGGCTGGGTGTCCATCAACCCCACCCGAGGAGCAGGTACGGGAGCCGGGATGAACGGAGCCTCTGCCAGGCTGGGGACAGAAGCAGGGACCAGCTGGACCTCAGCCACCCTCACCCGAGGAGCTGATACGGGTGCAAGGGAGAGCTGGGCCCGCGCTGCCCTGGTTACAGGAACTGGAGGCGGAGAGCGGAGTTCGGGAGCAGTAACAGACACTGGGAAAATCAAGTTAGTGGAGCCAAACACAGTTTTAGCAAACAGAGATTCATGGCGAGTCACTCCTGGCAACTCTGTAGGCCTTAAGCTGTCCATGTTAGGAGTAGCAGTCTCTAAAACAGTCATAGCTGTCATGAATCGCTGTGTGGCAGGCAAGCAGGAGTGGTGGACCCAAAATGCAGAACTCAGACACGGAAGTGAAACTTAAGGCGCAGCTTTATTGCTGGGAAAAACCTCGTACAAACTAAACTCACCAAAAGAAAACCAAAAGTCAGAACAGAGGAACCAAGGACTGAAACACTGGAAAGAAACACTAAACTGGAGCAGGAGACCAAACACTGGGAACATAGAAGCAGAACACACAGCTAGTTGAGGGTACGACGCGACACTGACACAGAGAAACACAGGGCTTAAATACACAGACGGCAGTAATCAAGGGATGAGAGACAGGAGGGGAACACACCTGGGAGAAATCACAGCTGACGAGACTGAGCACACTCACATATGACACAAACCTTCACAATAAAACAGGAAACTCAGACACATGGAACCAGACAAGACATTGAACTAAACAGACAGATTCACAAACAGATGGGGTGACACCATAGACAGAGACAGACTCAAAGGCAGACCAAATATAACACACAGAACTCAAACAATAATAATCATCATCATCATAAACTAGAAAATGATAACTAAAAGCGCTGGGTCACCGACCCAGGACCATGACAGTACCCCCCCCTCAAGGGCGGGCTCCAGACCGCCCAACAGAAGCACAAAAAACAGCCAAAAACAGAAAACAACCCCACCAGGGCGGGCGGCGGGGGACCAGGAAGGAGGGACAGAGCCCAGAAAGACCCAGAAGGTCAAGTTCAGGGGGCCGACCCGGAGGCCGACAGCGCAGGAGGCCAAAACGGTTCAGTTCCGGGGGCCGACCGTGCGGACGGCAACTGCGACGACGGGCAAACAGTTCCGGGGGCCGGCCGTGCGGAAGGCAACGGCGGCGGCGAAGGAGGCGACGTGGAAACAGTTCAGGAGGCCGGCCGTGCGCAAGGCAACGGCGGCGACGAAGGAGACGACGGAGCAGTTCAGGAGGCCGACCGCGCGCAAGGCAACGGCGGCGACGAAGGAGACGACGGAGCAGTTCAGGAGGCCGACCGCGCGGAAGGCAGCGGCGGCCCTCCAGTCCCAGGCGTGCTGGCCATGGCCTGGTGGGCACAGGACCAGACGAGGCAGGACCAGACGAGGCAGGACCAGACGAGGATGACGAGGATGCAGAGGCTGGACCAGACGGGGATGACGAGGATGCAGAGGCTGGACCAGACGGGGATGCAGAAGCGGAGGCCGGACCAGGCAAAGCAGCTGATGAGGAAGCCGAAGCTGGACCAGGCAAAGCAGCTGATGAGGAAGCCGAAGCTGGACCAGGCAAAGCAGCTGATGAGGAAGCTGAAGCTGGACCAGGCAAAGCAGCTGATGAGGAAGCTGAAGAGGAGGCCACTGCAGGTGATGCGGAGGCTGGACCAGGCGAGGATAAAGACACGGAGGCTGGACCAGGCGAGGATGAAGACACGGAGGCTGGACCAGGTGAAGCGGATGAAGCCGAAGCATGCGCTGGACCAGGCGACGCTGAGGATGCTGAATCCGGACCAGGCGACGGCGTGGAGGATGCAGCAGAGGCCGGGCCAGGCAACGGCGTGGAGGATGCAGACGGAGGCGTTGCAGCAGGTGGCGGCATGGATGAAACCGCTGCTGCAAGCGCAGATGAGGCTGCTGGTGGAGCAGCTGGAGGCTGGACGGGCTCCTCGGGCCCCCCAGCAAAAACAGTCTCAGAACCAGTGGGCACTGGAGCCCCTGGCACACACAGAACAGAACCAGCAGGCGCGGGGGCCTCTGGCAGGAACGCAACAGAACCAGCAGGCGCGGGGGCCTCTGGCAGGAACGCAACAGGACCAGCAGGCGCGGGGGCCTCTGGCAGGAACGCAACAGGACCAGCAGGCACACGGGCCTCTGGCAAACACATGGCAGACTGCAGCTGCACAGAGCATTGAGTCTGCTCAGGCAGCAACGGCCGGGTGCGGTCCTCAGCTGGCTTCTTAACCGCCAGGGGTCCAGAGTCTGCTGGGGGCTGAAACCCAGCCTCTGGGGAGGCCCTGGAGTGAATCTCAGTCTCAGAGCTGGCCAGCTTTTGAGGACTGATAACAATATTGTTTGGTTTGTCTCTCTGATTAGAATTCAAGGTTGTGGAACAGTTCTGTAAGGGTTGGATAGACATAGCTTGCTGTACCGGAGGTGTAGGTGAAGATGATGGCTGTATAGGTGGCTGAGCTGAGGGCAACTGAGGAAAAGGTCGGGAAAATGATGGTTGTGAAGTTTGAAACCGAGCTGACGATAAGGCTGATGATTCCTCTACCAACTGAGCTATTGACTGAGCTAAGGATTGAAATAAGGTTTGTAGTAAGTCAGGCTGTGGATGTGACTGTGCTATGGGAAGCGAGGCTGAATGTGGTGGAGGTGGCGACTGAGCTTCGGGCCGGGCGGCTAACAGAGCCTCGGGCCGGGCGGCTAACAGAGCCTCGGGCCGGGCGGCTAACAGAGCTTCGGGCCGGGCGGCTAACAGAGCTTCGGGCCGGGCGGCTAACAGAGCTTCGGGCCGGGCGGCTAACAGAGCTTGGGGCGAAAATGGTGGTGGTGGAGTTGGTGTCTGGGCTACAGGCGGCTTCTGAGCAGGGAACACAGGACACTGAGCTACAGGTGGCTGCTGAGCAGGTGACACTGGAGACTGAGCTACAGACGGCTGCTGAGCAGGGGACTGAGCTGAAAGCGGACGGGCAGCTGACTGAATAAACATAGCTCCAGAATAAACAGTTCCAGATGAAACAGTCTTAACTCCTGGGTCCGAGGGAGCATCAGAAGCACAGTCTTTTGAACCAAAGTGGAAACGATCGCTCTCAAAATGAATACTGTCATTTTCTGGAACAGGTGGAATAGAGGATCTAGAGTTCATGAAGCTGACGTTAGCGGCCTTGGGGGAAACGGTACGTTTATCCCTCGACACAGAAGGCGAATGTAGGGGGACTTTGTCACTCACCCTAGGCGGTTGGTCGAGAAGAGTCCCAGGCTCCTGCCGGAGCCGTGAGTGCTGGCGGCACGTTCGCCGCTTCCAAGTTGAAGAGGGAGAAGGGCTGGCTGAAGGTGATGTGGGAAAACTCGGCTGCAGTTGCTCCTGCTGCGGTGTGGAAATGTTGGGTGCACTGGGGGGGACAATGATAATCCCCAGCATTTTATAAAATGCCTGTGCTGGTGTGAGCTGATTGCTTGCAGGCTCGTAGTAATCCTCCCGGGACCGGCTGGAGCGTTTTCTGCGAGACCTGGGCGTCTGCGGAGAGGAAGCAGGTGAGTGGACCGAAGGGTAAGCAGCTAGTGAGGAACGGCAGCACGGAGGCCCTCCAAGCGCTAGCCGAGTCCCGTCAAAACGGGAGCTGCGCTTCCACGGTGAGTCCGCTGGATCCATTACTGGTCGCGTCGTTCTGTCATGAATCGCTGTGTGGCAGGCAAGCAGGAGTGGTGGACCCAAAATGCAGAACTCAGACACGGAAGTGAAACTTAAGGCGCAGCTTTATTGCTGGGAAAAACCTCGTACAAACTAAACTCACCAAAAGAAAACCAAAAGTCAGAACAGAGGAACCAAGGACTGAAACACTGGAAAGAAACACTAAACTGGAGCAGGAGACCAAACACTGGGAACATAGAAGCAGAACACACAGCTAGTTGAGGGTACGACGCGACACTGACACAGAGAAACACAGGGCTTAAATACACAGACAGCAGTAATCAAGGGATGAGAGACAGGAGGGGAACACACCTGGGAGAAATCACAGCTGACGAGACTGAGCACACTCACATATGACACAAACCTTCACAATAAAACAGGAAACTCAGACACATGGAACCAGACAAGACATTGAACTAAACAGACAGATTCACAAACAGATGGGGTGACACCATAGACAGAGACAGACTCAAAGGCAGACCAAATATAACACACAGAACTCAAACAATAATAATCATCATCATCATAAACTAGAAAATGATAACTAAAAGCGCTGGGTCACCGACCCAGGACCATGACAATAGCACAGGAAGATCCAGGTTTAGCAGAGTCAGAGTCAGTAATACCGAGCACAAAGGGATCCGTTGCGGACACAGGAGCATTCACACAGACCGTTTCTAAATATACAGGTTGGAGAGCAGCATAGTCTAGGAGTGGAGACACACCATTCACAGTCTCACACTCAGCAGGTACAGAGACCGCAGAACTGTTAACTTCACAGTGCTGTTCATAAGTATGCGGCTCAAAAACGGTCCTTTGCTTCTCTACGGTCTGTGAGTTAAATGCAGCTGACCTGGGAGGAGCACAGGAAACATAGTCGCTCTCAAACATGGGCGTGAGGGTAGGCACTGCAGGACCAGAATTAACAGACCCAGAATTACCAGACACGGAGTTAATGGCCTCAGGGATGACGCGCATGGAACTTACAGCGCCAGAATTCTTTAATTCAGCATGAACGGCAGTCTCTAGGGGGGTAATGAACTCAGTCTCGTGCGTAACAGGTGCGTAGGTGAACTTAGAAACATTATGAGGCCTGGAAACACAGTCATATTCAAACTTATTATTAGTTTCTGATGTGCTACGGACCTGAAAAACGGCGGGCTCAGGAGCAGGATATTGTCCGAGCCGGTCCGACTTGGAAGTAGCATCGAAGAAGCAGTCAGAGTCACTCACCACCGGAGTTTGCTCAATAACTTTAGGGCGGCGGCGGCGTGAGCGCCGTTTTTTCCGGGGAACTGTGCCGTGAGTTCCCGAGGCTATAGGCGCAGGCACCTCGGAGATGTCGGCTGGCTGAGCCGATGACGGGCCGGGCCGCATTGAAGTGACCGGGAGCTTGTGCAGCTCCGAGCGTGGAAGTCCCAGGAAGAGCGCAAAGGACTGCAGCGGGGATAGGCTGCTTGTCGGAGGCACGAAATCTCTCCTCGGCCGCCGAGTAACCCTCTTCTTTGCGCAGGACATGTGCGGCGACTGGGGAGGTGAACCGGAAGTTGAGAAGGCCGGAGGAGTTGTGGCAGGCGATAGGCTGAATCCTCCAACTCTTATCGCCGTGGGACGATGTGGGGAAAAGGCAGCAGCGTTTGCAGTTTGGAGGCTGCTCGGCCCACCTAGAGCCAATCGAGTCCCATAAAAGGCGGACTCGTGCTCCCGGGCATGCCGAGCCTCCTGCCTTCTCCTCTCGTTAGGGAAGGCAGAGTCTGCACGCTGCCGGTTCCGTACGGAGTTTGCTGGGTCCATTACTGGTCGCGTTCTTCTGTCATGGATCGCTGTGTGGCAAGCAGGAGGAGGACCCAAATGCATAACTCACAGACACGGGGATGAACTCGAGAAACACAGCTTTAATGCTGGCACGGCAGAACACAGGAAATACAAAACTAAACTGGGGAAAAGTAAACTAACACTCGCAGGTAGACACAGGAAGATCCACACAACATGAGGGAGAACGCGACGCCGAACAGAGGGAGACGCAGACAGAAATACACAGAGGGTTAACGAGGAAAGTGGGAACACACGGGGAACACACGGGGAACATACGGGGAACACACGGGGAACACAGCTGACACAGATAACCATAACGAGACAGGGCGGGGTGAACATAACACTGACGGGAGACAGGCAGAGTCAAACAGGAAGTACAGAGGTTCAAACAGGAGGAGAGAGAGCACGGGGAAAAACACAGACATAACGGGCTGAGGAAGACATGGAATAAAACACGAGGGCTTACAGTTACACAGGGGCACACAGGAGGTAACCAAATAAGGAACATCTTAACAGAAGAACCTAGGAACCAAGGCATGACTAGGGGATGAAATACAAAACATACAAAAACCGAGAATACCGGGCCCACATGGCCCGGGTCCATGACAATCGTTTATTATTTAGTATCTACTGTTATCTACTGCTAGCTAGTTTATTGTGATGGTGCTGTATTTATTATGTTGCTCTTTTTTTGTTTGCTTTCTCTTCTGTTTTTTTTCTCCATACAGGTGATCCAGGTGTTTTGTTTGTTTTTCTTTCTTTCTTCCCCCCTTTCTCACCGTCTCTTCTCCCCTCTGTTTTTCTTTCTTTCTCTCCCTCTCTTTCTTTCATTCTTTCTCCCTGTCCCTGTCAAATAATTTCCCCCAGGGATCAATAAAGTATTCTGATTCTGATTCTGATTCTGATTCTGTCCTATCCCCCAGTCATGTCTGTCCCGTTTGTAGCAACCGAAAATAAAATAAATTCATAATTATAATAAAGGTCAATCAAATGGACCAATAAGGCAAGGCCATGATGATCCACTTGGTAAAATAAATCCGCTTGGCATCTTTCTTGGCCTTAAGACAACAATTCTGATGGCTAAAGATCCAAACGGGACCAAAAAAAAACAAAAGCTATTGTGAAGGATCTTTGCCATTTTGGAGACACTGACTGTTTAAATGAGAAAGGGATTTAGATTGAAGCCTGAGTAACCAGTTTTGGAAGAGATGAGCTTTTGCAGTTGAGCTATAGTGTTGTGCTAAACTGTAAGAGTGTTTTGCCAAATGATCTTAGAGTTTTGAGAATGTAATTTCTGTTTCAAGAGATGAGCCAAACTAATGGAGAAAAACTGTAAAAGACTTGAAAAGCGCTGTGTGATGGTGAGACGATTTCTGGACACATGCTGATGCTGTTTGCATTTGCATTCGCGGTACAGCCACAACGTGTCTTTAAAAAACAGAAATATCCGTCAGATTAATGTAACAAACAAAACATCTGCAAGTGCTTTGGTCAATAAAGGTCTGTGAGCAACCAGCTGTGTGCGTCCTCTCTACGAACACAGAGCAGCTTATTTCATGTGAGCACATGATTATGGACGGACTGTCACAATAATCAGATCATTATCATAAAGCTGTGATCACTCCGCTCAGTGAGGGAACAAACTTCAGACGAACAGAGTCCCCACTGAGTCAAAATATCCTTTTTATGTGTTTTAATTATGTTCTAAATGTTAAAAGAAGATTATGAATCAATTCTTGTACACCGGGTTTAAGGAGGACATCTTTGATTTTCCATTCAGGACTGAAAGAAACAGCCTGATGGTTCTTTAATGTCAGTGTGTTGGCTGGGATCAAAGCAGCGAAGAGAGTTAACATGTTTAACGAAGCAGATGGAAAGCAGCTCTTCTGATTAACTGTGTTGCTTTGTGTGTGAGACCGTTGATTGTGTGTCACGCTGGAACGTCATTGGCATCGTGTTCTTGTTCTTCTCTTTTGTGAGGTCTTGCCGCAGCCTCAGCCGGATGCAAGAACACAGAGATCCGAGAAAAGCTTTACTGAAATAACGTTATTTAAAATGCCTGTAAATGTTTCTGCAGCAGCTCAAACGGAGACGGCAGCAGGAGTAAGGTTCAAGGTTCAAGACTGTGGCCCTCGGGCCATGAGTTTGAGACCCCTGATTTATGGATTCTCAGCACAAACTGGGCAAAATCCACAAAGCCAGCTAACCCAGGTGTGGAAATCATTAGTCAGACCTGAGCAGGCTCAGTGTTGGTGAGGCGCTGCAGATCACAGCCTCAGTCAGTCCATAGAGTTTTGTGCTGAAGTGTTTCACAGGATCAGGATATTTTTTTTATGTTTTCTTTTTCTTTTTATTTCAATAAGCAGCTCCACTTGTAAGAAAACCACACCTAATTTGAGTTTGGCTGTGTTCAGCTGTAGGTTTAAGAAAACCACCGGGATATGGAGCTCTGACCACCTCCCCTGATTGTCTTTACCAGAGCAAACATCACCTTCAGTGTCTCCAACTTTCATGTTGGAGACATCCAAGAATATCTGTTGACATCCAGGCCCGAACACAGCACCAAGGGGGAGTTTTAGTCTTCCACTGTACACTTCTGATGTGTCCCTCAGTGTCAGACTGTCAACAACAAGCTCCACTGAAACATCCTGAGGCTTTTTTAGGGGACAAATCAGCGCAAACCACCCTAAATGTGTGCACTTGTTCACTGCACGTGCTATTTCTGGCCACCAGCAAAAATCTTCGCTGACTTCTGGGCCTGCTGGTCTGATTCTTGCAGCTTCATTATATCCTCCAAAGTGAATTTTGTGTTGAAAGGCAGTTGTTTAGCATGTGGTCAGAACAGGACTTCCTGAAACACATGAAAGCAGCTCAGTCCTTCAACAGGAGACAAATGTAATCAGTTATGTTTTCCTTTTTCGTTGGCAGAAATGAAAAATCCCCTCTCCCCGTCCTTGCTGCCCAATACTGACGAGCGTTATCTCGCCCAGAAACAGCAAGGACATTATTAACCTCTGCAGCAAACCGAAAGCAAAGAGAAGGAGCAGATAAAGAGGAAACATGGCAATGAGGAGATAACGTTGTGCTACTTGGAAAGCCGTATGAATCGATGCGATAGATTACACTGAGCTTTAAAGTGATTACCCAACCACTCCACTGGGCATGATAAATACCCATAAACCCCCTCTGCCAATCTTCTGTAGAGGACTGGGAAGCATTTAAAGATGAACGGTCTGTTTCTGAGGATTTGGACAAATGAGAAAGCAGCTGCAGGGCAGTGGGAAGTTTGAAAAGCTGAAATTACACTGAGCGGGAGAGACGAGAGGAGAAAAGTGCAATGAAAGAGGACGAGATAAGAAAAAGACCCAAACGCTGTCACATGAATTAAAGATGTCACGGCAGCAAACAGCTCAGCGCTCCATTCTTATTCCTGGTGTGTTGAAGTAGAAATGTCAGCTGTTCGTTTCTCTCTAATTTGGCTGTCTCTCCTTTTGTTTCTGTCACCGATTTTTCTAGCAGAGATCAAACTCCATCGTCTGACCTACAGGGACGGGCGGGTCAGCTGATGCACGACAGGTGATACACCGATCAACATCACATTTCTGTCTCATACTTTATGCCATTTTTTCAGAAATGAGGTTGAAAGTAGAGTGTTGTATTTAAGGACCTGCTGATGTGCTCAGACCATCAAACGTGTTCTGCAGAGACTGTTTGTGGGTTGCATTGTGGGTTGTTTATTTGTAGAGAATCTTGTCGAGTCGGCCGGTGCTGAAAGCATTTGGTTTGCCCTCCAGGATTTTCTGAAAGCTCCTGAATGAGTCTTTCAACATCTTTACTGCTGAAACGAAGCAGCCAGAAAACCCATCAAACAGCTGAGAATTACAGCGGTACAGACAATGAGCTGAAAAAAATACTAGAAGTCAGAGAAAATGATTTATGCTTAATGTGTTTATGTTTTACTCAGAGAGGAAAGGACTGAATGATGGGCTCTGTCTTCGTGGATTTATGGGAGCTCGAGTGGAGAAACGCTTCCTCTGCTTTCCCAAAAACAGATGTTGGCACAGGCGTCTTATCATGGAGGCCAGCTCGGCTCTGATTTACTGATGATAAATATCTGATTCTTTAATGATTCGAAAACATTTCAGTGGACAACATAAAGCCATGGCACATCTTACAAACATGACTTTCATTTGAACTTCCACAGTCTGCACATCCAAGGCTATGATAGATTTAACCGATTTAACAGGTGAAACGCGTTCATTTATTTTCTACTACCAAACAAAACCATAAATAAGCTGTTTAGGGTCCTAAACACAGATTTGAAGGAGACTGAAGCAGGGAGTCATTAGACCTGGTACTAAACATGGTGGACACCTGAGAAAACACCATGTGGCGACAGTTGTTACTATTACAGATTACTCCTTAATTTTATAAGTAATACGCAGTATGTTACTTTATTACTCACCTCAATAAGTAATTAGTTACCCTCTTTGCCACATTATTTTGTCATTACTCCATAAAATGAAACTGTCTCATAATTATCAGTTAACAGTATAAACCTGAGGCTACAGTTTGTTTTTGTTTTTACCTATGAACTCAAAGCAAAGATGATGAAACCATCTTAAACAGACTTTTGAGCGGTCGTCACGGTGATTCTACTGTAGAAACCTGCACAGGTAGAAATGAGACTGACTACTCACCTCTGCCTCTGTTACCTCTAAAAAACTGTTGTGCTATGAAACCCCGGGCTGAGTGATTTCCTATCATTGTCTAGGTGTTTAGAAGGTGAGTGGTGGAGCTGTATGACAAACTGGATACTGCTTTCTGATTCTTTGGTTGTTAGCCAGTGAACATAAAGTGGACAATGCTCCTCTGTCACTCCTTTAATGACAGTTTTTACAAAAAGGAGCCTTCTCCTTGCAACCAGAAGTCTTTTTACAACCAGCAGAGTCGCCCCCTGCTGGACATGAGGGGAGCATGCAGGTTTAGGCACTTCTGCCTCAGCTTTGCTTTTCACTCCATTGGTCTTTGATACCGTCTGTCTCAGACACCTCCACCTCCATCCTGCACACGTGTTGTTGAAGCATGAAGGGCTCTAAAGCCCCTCAACATGCTGCACCACTGACAGATGCTCACTTTTAATTATTCAACAGCATCGCTGCAATAAACTAAATTAAATGGCTTCTGTGGAAATGTTTACCCGACTTGGAAGGTGTTTCATCATTTCATTCTTTTTTTTGTTGTCATAAATTTTAATGAAGAGCAAGAAAGAAGAAAATATCAATGCAGCCGGAGAATTTTGTCTGAAAGAAATTGAAACTGGACAGGGACACAATCCGAGTGGCAGCAGATGCTGAAGTTCCTGTTTCTGTCAGAAAAAAGGCGCCGGCATCCTGAAGCAGCCATATTTCTACATAATCACTTAATTAAGAATCTTGAGCGGCTGCAGGTGGGTGTAGGTGACAGAAGAGACACCACGACACACAGTCCTAGAAATTATTTCAGTAAGTCCTTTTTTAGGATGAACAATAAAGCAGATATTATGAAAACATTTGAACTTCTTTAGTTCTGACACAGATACACCAAATATCTGTTTAACATGGGAACCAATGAAAGCAAGTCAGACACATGTTTATGCCTGTTTGTTTATTCTGGCGCCTCAATGCTGGAAAAAACAGGTTTAGCTCCGAGTGCACTCACCTCTATGAACACAAACTGTACAAGTGAAGGTTCCCCAGAGAAACAGAGAAGCGACCCAAACACGAAGAAGAAAGTTCCTCCTCTAACATAATATCTGTCAGAGCATTTGTCCCAGAAGACCCAGACATCTATTCCTGCTAGGTGTGTCTATCACATATTCAAATTTCAGAAGGCTCCCCGTGTGCTGCTGACACCCTCTACCCCTCTGCCTCTCGTTCGACTAGGCCAAACCTCAGCAGGGAGACGGTGTAGTAATGAGGTGCCACAGAGTTCACAGAGTTTTTGAGACAAATAAGCAGCATGAAACCTCGACTCTTTCAGCCTTTTTAAGAAGTCGCTGACAGAGGGAAGAAAGTGAGGCTCCAGCAGCCCAACCGCACTCCTATTTTACACCAACCTGTGAACGTGTTTAGATGTTTCACATGTTTGTGACATGTGAAACATGTCACAAACATGGGTGACCGTGGCTCAGGGGATTGGGAAGCGTATCTGTAACCGGAAGGTTGCCGGTTCGATCCCCGGTCTCTCTGTCCTGGTCGTTGTGTCCTTGGGCAAGACACTTTACCCTACCGCCTACTGGTGTTGGCCAGAGGGGCCGATGGCGTGATATGGCAGCCTCGCTTCTGTCAGTCTGCCCCAGGGCAGCTGTGGCTACAACCGTAGCTTGCCTCCACAAGTGTGTGAATGAATAGTGGCATTGTCATGCGCTTTGGGTGCCTTGAAAAGCGCTATATAAATCCAATCCATTATTATTATCAGATCAGTAATCAATAATCCAAAACGACACAGTGAAAAGTGACAAGCATCCATGTCCGTTCCGGGGCTTAAACCATCGACGTATCAGGATGCCCCTCGCTCCTGTCTCTATCACAGCAGGCGTTTATGCTCTCACAGTTGTGCGGGCCACTTCACGCTCGTGATCGTGATATCATCAGAGATGTTGTCTGGCTGCGTCTCTGATGAGACGACATGACCAAAGTGATCAGAACTGAGTGCAAAAGAAGAAGAAAATGAAGCCTGGTTGACCCAGATGATCCTTTAATCAGCAGGTGGTTCTGAATGAACCAGTAATGATGGGAATGAGCTCTTCTCCTGTGGAATCAGTTCTCAGTTTGCATCCAGAAGACATAAATAAGACTGCACTGAGCTGATGCTCACAGAGCTGTTAGGTGTTTTAGAAGCCTGTGACATGGTGGAAATGCTTTGTGTCAGTCTTCACACATGACTCATTTTAGCTGTTTCAGCAGAGGTTTCCTACTTTCCACTTTAAATATCTTGAAGGTGTTCAGGGCTCTCTCTCTGTCGGGACCTGTTTTCACATCTGTTTGTTGCTTTCGTGCTGTCCTGCCACCCTTAGCATTCACACAGAGAGCTGTTTGGTGTTGGGGGTCTGCAGAGGCCAGAGCATCGCAGCAGATTCACTCATGTCTGTTTCTCAGAGCGAGGTGAATTTGATTGGTTTGCCTTTCCTGCTGGAGTCTGTTGATCCTCGACTACAATCTTCTGTGTAATAGTATAAAACATTTCCTGGTACCGCTCCATGGTGCTATGACACCTCCCCACAGCCTTTGGAGCGTGGGTGGAGGCTGGAGAAAGGAACCAGTGTGTTTGACTACTGTGACACCACAGTGCTACCCACCACAACACTGTGCTGATTGAATATAAAGTCAAATAGAATACATCTGCAGGAGTTCATTCAGTATGACGCTCAGAAATGTGCAGAGATGCCATTAAACTCAAAATGTTGACTTCCTGTTGGCGCCAAGAGGACTTTTTGTTCTTCTTCAGGTGTTCTATGCATGCACCAAACCTCATAAATGTTGTGTCTCCTTTTGGTGTTGTATGATGTAAGATCGCTGCACTTAAGCTTCAGGTTACGAAAGTTTAAACAGGGAAGAACCGCTAATCCACCTCTTCAGAATACTACTCACATATAATATCACAATATAATACTAGTCGCAGTTTAATTCAGCGAGGTATTCTCTGATCTGCAGCAGCGTGCAGTTTGTCACAGTGTGCCTTCAGCCGGCGTAACCCATCTCCAAATAGCCTTACTGATGCGTGTCACTTGCGAGCTGCTGCTGCTTTTGGGGTGACTTACTGGAGCTGAAAGTGCATTCATTTGAAATAATCGTGTGTCAGAATCGATACCAAAGCCTGTCTGTTCTTTGTTGCTGCGAGAATAGAGATTGACAGGTAGAGCTGGATTAAGTGTTTGTGCAGCGCTGAGGTGACGTGAGAGGTAATTGGCATATTAGTGCCCCGAAGATAAAAAGAGCCTGACGTGTCTGAGTGTTTGGATGTGTCATTCAGTAACGCTGTTGGTTTCTCTCACTCAGAGCCTCTTTCATCTGTCTTAGCTGTGTTTTGTCTGAATTCACATTTGTCCTCAATGGTCTTAAATTTAAAAAGCTTCTCCAGAGGCTGAGATCCTCATCTAACACTCTGTTACTTCACTGGTATTCAAAGGATTTCTGTGTGTTACCAGTGAGGAACGACAAAACACAGTTAAGACAGATGAAAGAGGCTCTGAGTGAGAGAAATGAAGAGCTTGTAGAAACGCCATCGCTGAGTGACACATGCAAACTCTCGCCTCTTTGACTGACAGGTGGACGGGGGCAGTCTAACTGCAGCTTGCTCACAAAGCAAGCTGCAGTTAGACTGCCCACACAAACTACAGCTCACCGCTGTTGTGATTGGTGTGGGGGTAGGGACAGGCTTGGGGCGTTGGGGGATTCCCCAGGAGCATCTTCCTTGGAGGGCTCAACCCGGGGTAGCGGGCTCTGTTGGCTCTTAGGTGACGGTTTCCTCGTGGCTGCGTGCAGCAGGGCTAGGGGAGGGTCTGGGTGGGTCTGGGACTGGCGTGGGGTTCTGGGGGTGCTCCGTCTCTGGGCTGGGGCCCTGGCTGGGCCTTGGAGGCTTGGGTCCTGGTTGGTGTGTTGCCGGGGTTGTGGGGTGGGTGGGTGTATGGGTGCCCAGACCTGGCGCAGGGTGCCACCAGTGCATTGAGCCACCTTGGGGGCTCTTCAACTGGTGGGGGAGGCTGTTACATCTTGCAGGAGGTCTCCTCTCTTCAGGAACTCACTCTGTAGGAGGGGGAGATACAGGAGAGGTGGAGGAAGATCTCAGCCTGGGCGTCTATTGTCTTGTGTAGTCTGGAAGATGAGTGGATGACGGGGTGGGTGCAGTTTTCTCTGTGGTGGGGTCAGGTGGGCTGTCCTGGGCTCTGTGGGGCCAGGCGGCGCAGCTGAACTGGGCCCCAGTCCGGATGGGCCTGGGCCTCCTTTCCCTGGTGGGTTGCAGAGTATGGGGGTGCCTACTGGGGTCAGTGGGGGAGCTGGCCCCAGGGAGGGGTCACTTGCCCCTCCCTTCCTTCCCTCCCCATCTCTAGCTGCCTCCCTCTTCCCGCTCCACCACAATCACCCACACATGGGCCTTGGGGTATCCCCCCCCCTGTCCCCTTCTGGCTGCCTCTGCCTCAATTTTATCCCACAACTTAGACATTCACATTACTCACACTCTCATAACACATTCATATGGGATCTTGGGGATGGGCACGCTACACGGATTCCAAAAGAACCTCACCCCTGACGTCGTCGCCCACCTCTCAATTTTAAATACACGTATACATTGAGGGCTATCAGGAGGGGCTATGCGCTTTTACCTGCTGCTCTCTGGCAGGTAGCTCCATGCCCTCCTGGGTTTTAAATGCACCTTAGAACACACATGCATCAACACTACATATGAGCAGGCGGAGGGAGGTTTGGAGTCTTCACACACCCCCGTTCTCTGCGGCCTGCTGGAGCAGGGGGGGCTGGGAGGAGGAGTTGGCTGTCCGACTGGGGTCTGGAATGTCGGGCCTCCCTGCTGCTGTGGAGTCGGGGCGGTCTGCCTCTCCCCACCGCAGGGAAAAGGGTAACACCACCTGGGTCTGGGTGCAGTTTCCCCCTCCAGGGGCAAGGGTACCTAGACCTGGGGCTTAGAGTACGCTTGGGGAATGTGATTGTGTGTACAGCGTCTCTTTATGTCTGTCTCCACGTTGGGTGAGTGTTGAGTAATTGCATATGAGAGCATGAGGGTGGGAATGGATGTTTGTATATGTGTGTGCCTGTATGTCTGTGTCTATATGTCAGGTTGGGTATCAGACGCCACCTCTCTGGGGACATCTCAGGTCCTCCAAGGTATGGAGGCCTATCTCCCCCCCAAATAAATGTGGTCCAAGCACGAGGCTATCTGCTCCACCCAGCCTCGGTCCATGAAATATTAACGGCTTTTAATTTATTGATTAACATGACAAGGTGTAGGGACGGACTCCACAAACGCTGTGGAGGAAAAGTGGACGGAATAATCCGCCTACACACGCAGCAGCTCCTGATCAACTTTTAGATTACAGCTTGGCTTTAACTGCATGCTGTTACCTGTAAACTTCTCTGCTTCTCCTGCTTTATGTCTCTTATTGTTTGTCTTTACTCAGACATACTAAGCATGCAATTACCCAGAAAGCCTCTCTCCTCATTCCACTAATAAACTAGCCAAGCCGCAGGACCTCAGTGGCAGTGCAGGCCTAAACCTGCATGTGCAGGTGGAGTCTGCTCTGCCGTGGCTGTGATGTTCAGTACGGCTGAACATGAGAACCAAACAGTCGAATAAAGTGGTGCGTCTGGAGGAAAAGAAACTCTTTCCGTCTAAAACCACGAGCGTTGGTCGCGGCTCTGCTTCACCTGAGGAAAAATGCTGCTGTCATAGCTTTTACAAGCTTCAGCTGCAGACGCTGCTCTGTTTATGTGGACACGATGACATTACTATGAATAGATGGCGTTCTTTATTACCGCAGACAGAAGTGTTTGCCATTTGAATTTAACAACCCAATTAACAAGCTCAAGTGGGAGCCTGATCATAGAAATAAATGCCACTTGTCCTACTTATGATTATGACTAGGAGGCCGACGTGAATTGTTTTTCACAGCTGGGGGGTAGGGTGGTATTTATAGTAAATTAAACAGGGAGGGGGGCGAGGCTAATCAGTGAACATGCTGCTGTGTTTAGTTTGGTTGGAACCTCGTAAAACAGCCTCATTACATCTCATACAGCATCATTTTTATGTCTATCATCTCCCACTGCTACCTTCATCTATGGCGGAGATTTTAAAATCTTCACAGATTTTGCTTTTGTCAATCCTTTATTATTTATCTTCATTATTGTTCTCATCTGGTTTTGTCAGGTAAGGATGGATGAGTCACCAGATCAAATCTCCCTGCAGGTAAAAATAAAATCATTGATGACATCATCTTACTCTTTTTAATGCGACAGGAGTAAAAACAGCAAACTGTGCTAACAAAACCAATGATCTTTGTCTGTTGGGTCATTTTTTACTTCCTGTTTACTTCCCAGGCTCAAGGAGACAGCCAGGGGTGAGGGGAGGAAGACAGGACGAGGAGAGAGCCAGAGATTAATAGTAACTTACACAGTGAGTTAGTGAGTGAAATTCAGGGTCACATGGTCCATCCTAACGATATGCTTTAGCAAAAGGGAAAGTTTGAAGCCTAATCTTAAAAGTAGAGATAGTGTCTGTCTCCCGAATCCAAACTGGAAGCTGGTTCCACAGAAGAGGGGTCTGAAAACTGAAGGCTCGGCCTCCCATTCTACTTTCAAATAGGAACAACAAGCCAGCAGTGTGAGAGAGTGATACATCTGTGTTTTCAGTTCCAAACGAAATCAGCACAAAGCTTGGGTTTGGAGATGTGGGAGATTTGAAATGAAGCAGGTCTGGCAGCCATGCATCACCGCACCCTCGTTAAAAGTGGAAAATTACAATCAACTGAGAGACTTTATGTCAAACACAGATTTCCATTATCAATAAAGTGCCGTGGTCCCACGATCGCTGGTCCCGTCCCCTCTCCACTTTTGGGGAGGCGGGTGTGTGCCTGAAGACATGTCTGTAAAGACCTGACCTCAGATCTGCCTGATCGTTGTTCAGAAGAAACAAAAGCAGTGTTAGTGATGAATACATGAGTTCAGCACTCCATAACCACACTGACAGGAGATCTGTTTGCACAAAGAACATCAAGGTAAGAAAAAGGATGCTTTTGAGTTTATTGTTCACATGCTGTGTGGATTATATACTTCTGCATGTCAAACAAAACATACAGCAGTAATGGAACAGTGGCTTCAGAATCTTCTGTTTTGTTTCAGTGCGAACGTAAACCTAGAGAGACCAACTTCATCTTCAGCAAAGACTCAGGTTTGTACTGCGACTGTTTCACCTGAAAGGGGAGAAATCGATAACGATGCTTCTCTTTCAGCAGCTTCATTGTGAATGATTTAGAAATATAAACATGCATACAAAAGTATGAAACATCTCAACAACACGTTCTCTGTTAGTTCTAAGACAACATTTAAGGAACGTTTCTTTGACTTTCACACTGGAGTAAAGAATATCCAGAAACACAACCACGGGGCAAAAGGGCAGGTGGGGGTAGCTAACATAAAGACTCAAAGGGATGCTAACTACTACACAGAGCAGAAAGAGGAGACACTAAAGGAAACAAACTAAATACAACACAGAGTGTGCTGAAGGGAGGAAATGACATCAAGGAAAGAAGAAACAATAAAAAGCTACAAAAAGGAAAACGTCAAAGACAAACGACCCACAAAGAAGCTTCTCAAACCTTCTCATCTTCACCCCTTCCTCCCGTTTTCCTCTGAATTTCTGATTCAGCAGCAACAATAAAGGAAAACTGCCAAAGAAAGCCTTTCGTGCCCTTCTGCACTTTTCTCATAGCAACTCACAAAACATGGCCTTTGGTGCAAATACAAAAAGGAATGAGTGTCATCCATTTTCTGCAAAGGCTGTAACGAAACGGAGAAACCAATTGGCCCTTGTTACTTTTCTTCCACTGCAGCCTGGCTGAAGTTGGTCGCACGTAGACTTCCTCCCAGAGAAATGTGGAAAAGTCTGGTTAAAGCTTCTTCAGCCAGGTGGAGACAAAGAAAGGCTTGTTACCTGACCTGTTTCTGGTCATTTAATTTAATTATGTGATTAAGAAGAACGTGGTAATGGATGAACCACAGTCAGGTCTGTGAGTGTTGTACGTTTCACTCTGTGCGGTTCTGGATCGGTGAATTAAACTAATTTATGATAAACGCCGGCGGATAATTTCACTGTTAGTTATTCCTGTAACTCTAGAAATTAAGTCATAATAGGCTTAATGCAAAATAACGATATTCAAGAAGATTTAGAGTCGAATCAGCTCTGTGCAGGTTCGTCTCCAGTTCATGTGGATCCCACACAGACATCAGCCTTGCGTCTGCTCCACCTCACTGTCCAAATTGGTCCCAGTGGAAGAGTGAAAGCTCCAATGTAATCCCACAGATATTCACAATGTCTCCATGTTAGCTTTACGTGTCTCCATGTGGGTATGACATCATCATACTGTTAATCTCCACATCCTAATGGCGCTCTGCAGGACTGAGTTCTGTAGAGTCTGTGGAGGTCGTCGGAGTGTAGTTCTAAATTGGAAGATTATTGTGATATTGAAATATAGAAATAAAATTATAATTTATTATATTTTCATCGCTCAAAATAAGTGTCACACTCGTGGAAGCCGGTGTACCCGCCAAAACGCCGTGCATTTATCGAGACTTTCAACCCCAGGTAGGCCAATTATGGCTCTTCGGATCCACATCATGTCAGCAGCTATTCTCCACCGTGAACTATGTTAAAAACAAACACCGCTCACGCCTCATAGATGACAGCTTACAGTCCTGCGTAAAGATGAAAGTGACTTCGTACAGCCCCGATTTGCAGACGCTGTGCGCAGAGGTTCAGGAGCAGAAGTCCCATATGTAAATATAATATATTAAGTAATCCAAAGTATTCAGAATACGTTACTCTCATTGAGTAACTTAACAGAATATGTTACAAAATACATTTTGGGGCATGTATTCTGTAATCTGTAGTGGAATACATTTTAAAAGTAACCTTCCCAACACTGTACATGCCTAAATGCTCGGAGTCACTGCCATGTGTTGGCTCATAGGCATTTGCATGAATAAGCAGGTGAACAGCTGTACCCAACAAAGTGCTCATGCATTTGCTTAAAAAGCAAAGAAACATCAGTATGAATATTTGAATAAAGCAAATGTCTTTATTCTGTTCTGAATTCTTGGTTAAGATATTTTCAGTTTCTGGTTCGGTTGTCTCGCTCATTCAGATTTGTGTGTTTGTTCTATTTTCTAGATTCCTGCTTTGGATTCTTGATAATTCTAGTTTTTTGTTGTCTTTCACTCGTATTGAGCCTCTTCCTGTTTTCCAGTGTTATGTTTTAGAATTCTTCTATTTTGCTTCACCATTACACTCTCTGGCTCAGCTCAGGGTTGGGCAGCACCCGAGCTCCGTGTAAACTAAAGTGCTAGGATTCAGCACAGGGCCGTTTTATGCAGGAGGACGGTCTTACTGGACCAACAAATAGAGAGGAACAGATTGTACTTTGCACAGCATTTCCAGTCAGAGTTGAAAGCAGCAGCCCTCCGTGAAGAAAAGCAGCGATCTCCACGCTTCAGAGGACCGGGCTGGACAAATGAAACAAACAATCCAGGGTTCAGTGTGTCTTAAAGCTCAGTTCACGATGTAACAGGGCGATCGAGGACTCTGAGCATGTCCTTTACGTACACAAGTTTGTTTGAGAGTTTGGAATTGACGGTGGGTGAATTGATGCATGGCTGCAGCTCAAACTATTAAAACTTGAACTTAAAGAAGAGCTTCATCTGCACAAATGCTGCTTTTGCAAACGTCTGTGTATACAGCAGTCGCAACACTCTGTCACGGTGCCTGGCATCCTTCAAACAGATCCAATCAGGATCTTTAACTGCAGTTTAGGTCATGGAGTGATAGCACTTACTGGAAAACACAGACGTAATGTGATGCGTAGCCCCACATGGACTGCGCCAGACTTGGTTAATTAACTGCAAAAGACGTAACGAAGCAGCGTTCGCAAGTCTGACTGGGCTCAGCCTCCTGTGTAAAAAAAATAAAATAAAAAAAAATAAAATAAAAATGGGGGAATAAAAGCATGTAGCGATCTCTGCAGAGGGAGCACTGCCAATGATTCAAACGCTGCCATCATCAAACTAAACAGTGACTTCATTCAACCTCCTTTCAGCTGAAATTGCTGAGGAAAACTTCTGGCAGGGATTCAGCTCGAGTACGACAGGAAGGCAGAGCAATTTAAAGAAGCTCTGATGCTGCATGTTAAAAAGCTCAAAATGAAGAGGCTAGTTACTCATATTTAAATACATTTATGGCTCCTGTTAATGTCTTTATGCTTCTGCGCTCGATGCTACAGTGAAACATGCACATGTATACAGATGTAATTGATTACATCCTATTAGTGCAGTCACCCTCTGATTATGAAAAACAAAAATCACAGCACCTGACGCCTTCAGTGAGGGGACCTGCAGGTTCTGTTCTATTGGAGCTTTAGATACCACCTCATCAAAGCTGCTGGTACTCTGTGGCATCAGTATAACATGTCAGACCGCCACTATTTAACGGCTACTGTGTGACAACATCTCCATCACACTGATGTGCGTCTTGCTGCCACGGTTAGGTCCACTGTCCTGGTTCATGCCCACCCACAGCACCCATTCACCCCCGTGTTCCTCAGAATAGCCAACAGACTCTGTTCCTCGACTTTCAATGCTATCAGTGACTTGCCCCCCTTCATCCTCATCGTATCCCTGGTCTCCTGACTTCAGACTGAACACCACGCATGGATGCCCGAGCCTGTGTCTAGTCTCTGGAACTTATCACTAGGGCTGGGTATCGTCCCTGATTTCTAGAATCAATTAAATTCTGATTCACAAGGTTCCGATTCGATTCGAAATTTTGCCTCAGACAGTCTAATTCTGATCACTTATCAGTACATATCCATATTTTCTATCTATAAAAAGAAAGCTGACACTTGCGAGACTTTATCAAAGGTGTAAGCTTCACAGCAGATGCCTTTGTGTCAAAGTAACTGAGGATAAAACAGAAAAACATGAAGCAGATTCTCCTGGCCTGGTTTTTTATTTTATTTTATAGCAGATAACCCTAAAAATATTCTGCAGTAGATCAAAAACGAAAGAAAACCACGACTCAATATCTGAACGTTACCTGATGCTGCTGAAGTGAAGCAGAGCAAAGTTTTATTAGAGAAACAGCTAAGCATTTGGCAATTTTGCATAATTTTAAAAAGTTTTAATTTGTTCAGTATTGAACAGCAGAAATGAGTCTTTCTTGTCAGAAGTAAAAAACAAAACAAAAAAACAAACAAAAAACCAGCTGCTGACAGCGCTGTAATAAGATAAGATAAGATAGAACTTTATTAATCCCTCGGGTGGGTTCCTCTGGGAAATTCGACTTCCAAAAAGCACAGCAACGACCGAAGTTACAGTTACAGAATTGTTATATATATATATATATATATATATATATATATATATATATATATATATATATATATATATATATATATATATATATATATACACACACACACACACACACACACATATATAAATACAGAGACAAATATAAATAAAATATACAAAGGGGATAAATAGAATAAATAGGAATAAAAAATAAAAATACAAGTGAATTGCACATTTCAAGTATTGAGTCTATTGCACTGTTGACTATTTACAAAAAGTATTGCACAAGGTATTGTACAGTGAGGTGAAGAGGCACTACAGCTTAGTTGTTCCCCCCTCCTTTGTCCTCCTGTTTCCCTGTTTAATGGTAGACTGGTGGGTAATAAGCAAGCGAATAATGCAGAAAACAGAGATTTTTAGATGGGAAACTGTTCCTGAGAGAGAGAGCTGTGCATGAAGTGTGCTTTTATTGTGGTGGAAGCAAAACAGCAAATGACGATGTTTATGTGAAGCGAAATGTGAAGCGTATTTTGGATCTTCTTTTGCTGCTGGTTCAGTCAATATTGTTTGGAGAGATACACCTGCAGCTTCAGAATCTAGCGCAAAAAAGATGTGAACACAAAGAGCGGACCCGCCGACGCATCAAAATCACGCGTGTCCGTGTACTTGGCGTCGGGTGAGAAAGCTGACAGCTCACTGATTCTGATGCGTCTGCAGGTCCGTGCTCTGTGTTTATGTCTTTGTGCAGAATCCGTGTTCCTGCTCTCATTTACTGTTTTAGCTGTTTGGTGGTTGTTGAAATTTTGTGAGATTAAACCTCAGATTCTGCCGTTTCGGGCAAAATAAATCTCCATTTAAAAATCGATTCAGGATTTTAATGAATCTATATCACGTTATCCAAGCTAGAATCTATTTTAATCGATAAATCGATAATCAAACCCCACCCCTACTTATCACCACTACGCCTTCATCAACTGGACCCAAATCATCTGCTCTCTTCTGTATATCACCTATAACCATCATGTTTTATGTGTTTTACAATCTGGGATTTGAAAACTTTTCTAATACTCTTCTTGTATTTAAAAGTAGAATGGGAGGGAGAGCCTTCAGTTTTCAGGCCCCTCTTCTGTGGAACCAGCTTCCAGTTTGGATTCAGGAGACAGACACTATCTCTACTTTTAAGATTAGACTTCAAACTTTCCTTTTTGCTAAAGCATATAGTTAGGGCTGGACCATGTGACCCTGAATCCTCTCTTAGTTATGCTGCAATAGGTGTAGACTGCTGGGGGATTCCCATGATGCACTGGGTGTTTCTTCTTCACTCACTATGTGTTAATAGACCTGATCTGCATTGACTCACACTTGTTATTAACCTCTGTCTCTCTTCCACAGCATGTCTTTATCCTGTCTTCCTTCTCTCACCCCAACCGGTCATGGCAGATGGCCGTCCCTCCCTGAGCCTGGTTCTGCTGGAGGTTTCTTCCTGTTAAAAGGGAGTCAAGGGAGCTTGCAAAGTCTACCTTGCAACATAAAGTGCCTTGAGGTGACTGTTGTTATTTGGCGCTGTAAATAAAATTGAATTGCTGTTATGTGTTGTAAGGTGGCCTTGAGCCTCGAGTGTTTTGAAAGGCGTCTGATGGGAGGGATTTATTATTAATATTGCAGGTGAAAAACAGGCTGCTAATAACTGTGAGTGAGATTCATTTTTATTCCCTAACAAGTGAAGTAATAAGAAGTGCGCCCCACCTCCTCTGAAAACCCCACAAAGTCCCAACCGCTGGATTTATCTGTGCATTCCTGTTGGCTCCAAGCTCTAATTTATCATTTTCACTGTCTGTTATCCCCCTGACCCAACCTCTGTCCGACTCTTTAGTGCTGCTCAGCCTTCATTCCCCCGCTGTGTAAGGCTCACAGAAGCCAAGTGCATTCCTCCAGAACAACAACAGAGCTTTCCAGTTAAAGCGTCAGCATGATTGTGGGGTTCTGCAGTGAATTTTAATGGTAGTATATATCACGTCTGTTGAAAGCACATTGGAAATCATTGCATGTTAACACTCATGTGCTGGAAGTCTTCATAATCAGAAATATCTTTCTTCTACCAAACGACAAGCTTCACGTGTTTCTTGCTGTTTCTGCCCCTCCAGCCTCCACTCTGGTTCTGTGGGCTGGGGCTGAGCTTCGGGAATGCTGTGATGATGATGATGATTGTGTGTTTGCTGTTATAGTGATAACCAGCTCTCATTATTCCTGGGATTGACACCAGGAAAGAAGCGCTGACGTGCCGGCCTGTGTGGTAAGGCAGTTCTGCTGAGAGCAGCATTACAGAGACAGGCTTTCCACTCAGACCGCATCCAAAACTCCATCACTCACAACCCAAAGCTCTGGAGGGCTTCCAAAAACCATCCAGTGTCTGCACTGAATTATTTGTTGTTTGTGATCAAAGATAACAGACGAGGGTTAAACCACTGAAGATAACAGGATGTTACCCAAACTGAGGGAAAGCAGAAAAGTATCCCAAAAAGAAAAGAAAAGGAATGTTCGTTGAGGGGAAATAAACCAGAATACAGGAGCATGAAATCCCAGAGACTCGACAGGAATAACCTGGAGTGACACCTTCTCCTCTGGGAAGCGTGCTGAGGATGGAGAGCTGGGCATATGGAGTGAAGACATGGACATGTTGGGAGAAAGAAAGATGATGATGTGACTGAAAAATTCATGCTTTTTAAGCCAAACCTGCATTTTTGACCAGCTTTTTTTATATGTTGTGTTTTGTTATTTTATGTATTTGGGATGCACAAACACAAAAAAGAAAAACAAACTCAAACAGAAGTTTTGATCCAATAAACCCTCAGGGCTGAAAAATGAAGCCAAAGTGGAGCCAACCACAGCTGTACTCCTCCTAAAAAGTCCACCTGAGGCTGGTGCCAGATGTTTGCAGGCTGTTCTAGTCTCTGGAGCTTCCCCCTCTTCATAACAGCTTTACCAGGGGAAATGCTTTATGCCCACAGGAGCAGTTTTGGATTAATTAGTAATTAACGGATGTCTGTGTGAAGCACCTGTACACCTGTCTATGGATGGAGTTGGTTAAACACTAAGAACTCCATCTGTGGCAACCATCTCCCCTCTGTGTATGTGTTTGGATGTGGGAGGTTGTGTGTAGCTTCCTGGAGCAGTATGAACTTCAGCTGCTCTGCCTGTTCTTGCACTTCAGTCTGTGTTTGCCTTCTGGTTGTAGCTGCTTGTCTGTCACCTGACAGCGTGCCATGCTGGCAGTAAGTGCTGCTGTTTTAGCTGAAAACATGACAAATCTGCTTGCCTGCTTTTCCTCGGTGCGCATTTCAAACCCTCTGTGAGGGTAACTTTGGATAAGAATCATGAACTGTGACAGCGTGATCTATCTTCAGATATACTCTCAGTGTTTCTCCTGCCTCCTGGACTTGCTGAGCACATTGGTTACAAATTTTGATTTATTTCAGCAGACTACAAGTAAAAACTCGTAGTCTGCTGGTATAAAATTTGGTACAAAATGAAGTCCTTGATCATTTTGAAAGGATCGAGGATCCATGCTACGCATATCTATAAGTGCAAACAGCCCAAAGCCCCTGCTGTTAATTTATGGCAACCAGTGCAGGAGAATATCAGCCCAGCTATGACCCAATCCAGCAGACGCAGTTCAGCTCGGGAACAAAAACAGGAACCGTGCACAATGTGTCAGTAATGTGTGTGTCACTAACCTGTGATCATGCTTTCTGATTAGTTTGGTGTATTTTGTGTAATTGGTTAACGGAGAGCCTCAGAGGTTATTTTATATCAGGTGAAGGTGAATTCCATCCTATATGTGGTCAGGATGTTCATTTTTAACTCCAGCACCACTGTAGCCGGACTGGCCTTAAACTCTTATTGCCGTTAGTTCTCTGCGTTGTGTTGTGCGAATGACCAGAGGAGTCAGCTCTCACTTTGCCAGCTGGGTGGATTTATTCTCCCAGAACTGTTTAAAATAAAAACAAAACAGTACAGCAACTTCACTTTACTGGACTTCTGCATGAACACCTCTCCTCAGCGGGGCCTCTACGCGACTAAGATGCCAAGTGTCCTATTAAACCTCTCAGTCCCTCCATTGCCCATGGGATGGTATGCCGTAGTATGGGATTTGGAGACCCCTGAGAACTTGAGCAGTTCTGCCAAGAGCTCACTTTCAAAATTTGCCCCCTGATCGGAGTGAATCCGCTCAGGAAACCCATACACACAGAAAACATGGTTCCATAGTTTCTTAGCCACCTGCTTTGCAGTCTGGTTTGTGCAAGGGAAGGCATGGGCTAGCTTAGTGAAATGATCTGTAAGGACAAGAACATCTACTGAACGTTGCTTACTATCCTCCGCACTCCAAAAATCCAAACACACCAGCTCCAAAAGGGCGGAGGTTCTGATGCTCTCAAGTGGGGCTCGAGCAGAAGGTTCTGGTGTTTTGGCCAGGATGCATCTTTGACAGCATTTGACATACTCTTTTATATCAGACTCCATCTTCGGCCAAAATAACCGTTGTCTTGCCAGATATAAAGTCTTCACTTGCCCCTGATGTCCTGCAATATCATGGACACCATTCAATGCCTTTGCTCTGAGACTGACAGGCAAAACAAACTGATGTCTCCATTGTTTACTCAGGGGGTCCTTTGTGATCCGATAGAGAACTCCATTTTGGATCCTAAGCCTTTCCCACTGTTTAAATAACACCATGGCTTTTGCATCAAATCCTGCCCTTTCACGCCTGGAAGGTCGCCTTCTCCTTATGACAAATGGTAATATCTTTGAAATACTGGGATCAAGTTCCTGGCTATGCTGGAGTTCCTCTAGTGTGGACTAGAGATGGCACGATACCACTTTTTTATGTCCGATACCGATTCCGATATCATAAATTTGGATATCTGCCGATACCGATATGAATCCGATATAGTGTTTTTTAATCAACAAAACTGTTTTTTAAATATCTTGCTGCATTTTGTATAAGTTCATACTCAAGTTTAAAACAACAACTACACTAAAGCTATTCTGTTATACCTGTATGCAAAAAAAAAAATATTTCATAGTTCAGCAATACTGATCAATCTAATAAACATAAACCTACACCATCCTCCCTATTCTGGTATTTTAAAGAGTACTTAGCGTAAATATTAAGCAACCTAACTAATAGGGTTCCAACTCCCAGCAACAACAAAAATAAATAAATAAAAAATAGGGAACCACCCCTCACGCTCCACCTCATGATGCTTAATCGACGTAATCAACCTTAATTTGATGCAGTGTGAAAAAAAATGCACAGAAATCAATTATTTTTCAAGAAATATTAAATAGATTCAACATCTTTCTTCAACAAAATTGCAGACTGCACAGATGGTACCTTCCCAAAGGAAAAAGTACTATAGCTTACTAGGGTATATATATTAGACTTAATAGTTACTATATACAGTAATTGACTTCTATTCATTTTACATCAGATTAAAACTTTGGGTGTCAGATAATTATTTATTAAACGCTAGACATTTTAAATGAGAATAAGAAAGAAAAGTATGTCTTTGTGCCCCCTTTTCCCTGTTAATGCCCTATCGGCCCCCCTGGCTAAACTTTGCTAGATGCGCCCCTGCACAGTTACCAGCCGCCAGCTACGTAGAAAAAGATCCTCGAGTAGAAAGTAATATTAAATAAATTCTAACAACAGCTGATCAAGCTTAAACGTGCTGCTGTTGTTCAGCCGCTGGTTTCCTCTTTCTGGTGCAAAGTGGGCCAAAAACAAACCAGAGAGACGGACTCGCGACAGAAAAGCCGATCAGCTGATCATTAACCAGTTTCATGATTGAAGTAGCAGCAAGAAGAGGCAGTCGCTTGTTAAGCTTAACGCAGGAATGCTTTACAAACATTCAGAGATGGACTTACACACTTGCTTTACTTCTCTCGGGGATAACTTTGTCGGAGATGAAATGCCGGGTTGCTAGCGAAGCTCCAAATGCTATCCAGACCACTGACAGGTCCCGCATGCCACAGCCGCTCTATCACGTGATGCATACTGCTCCGACGTGCTAACGTTCTGAGATGAGTTACGGCATGTTGCAAGTTTTGTGAGGTGCTTTCGTGATATTTAATGGATCGGATTACATTTTTTATTTTTCTCCGATATCCGATCCAGTAATTTAGGTCAGTATCGGACCGATACCGATACGTAATATCGGATCGGTCCATCTCTAGTGTGGACACAGGAAATAACTCCTGTCCTGGCAACACTAAGTCCTGAACAGACTGGAACAGTTCCACAGCCCTTGTTTCAGCAGCCAGATCCATCAAGCTTTGGTTTTGTCATGATGTAGGTGAGAGGGTTGTTATCTGTCCACACTGTAAAGGGATGACCTCTTAGCCAGTGACTGAACTTCTCACACACACTTCATTTCAATGCCAAAAACTCTAGTCTGTGGGCTGGGTACTTTTTCTGTGAATTGCTCAGGGTCTTACTTGCAAAAGCAATTGGACGAGCTTTCTGCTGTCCAGCTGGTATTTGTGACAATACAGCACCGAGCCCATCTAATGAAGCATCAATGGACAATATCAAAGGCAAAGAAAAGTCTGGATGTGTAAGGACTACACAATTCAACAGCTTCTCTTTCAGATTAGACAGAGCTGCGTCACATTCATCTGTCCAGTCAGAGGGCTTCAGTTTTCTGTATACACCAGCATTGGTGCCTGTTTTAACTCTCCCTCTCCTCTTCTGTCCAGCAGTGAGGGCAAACAAAGGCTTGGCCATAGAGGAGCAGCTAGGGATGAAATGCTGATAGTAGAATATCATCCCCAGGAATGACTTAACCCTCTTAACTGACGGGGTGCAGCCATCATCCTCCATCAATTCAGCCTTTGTCATCTTTGCTATGACCTCAACCTTTGCTGGGTCCACAGCCACTCCATTGCCATCCATAATGTGGCCTAAAAACTTGACTGATGACCTCATTAAGTTGCATTTCTTAGTTTGAGGTTGTGGATGCGCAAGCGCTGAAACACAGTCTCTAGCCGCTCCAAGGCCTCCTCTTCTGTCCGAGCAAATACAAGCAGATCGTCGAGATAGCACAGCAGACTACTGAAGTTCAGATCCCCAAAAATACTGAGCATCATTCGCATGAATGAGGCGGGGCTGTTACAGAGTCCTTGGGGCATTCTGTTGTACTCGAACAATCCCATTGGGGTTGTAAATGCTGTGTATTTCTTGTCTTCCTTTGACATAGGGATGTTATAAAATCCCGAGGTCAGATCCATGGTGCTGAAATAGGTATTTCCACCCAATGCAGCAAGGCAGTCAGACTGGTGTGGCAGTGGGTGTGCATCTTTGAGGGTCCTTGCATTCAGCCATCTGAAATCAGTGCAGATTCTGAAACTACCATCCTTTTTCCACACTAACACCAGTGGAGAGGCATACTCGCTCATGGACCTTCTGATGATTTCCTGTTCTTCCATTTCAGACAAAACTTGTCGCAGCTTTTGATAATGTGCTGGAGGGACTCGGCGGTAAGGAAGGCGGAATGGCCTCTCATCAGCGAGCCTGATGCGGTGTACAAAGCCTTCGGCCTTGCCACAGTCATGTGCATGCTTGGAGAAAATGTCATTGTACTTCTCAAGCATTTTAACCTATATCTCCTTCCCCCCTTGACCAACATGGCACAGGTCAATATCAATTTCGCTGAGCCCAACCTGTTTTAGTCTCTGTTTAAGATCAGTGAGGTGGGCATCATCCTTCTCTTCCTCCTGCACAGATTTCTAGGGTCGACAGGTGCCCTGGAAAACTTCAAAATCATCAAGAGCAACATAAGGGGATGCGTCAGCCAACTTACTGTTTCTTTTCAGGGTGACTGGTTTATCCAACAGGTTAGTGACCTTCATGGGAACCCACCTATCACCCCACAATGGCGTTATGATGCGGCCAACCATGATGTTACGTGGCATGGACTTTGATGAAGTGGCTTCAACAATCACTGTGCTCCCTGGTGACATAGAAACATTACTCGGCAGCTTGCCCCAGACTAGATGCTCTTGTCTTGCTAACAAGGTGACTGACTGCTGAAGCTTGACTGTGCCGATCTTGTCTGGGAGTTCTTCACCTCTCCATCGGGATGAATTAGCCATGAGGTCAAGAAACTGCTCACACTCTGGGGGACAACCGCCACCTGACACGAGGCGCCAATAGTCATTGGTTATTTTCAACTGGTGCATGAGAAACCGGATGACATTTGTGCCAATGATTATATCATCACGTTGACCTGGCACTACAAGGATGGGAACAATACAGGTCTCTACATACAGTTTCATTTCAACTTCATACATGCATTTGGGCTTGGTAAGTGTGCCACCACAGCCTACTAGCACTATTTCTTGAGGCAAGGGAGTGGGTTCTGGCAGTGTATTCTCACTCAGCATACTCTGTTCTGCTTGCTCACTGAGTGTGCACGCCATGGAACCAGAGTCAAGCATACCCTGCATGTGGTGTCTGTTATTAATGCTGACAGGAGTGTAAAACAGTTTGTCAAACGGGCCAACTCTCTGTTTTGTACTACCACCTTAACACCATCTGGTGCGGCTGCACATGCTTTAATGTAATGCTTTTCAACATCATCACTGCTGAGGGTTTCAACATCTGTGCCCACACATCCCCTCACCAAATGCGGGCCAGCTAGTTTAAAGGCTGGGTGTCATTAGGTTGGGAGGCAGGGCGCCTTTGAATCGGTGAGCGACGAGGGCAGTTTCTCTTAATATGGTTTGGCTCAAAGCATGCAAGGCATAGGTGTTTTCTGCCTACAGTGCGCAAGGGTAGAATGTTCAGGGGACTGGCATACTCTACAACATCTGGGTCGGGTCTGACCTGGAGGAAGCTGCTTGTCTGCAACTTGGTTATTCTGCGATAAAGCATGGTCAAAAAGGCTGATTAGTAATTTCAGGCAACTGTCATTACAAGGGGCCTTTACTGTCTCATTTGATCCCGCCTGCACCTGTGTTTCTCCCGGGTGCATTGATGTCGCTAGACCATCAGCTGCAGGGGTCTGGATGTTAGCTTTAACTGGTGTGAGACACTTAGACCTGGGGAGCATACGCTCTTTTATCTCAAGCTGATACCGATTCACATGCTCCTGAATCTCACTGGCTGTCCACTTATCTGGTGCCTTGAACTTGAAAACAGCAGCAAGGGTGGGATCAGGGCAGTACTTCACAAACATCATGGCTGCCTCCTGGCAGGGATCCTCCATGTGCCGTCCGAGTCTCTTCAGGCTTTCCTCTGCTGCATCAACTGCCTTATTCAGTCTGACCCAATATTCTACAGGAGTTTCTCCTGGCACTGGAACTGTGCTGTAGAAATCGGCCATAGGCATACACGAATATGTCATGTCACTGAAATGTTGCCTCAGTATGTCATACATGTATATAACATTTGGATTCTCACAAGGTTTTAACGATGGGGTGCTTCTTAGAGTTATTCTTACAATGTCCTTAGCTTTGCCCATCAACTTGAACATTATTTCTTGGTACTGTTCCTGAAGGGGTGTTGCTCGCTTCTTGACATACTGTACATTCTCATCAGCTCCTCCCACTCACAGACTGTATGTTTATCCGACCCATCTCCTCTGAAGACTGGAGGCTCTCTCACATCTGACTGCAGGACTAGCTTTGCCCCAGTCAGGTTAAGGTAAGTGGGCTCGCTGGGTGGCTGGCTTACACTGCTCTGAGCTTGTGCAGCCCCGTCATCCCTTTCCCCACATTCCTTTTTCAACTGATCCCTAATGGTCTGCCCCACCTGTTGAGCTATATGTGTTATCAGGTCATTTAATGCTGGGTCTGCTGTGGCTGAAGGGTCTGAGAATGAGTTACCTTTACCACTACCGGAAGATGTTCAACCAAGTATGCGAGTGGAACAGAAAGCTGGGGGGCCTGCACTACGAACTGGTGTACTAGGCAACCCCTCAATTACCTTCCCTCTTCCCATGGCAAAGCTGAACCCGTCACTTGAACCTTTTTCATCATCCATTGTTCTAACATATGTACAATGCAAACAGCAGAATTAACTTTACCTTGTAAACAACAGTCCAAAAAAGGTGCAAGTTGTCATGGCTACTGAATGGACCCATGCGCAGACAGTTCTTTCAAGGAAACAAAAAGGGGATTTATTTACAATAGGGATCACCTTAGTGCAAAATATATGTACAGTGAGTTGGGAGGGGGTCCAGGGCTCCAGGGAGAGAAGGGGGGGGGGGGGGGGGGGAATCCACACACACGCTTCCTCTTCCACTCAGTCACCGCCACCGCTCCTCCGCACACACGCACTCCTCTTCAGCCGCACTCGCTCCAACACTCCACACACTGCCCCACTTGGACAGGTCCGGTGATTCGGTCCAGAATCTACAGACAGAAGGTCAAGGTTAGTTCCACAACATAAAACACGTGTAAGCGATTCTTCTTTGAATATGCCGCGAGCACGAACTCAGGTGGTTCGACGTTCCAGCGGTGAGCTGCTCTGTGCCACTGCCTTAAATAGCAGCTGGGGAAATCAGCCAGATCAGCCGCAGGTGGACACCATCCACAGGGGTGCGTGGGCCAAGAGTGAGAGCCCGTAATGAGCTCCACCCAGGCAGAGAGGAGGAGGAGAGACAAAAAAACTAAAACTAACAACAACAAAACCTGTAGCCAGCGTGGGCCAACCAGAGAGACACGGGGACCGTGACAGTACCCCCCCCTTAACGGGAGCCTCCCGGCGACCCACCAGGCTTATCCGGATGAAGGCGATGAAAGTCGGCAACCATCCCGGGATCCAACACAGCGGAGCGGGGAACCCAGCAACGTTCCTCAAGGCCATAACCCTCCCAGTCCACCAGATAGTGAAGACCCCTCCCGCGACGGCGAGAGTCCATGATGCGGGAGATCGTGTAGGCAGGGAGGCCACCAATGACCCGAGCGGGTGGAGGGGGCCTGGAAGGAGGGCACAATGGACTGGAGAGACACGGCTTAATCTGAGACACATGGAAGACATTGTGTATCTTCATGTTGCGCGGCAACTTAAGGCGAACAGAAACAGGGTTTATCAAAGCAGCAATTTCAAAAGGCCCGATGAAGGTTGAGGTGAGCTTCTTCGATTCGGCATGAACAGGAACGAAGCGTGTGGACAACCAAACCTTTTGACCGATGGTGTACTCAGGAGCGTGAGTGCGGCGCCGGTCAGCCAGACGTTTGTAGCGTTCTTTCGTGCGCAGCAAGGCCACACGGGTGGCCCTCCAAACCCGGCGACACCTACGAAGGTGAAACTGGACCGAAGGGACAAAGTGCTCACCTTCCAGAGCAGGGAACAGAGGAGGCTGATACCCCAGGGAGGCCTCAAATGGAGATTGCCCTGTAGCTGAAGACGTCAGGCTGTTGTGGGCATATTCCACCCAGGGCAGTTGGTCGCTCCAGATGGTTTGGTTGGAAGCAACTATGCAGCGCAGAGCGGTCTCCAGCTCCTGGTTAGTGCGCTCAGTTTGTCCGTTGCTCTGTGGGTGGTAACCAGAGGAGAGACTGACCTTGGCTCCTAGCGCCGAGCAGAACTCCTTCCACACACGAGAGGTGAATTGCGGCCCACGATCCGAGACCACGTCCTCCGGGATGCCATGGAGGCGGAACACATGATGCGTGAGATGCCGAGCCGTCTCCAGGGCCGTCGGGAGCTTGGGGAGTGCAACAAAATGCGCAGCCTTTGAAAAGCGGTCAACAATAGTCATTATAGTGGTGTTACCTGCTGACTGTGGGAGGCCGGTAACAAAATCCACCGCGATATGGGACCACGGCCGAGACGGTGTGGGTAAAGGTAGCAGCAAGCCGGCCGGAGGTTGATGTCCCAGCTTGTTGCAGGCGCAGGTTGAACAGGCAGAGACGTACTCCCGAACGTCTCGTGATAATGTGGGCCACCAGAAGTAGCGCTGAAGGAAGGTGATCATTCTGTGTACTCCTGGGTGACATGTGAAGCGGGCAGTGTGAGCCCAATGCAGTACCTGAGACCGAGTGGCCGATGGAACAAAGAGCCGCCCCGCTGGTCCTCCTCCTGGATCTGGTTCAGCCCGCTGAGCCTCACGAATGGCCGACTCGATTTCCCATGTTATTGTACCAACGGCACAAGTCGCTGGCAGGATGGGCTCAGGGTCCTGCCTCTCCTCAGGCACCGAGAACTGCCGTGATAGGGCATCCGGCTTCACATTCCGCGAGCCCGGTCTGTAAGAGATTGAAAAGTTGAAACGGGTGAAAAAAAGAGCCCACCTGGCCTGTCGAGCGTTGAGACGTTTTGCTGTTTGCAGGTAAGCCAGGTTTTTGTGGTCCGTCCATACAATGAATGGCTGAGCCGTGCCCTCCAACCAGTGCCTCCATTCCTCCAAGGCCAGTTTTATAGCCAAGAGCTCCCGGTCTCCCACGTCATAGTTGCGTTCGGCTGGGGAGAGGCGGCGAGAGAAGAAGGCACAGGGCCGTAGCTTACCCTCTCGCTGTTGTGAGAGCACCGCACCGACCCCCGAGTCGGAGGCATCCACCTCCACAATGAATTGGAGTCGCAAGTCAGGCTGAGCCAGGATGGGTGCGGTGGTGAATCGGTCCTTGAGCTGTGTGAAGGCCTTTTGGGCCGCCTGATCCCACTGAAAAGAGAACTTAGGAGAGGTTAAGCGGGTCAAAGGCAGAGCGATTTTACTGAAGTCCCTAATGAACCAGCGATAAAAGTTGGCAAAGCCGAGGAACTGCTGAAGCTGACGGCGATCAGTTGGTTCCGGCCATTCCACAACAGCTTTGATCTTGGCCGGATCCGGTTTGAGGTTACCCTGGTCAATTATGTAACCCAGGAACGCCACTGTTTGAACGTGGAATTCACATTTCTCCCCCTTTACAAAGAGTCTGTTCTCCAGCAGCCGCTGCAGGACCTGTTTTACATGGGTTACATGTTCGGTTTCAGTCTTAGAGAAAATCAGGATGTCGTCCAGATAGACGAAAACGAACCTATCTAGGAAATCACGGAGCACGTCGTTAACCAACGCTTGGAAGATGGCTGGGGCGTTGGTTAGCCCGAAAGGCATCACCAGGTTCTCGAAATGACCGAGGTGTGTGTTAAAAGCGGTTTTCCACTCATCGCCGTCTCGGAGTCTGACCAGGTGATATGCATTTCGGAGGTCCAGTTTGCTGAACATGGTGGCCCCGTGAAGGAGTTCGAATGCAGATGAGAGAAGCGGGAGAGGATATTTATTCCTGACTGTAATTTTGTTCAGCCCCCGGTAATCAATGCAAGGACGTAGCGATTTGTCCTTCTTCTCAACAAAGAAAAAACCAGCCCCTACCGGGGACGAGGAAGGGCGTATTATGCCAGCAGCCAAGGATTCTGAGATGTAAGTCTCCATTGCTTCCCGCTCAGGCCGCGAGATGCTGTACAAGCGGCTCGTAGGTAACGGAGCCCCAGGAAGCAATTCAATGGCGCAGTCGTACGGCCGGTGGGGGGGTAATGACCTCGCCCTGTCTTTGCAAAACACCTCGGCCAAGTCGTGATAAACTGGCGGCACAGAGGAGAGGTCCGGTGGTTCCAAAGCCGGGGGCGGTTCGACAGTAGAGGCGAGGGGAGGGGCTGATCTAAGACAGTTCATATGACACTCCTCCCCCCACCCAGACACGCACCCCCTCTTCCAATTTATGCGCGGATTGTGTTGCTGCAACCAGGGGTGGCCCAAAACCAGGGGGGCGTGCGGAGCCTGAAACACAAAAAGGCTGATTGTCTCAGAATGATTGCCAGATAACGTGAGGGTAACCGGCTCCGTGACATGAGTGATGTCTGGTAGGCGCTGCCCCGACAAAGCAGAAACACGAAGGGGGTGTGGCAACGGGTCGGAGACCAAGTTTAAGCGTTTGGCGAGGTGTGAGTCAATGAAGTTTTGTTCGGCGCCAGAGTCTATTAAAGCGGAGAGAGAGTGTGTCATGGTTTGCTTAGTTATCTTGGCTGGCAGCAGAAGACGTGGAGGAGAATCTTGAGAGAGCCCGCCCACCAGTATTCCTGCCTTTACTGGCGGGCGCGCCCTTTTGATCGCAACGGGCAGGTTGCCACGAAATGGCCTGTCTTGCCACAAAACAAGCACTCACCCGAAACCAAACGGCGATGGCGCTCAGTGGCGCTAACCCGGGAGTGCCCCAACTGCATGGGTTCCTCCTGGTCCAACTCCTCCCTTCGCTCACGGAGCTCTGCCTGGGCTCCTCCGGGCACCGTCTTGGGCCGCCCCGAAGGCTCATGAAAGGGGTGGAGCCGGGAACTCCGTCGTGCACGCAGGCGGCCGTCTACTTTCACACACAAACTCATTAAAGCATCTAGCGAGGAGGGCAATTCCCGCATGGCTAATTCATCTTTTAACTCCTCACAAAGGTTATTTAGCAGGGTACAACATAATGCATCCTCACCCCAGCCGGTCTCCTCAGCCAGAATCTGGAAGTCAATGGAGTAGTCTGCCATACTCCGCTTCCCCTGCTTCAGGTTCAGCAACCGATGAGCTGCTGCTTCGGCGCCGGATCCCTTCTCAAAAACATTTTTAAATTTCGAGAGAAAAACAGCATAGGTTATGTCTGGATTGGCTTTAAGCGCTGCCTGTGCCCACAGCAGCGCGCGGTCACGTAACAGCTGTACAAAGAATGCGATTCTTGCTCCATCATCTTCAAACAAACGTCTCTGTTGGCGGAAAACCAAAGAGCACTGCGTCAAAAATCCTGCACACTTTGACAGCTCACCAGAGAAGGGCTCAGGGGCAGGTAGACGGAGTCCTGCGGTGCCTGGCTCCAGAGCAGAGGGGGCTGTTACTTCAGCTGCTGCCGGCTCCACAGCTTGGGCTTCGGCGCCTTGCGGGGCGGGGTGAGCCGCCGAGGGCGTTCCTTCCAGCGGTGTAAGCCGAGCCACTGCCTGGGTGAGGGACGCAATCTGGCCAAGCAGGTGTGAGAACATCGCCTCGTGGCGGACCAGCACCGTCTCCTGTGACGCAAGGGCTCGCTGGACTGGGTCAAGGTCTGCTGGGTCCATATTCTGGCTGGAACGTTCTGTCATGGCTACTGAACGGACCCACGCGCAGACAGTTCTTTCAAGGAAACAAAAAGGGGATTTATTTACAATAGGGATCACCTTAGTGCAAAATATATGTACAGTGAGTTGGGAGGGGGTCCAGGGCTCCAGGGAGAGAAGGGGGGGGGGGAATCCACACACACGCTTCCTCTTCCACTCAGTCACCGCCACCGCTCCTCCGCACACACGCACTCCTCTTCAGCCGCACTCGCTCCAACACTCCACACACTGCCCCACTTGGACAGGTCCGGTGATTCGGTCCAGAATCTACAGACAGAAGGTCAAAGGTTAGTTCCACAACATAAAACACGTGTAAGCGATTCTTCTTTGAATATGCCGCGAGCACGAACTCAGGTGGTTCGACGTTCCAGCGGTGAGCTGCTCTGTGCTACTGCCTTAAATAGCAGCTGGGGAAATCAGCCAGATCAGCCGCAGGTGGACACCATCCACAGGGGTGCGTGGGCCAAGAGTGAGAGCCCGTAATGAGCTCCACCCAGGCAGAGAGGAGGAGGAGAGACAAAAAAACTAAAACTAACAACAACAAAACCTGTAGCCAGCGTGGGCCAACCAGAGAGACACGGGGACCGTGACACAAGTGTTTCCTAGAACGCTTGGGATTTGTGTTCAAAGCTTACATTACATTGTCCATTAAAGCAACCTCTGGTGACCAAACTGATGTTGATCGTGTCTCCGCGAACCACGATGAGCAAGTCTGAAGTCGTGTGGATCCGGGTCATGGCACCACTGTAGCCGGACTGGCCTTAAACTCTTATTGCCGTTAGTTCTCTGCGTTGTGTTGTGCGAATGACCAGAGGAGTCAGCTCTCACTTTGCCAGCTGGGTGGATTTATTCTCCCAGAACCGTTTAAAATAAAAACAAAACAGTACAGCAACTTCACTTTACTGGACTTCTGCATGAACACCTCTCCTCAGCGGGGCCTCTACACGACTGAGGAAAATAGCGCGCAGCTACAGGAAGTGACTTCGTGGGAAGTCAAAGGTCACACAAACAAAATAAAAGCTCCCAAAATATAAATACAGAAAATAAACATATATAAATAAACACATATACATAACCAATACTGACAAAGCAAGATAACACTGCAGGATGGATCCTTGGTGAAATATAAATTATTTTTTAATACACCCGTTACACACACACCGTGTGGTGTGACACAGTTTAACGTCTCATGTTTGTTGTGTGTCAATTTAAGTGTCAATCTCATCTCCTCCTGCACATATGAAGCTTACACACATACACACATTATATCATGTGACTTGATAGTGATTCTGGAACGAGAGATGTGAAGTCTGAGATCCTTTTTAATTTAAAACACGTGAATGTTGGTCACGCTGCCCGGCCTCATCCTCTTCCTCCACAGGACAGCTTCCATCCACAGCTCTTCTGTTTCTATCTGTTTCTGTCTGTATGTGGAGTGTAAATGAAGACCGACACTACCTGCTGCCTCTGATCAGGTCAGGATAAAATTGAATCTGCTGTCACACCAGGGCCTCAAACAGTGTGACAGTGATCATCTAATGCAGTGGTCCCCAACCCCCGGGTCCGTGAGTCGTTTGGTACCGGGCCGCGAGAGTTGAGGCTCAGGTGTGAAATGTATGGTTTTCAGGGTTTTTATCGGTTTTCAGCGTTATTTTGTTATTGTTTTTATCGTTAACTCGGTTTTCCTGGGTCTTTTCACGTGTGTGATGAATAGATCTTCTTTTTTCCGGTACTGGTACTAGTTTTATTTTGTTGTATTTATCCGCGACACCTTAAAGGCCGGTCCGTGAAAATATTGTCGGGTCCAAAAAAGGTTGGGGACCGCTGATCTAATGTGACACAGTCACCACACTACACAAAATATTGCTTAGCCCAAGACCGGCGCTAATTTAACCATGTTTAATGACTACCGACATCTAGTTAGGATGCCTCCCTTTTGCTTAGCTTGCTGCCACGGCAACCTGGCTTCAGATAAATCACTCACTGGACGGACAGACGGACGGGTGGATAAGACAAGTGATATCTTGCCCTCCTCTGAAAGAAAACAAATAAAAAGTCTCTCAGACCTGTTTTGGAAGATGCGGAAGTGGAAGATGCAGACACGGATCAGTGTGTAACTTTTATGATTCAGTCCTTCCTTAATAATGAGGAAGAACCTCATTATCTTTGAGGTTCTTCCTTACTCGTGTTATGCTGGTATTGATCTTTTTGCCTTCGTTACCTCCTGGTCATTCTGCCTCTATCTCCATCTCTTTGATCCAACATCATAAATCCCTTTAGTGTCAGAATACCAGAGACTTCAGGTTAATCGCTGACATTTAGAAACCGCACTAACACTCCGTGTTAACACGCTCTGTGCTGTGTGACCCACGAGGTTCAGAAGTCCTCTTTCTTAAAGGACAGCAATCAAAGTGACATCTACTAGATGACAGCAGCGAGTGACGTCTGTCACCCTCCTCAGAGACATCCACGCCCCTCAGACTGCTTCTGTCCTCTCGAATAAAGGTCTCTGAGGGAGTGTGCATGCCTGTAATCAAGTTATACTGTGAGTCACTTCTGTTAAATGTCAGAGCTGATGGACGTGCAGTCGCGTCTCATTTTACTCCCTGCTGAGGAAACTAGGCTTCATTATCAGAGCGATAACAGAGATAATTACTTATGTGACGTCTCATGCAACAGATTCATAATTACTCTTTTCTCCATACATGCCGCAGAGCCACAGCGTTGCTCCTCTGCTTCAGTCCAGACTTAATATCTCAACCATGCATCCTCATGAACTTTGAGTCCTTTATAAGTAATCCTTATGATGGGGTTGTCCTCCGGCTCTATTTTCTGTCACTGTGAAACAAATCCAGTTTGGGTAATCTGCTCCTTTTTCCTGATGCAAAACAAATGACATCGCCATCATCCTCAGCAGCACGTGATGCTGTCATTCTGCTGAGATCCTCCAGAGAAACAAATCTGGTACTGACCAGTTAGGTGGCATCATTTCAGAACTGTGAGTGTCATGCTTAGCCAAAGATTCGGCTCAGTGTCACAGGTTTTACTGGTGAAGGTGTCAGTGGATCTCCAACTTCCTAACTGGCAGACAGTAAGGATGGGCGGACATGTCTCAGCCTCCACCACTCTCAGCACTGGAGCCCCCCAGGGGTGTGTTCTGAGCCCCCTGCTGTACTCTTTGTACACATATGACTGTGTGGCCACTACCAGCTCCACCACCATCATCAAGTTTGCTGACGACACCGTCGTGGTGGGCCTGATCTCTGATAACAACGAGACGGCCTACCTGAAGGAGATTAGGAATCTGGAGAACTGGCAGAGGAACAACCTCCTTCTAAACGTCAGTAAGACAAAGGAGCTGATAGTGGACTTCAGCACTAAGCAGGAGAGGAACTACCAGACCCCCGTCATCAACGAGTGCCCAGTGGAGAGAGTGGACAGCTTCAAATACCTCGGAGTTCACATCACGCAGGACCTGTCATGGTCCTGTCACATCAACACCGTGGTGAAAAAGGCCCGACAGCGTCTCTACCACCTCAGACGCTTGAGAGACTTCCAACTGCCCTCCAAGGTGCTCAGGAACTTTTACTCGTGCACCATAGAGAGCACCCTGGCGGGAAACATCTTAACCTGGTTCGGGAACAGCACCATGCAGGACAGACGAGCTCTACAGAGGGTTGTGCGGTCAGCTGAGCGCACCATCCGCTCCGAGCTCCCTGACCTGCACTCAATCTACAGCAGGCGGTGCTGGACCAAGGCCAGGAAGATCGTGAAGGACCTCAGCCATCCCAACAACAGACTGTTCTCTCTGTTGAGGTCAGGAAAGCGATTCCGCTCCCTGAAGACCAACACAGAGAGACTGAGGAGGAGCTTCTTCCCGCAGGCGATACGGTCTCTCAATCACACCACCACACAGTACTGACCCACACATATGGTTCTTACACACACACTGGACTTTCTGGACTTTGGTTTTGCACAACACTGGTCACTATATTCTTCATTTCCGGTTAATACTTGTACAGCTGCTGTTATTGTGTATATATTTATTTAGATTTAGATTTCTTCATACATTCTTATATAGTTCTATATTGTGTATTGTGTATTGTGTATTTTGTTGTACAGTTATTTTATTTTCAACTTTAATTTATATATTTATCTTTATCTTATTCTTCCCAGTTAAATTTACCCTTCATTCTAATTTGTGTTGTACAGTTATTTCATTTTTAACCTTAATTTATATTTTATTCCTTCCTAGTTAAATTTACCCTTTTTAATTTTTCATATTTATTTCCTTTCTTATTCATAACCTTTTCCTTTTTTGTTTTCTTTAGGTCACGAGCAGTTGTCCAAGCATTTCACTACATATCGTACTGTGTATGACTGTGTACGTGACAAATAAAATTTGAATTTGAATTTGAATTTGAAGCTAAAGTGTCATTCATGAGCAGGTAACTGCAGATGTGATTCAAGACAGGTGAAGAGCAGGCAGGTAAAAGGTACAGAGGAGCCCAGCAGCAGTTACCAGAGAACAACCGTGAGAGCGGGATTAAAGAGCACAAAACTCAAAGACGAGGGAAAAGACTCCTTAAATACGTGAGGTGATGGTGGATGCAGAACAGGTGCGAAGGCTAGCGTCTGGGAACTGGTTAGCTCCACCCACAGGTGTGCCGGTTAGCAGAACCAGCCCACAACTCCACCTGAGAGTAGAAAGTAGAGAGAGTGAGAGGATGAGAAAGAAAGAAGGGGGAAAGAGGAGAAACCTCAGGCCTGCCATCACTGTGATGGTGATGAAAATTTGATGCACTTTATCCATCAAATACCCCAAAATAACAAGAAACACAACAAACTTCTGTTGACCTAATGTTAGAGTCTGTGGGTACATGCAGCCCTGTTCTGTGCCAGGAAACAGCCTGAACTCCCCTCCATGTCACACACATGCCTCCACTACCAGCTGGTTCGGGCTCAGTGGGCGAACATCCTCTGGAACCAACGCAGGATTTGTGGGAGGCATAAAGACCGTAAACTCATTAGGGCAAATGAGGATCATGAATGCTGCAATTCATTCTGTTTGTCATGATTATGGTCAGTTTGTGAGTGCTTCAGCAGCCAGGCTGGTGGGTTAAACTGGCCAATCAGAGCGCAGTCTGACACGGTTCAACACTGAGTGTCACCTGAGGGAACATGTTTGGGAATAAATACGGACAAATGCACACTGATGGGCTGTTTTTGCAGATTGACCTCACCTTCATTTGTAGCCCTGCCCAAAGCACACCTGCTCGCTCTAAATCGTGACTTTTACTGTTTTATGGGAAACGTATTTGATGAATATTTGCAGTCTGCAGCCTTCTTCTAATAATTAATCATTTCACTGAAACAATGGAGGAGTTTTTTGCACTTGGTTCTTTTTTTATTAGTACAAAACTGCCTTCGTGCAGTCCTTTAGTAGAATCACTTATAAAGATCTAATAACCTGAATGTATAAGGACTGCTAACTGTGAGTGGGTTTCTGAGCTGATTGCATGAGTGGAATCAGGGGTGCCTTTGTGTTCTTCATGACACCAGGTTGTTGACTCAGCTGCTCTGTCACATTTTTTTGAAACTTTCTCACTGTGTTCAGTCTCCTCCAGCCGCTGATCCAGTCCCGGCCCGCTGGGACTGTTTCTGTGGCCGGGCTGCTCGTTAATCCACCAGCTGCCTGCTCCAAACGTCCCCACTGGCGCTCTGCCTCAGCTCTCATCTGGACTCGAGACTTAATTCTTCCTAAACCCTAATTAAGTTCTCCATGATTTTATTTTTTCTGAGCTCTGGCCTTGAGGTGAATTATTTCTTCAATTAAAAAAAGACTAAACAAACCATTATGTAAATATCTAAATAAGTCATTCTTGTGACCAGAAGGTTTTCTTCTCATCCAGCTGCGAGGTAACGCTTACGCTCTGTGGTCAAATCAATCTTCTGTCTTAATTATGTTGTTTTTCAATGGTTCCAATTCAAACCTCAGTGCTGTCCTTCAGGTGCCATTTAATTAAATCTGGATGATCTCCATAATTGTAAATGCTCAGATAAGCAACAGACAGCTGTACGTGAAATTTCCACCAGCAAATGATTGACAGATACAGATAAGCTGGGTGAGAAATGGCACAGCGAGCAGCTAAAGAGAGAAAAGTAAATATGTGCTGAGCACATTTAAAGGATTTGTCCTCAAGTATTTTCTGTCCATCAAACAATGAATCAAGAAAATAATCAGCAAACATATCAAAAATCACCGGAGCTCCATGTCACACCTCAAAAACAAGCTCAGGTTTTACCTGAACACATAAAAATGAAGAAGACTCACTCAGACTCAGAGTTGTGTTTTCCTGATTACATTTGAACAGTTTTTTCCTTGAGTTCCCTGCAGGTGGTTTCCAGTTGGTAGAATATAAAATGAGGTGCAGGAAACAGCAAAATCATTACCAGCTGCAGAACAACAACACACAGAATCATTCTCCAACCCTGCTTCTTTAAGTCTCAGGAAAGTCTGACGACCACCGTGTGGTAGAAACTCCTCACAGAACCACTGTGTGTGAATGTTACTGCTGTCGTCACACTGAAGGGTTTCATTGTGTTCAGAAGGTTCTGCAACATCTCCTGGTTTATGTCAACCTTTCAGATTTCAGGAACCAAGGTTATTCCTGCAGAGACTGTGGTGGCCTTGGGTCATCTCACCCACACACTCGGGAAGAAATGAATCTATTTTAAATGGGAAAGAAGACAAAAGATGTTTCTACAGAGATATAGAGACAAAATAAAAGATGGGAGGAAAAGTGTGAGAAGCAGATGAGAGCAGGGAGGACATGAAGCCATCAGCTGTTACCCACACACTGAGCAGTTATGGGAGGGACCGGGGGAGACCGGAGAAGACTGGACACTCCTCCCAGCGTTTAGCAGCATTAGTGAGTCGTATTAAACATCCATTCACACCACAGTCTTACTGTCAGTAAGTTACTGCGGTTCATTTTTACACGGCATTTGAAGGATGACATGTTTCATGCTTGGTGAGGATCACAGAATCGATTACAGCTGGGAATAGATCCGTTTCTTTCAGCCTGGTGTGCACAGCAGTCCTTTAACATGGCTCCATGAGTCAGGCCCACTTTATACCTCCACCTCTCATGTCTCTGACTGCATTCAGGAGATATGATTACATTTACCCTTCCTGTTTGAGGTGCATAACCCAGAGGCTCCATTCAGTTTGGTGGTCAGCTACATTCAGACTTTTAATTTCAGTCTCATTAAACCTCCTCACATGAAGTGTGCAGTTTACAGTGGCTTTGCACATGTCAAGGATAAATGTAGAAATATATTTCTGCCTGACAGAAAGCTCCCAACACTGCGACCTGCCATCTTTACCCAGTTAAACACACTTTTCCAGTCTTTGTGACAGCATGTTTCCTGAAATCTGATGTCTAATGATGGTGACTTAAATGTTCCCTTTGGGTGGAGCGTGGGTGCAGCAGAGGCACTTACTAACCCCTGACCCTAAGCTCTGAGTCATCGTCAGCACTGACCCCAACCACAGCCTTAATCATAATCCTGGTCGCTAAATGAATATAACAAGGAGACGTTTCAGATCCTCTCACTTGTTCTTAACACACACCTATCCTACCTGCTGGTATGAGTTTACCCAGAATGCACTTCTTAAGTTTCCTGTAGTAAATGAGTAGCTTCTGCTGCTCTGCATCACAGACATGAAGCTGCTGCAGTTATTCACACTGATACTCACAGAAAAACACCCCGCTGAGCTGAAACCCATCAGGTCTGTGTCAGCACCAAATCTGGATGCGACCTGTGTACTCCGCACCTGTACCTGAAAACATTCAAAGTGTGAAGGCAAATCTGCACTTGCCCTCACCATTTAGCTGTGATGTGGAAAACAAAGAGTAAGAACATATGTAAGAACATTCCTCACAACATAAAGCCTCTGAATTTTATTTGGTGAGTTTGCACTTACAGCTGCAGCTGGGGCAGGTTTCTGATCACATCCCTGCAAAAGTACACTGTCATTATCTGGCCATGATTAATCTGAGATCAATGAGCTTGTAGTATTAATGCTGAGTCAGAGCACAGCATGCAGCTCAGAGAGCTCCAGCAGGACCATTTGCTCTTGTTGAATGATGCCTTTATTGGTTAAAGGCCAGCCTGTGTTTTCCTAATTTATGAAGCAGCATTAATGCAGTCTGCAACAATAACTAGCTCAGAGGTCAGCGCACAGAAACCAAAGAGCCGAGTGGATAAAGTAAAGAGCAGCAGCTGGATCAGAAACCATCCTCTCATGTCTGATTAGTGGCTAACATCGTATACCTGCGCTGCCACAGTACAAACACTAATGCATTATGGGTCGTGTCTGCTTGACCTAGTGACTCCTGCCAAACATTGCTGCTCACGAGTCAGTCGTCACTCGTCGACCAGCGGAGGGCCGATCTTCCTGCCGCGCACTCTGGAAGGATGGATAAGCAGTTCTCATGGGGCCAACGCAGAGAGACACGAAACCATTTCATCGTTTTGGGAATGATTCGTTGTACAGTTTTTATCAGTTTCACAAAAACCTAGCCATTTCTACCCCATTTACTTTAATGGTGCACAGACCCAGGCCACTGCGGAGCCATCCCTCTGAACCGAACTTTATCATAGAGACATAATTTCAAACTTTGGACTTTTCTTGACTGAATCTGTGATTTCAGATTTATTGTATTTTCATAGGAGCACTTTAAATTTCATGTCTGTTTTGTGTTTCCTGTTTTACTTTGATAGACTCGCGTCCTGTGTTCAGTGTTTTGAGTTTTTCTTCCCCCTCGTCTCGTTAAGCCAGATTAGTCCCAGCTGCGTTTGCCTCCTGTCGCCCATTCCCTTCTGTATTTACGCCCCGTGTTTTCCTGTGTCCCTTTGTTGTGTCGTACCCTCACAGTGTGTTTCCTTTGTGCTCCTAGTATTACCCAGTTTAGTTCCCTGGTTTCTTAATTTTTTGGTTTGAGTTTCTTGTTTCTGGTTTTTGGTTTAGTTTTCTGTATTAGAGTTTTTTTCCAGCAATAAAATTGCCATTTTGAGTCTGTCTACGAGTTCTGCGTTTGGGGCCTTCATCATGTCCTGCCTCACATGACAGAAACTGCAAAATCCTCTAAAAAAATGTCTTTTTTCTTCTACATGCATGATACATACATACCCCACACTCAGAAATGATAAAATCTTTGAGCTGAATCTCTGAACAGGAAGTGAAAGAGTATATGACTTTACTCAGTTCTGCCAATGTCATTATAAATCTATAAACATACATATCTATAATAAGACGTGTGCTAGACTTTCAAAATAAAAGCTTCAAAGTAAAAGCTTCTCGTGTAAATGATGTGAATGAAGCTGAGTTTGAAGTCTACCTTGCGCTGTCCCTCAGTAGGTACAGTTATGACAATTATTGTGAAAACACAATGTCTTCAACTATATTTATTTATCTTGTTCAAGCAAGCACTTTGGTGACAGTAGGAAGGAAAAAGTCCCTTTTAACAGGAAGAAACCTCCCAGCTCAGAGACGGGCGGCCATTAGGAGTGGGGAGGGGAAGGCATGCTGTGAAAGAGAGCCAGAGATTAATAATCACTAATGATTAAATGCAGAGAGACGTATAGACTGTTGGAATTGATATTTTTTATATTGTCATTTGTGCTAAAATATATAGATATATAATCATTGCCTTTATGTGTCCTAATATGGCTCTGAAGAAAAAGCCAGACAGTCACAGGATTTATTTTCAACCTTCTAACATTTCCTTTATCTGTGTCTGTGCTGACAAAATGTGATTTCTTTATTTAGAGTGCAGCTTAGTCCAGAGATGAGCTATGTTATACATTTGGAAAGCACCGTGTTCTGTTTCTTTTAAAGTGCAGGACTTCACACCTTTAAATATGCATTTGAGACCTATTGAGACCTTGCAAGTTCCTGTTTTTATAGTTTAGCAAGATGCTTATTTCTGCTTTTCTGCATACCTCATACACACAGTTTAAGTTCATTGAAAGGTCGTATCTATGTATAGTATGGCTAGAAACAGGCACACATTAAAACTTGTTTTATTAGTTTTAATCTTTTAACTTTATGCATCAAGCAAAAATTAAATTATCTGCAACATTCTCTGACTGGAAGAAATTTGTTTAATATTTAAACCTATTTTCTGCACATTCCAGCACATAAAATATATATATTTTTGTGTTTACACTCAGTCTTTCAAATAGATGCAAGTAAAACACAGCAGAAAATAAATAAAGTCAAAGACTAGCGGTCCTGTTGCTCTATTTTCACCTGTAAAGCAGGAGTAGGGTAGGCGGAGGTTTACCCTGGTGCAGGTGTGCCGCAGCGGTCAGTGGAAGAATCCGCGAGTTTCTCTGTGAGTTTCCCATTACGTCGGAGCGCACTCGGTGTTTGCTTGGAAGTTTAGGGCTTTTTTTTGCTGTAAAAAGAAGTTTTCTTCCCACGCACAACAGACACTAATGTTTTTGTCACTTTTTATGGAATCAAACTCAAAGTAAGGTCAGTACTTCCACGCTTTAAACGCTGCACGCTCATACTCTCTCCCACAGTCGATATGTGATCCATTGTTGATCTGCACACAGCTGTTGTCACGAACGTCGCACTTGCTTACGTCACTGTCGTGAGACATTCTCGCAAAAAAATCACGGTTTTAGTAACACAGTAACGCAGCGTTCCTACGGGAAAGTAACGGTAATCTAATTACCGTTTTTGCAATAGTAATCCCTTACTTTACTCGTTACTTGAAAAAAGTAATCGGATTACTGCCCATCTCTGGTGTCTATGTGGTTGCTTTCAGTAACAGGTTCTGTTTACCAGCAGAGTTGACTTAAACCCAACATAAACACATTGAAGAAGAAACACCCAGTGCATCATGGGAATCTCATATTTAAGGGAGGATTCAGGGTCACCTGACCCAGCTCTAACTATATGCTTATCTGAAGTATAGCACGTTGTTCATATGTGGCTCAAATTTCCACCTATCACACGCTTTACTTCATAAACCTCTAAAGAAAGGTTGGGCCTCCGTGGAGGCTGAGTCAGGGAACAGTGTCTCCGTCTTATTTCATGGTTTTAAATGACATCCAGTACATCTGGTTTGGAAAAGCCAGGACTTCCAAAGTGTGCGTTTAAAGAGAGTGGACCCGGCAGACAGAGACAGCATGGACAGAGATTTTCATCTGTCTATGAAAAAAACAGGAACGTGGCTTTTCTGTCTTGGCTTTGAAAATAAACGAATCTCAAATTCAACTCCTTTGTGATTTAGCAGCAGTCTGTGGGAATATAAAAGGTATTAAATGGTTTAAACCTTACAAAGTACTTCGTGTCATTTTTAATCTGTATCCTGTGTTTTTTGTAGAATACCGATACACCATCTGAGCTATATGAATCATGTAAGAAAATATGCAGAATTCATCACAGAGCAGAAAATAAAGCTGTCAGGAAATGCTTGTCTACAGCTGAATTACTCCATACAGCCGCAGCCCGGCTAAGACAGAGTCAGAAGAGGAAATGAGGGTGACAGTCGATTGGAAATCTTATTGATTTCAGCTCACGCTTCTTTCACCAACAGGCACTTTATTACTGTTTGTTTGCAGGTGTGACGTGGGAGGAAGAATGAAGCTCGTCGGCACATAAATTAGATGTATGTGTCATCATCCAGCAGCTCAGACACACAAACACAGCTTTGGCACCATCAGAGAGGACGCGGGGAGCCTGATTTATGAGTGCACAGCACGGAGTCGATGTCACTTTGAGTTTAATTGTGGGATTTTACACGCGTATTAGAGCTGAATTAAATTCCTTTCCTCTGACTGACTTCTTTAAATCAACCACTGCTACTATGCTGCTGGTGGAAAGTTTATCTAGCAGCTACAGTCCACTCTGCACTCATAAATATTTTACCAAACAGCCTTCGTGGCTTTCGGTAAAGAGGAGCTCGTGGATGGGGTCATATTCAAGGTCTGTGAGGAAGAGCCTGTGCTTAATGTTTAATCTGAGCGTGCAACATTTAAGGATCGGTGACACCAACCTGAGACCCCCTGAAGGTCTGTTTGCAGTTCATCTTGGTTGGTCGCATGCTGTGTCTCCCTCCATGCAGTCACCAACCTTCCCAATATCCTAGATCTTTCCCTCTTACAGTCTGCCTTGCTCAGGTTCCTCAGATTACTGTTTCCCAGTTCAGTGCCTCTGCTCTCCTCCCTCATGGTGGAACTACTTTACCTCCAGACCACAGTTCAGACAGTCCACTCTGCTCCAGCCGACAAACCCTGCCCGGTCTGCTCTTTAAAGCGGTTTTGTCTACACTCCTCCATCCTGCCATGGCCCTCAACATTTTATTGTGGATGATAAGATCGTAGGCAGAAGTAGTGCACCGTGCCCACTCCAAGCCCCCAGGCTCTTAATGTTTCCATGCAGTAACTGTCCTTCATCACTTTTTGTCTTCCTGATGTTTCAGCAGGCTCAGTCTGGCTCTCTGGTCCACTTCAGCCTTTAATGAGCACTTCTCAGATTTTGGCTAAAAGTTGTTCCCTGTTAGAGTCACAGCTGGTCCACTCTGTGTGTAAAGGGGAGGGACACGTCGCCGCTGTCAGAGCTGGAGTCAGCTCTGACAGCAGAGTCAGATCAGGTCACTTAATCAGAGCAGAGGGAGAAGAATTCAACAAGAACAGAGAGCAGCATTCAAACACATTCACAATGACACCTTCAGGTGCTAACAGAGATCTAGAGTACAGGTCTGAGCAACACAAAGAGAATGTGGCACATGAATGAAGCCTGCTGATAAAGTGACAGTTCCTGAGCCTGGTGGACACTGACGCAGTTTTTACAGCTGTCATTTTATTTGATTTTGTTTTCATGTTGAGCTCATCTTACTTTTACAACAAATGCAGCAACTTTTCTTCTTAAATGTCTTTAATCTTCGCTCCCGTTTCTATGCACTGATATCACCATTGGGTGAGTCCAAGTTTATCGATCTTTGAATTTATCTGATCATGGCTTCTTCTTTCTTTCAACAAAAGTTTGGAGTTTAAAAAGTTTTGGGATTATTTGAAGAATGAGCCACAGTAATTAAAAGGTGGAAGAAATAGGCCTTTGACTGTTTAAAGAGAACGTGAGAATGAAAATAGGCTGAAAGAAAGCAGACAGAGTAAAAAGGTACAGCGAATCAAATCAGGCATCTGAAAGAGGCATCACGCTGAGCTTTGTGGCAACAGTATGTAAATGTGAGTCATCAGTCCCAATCATCTTCTCCCTGTGAGGAAAAACTGGAAAAATATAAATGCAACAATTCAGCTTTCTACCTCTCGCCACCTACGTGGCACAGATGGTGTTTGCGAAGACATTCAGAGACCAAAATACTTCTGCAGCAATCAGACTTTGAGAACTTTTGGAGAAAGAAGTCAAACTAAGTTTGAAGAGGCCTCCGTGTGGAAGTCTCCTCTTACCAGCATTCAGTCACATGTGAAGCTCTGGGCTCTGTCAAACTCGCCCCCCCCCCTCCCCCTCCTCAGAGAAAATGATTGCTCCTAACTATGAAAATATTTGTGTTAGTGGGAAAAGTCGAACCGGAGGGAGGGTAATGGGGGAAACAGTAGCTGCTTTGAGACAGCGTGGTGGGCGAAATTACAACGAGGAAAGGTAAGAACAAAAGTCTGAAGCTCTGAAGAGAGCGGAGACACGAGCCATCCTGTTGGTGACCTTTCAGAGGTCACTGGAGGCTCTGCATTACTGCCTGGAAAAACGTTCAGAAATTAGGCCCTAAGTCTGCTTCTCTGTGCTCTTCATTGTCCTCAGCAGTGCCTGAAACACCTACACAGCTGTTCCTGCTTCCAGAGAGACTGTCTGCCAGCAGGCTTCATGTAAACACATTGTCCGTCCAAGTAATCGTTTGAACATGTGACACACGACTTGTGACATGTACTCATGCACGTCTGCAGAGGAGCGTCTGTGAGCGTCCCGAGTACGATGACGTTTAAAGAGCAGATGCTCTTCTATTTTAATCAGGCCCCTAACTACAGCCCGACCTTCCTGCACGTCCTTTAATGCTGCAAAGTGAAAACCTTAAAATGTGTTGACACGATTCAGAGAATGTGCCTCGAGTTTTGCAAGTCCCGCACCCCAGAGGCGATGGATCAGGGCTGATGGCCTCCTCCAAAATTAAAAGTTCTGTCTCATCAATGCAGGTAAAATTTCCACAGGTGAGACGAACCAGGAAGCACATTTGAAGTGAAGAGGAAACGTCAAACATTTAAAAAGCTAAAGGTCATCTGCTGATCCTGGGAGCTGTGCCGTGTATGCTATTCGCGTGATAAAGGACATGATAAAGATTTCAGATCCTCACAGAAATCATGTTTACTATGTCAAAAACAAGAATAAATCAAAGAAAGCAAATGATGTAGATCTTTAAAATAAACATGGCTTTAACTAAATTGCAGCAAATGCAAACTGAGTGTTTCAGAGGCAGCATCCTTCCCGGAGAAGACAGACAGGAAACCTGTGAGTACGCACTCCCAAACAGGTGAGGTCATTTTCTTTGAGGTGGGAGGAGCCTGAGAAAGAAAAAGCAAAGGCGGGGCACCAACCTATGCTGTGATGGAAGCTGAGCATCAGTTAGCACGAGTTAGATATCCGAGCCACTTGGATCCTCTAAATAAGAAGGAAAGGAGCTTCAGTGCCCCTTTGTTACCTCCTTCAGCAGAGGAGACACTGGAGCATCCTTCATGAGAGGAGAGGAGGATGTTGTAGTTTCAGCATCTGCTCTCACATCAGGGGAGTTTAGTGTCAGCATGAACCAGCTGCTGTTTAAAAGCCAACTGACAGCTCGCTTAAAGCGTAGGTTCAGATCCTCTGACCTGTAGCCAGGTCAGCTGATTCATATCGACACATGTGTCAGCTGTATCATTCACACAGGAAAATCAAGTTGCTCCAAGTACTGTACATCTTCACTGAGGAAGTTGCTCTAACCGGGTCTTTTTTAAGATAACAACTCTGCATAAAGTTCTGAAAACTTTCTCAGTTTCGCTGAGCTGCAACTTTGCTTGTAGTTCCCATAAACACAGATTGTCAGTGGTGTCCAGGGAATATAATTAAAGGCACAAGCTGTGAAAATGAATAAATTACCTTCCACTTTAAAAAAATCAATCTGTTTCACTTTGCAACAAATTAAAAATAATCTCATGATTAAAAAGCAAATATTTAAAAGTCCAAAACCCGAGCATGAATTCTTCCTGCTAAAGCAGAGCACACAGTGGGAATAAGTGGGAAACACTTCATTCTGTCCCTGCTGGGAATAAAAAGGTGACACTAACAAAAGAGCGAGGCAGAGGTGGTGTGAAGCGAGCTTTCATTTCAGAAATGAGAGCGAGCAGAACAAAGAGTGAGGCAGCGTTATGAATAAAGGAGGAGTTTCAAAAACAGAAAGACTCCGTTCGCTTCTTATTGTGTCTCAGCGTTTTGTTTCAGACTTTTTTGATTGCAACAATAATCAAACACGGTCAGATTCCTGCGGTTTCTCTGCAACCACAAAAGGAAATGCCAAATGAACAGCATTTCTGATAATCCACAGAGTTATTAATATTACAGCGTAAGGTGATTGCAAACAATGACAGCATGTTAAACTGTGACATGAGTGCAGAGAAAAGCAGCTGCTTCACAGATTTGATCACAGCTGTAGCGTGTTTCTGTTTCTTTAGTCATCAAAATCAAAGACATCAAATATCTGCTCACGCTCATCTTTCATGTAGTTCTTTTCTCACTGCAGCATTTTCTCATTTTTGTCTTTAGCTCCATTAATCCTGGGATGAGACTATTTTGTCATAGAAGCTCAGTTAAAGCTTCATTAACCTCCTAAGACCCAAACTCTTTCATGGCATGCATTTCTCTTTGATATTTGGGCTGATTGGGACCTGATGAACGTAAAAACAAAGAATTACCAGATTTTTTTTTACCAGATTTTTTGTTTCTAAGAAAAATGAGAGTGACATAAGAGGATATTCGTTTAAAATTTCAATAGAACAGTAGCAGTATAATGTCCTCATAAGTGGATATCAGGCCCTTGTAGAGCAAAATTTAGTATTTTGGTCTAAATAACCCAAAATGTGATGTCCACATATGTGGACGCCAGGTCCTAGGAGGTTAAAATATAAATATGAAGATATCAAACGTAAGCTCTCTGCAGAGCTGGGAATATATTTACTCGTTTTACTGATTTCTTAGTTTTTGCATATTTGGCACACTTAAGATGAAACAAATTCTAATATTAGGCAAATATAACTCGACCGAGCACAAAAGGCACTTTTTAAACAAATGTACCTGTGTTTTGTGAAACAGTCACACACCCTGTGTTTAATCAGTCAGTACCATTTTTAGAAAGCTGAGATGACCTCGCTGATATCTCTCAGTCTGAAAGGTTACAGAGACATGTGTAAGGCTGCGGGACTGCAGTGAGGGCCACACATGGAGGAAACCTGGAACAGTGCTGATCATTCCCGGGAGCGACCGACTGGTCTACCAAATTACTCCAAAAGTCCATTGACGACAACATGTGAAGACCTGCAGGCCTCACTTAGCTCAGTTAAGGTCAGAGGTCATGATTCAACCATAAGAAAGAGGCAGGGCAAAAATAGCCTCCATGGGAGAGTCCAAGGAGAAAATCACTGCTGACCAAGAAGAACACAAATGCTGGTCTCACATCTGCCAACAAACATCTGGATAATACTCAAGACTGATGAGACAGAAGCTCAGGAGCACTCCGGTTATGCAGCAGGATGATGATGCAAACACAGCAGCAGGTTCACTTCTATGTGACTCACAAAACAAATGTCCAGTAAAAGTCTGGACTTATATCAGACCGAGATGTTTCAGCGTGACCTTAAACAGCCGTTCATGCTGGAAATCCCTCCAATGTGTTCTGCAAAACAGAGCGAGAAGATCGAGCTTCTGTGCAGTAATCATGTGCTTCAGAAAGAAGGCTACTTACTCTGGTTGCACAGAGTAAGTAGCCTCCTCTCTGTGCTTTGTTTCTGCCTCTTCAGCTGAGCACAATCTGATTACAGCTTCTTTCTGCTAACAAGGGCGTTTTCACTAAGATTCGTCATCTGCAGCAGAATCAGGCTCAGTGATCACATGTATCACATTAACAGCATCGCATTCATTCTCTACAGAAAAACCTGCAACATGTAACATTTCATAGCATGGACATGTTAATTTTGCATGGCAGATTCTGAGGGGGTGAAGTGGGAACTTTTTTTCAGATAGAAGAACTTGAACTGAAACAGCACAAAGATTTTGTCTCTCGCTGTCACAGAGGAATCCACAGAAAAAAGCTCAGTGACCTGTGGAGCCGCAGACCCTGGCAGTCACGGCAGCTTTGAGATGCAGATGAATAATGAGTAATGAGCTGAATAGCAACAGATAAGAGGAAGGAGTGACAAAGTAATTAAATTCATTACACCAATGAGGGATGACACAGCAGGTCGACAGAGGAGGAAACATATGATGGTAATTTGTTTCAATACGAGCTGCAGATCTGTGCAGGTTTCTGTCTGTGGATTAGCTTCATTTATTAATGTGTTTGTGTTACATCTGCACCCTCCTGCACCAAACTCACAATACACATGACCTCATCATCATTAAAAACATTCCACCTTTCTGATACAAGTTACACACACACACACACACACACACACACACACACACACACACACACACACACACACACACACACACACACACACACACAGAAATCCCTTTAAGCACTTTACAAACCTGTAGAATGATCCCTGACACCTCAGACTCTGTGTGAAACAGGCTGATCTAGTTATTTACAGTTTTTTCTGATGGCTTAAGCACATTTATTGTAACTATTGGCTATTTTTGCAAAACTCTTCACACAAATAAGAAAACCTGTCACCCAATCATCAAAACATTGTAGTTCTCTTGTAAAAGCAAACACAGCTAGATTAACTCTTCACACCTTCGTAAAAATGGTGTTTCCGTATCAAACAGTACACACAAGCCATCATCTACTAAGCACACAATGCGCCAACTGCACACTGATGGTATGAATACAAAACACATCTGGCTTTTGCTTTCTCTGTGCACAAGGTAGGCTATGTCAGTTTGAGCTCATACTTTTGTCATAGGTCTGTAAACATGGAGGGATCCAAACTTCAAGTACTGGTGTTTATTCAAACACATCAAAACAAACACAAGTGTTTATTTCCAAGTATAAGATTATTTGCAATCGCCATAATGACTATATGGGTTACTTGGTCTGCAGTGAACATGCTTCCTCTGCCCCCAGCATCTGGTCATCTAGCAATTTCAGTATTTTTACATCAATGGTATTGGTGTGTTTCTCATTGGCATATGGCAGTGCTACAAATCTTTGTGCAAAGTGACTGTACTAACCGATTCTCATTTCAAGATGTCCTTATGGTACTTGCTACAGTGTAGCGGCTCGAGTTAGGCTGGACCCGTTGGCCAGCTACCCTCAGGGTCATTCCACGGTTGATTACATGGTCCACTATTGTAGCTCTGATGTCATCAGCAATTCTATTTCTTACTCTTCCTACCCTTCCTCTCCCCCCTCCTCATCTTCCTCTCCCCCCTCCTCGTCTTCCTCTTGCTCCTCCTTGTCCTTGTCGTCCTCTTCATCCTACTTCTTCACCTCCACGTCCTCTTCCTCGGCCTCCTCTACTTCTCACTCTTTCTGCTCCCTCCATTGTACTCCGCACACACAGCTTACCTGTATTATAGTGCTTAGGCTGATTGCAAAGTGAACTAATTATCTAAAACAGTTTTCACATGTGACAGTGTGCCAGACAGTTGGCAAAATAGTGTAAATAATGGCTGTAAATGTGTATAGTTTTGCTAGGAGTGCGTTGATCATTTGGGAATTGAGTGTAAAGCAGTGAGTTGTGTTTACAGTTCTGCAAAAAGAGTGCTGTGCAGTAGATTGTAGCTACAGGTTTGCAAAGTGTGTGTTACAAAATGGCAAACTGAGTGCAAAGCAGTGTTTGTGCTTTTAGTTTTGCAAACTCAGTGAGTGGTTTTGCTATAAGTATTAATAGTTTTAGAAATTGTGCTACAGGAATCACAGTTAGGGTTTAAGTATTCAGAAAAAACTGTAATGAAGGATCCTCAATTAGGAGTCTGCTACGCTCGCTGTGATGCCATAATCATTATCATCACCATCTCTATGCAAATATTTTCTAATCTGCCATAAACATGAAGTCAGCCTAAGGTCTTTCGTTTTTACACAGGTCTAAAGGTTCCTCGGGTCTGATAACCTCTGATGGGCTCATCTGAGTGAGAGCTGGAAGTCAGAGTTTATGGAGGGTGTGGATAAGATATACAGTGTGACTAATCATCCAGGAGGTCAAAGAAATTCACTAGTTCATCGTTAATAAAAGTCCAAAGTCTGAGGCGCTCGCTTATGTCACAATCTCAGGGCGCCAAACTGTCCGACACCCTGCACGAAAGAAGGATTCACACAAATGAGCGCAAGAAAATTTAAAAGGAAGCACATTTAATAAGTGCTCACAAGCCCACTTAATGTATCATATATTGAGATATGTATATTTCCATACAATAATTAATATGTAATTAATATATACATAATATGTATGTCATTTAAGCTGCTTTGTCCTGCGGTGTGTGACTGTTGTCCAGATAATCACCTGGTTTACTGGTTTACTCCGTGGTCATTTTGACATACGTGTTCCTGGGAGCTTGAGTTTTGTCTGATGTTACTTTCAGCAGTTATTCCTGGTTCATTTCAGTTCTCTGTGGTTCTTTGGATTTCAAAAGCCTGATTTTTGGCTTCTTTACTGCACACTGTCTGTTTCAGGGAGCTAGACTTGCCGTGTTAGGATGCTGGACGAGTGGCGGACTCATCCAGCATGATTTAGACTGGTTTACTACTCCTTGTGTTTGATCTAAAATACATTCAGTGCTTCTGTGCTTATTGCTGTGAGGTAAAGAGCCCATAGTAATCCAGAGAAAACGTGATTAAGGATAGAGATGGAAATGTGCTAAAGGGTGTAAACAGAAGTATGTGCAGATGTTCACTGGGCGTGAGGAGGATGGACGGGATTAGAAATGAGGGCCAGCACAGAGTCAGAGAGGCTGAGATGGTTTGGACGTGCACAGAAGAGGGAAGGTGAATATGATGGAGATGCCAGGCAGCAGGAAAGAGGAAGACCACAGAGAAGATTCATGGATGTGAGCTTTGGAGAGGAGCTTCATTCAGCGCTTCAGAAGCCAAAACTCTGAAGACCACTTGCTCCCTACCGGGTGATGTGCTCAGCATCTCTGAACATAGCCTGCTAAGCTGTGTCAGAACACACAAGAGGGAAACCGGAGGAACCAGAACTGTTCGGGGTGTGGGGGGTCTTTGGGGATGGAGGCAGCTCTCTTCTGGACTCTGCGATTATAGATGCTCTGCAGAGAGGGCAGCGGGGTCCTGGTGATCTTCTCCGTGGTTGTTATCACTCTCTGCAGGCAGTGATGCAGCTGGACAGTGTGCTCTCCACAATGCAGCTGTAGAACCTGCTGAGGATCTTGGCTGACATACCAAATTTCCTCAGCCTTCTCAGGAAATACAGCCACTGCTGAGCCTTCTTGACCAGCTGTGTGGTGTTCAGTGTCCAGGTAAGGTCCTCAGAGATGTAGAGGCCCGGGTATCTTAAGCTTCTCATCATCTCCACCTCAAGCCCCCAGATAAACAGTGGCTGGTGAGGCCTCCTCTTCTCCGTCGTGTCCACTATCATCTCTTTTGTCTTGCCAGTGATGAGGGTGAGGTTGTTATCCTCACACCATGACACCAGACCGGTCACCTCTCTCCTGTAAGCCGCCTCATCTTCTCCAGTGATACGGCCGATCACTGCAGTGTCGTCCACGAACTTCAAAATTATGTTATCTTTGTTGGAGGTGACACAGTTGTGGGTGTACAGGGGGTAGAGGATGGGACCGAGGACGCAACCTTGCGAGACGCCAGTTTTTGTAATAATGCTGGCTGAAGTCCTGTTGCCGATCCTGACGGACTGGGGCCTGCCAGTCAAAAAGTCCTGTAGCCAGTCACATAGGGTGGGATGTAGGCCAAGTGTTGCCAGCTTGTGAGTGAGTTTATGTGGGATGACAGTATGTATGAGTCTTTGTTTTCCAGGTGGGAGAGTGAATAGTGAAGGGCAGCAGCGATGGTGTCTGACGTAAACCTATTGGACTGGTAGGCATACTGCAGGGGGCCCAGAGTGTCTGTGATGTTGCTCTGGATGTAGGCCAGCACCACTCTCTCAAAGCACTTCGCAATCATTGGAGTGAGTGCAACTGGCCTATAGTCGTTCAAGCAGGTGGCTGGGCTTTTCTTGGGGAGAGGAATGATGGTTGTGGTCTTGAAGCATGTGGGGACAGTGCTCTGGCTGAGGGAGAAGTTGAAGAAAGAACCTCCGCCATCTCATTGGCACATGCTTTAAGAGCCTGTCCTGGGATGTTGTCTGGTCCTGCTGCCTTGCGGGGGTTGATCCTCCTCAGGGCTTTGTGCACCTGGTCTATTGTGACCTCTGGCGGGGGAGGGGGTTGGGTGGTCTGGCGGTTCTGGCAGGTCCAGGTGATCTGTCCATAGGTTGCATTTATTAAAGTCACCAGCGACGATAAAAACAGCGTCTCTAATGCACTGATGACGTCATGGAGTTTGCCGAGCACTGCCGCGGAGTCAGCTCGCCGCGGGATGTAAACAATGGCCAAAAACACAGCTGAGAACTCTCGCGGCAGATAATAAGAGCGCCATTTCAGCATTAAAAACTCCAAGCCAACGGTCCATGGTCCTTTGGCTTGGTTCCTGGTTCCTGGTTGTTTGTTTCCTGGTTCCTGGTTGTTTGTTTCCTGGTTCCTGGCTTGTCAGACTGATTATGTTTCATTAGTTTAATAATAAAGCAGCTTTTGAGTTTTGAGTCCTGCACTTGGGTCTCACACAAAAGCAACCCTATTGTCATGAATCGCCGTGCGGCAGGCAGGAGTAGGACCCAAAATGCAGGACTCACAGGCACGAGGGAATGAACTCAAAACTCAGCTTTATTCGCTGGCAGAACAAATATACAAACTAAACTAAACTGGGAAACCACAAACTAAGAACTCACAGAGAGACACAGGGAGATCCACACACGGCATGAGGGACGACGTCACACTGAACAGAGGGAGACGCAGACAGAAATACACAGAGGGTTAACGAGGGAAGTGGGAACACACGGGGAACACAGGTGACACTGATAATCATAACGAGACAGGGCGGGGTGAACTGAACACTGACGGGAGAGGTGAAACAGGAAGTACAGGAGGAGAGAGAGCACGAGTAGAACACCAACGTAACAGGCAGGGGAGACATGGAATAAACACGAAAGGGGACGAGGGCTCATAAATACATAGAGGGCACACAGGGGGAAGAGAGAGCACGGGGAGAACTTAGACATAATGGGCAGGGGAAGCATGGAATAAAACATAAGGAGAGACGAGGGCTCACAGATACACAGAGGGGCACACAGGGAGACATGAAGGGCAAGGGATCAAAACTAGAAGCCATAGAATAAATCACACACAAGTACAATAATACGAAAATCACAAAGAACTAAAAACGCTGGGTCAGGAGACCCAGGACCGTGACAGTACCCCCCCCTCAAGGGCTGGCTCCAGACAGCCCAAACACAGAAAAACAAAACCAAACAGAAAACAACCCAGGGCGGGCGGCGGGGGCCCAGGACGGAGGGCTCGGAACAGAAAACAAAAGAAGAGCACAGCAAACACCGGAGCCCAAGAAAATAACTCAAACACAGAGCAGTTCAGGGGGCCGGCCGTGCGCAAGGCAACGGCGGAGACGTGGAAACAGTTCAGGAGGCCGGCCGTGCGCAAGGCAACGGCGGCGACGTGGAAACAGTTCAGGAGGCCGGCCGTGCGCAAGGCAACGGCGGCGGTGAAGGAGACGACGGAGCAGTTCAGGAGGCCGACCGCGCGGGAGGCGGCGGCGACGATGACAGCGCTGGTCCGGGGGCCGACCGTGCGGAAGGCGACGGCGGCCACTCAGGCGAAGGCGGTCCGGGGGCCGGCCGTGCGGAAGGCGACGGCGGCCACTCAGGCGATGACGGCGCAGTTCAGGGGGCCGGCCGTGCGGAAGGCGACGGCGGCCACTCAGGCGAAGACGGTCCGGGGGCCGGCCGTGCGGAAGGCGACGGCGGCGGCTCTCCAGTGTCAGGCGTACCGGCCGAGGCCCGGTGGGCACAGGACCAGTCGAGACGGGACCAGTCAAGGCGGGACCAGGCGAAGCACAGGCTGAGGCTGCTGCGGCAGACGAAGGCTCTGAGGAGGCTGCGGCAGACGAAGGCTCTGAGGCCGGACCAGGCGAGGACGAAGACTCGGAGGCCGGACCAGGCGAGGACGAAGACTCGGAGGCCGGACCAGGCGAGGACGAAGACTCGGAGGCCGGACCAGGCGAGGACGAAGAGGCTGAGGCCGGACCAGGCGAGGACGAAGAGGCTGAGGCCGGACCAGGCGAGGACGAAGAGGCTGAGGCCAGACCAGGCGGAGCTGCAGAGGCTGAGGCCGGGCCAGGCGGAGCTGCAGAGGCTGAGGCCGGGCCAGGCGGAGCTGCAGAGGCTGAGGCCGGGCCAGGCGGAGCTGCAGAGGCTGAGGCCGGGCCAGGCGGAGCTGCAGCACAGGCGGATGTAGCCGGGCCAGGCGATGACGAGGCGGTCGCAGATGGCGGCTGGACAGGCTCCTCGGGCCCTCCAGCTGATGCGGCGTGAGGCTGGACAGGCTCCTCGGGCCCTCCAGCTGATGCGGCGTGAGGCTGAACGGGCCCCTCGGACCCTCCAGCGGAGACGGGAGGCTGAACGGGCCCCTCGGACCCTCCAGCGGAGACAGGGAGGTGCTGGCCGGGCTCACTGGAACCCCCAGCGGACGAGGTAGATGGCGGCGTGGGAGCCGCGGAGTCCTGGATGAGCTCATCCGAGCTTCCAGCAGGAGCCGATGTAGAGCCAGAGAGGATTGGGACCCCGGGCTCAATGTTAAGCTGGCTAGAAAACTGCACTGCTACGGGGAACTGGGCCAAAGGTTCAGGTGCGAGCTGAGCTGCTGGACACACGGGGACCTGAGCTGCTGGACACACGGGGACCTGAGCTGCTGGACACACGGGGACCTGAGCTGCTAACGGTGGAGAAGTAAATGACTGCACAGGGGACTGAACTGATGTCTGTAGTAACGGTGGTGGTGAGAGTGGAGTAGGCAGTGGAGTAGATGACTTCACAGGAGAATGACCCAGAGGTGAGTGCGCAGGAGATTGAGCTAGAGGTGGTAGTGATAGTTG